>NC_140595.1:15287066-15887066 GCF_964204655.1 Triturus cristatus
CCTTTCCATCTAATGCAACTGTGAAATCACCAGAGCAATACGCAATAAATCTCTGCCTATAATTCCTCTCTGCACACAGAGTCATGTTTTCACATTAGTCCCAAAACGAAATTTCTTTGCCAATTTGAAAGCACACTTACTGCTCTTTTTTTTTTCGGGGCAAGTGAAAATCACTTTTACAGACTGACACATTATGAAACCACTTTTTTTGATTTATTTAAATGCACATGTCCAAACTGTTTTTTCAGACCACCACCATGTGTATTCTCGGTGACTGCCTACACTCCAGCAAGGGCAACCAGCCTTAGTGATGCTGAATGTATTTGCATTACAGACTGAAACCTGAAAACCCCACTCGCTTGTAAATACTGTGCATGATTATACATGGCAAGCACATGGGTGTGTGCTAAGAGTCTGCCTCTTCCCCCAAAACTTTGCTCCCCCTTTCCATCTAATCCAACTGTGAAATCACCAGAGCAATACGCAATAAATCTCTGCGCACATGGGTGTGTGCTAAGAGTCTGCTTCTTCCCCCAAAAATTCGCTCCCCCTTTCCATCTAATGCAACTGTGAAATCACCAGAGCAATACGCAATAAATCTCTGTTTTTTCAGACCACCACCATGTGTATTCTCGGTGACTGCCTACACTCCAGCAAGGGCAACCAGCCTTAGTGATGCTGAATGTATTTGCATTACAGACTGAAACCTGAAAACCCCACTCGCTTGTAAATACTGTGCATGATTATACATGGCAAGCACATGGGTGTGTGCTAAGAGTCTGCTTCTTCCCCCAAAAATTCGCTCCCCCTTTCCATCTAATGCAACTGTGAAATCACCAGAGCAATACGCAATAAATCTCTGCCTATAATTCCTCTCTGCACACAGAGTCATGTTTTCACATTAGTCTCAAAACGAAATTTCTTTGCCAATTTGAAAGCACACTTACTGCTCTTTTTTTTTTCGGGGCAAGTGAAAATCACTTTTACAGACTGACACATTATGAAACCACTTTTTTTGATTTATTTAAATGCACATGTCCAAACTGTTTTTTCAGACCACCACCATGTGTATTCTCGGTGACTGCCTACACTCCAGCAAGGGCAACCAGCCTTAGTGATGCTGAATGTATTTGCATTACAGACTGAAACCTGAAAACCCCACTCGCTTGTAAATACTGTGCATGATTATACATGGCAAGCACATGGGTGTGTGCTAAGAGTCTGCTTCTTCCCCCAAAAATTCGCTCCCCCTTTCCATCTAATGCAACTGTGAAATCACCAGAGCAATACGCAATAAATCTCTGCCTATAATTCCTCTCTGCACACAGAGTCATGTTTTCACATTAGTCCCAAAACGAAATTTCTTTGCCAATTTGAAAGCACACTTACTGCTCTTTTTTTTTTCGGGGCAAGTGAAAATCACTTTTACAGACTGACACATTATGAAACCACTTTTTTTGATTTATTTAAATGCACATGTCCAAACTGTTTTTTCAGACCACCACCATGTGTATTCTCGGTGACTGCCTACACTCCAGCAAGGGCAACCAGCCTTAGTGATGCTGAATGTATTTGCATTACAGACTGAAACCTGAAAACCCCACTCGCTTGTAAATACTGTGCATGATTATACATGGCAAGCACATGGGTGTGTGCTAAGAGTCTGCTTCTTCCCCCAAAAATTCGCTCCCCCTTTCCATCTAATGCAACTGTGAAATCACCAGAGCAATACGCAATAAATCTCTGCCTATAATTCCTCTCTGCACACAGAGTCATGTTTTCACATTAGTCCCAAAACGAAATTTCTTTGCCAATTTGAAAGCACACTTACTGCTCTTTTTTTTTCGGGGCAAGTGAAAATCACTTTTACAGACTGACACATTATGAAACCATTTTTTTTTATTTATTTAAATGCACATGTCCAAACTGTTTTTTCAGACCACCACCATGTGTATTCTCGGTGACTGCCTACACTCCAGCAAGGGCAACCAGCCTTAGTGATGCTGAATGTATTTGCATTACAGACTGTAACCTGAAAACCCCACTCGCTTGTAAATACTGTGCATGATTATACATGGCAAGCACATGGGTGTGTGCTAAGAGTCTGCTTCTTCCCCCAAAAATTCGCTCCCCCTTTCCATCTAATGCAACTGTGAAATCACCAGAGCAATACGCAATAAATCTCTGCCTATAATTCCTCTCTGCACACAGAGTCATGTTTTCACATTAGTCCCAAAACGAAATTTCTTTGCCAATTTGAAAGCACACTTACTGCTCTTTTTTTTTTCGGGGCAAGTGAAAATCACTTTTACAGACTGACACATTATGAAACCACTTTTTTTGATTTATTTAAATGCACATGTCCAAACTGTTTTTTCAGACCACCACCATGTGTATTCTCTGTGACTGCCTACACTCCAGCAGGGGCAACCAGCCTTAGTGATGCTGAATGTATTTGCATTACAGACTGAAACCTGAAAACCCCACTCGCTTGTAAATACTGTGCATGATTATACATGGCAAGCACATGGGTGTGTGCTAAGAGTCTGCCTCTTCCCCCAAAAATTTGCTCCCCCTTTCCATCTAATGCAACTGTGAAATCACCAGAGCAATACGCAATAAATCTCTGCGCACATGGGTGTGTGCTAAGAGTCTGCTTCTTCCCCCAAAAATTCGCTCCCCCTTTCCATCTAATGCAACTGTGAAATCACCAGAGCAATACGCAATAAATCTCTGTTTTTTCAGACCACCACCATGTGTATTCTCGGTGACTGCCTACACTCCAGCAAGGGCAACCAGCCTTAGTGATGCTGAATGTATTTGCATTACAGACTGAAACCTGAAAACCCCACTCGCTTGTAAATACTGTGCATGATTATACATGGCAAGCACATGGGTGTGTGCTAAGAGTCTGCCTCTTCCCCCAAAAATTCGCTCCCCCTTTCCATCTAATGCAACTGTGAAATCACCAGAGCAATACGCAATAAATCTCTGCGCACATGGGTGTGTGCTAAGAGTCTGCTTCTTCCCCCAAAAATTCGCTCCCCCTTTCCATCTAATGCAACTGTGAAATCACCAGAGCAATACGCAATAAATCTCTGTTTTTTCAGACCACCACCATGTGTATTCTCGGTGACTGCCTACACTCCAGCAAGGGCAACCAGCCTTAGTGATGCTGAATGTATTTGCATTACAGACTGAAACCTGAAAACCCCACTCGCTTGTAAATACTGTGCATGATTATACATGGCAAGCACATGGGTGTGTGCTAAGAGTCTGCTTCTTCCCCCAAAAATTCGCTCCCCCTTTCCATCTAATGCAACTGTGAAATCACCAGAGCAATACGCAATAAATCTCTGCCTATAATTCCTCTCTGCACACAGAGTCATGTTTTCACATTAGTCCCAAAACGAAATTTCTTTGCCAATTTGAAAGCACACTTACTGCTCTTTTTTTTTTCGGGGCAAGTGAAAATCACTTTTACAGACTGACACATTATGAAACCACTTTTTTTGATTTATTTAAATGCACATGTCCAAACTGTTTTTTCAGACCACCACCATGTGTATTCTCGGTGACTGCCTACACTCCAGCAAGGGCAACCAGCCTTAGTGATGCTGAATGTATTTGCATTACAGACTGAAACCTGAAAACCCCACTCGCTTGTAAATACTGTGCATGATTATACATGGCAAGCACATGGGTGTGTGCTAAGAGTCTGCTTCTTCCCCCAAAAATTCGCTCCACCTTTCCATCTAATGCAACTGTGAAATCACCAGAGCAATACGCAATAAATCTCTGCCTATAATTCCTCTCTGCACACAGAGTCATGTTTTCACATTAGTCCCAAAACGAAATTTCTTTGCCAATTTGAAAGCACACTTACTGCTCTTTTTTTTTCGGGGCAAGTGAAAATCACTTTTACAGACTGACACATTATGAAACCATTTTTTTTTATTTATTTAAATGCACATGTCCAAACTGTTTTTTCAGACCACCACCATGTGTATTCTCGGTGACTGCCTACACTCCAGCAAGGGCAACCAGCCTTAGTGATGCTGAATGTATTTGCATTACAGACTGTAACCTGAAAACCCCACTCGCTTGTAAATACTGTGCATGATTATACATGGCAAGCACATGGGTGTGTGCTAAGAGTCTGCTTCTTCCCCAAAAAATTCGCTCCCCCTTTCCATCTAATGCAACTGTGAAATCACCAGAGCAATACGCAATAAATCTCTGCCTATAATTCCTCTCTGCACACAGAGTCATGTTTTCACATTAGTCCCAAAACGAAATTTCTTTGCCAATTTGAAAGCACACTTACTGCTCTTTTTTTTTTCGGGGCAAGTGAAAATCACTTTTACAGACTGACACATTATGAAACCACTTTTTTTGATTTATTTAAATGCACATGTCCAAACTGTTTTTTCAGACCACCACCATGTGTATTATCGGTGACTGCCTACACTCCAGCAAGGGCAACCAGCCTTAGTGATGCTGAATGTATTTGCATTACAGACTGAAACCTGAAAACCCCACTCGCTTGTAAATACTGTGCATGATTATACATGGCAAGCACATGGGTGTGTGCTAAGAGTCTGCCTCTTCCCCCAAAAATTTGCTCCCCCTTTCCATCTAATGCAACTGTGAAATCACCAGAGCAATACGCAATAAATCTCTGCGCACATGGGTGTGTGCTAAGAGTCTGCTTCTTCCCCCAAAAATTCGCTCCCCCTTTCCATCTAATGCAACTGTGAAATCACCAGAGCAATACGCAATAAATCTCTGTTTTTTCAGACCACCACCATGTGTATTCTCGGTGACTGCCTACACTCCAGCAAGGGCAACCAGCCTTAGTGATGCTGAATGTATTTGCATTACAGACTGAAACCTGAAAACCCCACTCGCTTGTAAATACTGTGCATGATTATACATGGCAAGCACATGGGTGTGTGCTAAGAGTCTGCCTCTTCCCCCAAAAATTCGCTCCCCCTTTCCATCTAATGCAACTGTGAAATCACCAGAACAATACGCAATAAATCTCTGCGCACATGGGTGTGTGCTAAGAGTCTGCTTCTTCCCCCAAAAATTCGCTCCCCCTTTCCATCTAATGCAACTGTGAAATCACCAGAGCAATACGCAATAAATCTCTGTTTTTTCAGACCACCACCATGTGTATTCTCGGTGACTGCCTACACTCCAGCAAGGGCAACCAGCCTTAGTGATGCTGAATGTATTTGCATTACAGACTGAAACCTGAAAACCCCACTCGCTTGTAAATACTGTGCATGATTATACATGGCAAGCACATGGGTGTGTGCTAAGAGTCTGCTTCTTCCCCCAAAAATTCGCTCCCCCTTTCCATCTAATGCAACTGTGAAATCACCAGAGCAATACGCAATAAATCTCTGCCTATAATTCCTCTCTGCACACAGAGTCATGTTTTCACATTAGTCCCAAAACGAAATTTCTTTGCCAATTTGAAAGCACACTTACTGCTCTTTTTTTTTTCGGGGCAAGTGAAAATCACTTTTACAGACTGACACATTATGAAACCACTTTTTTTGATTTATTTAAATGCACATGTCCAAACTGTTTTTTCAGACCACCACCATGTGTATTCTCGGTGACTGCCTACACTCCAGCAAGGGCAACCAGCCTTAGTGATGCTGAATGTATTTGCATTACAGACTGAAACCTGAAAACCCCACTCGCTTGTAAATACTGTGCATGATTATACATGGCAAGCACATGGGTGTGTGCTAAGAGTCTGCTTCTTCCCCCAAAAATTCGCTCCCCCTTTCCATCTAATGCAACTGTGAAATCACCAGAGCAATACGCAATAAATCTCTGCCTATAATTCCTCTCTGCACACAGAGTCATGTTTTCACATTAGTCCCAAAACGAAATTTCTTTGCCAATTTGAAAGCACACTTACTGCTCTTTTTTTTTTCGGGGCAAGTGAAAATCACTTTTACAGACTGACACATTATGAAACCACTTTTTTTGATTTATTTAAATGCACATGTCCAAACTGTTTTTTCAGACCACCACCATGTGTATTCTCGGTGACTGCCTACACTCCAGCAAGGGCAACCAGCCTTAGTGATGCTGAATGTATTTGCATTACAGACTGAAACCTGAAAACCCCACTCGCTTGTAAATACTGTGCATGATTATACATGGCAAGCACATGGGTGTGTGCTAAGAGTCTGCTTCTTCCCCCAAAAATTTGCTCCCCCTTTCCATCTAATGCAACTGTGAAATCACCAGAGCAATACGCAATTAATCTCTGCCTATAAATCCTCTCTGCACACAGAGTCATGTTTTCACATTAGTCCCAAAACGAAATTTCTTTGCCAATTTGAAAGCACACTTACTGCTCTTTTTTTTTTCGGGGCAAGTGAAAATCACTTTTACAGACTGACACATTATGAAACCACTTTTTTTGATTTATTTAAATGCACATGTCCAAACTGTTTTTTCAGACCACCACCATGTGTATTCTCGGTGACTGCCTACACTCCAGCAAGGGCAACCAGCCTTAGTGATGCTGAATGTATTTGCATTACAGACTGAAACCTGAAAACCCCACTCGCTTGTAAATACTGTGCATGATTATACATGGCAAGCACATGGGTGTGTGCTAAGAGTCTGCTTCTTCCCCCAAAAATTCGCTCCCCCTTTCCATCTAATGCAACTGTGAAATCACCAGAGCAATACGCAATAAATCTCTGCCTATAATTCCTCTCTGCACACAGAGTCATGTTTTCACATTAGTCCCAAAACGAAATTTCTTTGCCAATTTGAAAGCACACTTACTGCTCTTTTTTTTTCGGGGCAAGTGAAAATCACTTTTACAGACTGACACATTATGAAACCACTTTTTTTGATTTATTTAAATGCACATGTCCAAACTGTTTTTTCAGACCACCACCATGTGTATTCTCGGTGACTGCCTACACTCCAGCAAGGGCAACCAGCCTTAGTGATGCTGAATGTATTTGCATTACTGAGTCCAACCTCAAACCCTTAAACTATTCTTTTTTTTTCCAGTACACCTTAATTTATTGTGAAAACATACTCCATATTATTTTACATGTTCCTCACATTTAAATTTCTCCCAAAACAGAAAATGATAAACGCAACTACAACAAAAACAATTTCCATTTCTATTATTCATTTCTTAAGTTACCACATACATCCCCTCTCAAACTGTAAACTCACCTTTAAAATTAGTTAGTTGTGAAAGAAATGTGACACTCAAACAGCAGATTATCAGAGCCAGGATCTCTGTTGTGTTCACCTCTCTCCTCTCAGCAGAACCAGATAATGGCAAACTTTCCCTCTATTTTTCCACACATATACATGTAAGTTTCAAATCTCAGTGCTTCCCCCTTTTTTTCAAATGTAATCACACATTTCTATTGGTTGAAAACCAACCCTTTTCCAAAAGTACCCTTCCCCCAACTTGACTTCTGCCTAGTACCCTTCCCCCAACTTGACTTCTGCTTGCTACCATAGCAACAGCTCATGGAACACTGCTGTGTGGAGTTAGGTCAGAAGTTCGCCACACAATGTTTCAATTCCACAGAGCAAGAGTGCTTGACTTTTCAAACCTAACAGCAAATCCATAGTACTGTTCTTTGGTTACACATTTTTTTGTACCAATACAAAACATGCTTCTATTAATTTACACATACAGCCTAGTTTTTATTCTAGAATGGTATGAAACAGCCAATCAGTTCTTTTTGTTTTGAAAAAAATATGTATGCCTCCATTTCCAAACTGTCTTTCTTTTCATATTGCCATTCTACTGAAAGACACCTCCTGAGTGCATCCAGATCTCCTTTGAAGATGTTCACAGTGTGGATTGTAGGGCACAGCTATGTCTTCTGGAGTGAAAAGTTTGCAGAGAAAACAGATATGGTGAGAGACCTTGCTTTGCCAAATGTAGACATTAAATGGATTGGTCAGAGAGGGTTAAAGTGGCACCAATTGATGCCATTGGTGAAATCCTTCATGCAAATCCAACACCCTGACCTAATAATAGTGCACTGTGGTGGCAATGACCTAGGCACTTTGACTGGGGTAGCTCTGGAAATGCTTATGAAGGACACCTTTGCACAACTGTTTTCACTTTTCCCTAAAACTGCCTTTGTGTTTTCCAACATATGCCAAAGGCAAAAATGGAACTGGTCCAATCATTTCTGTCCACAGATTGACAAAGCAAGAAAGCACGTCAACAAATCTGTTTCTGCTTTCCTCCGTGACCATGGTATGGGTGCCATTTACCACAACAACTTGCGTTATGACATGCAAGACATTTATAGAGGAGATGGTGTGCACTTCAATGATGAAGGGAACAGAGTCTTCCTCTTGAACCTTAGACTCTGCATCGGTACTTACTTGTAGGTACCACTAAAAAAAATGACTTCATAAACACAACAGCTCTTTTTAGAGCTCCCTAATATCTAAACTCTTAATTCTGCATTTCATTTTTTTTTTTTTTTTTTTTTTTACCGTACGCTTACCGTAAGCTTACCGTACGCGTACCCCGTGATTTTTTTTAAAATCAATAAATGTTTTTTTTGTACTTTTCTGTCCTTCTTTTACCCCCTTACAAATGTTAGGGGGTCTGTAACTCTCCTCATTGCCCCCTTTTCTTGTTTTCACTCTTTTTTTTCAGAGTGAAATACACAAAATGGCGGCCGCCGCTTCCTGGTTTCGGCCGATTCGAATGTTTACTAAGATCTAAGAGCCAATCAGAATCGCGCTCGCGCACGCCACCGTACGCTTACGGTAAGCGTACGGTAAGCGTACCGTAAGCGGGCTCAGATATATATATTGATTTAAAGGCTATTTTCTCAGAATCTACTGAACAGATTTACACCAAACCTACAAAAGGCACTTCCTTGACCTAGGGACTACCTCTCTGCCAAATTTCGAGTAATTCTGTTCAGCCGTTCGGGCTGTAGCTCGTTCTAAAGGTCCTATAGAAAAATGCATGGGAAAAACGCGTTTTGGGACCCCCCTTTTATCTCAGCCCCCGCTTGACGGATCCCCCCGAGACCTTCAGGGTAGGAGCGGAGCGTAGCGCCCCACCTATTTTGAGAAATTCGCGAGGATTCATCGACCGGCGCCAAAGTTATTCAAAATAGAATGTTGCGGATTTCCTATGGAAAAGGGGTCCTAACTATAACTACCTACTGGCGACCGCCAGTAGGTAATATATATATATATATATATATATATATATATATATATATATATACACACCATCACAGGAAACCCATTTGAAGTAGAGCCACACGAAGGATAAATTTCGCTCACTTTAATGGAAGACAGCCTGCCAGCAGGACCCAACAAGGACAGCAAAGTTCAATACATCTGCGCCAGACGCGTTTCAGGGGTTAACCTTTCTTCAGTGGCGTTTCTTGCTGAATGACTGGAAATGTAGCTGAGAGCACAGCTTTTGATTTCAATCACCTGTCCCAGTGGGCGTGCCTTCTCTCACGGCCTTTTGGGTAATTTCAATTACCTGCCCCAGTGGGCGTGCCTTCTCTCACGGCCTTTTGGGTGATTTCAATTACCTGCCCCAGTGGGCGTGCCTTTTCTCACGGCCTTATGGGTGATGTAGTGCTCTAAAATGATCCCCAGTGGGTGCACTCTCTCAGTCTCTATTGCAACTTATTAAAACAAATGTCCAGGGCGGGACCTTTTGACAGCACCAGGAAGGCGCGTCTACAGCGAGAACGAAGGTGAGCTGGAGCCCTTGCAGGGAGGGAGCCAGTTTGACGCTCCGGTTGTCAGCCACAAAGCGGGGCAGGTCCCGCCCTGGACATTTGTTTTAATAAGTTGCAATAGAGACTGAGAGAGTGCACCCACTGGGGATCATTTTAGAGCACTACATCACCCATAAGGCCGTGAGAAAAGGCACGCCCACTGGGGCAGGTAATTGAAATCACCCAAAAGGCCGTGAGAGAAGGCACGCCCACTGGGACAGGTGATTGAAATCAAAAGCTGTGCTCTCAGCTACATTTCCAGTCATTCAGCAAGAAACGCCACTGAAGAAAGGTTTACCCCTGAAACGCGTCTGGCGCAGATGTATTGAACTTTGCTGTCCTTGTTGGGTCCTGCTGGCAGGCTGTCTTCCATTAAAGTGAGCGAAATTTATCCTTCGTGTGGCTCTACTTCAAATGGGTTTCCTGTGATGGTGTATATATATATATATATATATATATATATATATTCACTGAAAAAACCATAGGTTTCACACACGTTATAGTTAGGAATTAGCATTTAAAAAACCTTGCAAATTCACTTAAAAAACCATAGGTTTCACACATGTTATAGTTAGCTGGACATTTCACTCGTGAAAAACCATTGAAATTCCGCCGTTATAGTTAGTGCAGGCAACTATAACTCACGCAACCGCAATCCTCTGCTGATGACGTCAGATATTACATCACTGTATTTAGACACTTATTTACCCATGTCTTCTTCCATTAATTTTTAGCTATACATATATTACAAATATTTTTTTTTCAGAAAGACACATATGTCATCAGTGATGTAATATCTGACGTCATCAGCAGAGGATTGCGGTCGCGTGAGTTATATTTGCCTGCACTAACTATAACGGGGGAATTTCAATGGTTTTTCACGAGTGAAATGTCCAGCTAACTATAACATGTGTGAAACCTATGGTTTTTTCAGTGAATTTGTACGATTTTTTAAATTCTAAGTTATGTATTTATTTTATTTTATTTTTTAAGGTTTTTCACCGTGCGCGTACCGTACGCGCACGTCGCGCACCGCGCGCCCACGTTACGCGGTTCGCGGAATTTTTCCGTTTCTACCGTACGCGCACGCTACGCGCATTCCGCGATTTGTTGCAAAAAGATTAAAGGACATTTTGGCCCTGACAAAGGATAGGGGGTGTGGAAATGTGGATTTTCCTGATCAGTTATGTCCCCTATCTTGGACCCCAACGGTTTTATATGCATGTTACAAGTACATGTATGTTCCCTCCAGTTCCAGTTTCTAAGACGCAAACATATGTGTGTCTACCGTCAACATGTTCTCTGTCAGATCCGCCATCAATGGGCTGGATATTCGATTCCTAAGTATGAAAGGCCACCGACTTTATATGGCTAAGTTACTCCATTTTTACAGTTCAGGCGAGTAGGCCCGATTCTGTCCTCAAAGCCTTTCCCTGCTCTCTGTCTCTGACAGCTTCAGCTTGAGCTCGCATCTGTATCCATGAACTTTGTCCTACTCCCTGTGCAGCTAACGGTGCCTGCCTCGGCCAGTTTTCGCCTGTCTGCCAAGAAGTTGTATTTCACCTTCGAATTATCTATTTTGCTCTCCAGCCGATGCATTCCTGCCTAGTGATTTAGGTAAACATTTCCTTTAGCTCACAAGCAAAGGACTCAGCCTTTCCGTCCTCCTGCAAGTGATTCATAGCCCTGTTGCCATGGAAAGTTTTCTGCCCCTCGCATCTCATATAGACACTTAGACGCTTGTACACGCACACAGTCAGTATAGAATAGATTCTGTCCGAGAGTCTCTTCCTTGTGAATAACATAGTTCTTTAAACATAGGATGTTAGATATGATTTGGGATTAGGATGACTTGACCCCAGACTTCTCGTCTCCACATGTAGAGCTAAATGTCAAGTCCCCTTCACCCCCTAGTTGCACGTCAATTACACGTCATGCTGCCGCGCGCGCATCTATGCCAAGTATTATCTTATAGATCCACCTATGCCTGATAATTCTAACCAATCATGTTTCTTTTATTCCTTATTACGCCTAGTTTCGATTATGTCACTGTCACGTCATTTTTCTTATCAAATGTTACGCCTTCTACATTCGTTTCATTGTAATGTACTTATTATAAAAATACATGTCTGTTAATAAATTATTGTACTTCACTTCCTGAACCTTCGTGGTGACGGAACCTGAGGGCCGCGACTCGAGTCGGCCATTTTGAATGGAATAAAGCCCATTAGAAACCTCTTATACCACGGATTCTGCCTCTTGTTATTTTGAGCTATTTACTTTAATTTAAGATTCCGCATGAAATTCAGTCCGGTAATATTTATTTTATTTACCACATAATGGCGCCCGAACAGGGACACTTTCTCATCTCACGCGCCGGCGGTGCGTTGCAGGCCCGGTCTCCTGCCACAGCTGGACGGACCATAAACGCGTACCAGCAGGATTTCCTGTAAGCTCCCTCCGGTCAAGCGGGGGCGACTGAGGCTGCGATCAACCCAGACGAGGCGGTGAGAAGTGCGAAGTATCCCGACCAGAGCCTAGCTGAGAGAGCAAGATCCGAGGTATACAGAGGCCCACCAGGTTTTCCGAAATCCCGATGTGCAGAGGGTCCGATGTCCACAGTCGTCGAGTCCTGTCCATTCTCTGAGGCCTTCCGTTTCAAGGAGCTACTCGGTGAGTACCATCGCCGGGGAGGCGTGTTGACGCGCACATAGGTTGTGCCGGTCAAGACGGATTTGGGTACACAAATCCGGTCTGCACTGTTTAGCAGTGTATATGTACTGTTTAGCAGTATATCAAGTATTCCGAAGTATTCAGTTATTGTCAAGAATTCAGCGTGGTGATTAGTTAGGCAGACTGTCATCATTGTCGATCATTGTTATAATGTTTAATGTTTAATGTTTAAAGTATTCAGAAAATGTCTTGCATATTGTGGTATGAATGACTGTTCATTGTTCACTGTTCATTATTGTGTTTCTCGTATTAAGTAAGTTCAAGAGTAAGTATCAGATCAGTTGTCAATATGCCGCTCTTCTCGAAGTTAAGACAGATTACTACCAGAAAAGGGGTGCTTGAAGAAGCAGTTCCTATTCCTCCTAGAGACACTCCAGGACATTTCATGTACCATAAACATGGCTTAGATGCCATATTGTTTCTTGATCTATGGGTAGATTATACCAAAGGATTACCGGAAAGTCAAAGGTGGCCCATAGCGGGAACCTGGGATGCAGAGTGCATCATGAAAGTGGAGGAAGAGTTATGGAAAAGAAAGGTCAGACAGTCACAGAAAGACGCCGTTGAGTTATGGCGTAAAGAATCTCATAGACGAACAGAAAAAGCACGTAGACAAGAAGAGAGGAGTAAAGAAAGTTCAAATAAAGTTCAAGAAAATCTATTAATTGAGGAAGGTATCCGAGTGAAATCAGAACAAGTAAATAGACAAAGAAATGCTCTTATGAATGGTATGTATCCCCTTCTAGCCGAAGGACTACCTAAGGCTGTTACGGAGGTGCCAAAAGACTTGCCACCCCCGTTATTTCCAATTAAGGTACATCCAAAGGGGCATCCCAGAACCGCAGAAGATGTTTTCCTTTCCTCATATCTAGACGATGCAGCCCCCGAGTATGCTAACGCCACACCACATAGACCGTCTGGCGGAGGGGTTCAACGTCAGGATCAGGTATCTGTCCCCGTGCAACAGCAAGTCCCGATACAAGCATCGGCAAGCACATCTGTTTCCGCATCTGTTTCCGCAGTCGACTCTACAGGGGTATCGACACCCATAGTTGCTGTATCACGTTCGACGAACCCTTTCACACCCGACGCCCCAGATGGGGCCACGGGAGGTGCTAGCAGTATTTTTACACCACCTAGAATAAATAAACTTGTTTTTCAAGAGTCAGCACATTCACGTACACCTAAGTTCGTAAATGAACGTACGCTTAAGGAACTTCTTGTAAATTGTAGATATGACCCGGTGGTTGGTAAAGAGGACGAAATGGTCCTGGCATCATTACGTATCAGACGAGCCGCAGAGTATTTAGCAAGGTTACCAGGGATGGCTACGCATCTAGATAACATATATCATTTTGTTCAAACAGGACGAGATCCAGGATGTATTAACAGAGCTATGGAATTCCAGAAAGTAGAGATACAGGGGGAACTGTTACGTTTCCTCATAAACTGTGTGATCAGAAATCAAGATCGTCCGGGGGTAGACCGGAATGCAATGCTTATTCTTACAAGATGGAGTCAGAATATATCAGAAGGGAGACACGATAAGCAAAATTGTATAATAGCCATGTGCCGAAAAATACGTAAAGAAATAGAGCGTATTCATGAAGAGAGATTGGGAACAGACGAGTTTGAGCAAGATGAAGTGTCCGAATCAGGGGACTCTGCAAGACAGTCAGAGACCATAGCCTATGTAGGCAGAGGAAGATCTTGTGAAAATACTAGATGTTTTTCTGATCCAATACACTCTGTATGTCCAAATAATAGCAGAACGTATCCGACGCCTGTAATAAATCTGAAGTCTCCTGAACATTCGTTTCAAGCCGCAGATAAAATACTACGAGAACGAAGAGGTTACCACCTCCTCGATTCCATGGATGAGCAAGAATTAGCCAGATCAGCCGTTCATTGGATTGTTAGTCCTGAAAAATACGGTGATGAGACCGTAGCACACACGTTTCTCAACCTCAGTACAGATGAACAACGTTTAGCTGGAATCTATATGATTCAGCAACTCCTCATATTATATAAGAGCCAACATGCTGACCCTGGTCCTTTACCTGATATATTAACGGAACTACTCACGTACAGATGGAAAGGTTCTAGTAACAAGCTAATTAAAGAGATATTAGTGTCACGTAAGCAGTATGTTCTTTTTGTAAGTCCGGATTCTCTCTCCCTGCCCCCCAGAGAAAGAGCACCGTACTTCATGGATAGACAAAATCCTTTACGGGAAGTGCACCCAATAAAAGGCGAAGACAATGAGTTTCACCGTGTATTTGTTTACACACCCATATCAAAAATGGAATTATTAGAAATGAAAAAAGTAGTACCTAGTCATGACAAAGATCCAGCGGGTTTCCACCGAGAAATTAAAGACATGTTACTGATGGGAGAGTACACCTTTCCTGATATTATGACAATATTAAAGGTGCTTTTGCCTGCTGGCATTTATGAAAAACTGAAAGAAAAAGAGTGGGAAGTGGGAGACCAAAAGATAGACTGGACAGCATTAGCAGAGGAAGAAAGGGGCCGAGCCGCAGGTTCAGGGCTCGGGGATAAAGTTAAACTATTACCAGGTTTACTAGTACAGGTACTGCCACGTTTATTAACTACAAAAAAGGAAGATTGGGGTGCAATCACAGCCTGTAAACAAAAGCAAGATGAAGACACAAGCGATTATTATGCTCGATTTGAAAAATGTTTTGGTATAAATAGTGGTATAAAAGCAAGTAGTGACTCATATCCACATTTATTTGTGACAAAATTAGTGGAAAATGCATTGCCTCCAGTGAAGAATAGAATATTGAAATTCGAGAGTACCTGGCAAAGTAACACTCCGTCGCAAATGCTACAAATGTTACAGTATCATCACAATAGAATTAGGGATGAACAAGAACACGAGCATAGACGCATGAAGGATACAAAAATGAAAATGCTAGTTTCTCAGACAGTACCAGCAGATGGTCACAAAAAGGGTGTGACACATTCTGGTGATTCTGCAGTTCCTGTAAAGGGAACCTGCAATTACTGTAAACAACTAGGCCATTATGTACATGATTGTCAAGTCCTGAAACGAAATATAGCTACAGGTATTGCAAAAGAGAGACCACGATTAGTTAGACAAGATCAGAATGAAAAAGGAGCTATGCAGCATGGACAGTCCATGCCAGTTCAGCAACAGTCTATGCCAGCCTCACAGCAACCCATACAGTTTGTGCCAGCTGCACCACCGTTGCCTGCTACTGCCACACAAACCACAACACAACAAATGTATCAGACTGCACAGTATGAATACCCTGAGTATCAGCGTTACGCATGAACCAGCCTAGAGAGGGAAGTTGACTTACCGCTTATCGAGATTCCGGTAGATCAAGAAGGACCTTATGTACATAGTGAATTATTAGGTCAAGATAGAAAATTCTTACTCGATACAGGGGCAAGTCGAACAACCATAAAACGTAGTGAAGTTCCAGGGGCACCCCTCTCAGGCTCTCAAAATGTTTCCCTTGGTTTTTCAGGAAAGCCTATTGTTAATGAAGTAACACAGCCACTTCCACTTACGATAGGACCTTTGACACGAACTACAGATTTATTGCTTACTAAATCATGCCCAGAAAATTTGTTAGGAATTAAAACTCTGAAAGCACTAGGAGCCATAATATGTTGTTCTCCGGAAGGAGTAAGGTTGTTTTTGCGTGATTTTAAAGGTCACTATGTGTCTAGAGACATGGATCCCCGACTACAGATTTTACCAGTACATCTATGGGCACAAGGCCCTACGGATGTTGGCTGCATGAACATTACACCCTATCGAGTTACATTGAAAGCAGGAGTGGTACTACCACGAATGCGACAATACAAGTTACCACCAGATGCTGTAGTGGCTTTACTGAAAATCATTGACGAGCTAGTCGCGCAAGGAGTGGTTGTAGAAACTAACTCCAATGTGTGTAATTCACCGATAATTCCGATTCTTAAACGAACTGATCCTACTGCTCCGCCAGTATACCGATTGGTTATTGATTTGCGTGAACTAAACAAGTGTATTGTACCACAATTCCCTGTGGTCCCTGATATATCATCATTGTTGACAGCAATTGATTCCGAAGCAACATTCTTTACTGTAATTGATCTCAAGAATGCCTTTTTCAGCGTCCCAATAGATCCGGAGAGCCAATACTTATTCGGATTTAGCTTGAATGGACGAAGCTTTAAATTCACCCGCGCTCCCCAAGGATTCACAGAAAGCCCCAGCATCTATAGCCAAGCACTGAAACGAGAACTTGACAGTATACACATGCCCGTTAACACCGCATTGCTTCAATACGTCGATGATCTGCTGATCACCGCACGAAGCGAACACGAATGTGAAAAAGCCTCATTGACAGTTTTACATTTCCTAGCAGACAAAGGACACAAGGTGTCCCCTTCTAAGCTGCAATTCTGTGTTCAGCGAGTTATTTATCTTGGTCACTCGCTGTCCAAGGAGGGAAGGCAGCTTACACCTGATCGCATTCAGTTAATTGCAAACATGCCAATACCGCAGACGCAAAAGGAAGTGCGGGCTTTTATAGGCCTCACTTCATACTGTAGACAGTGGATTCCCCAATATGCATTTCTAGCGAAGCCACTCATTCAGTTAACCACACAGGAGGCAGCCACATCGACTGTTCTCCCTTGGACTCAGGAACATACACAAGCTTTTGAAAGCCTAAAGGAAGCTTTATGTCAAGCACCTGTTTTAGCAACACCATGTTATAGCAAACATTTTACACTCTTTGTTACAGAACGCGAAGGTACTGCCTTATCAGTACTCACTCAGGATCAAGCAGGATCACGCAAGCCATGTGCTTATTTTTCCAGTACATTAGATCCCGTAGCTCAGGCTTTGCCTGCATGCCTGAAATCAGTGGCAGCGACAGCTTTAGCAATCAGACAAAGCGATGCCATAGTCTTAGGACACCCATTGACAGTTCAAGTACCACATGCAGTAGAGATTCTTGTGAACCGAACACAAACACAACACTTGACCATAGCAAGACTTACCGGTTATGAACTGACATTGTTTCAACCACACATAGAGATCCGACGGTGTAATACATTGAATCCTGCTACACTATTACCTGTGATTGGAACAGACCCACTAGCTCATGATTGTGTTGAAATCATTGAAATAAAGACGAAACCTAGACAAGACTTGACAGACGTTCCATTGTTAGATCCAGACCTGACGTTGTATGTAGACGGATCATGCATGAGAACAAGTAAAGGAGATTTAGTGGCCGCGTATGCAGTCACAACAGACACTGAAGTTATTGAGACACATTGTATAGATACTCTGTCAGCCCAAGCAGCAGAACTTATTGCTCTAACGCAAGCCTGTATTCAAGCCACAAATAAGAAAGTTAATGTATACACTGACTCACGTTATGCATTCGGAGTTGTACACGACTTCGGCGTGCTGTGGCGAGAGAGAGGTTATCTAACGTCCCATGGTGCCCACATTCAGCACGGACCCCTCATTCATGCCTTGTTAGACGCAATACATCTACCCACTGCTATATCGATTATGAAATGTAAAGCACACACGAAGGTTACTGATACCATTTCTCAAGGCAATGATTTAGCTGACAGAACAGCTAAACAGACTGCTCAGAATCGCACATTAGACATGACAAAGCCAATAGTTCAGACACCAACACAGTGTATGACAATTAAGGATCCCACACTTGATGTAATTGACATACAGACACATGCCACAGCAGAAGAAATAAAGAAGTGGACTGAACTAGGAGGGATCCAGACAGATCAAGGATGGATGACGAAGGAGAAATCTGTATGGTTTCTCCCCGATTCCATGGTTCAAGCCATTATAGCTACAGTTCACAGTCCAGCACATTTAGGAGAGAAGGCTATGCTAGACAGCATTCAGCACATTTGGTTCAACAAACATTTACGAGCAGCAGCTAAACAAAAAGTTCGTACCTGTATGATATGTTGTCAGTTTAATCCAGGAAAGAGTGTTCCCGTAGAGCAGGGTGGATTTCAGCCTCCTGACCATCCTTTTGAAGTCCTCCAGATGGATTATATTCAGATGGAACGTTGTCGAGGATTCAAATATGTCCTCGTAGTTGTCTGCGCTCTCTCTCGTTGGACAGAGGCGTACCCTGTATCAGATTACACTGCCCCGACTACTGCCAAACAGCTAGTTCGAGAATTCTTCCCACGGTACGGTTTACCACGTGTTGTATATTCAGATAACGGTCAGCCTTTCTCATCCGAATTAATGAAACATGTCTCACTCCTGTTGGGATATCAGTGGAAATTCCACTGTGTCCGACACCCCGAAGCAGCAGGTCTCGTAGAAAGACATAACCAGACACTGAAAATCAGACTGTCCAAAATATGTAGAGAGAAAGGTGTCGACTGGATAGTAGCATTACCAGTTGCACTCTTTTACATGAGAATGGTAGCACACTCTAGAACAGGGCTATCCCCGTATGAGGTGATCTTTGGTAGACCGCCGAATATGTGGGGGACGCCTATACCACGTAAAATAACTGATGTTGACTGTAATATGCTGACAGATTACCTGGCTTCCTTGATGTCTGCACTACAATCTTCTCGTTCACAGGTAGCTGCAGCCTTTCCCGACAACACTGAGGCGAAACCCCATGACGTTGTTCCGGGTAATCTTGTCTTTGTGAGAAATTTCGACAGGAAGAGTCAATTGGAGCCCAGGTGGAAAGCACCCAAGTTGGTCCTGTTGACCACAAGAACAGCCGTGAAGATCGAGGGACGAAAAGGGTGGATTCATTCCAGTCACGTAAAAAAATTTCATGGACTACCTTCAGATATAGACACTGTGCCCTGCACTCCCTCACAGACTGATTCAAAACTTCCTTTTGTTGAACTGAATGACTCTCAGTGCTATAAACAGAAACTCAGGTCCAGATCTAAACTGTCGGACGATTTGATTGTTTAAGTCCTCTCCAAGGTGAAGCGGTTGAATCTGTCCCGACATGTATCCCTTAGGTCTGAATCATGTAGAGTCCAGAATCATAATGAAACGACATGCTTATTGTAAATTACTGCGTAACCACTGTATTGTGACATTATTAATTTTGTTTTCATTGAGTATTTTAGTAATTATTACGAGTATGATTTTGCATATGTATCATCCTGTTTCTAAACGTGTTTTCAATATAACTGATGAACATTCTTTTAGTGACCTACCGCCACATGAATTATCCTATAGACTTGCGCTGCGCAATAACACATTCATTAGTATGTTACATCATTCCCATCAGACTAGTAATGCGACCAATTGTTGGGTGTGTGGCCGACTCCCTCCCTATCAGAATAACAAAGGAGTTCTGCCTTTCTTTCCACATCCGTTCACACACAATGGCTCCTGTGGAGCATGGTTTAGTTTATTAAATTCCATAGACCCAGACACAGCAGTTTATCAACAACATTGGATATGGGGAAATCTGAATCTAGTTTTATTCAAAGTCTGTCACCCTAATAAGGAGGGTCACCCCAGTAGAACAGGAACTGATTTAGAAAATGAAGTGTATAAATTAAGTAATTTTACGCCTAATCTTATGATTTTGAATGTCAAATCCGAAGTTGAACTAATTCTGCCCACTATGTCAGTATTTCCAGTTAAGGGTGAATTATGTGTTAGAAAAGTTGGTTCCAAACACATGGGCCATAGCCAATGCGTTACTACAGTAGAATATAGTGATCAAGGTAAATCATTTAGAGCTTCTCGCCATTCCTACTTCATATGTGGTCAGACTGCATATATGCGTCTGCCTCTAGATTGGGATGGTACCTGTTACATCGCATTCCTTTTGCCACCTGTTTTTCTAGCTCCCCCTGATTATTATCGAAATGTTCATTTAGTACACAATAGAGAGCGAAGAGATCTCCCAGTTGTCGATTATACTGAGACAACATGGGACAAGTATGTAGATTTCAATAAAGGTATCTTTCCCTATATAGGTACTATATCAAATAGTAAGCTGATACGCAGACTCACCAAGACTCTTGAAGCTGTAGTAAACGAGACTATAGCCGCCCTAGGCAATCTGACAGAGGAACAATCAGTGATGAGAATTGTTGTTCTCCAGAATCGTCTTGTCCTTGACGTCATCCTGGCCGATAGGGGCGGAGCTTGTAGGGTCATCGGATCCAGCTGCTGTATATTCATACCAGAAAATTCGCCATCTGTATATAAAGCTATAACACGCCTTCATAAGATTGTAAGCCAGATACACGAGAATCCAGGCACTTGGACGTGGTCCGGGTGGTTTTGGAGTGTGATATCAGCCTGGGGATGGAGAGTTCTATCCTTCCTAGGTATTGGCCTTCTTATGCTCTTCAGTTGTTGTCTATGCCTGCAATGTGGACCAGCGATTTGTGGTCTGTGTGCCACATCGTGTATTCCACATCAAGGTTTTCGCTCAAGATCCCGGAAGAAGAAAGAAGAAGAAATGATGCTCCATGAGCAAATCAATGGAATGATGAAGATTGATGTCTCGTGAAGGGCAAGAAGGGGACAAGGAGGGAATGTGGAAATGTGGATTTTCCTGATCAGTTATGTCCCCTATCTTGGACCCCAACGGTTTTATATGCATGTTACAAGTACATGTATGTTCCCTCCAGTTCCAGTTTCTAAGACGCAAACATATGTGTGTCTACCGTCAACATGTTCTCTGTCAGATCCGCCATCAATGGGCTGGATATTCGATTCCTAAGTATGAAAGGCCACCGACTTTATATGGCTAAGTTACTCCATTTTTACAGTTCAGGCGAGTAGGCCCGATTCTGTCCTCAAAGCCTTTCCCTGCTCTCTGTCTCTGACAGCTTCAGCTTGAGCTCGCATCTGTATCCATGAACTTTGTCCTACTCCCTGTGCAGCTAACGGTGCCTGCCTCGGCCAGTTTTCGCCTGTCTGCCAAGAAGTTGTATTTCACCTTCGAATTATCTATTTTGCTCTCCAGCCGATGCATTCCTGCCTAGTGATTTAGGTAAACATTTCCTTTAGCTCACAAGCAAAGGACTCAGCCTTTCCGTCCTCCTGCAAGTGATTCATAGCCCTGTTGCCATGGAAAGTTTTCTGCCCCTCGCATCTCATATAGACACTTAGACGCTTGTACACGCACACAGTCAGTATAGAATAGATTCTGTCCGAGAGTCTCTTCCTTGTGAATAACATAGTTCTTTAAACATAGGATGTTAGATATGATTTGGGATTAGGATGACTTGACCCCAGACTTCTCGTCTCCACATGTAGAGCTAAATGTCAAGTCCCCTTCACCCCCTAGTTGCACGTCAATTACACGTCATGCTGCCGCGCGCGCATCTATGCCAAGTATTATCTTATAGATCCACCTATGCCTGATAATTCTAACCAATCATGTTTCTTTTATTCCTTATTACGCCTAGTTTCGATTATGTCACTGTCACGTCATTTTTCTTATCAAATGTTACGCCTTCTACATTCGTTTCATTGTAATGTACTTATTATAAAAATACATGTCTGTTAATAAATTATTGTACTTCACTTCCTGAACCTTCGTGGTGACGGAACCTGAGGGCCGCGACTCGAGTCGGCCATTTTGAATGGAATAAAGCCCATTAGAAACCTCTTATACCACGGATTCTGCCTCTTGTTATTTTGAGCTATTTACTTTAATTTAAGATTCCGCATGAAATTCAGTCCGGTAATATTTATTTTATTTACCACATAATGGCGCCCGAACAGGGACACTTTCTCATCTCACGCGCCGGCGGTGCGTTGCAGGCCCGGTCTCCTGCCACAGCTGGACGGACCATAAACGCGTACCAGCAGGATTTCCTGTAAGCTCCCTCCGGTCAAGCGGGGGCGACTGAGGCTGCGATCAACCCAGACGAGGCGGTGAGAAGTGCGAAGTATCCCGACCAGAGCCTAGCTGAGAGAGCAAGATCCGAGGTATACAGAGGCCCACCAGGTTTTCCGAAATCCCGATGTGCAGAGGGTCCGATGTCCACAGTCGTCGAGTCCTGTCCATTCTCTGAGGCCTTCCGTTTCAAGGAGCTACTCGGTGAGTACCATCGCCGGGGAGGCGTGTTGACGCGCACATAGGTTGTGCCGGTCAAGACGGATTTGGGTACACAAATCCGGTCTGCACTGTTTAGCAGTGTATATGTACTGTTTAGCAGTATATCAAGTATTCCGAAGTATTCAGTTATTGTCAAGAATTCAGCGTGGTGATTAGTTAGGCAGACTGTCATCATTGTCGATCATTGTTATAATGTTTAATGTTTAATGTTTAAAGTATTCAGAAAATGTCTTGCATATTGTGGTATGAATGACTGTTCATTGTTCACTGTTCATTATTGTGTTTCTCGTATTAAGTAAGTTCAAGAGTAAGTATCAGATCAGTTGTCAATATGCCGCTCTTCTCGAAGTTAAGACAGATTACTACCAGAAAAGGGGTGCTTGAAGAAGCAGTTCCTATTCCTCCTAGAGACACTCCAGGACATTTCATGTACCATAAACATGGCTTAGATGCCATATTGTTTCTTGATCTATGGGTAGATTATACCAAAGGATTACCGGAAAGTCAAAGGTGGCCCATAGCGGGAACCTGGGATGCAGAGTGCATCATGAAAGTGGAGGAAGAGTTATGGAAAAGAAAGGTCAGACAGTCACAGAAAGACGCCGTTGAGTTATGGCGTAAAGAATCTCATAGACGAACAGAAAAAGCACGTAGACAAGAAGAGAGGAGTAAAGAAAGTTCAAATAAAGTTCAAGAAAATCTATTAATTGAGGAAGGTATCCGAGTGAAATCAGAACAAGTAAATAGACAAAGAAATGCTCTTATGAATGGTATGTATCCCCTTCTAGCCGAAGGACTACCTAAGGCTGTTACGGAGGTGCCAAAAGACTTGCCACCCCCGTTATTTCCAATTAAGGTACATCCAAAGGGGCATCCCAGAACCGCAGAAGATGTTTTCCTTTCCTCATATCTAGACGATGCAGCCCCCGAGTATGCTAACGCCACACCACATAGACCGTCTGGCGGAGGGGTTCAACGTCAGGATCAGGTATCTGTCCCCGTGCAACAGCAAGTCCCGATACAAGCATCGGCAAGCACATCTGTTTCCGCATCTGTTTCCGCAGTCGACTCTACAGGGGTATCGACACCCATAGTTGCTGTATCACGTTCGACGAACCCTTTCACACCCGACGCCCCAGATGGGGCCACGGGAGGTGCTAGCAGTATTTTTACACCACCTAGAATAAATAAACTTGTTTTTCAAGAGTCAGCACATTCACGTACACCTAAGTTCGTAAATGAACGTACGCTTAAGGAACTTCTTGTAAATTGTAGATATGACCCGGTGGTTGGTAAAGAGGACGAAATGGTCCTGGCATCATTACGTATCAGACGAGCCGCAGAGTATTTAGCAAGGTTACCAGGGATGGCTACGCATCTAGATAACATATATCATTTTGTTCAAACAGGACGAGATCCAGGATGTATTAACAGAGCTATGGAATTCCAGAAAGTAGAGATACAGGGGGAACTGTTACGTTTCCTCATAAACTGTGTGATCAGAAATCAAGATCGTCCGGGGGTAGACCGGAATGCAATGCTTATTCTTACAAGATGGAGTCAGAATATATCAGAAGGGAGACACGATAAGCAAAATTGTATAATAGCCATGTGCCGAAAAATACGTAAAGAAATAGAGCGTATTCATGAAGAGAGATTGGGAACAGACGAGTTTGAGCAAGATGAAGTGTCCGAATCAGGGGACTCTGCAAGACAGTCAGAGACCATAGCCTATGTAGGCAGAGGAAGATCTTGTGAAAATACTAGATGTTTTTCTGATCCAATACACTCTGTATGTCCAAATAATAGCAGAACGTATCCGACGCCTGTAATAAATCTGAAGTCTCCTGAACATTCGTTTCAAGCCGCAGATAAAATACTACGAGAACGAAGAGGTTACCACCTCCTCGATTCCATGGATGAGCAAGAATTAGCCAGATCAGCCGTTCATTGGATTGTTAGTCCTGAAAAATACGGTGATGAGACCGTAGCACACACGTTTCTCAACCTCAGTACAGATGAACAACGTTTAGCTGGAATCTATATGATTCAGCAACTCCTCATATTATATAAGAGCCAACATGCTGACCCTGGTCCTTTACCTGATATATTAACGGAACTACTCACGTACAGATGGAAAGGTTCTAGTAACAAGCTAATTAAAGAGATATTAGTGTCACGTAAGCAGTATGTTCTTTTTGTAAGTCCGGATTCTCTCTCCCTGCCCCCCAGAGAAAGAGCACCGTACTTCATGGATAGACAAAATCCTTTACGGGAAGTGCACCCAATAAAAGGCGAAGACAATGAGTTTCACCGTGTATTTGTTTACACACCCATATCAAAAATGGAATTATTAGAAATGAAAAAAGTAGTACCTAGTCATGACAAAGATCCAGCGGGTTTCCACCGAGAAATTAAAGACATGTTACTGATGGGAGAGTACACCTTTCCTGATATTATGACAATATTAAAGGTGCTTTTGCCTGCTGGCATTTATGAAAAACTGAAAGAAAAAGAGTGGGAAGTGGGAGACCAAAAGATAGACTGGACAGCATTAGCAGAGGAAGAAAGGGGCCGAGCCGCAGGTTCAGGGCTCGGGGATAAAGTTAAACTATTACCAGGTTTACTAGTACAGGTACTGCCACGTTTATTAACTACAAAAAAGGAAGATTGGGGTGCAATCACAGCCTGTAAACAAAAGCAAGATGAAGACACAAGCGATTATTATGCTCGATTTGAAAAATGTTTTGGTATAAATAGTGGTATAAAAGCAAGTAGTGACTCATATCCACATTTATTTGTGACAAAATTAGTGGAAAATGCATTGCCTCCAGTGAAGAATAGAATATTGAAATTCGAGAGTACCTGGCAAAGTAACACTCCGTCGCAAATGCTACAAATGTTACAGTATCATCACAATAGAATTAGGGATGAACAAGAACACGAGCATAGACGCATGAAGGATACAAAAATGAAAATGCTAGTTTCTCAGACAGTACCAGCAGATGGTCACAAAAAGGGTGTGACACATTCTGGTGATTCTGCAGTTCCTGTAAAGGGAACCTGCAATTACTGTAAACAACTAGGCCATTATGTACATGATTGTCAAGTCCTGAAACGAAATATAGCTACAGGTATTGCAAAAGAGAGACCACGATTAGTTAGACAAGATCAGAATGAAAAAGGAGCTATGCAGCATGGACAGTCCATGCCAGTTCAGCAACAGTCTATGCCAGCCTCACAGCAACCCATACAGTTTGTGCCAGCTGCACCACCGTTGCCTGCTACTGCCACACAAACCACAACACAACAAATGTATCAGACTGCACAGTATGAATACCCTGAGTATCAGCGTTACGCATGAACCAGCCTAGAGAGGGAAGTTGACTTACCGCTTATCGAGATTCCGGTAGATCAAGAAGGACCTTATGTACATAGTGAATTATTAGGTCAAGATAGAAAATTCTTACTCGATACAGGGGCAAGTCGAACAACCATAAAACGTAGTGAAGTTCCAGGGGCACCCCTCTCAGGCTCTCAAAATGTTTCCCTTGGTTTTTCAGGAAAGCCTATTGTTAATGAAGTAACACAGCCACTTCCACTTACGATAGGACCTTTGACACGAACTACAGATTTATTGCTTACTAAATCATGCCCAGAAAATTTGTTAGGAATTAAAACTCTGAAAGCACTAGGAGCCATAATATGTTGTTCTCCGGAAGGAGTAAGGTTGTTTTTGCGTGATTTTAAAGGTCACTATGTGTCTAGAGACATGGATCCCCGACTACAGATTTTACCAGTACATCTATGGGCACAAGGCCCTACGGATGTTGGCTGCATGAACATTACACCCTATCGAGTTACATTGAAAGCAGGAGTGGTACTACCACGAATGCGACAATACAAGTTACCACCAGATGCTGTAGTGGCTTTACTGAAAATCATTGACGAGCTAGTCGCGCAAGGAGTGGTTGTAGAAACTAACTCCAATGTGTGTAATTCACCGATAATTCCGATTCTTAAACGAACTGATCCTACTGCTCCGCCAGTATACCGATTGGTTATTGATTTGCGTGAACTAAACAAGTGTATTGTACCACAATTCCCTGTGGTCCCTGATATATCATCATTGTTGACAGCAATTGATTCCGAAGCAACATTCTTTACTGTAATTGATCTCAAGAATGCCTTTTTCAGCGTCCCAATAGATCCGGAGAGCCAATACTTATTCGGATTTAGCTTGAATGGACGAAGCTTTAAATTCACCCGCGCTCCCCAAGGATTCACAGAAAGCCCCAGCATCTATAGCCAAGCACTGAAACGAGAACTTGACAGTATACACATGCCCGTTAACACCGCATTGCTTCAATACGTCGATGATCTGCTGATCACCGCACGAAGCGAACACGAATGTGAAAAAGCCTCATTGACAGTTTTACATTTCCTAGCAGACAAAGGACACAAGGTGTCCCCTTCTAAGCTGCAATTCTGTGTTCAGCGAGTTATTTATCTTGGTCACTCGCTGTCCAAGGAGGGAAGGCAGCTTACACCTGATCGCATTCAGTTAATTGCAAACATGCCAATACCGCAGACGCAAAAGGAAGTGCGGGCTTTTATAGGCCTCACTTCATACTGTAGACAGTGGATTCCCCAATATGCATTTCTAGCGAAGCCACTCATTCAGTTAACCACACAGGAGGCAGCCACATCGACTGTTCTCCCTTGGACTCAGGAACATACACAAGCTTTTGAAAGCCTAAAGGAAGCTTTATGTCAAGCACCTGTTTTAGCAACACCATGTTATAGCAAACATTTTACACTCTTTGTTACAGAACGCGAAGGTACTGCCTTATCAGTACTCACTCAGGATCAAGCAGGATCACGCAAGCCATGTGCTTATTTTTCCAGTACATTAGATCCCGTAGCTCAGGCTTTGCCTGCATGCCTGAAATCAGTGGCAGCGACAGCTTTAGCAATCAGACAAAGCGATGCCATAGTCTTAGGACACCCATTGACAGTTCAAGTACCACATGCAGTAGAGATTCTTGTGAACCGAACACAAACACAACACTTGACCATAGCAAGACTTACCGGTTATGAACTGACATTGTTTCAACCACACATAGAGATCCGACGGTGTAATACATTGAATCCTGCTACACTATTACCTGTGATTGGAACAGACCCACTAGCTCATGATTGTGTTGAAATCATTGAAATAAAGACGAAACCTAGACAAGACTTGACAGACGTTCCATTGTTAGATCCAGACCTGACGTTGTATGTAGACGGATCATGCATGAGAACAAGTAAAGGAGATTTAGTGGCCGCGTATGCAGTCACAACAGACACTGAAGTTATTGAGACACATTGTATAGATACTCTGTCAGCCCAAGCAGCAGAACTTATTGCTCTAACGCAAGCCTGTATTCAAGCCACAAATAAGAAAGTTAATGTATACACTGACTCACGTTATGCATTCGGAGTTGTACACGACTTCGGCGTGCTGTGGCGAGAGAGAGGTTATCTAACGTCCCATGGTGCCCACATTCAGCACGGACCCCTCATTCATGCCTTGTTAGACGCAATACATCTACCCACTGCTATATCGATTATGAAATGTAAAGCACACACGAAGGTTACTGATACCATTTCTCAAGGCAATGATTTAGCTGACAGAACAGCTAAACAGACTGCTCAGAATCGCACATTAGACATGACAAAGCCAATAGTTCAGACACCAACACAGTGTATGACAATTAAGGATCCCACACTTGATGTAATTGACATACAGACACATGCCACAGCAGAAGAAATAAAGAAGTGGACTGAACTAGGAGGGATCCAGACAGATCAAGGATGGATGACGAAGGAGAAATCTGTATGGTTTCTCCCCGATTCCATGGTTCAAGCCATTATAGCTACAGTTCACAGTCCAGCACATTTAGGAGAGAAGGCTATGCTAGACAGCATTCAGCACATTTGGTTCAACAAACATTTACGAGCAGCAGCTAAACAAAAAGTTTGTACCTGTATGATATGTTGTCAGTTTAATCCAGGAAAGAGTGTTCCCGTAGAGCAGGGTGGATTTCAGCCTCCTGACCATCCTTTTGAAGTCCTCCAGATGGATTATATTCAGATGGAACGTTGTCGAGGATTCAAATATGTCCTCGTAGTTGTCTGCGCTCTCTCTCGTTGGACAGAGGCGTACCCTGTATCAGATTACACTGCCCCGACTACTGCCAAACAGCTAGTTCGAGAATTCTTCCCACGGTACGGTTTACCACGTGTTGTATATTCAGATAACGGTCAGCCTTTCTCATCCGAATTAATGAAACATGTCTCACTCCTGTTGGGATATCAGTGGAAATTCCACTGTGTCCGACACCCCGAAGCAGCAGGTCTCGTAGAAAGACATAACCAGACACTGAAAATCAGACTGTCCAAAATATGTAGAGAGAAAGGTGTCGACTGGATAGTAGCATTACCAGTTGCACTCTTTTACATGAGAATGGTAGCACACTCTAGAACAGGGCTATCCCCGTATGAGGTGATCTTTGGTAGACCGCCGAATATGTGGGGGACGCCTATACCACGTAAAATAACTGATGTTGACTGTAATATGCTGACAGATTACCTGGCTTCCTTGATGTCTGCACTACAATCTTCTCGTTCACAGGTAGCTGCAGCCTTTCCCGACAACACTGAGGCGAAACCCCATGACGTTGTTCCGGGTAATCTTGTCTTTGTGAGAAATTTCGACAGGAAGAGTCAATTGGAGCCCAGGTGGAAAGCACCCAAGTTGGTCCTGTTGACCACAAGAACAGCCGTGAAGATCGAGGGACGAAAAGGGTGGATTCATTCCAGTCACGTAAAAAAATTTCATGGACTACCTTCAGATATAGACACTGTGCCCTGCACTCCCTCACAGACTGATTCAAAACTTCCTTTTGTTGAACTGAATGACTCTCAGTGCTATAAACAGAAACTCAGGTCCAGATCTAAACTGTCGGACGATTTGATTGTTTAAGTCCTCTCCAAGGTGAAGCGGTTGAATCTGTCCCGACATGTATCCCTTAGGTCTGAATCATGTAGAGTCCAGAATCATAATGAAACGACATGCTTATTGTAAATTACTGCGTAACCACTGTATTGTGACATTATTAATTTTGTTTTCATTGAGTATTTTAGTAATTATTACGAGTATGATTTTGCATATGTATCATCCTGTTTCTAAACGTGTTTTCAATATAACTGATGAACATTCTTTTAGTGACCTACCGCCACATGAATTATCCTATAGACTTGCGCTGCGCAATAACACATTCATTAGTATGTTACATCATTCCCATCAGACTAGTAATGCGACCAATTGTTGGGTGTGTGGCCGACTCCCTCCCTATCAGAATAACAAAGGAGTTCTGCCTTTCTTTCCACATCCGTTCACACACAATGGCTCCTGTGGAGCATGGTTTAGTTTATTAAATTCCATAGACCCAGACACAGCAGTTTATCAACAACATTGGATATGGGGAAATCTGAATCTAGTTTTATTCAAAGTCTGTCACCCTAATAAGGAGGGTCACCCCAGTAGAACAGGAACTGATTTAGAAAATGAAGTGTATAAATTAAGTAATTTTACGCCTAATCTTATGATTTTGAATGTCAAATCCGAAGTTGAACTAATTCTGCCCACTATGTCAGTATTTCCAGTTAAGGGTGAATTATGTGTTAGAAAAGTTGGTTCCAAACACATGGGCCATAGCCAATGCGTTACTACAGTAGAATATAGTGATCAAGGTAAATCATTTAGAGCTTCTCGCCATTCCTACTTCATATGTGGTCAGACTGCATATATGCGTCTGCCTCTAGATTGGGATGGTACCTGTTACATCGCATTCCTTTTGCCACCTGTTTTTCTAGCTCCCCCTGATTATTATCGAAATGTTCATTTAGTACACAATAGAGAGCGAAGAGATCTCCCAGTTGTCGATTATACTGAGACAACATGGGACAAGTATGTAGATTTCAATAAAGGTATCTTTCCCTATATAGGTACTATATCAAATAGTAAGCTGATACGCAGACTCACCAAGACTCTTGAAGCTGTAGTAAACGAGACTATAGCCGCCCTAGGCAATCTGACAGAGGAACAATCAGTGATGAGAATTGTTGTTCTCCAGAATCGTCTTGTCCTTGACGTCATCCTGGCCGATAGGGGCGGAGCTTGTAGGGTCATCGGATCCAGCTGCTGTATATTCATACCAGAAAATTCGCCATCTGTATATAAAGCTATAACACGCCTTCATAAGATTGTAAGCCAGATACACGAGAATCCAGGCACTTGGACGTGGTCCGGGTGGTTTTGGAGTGTGATATCAGCCTGGGGATGGAGAGTTCTATCCTTCCTAGGTATTGGCCTTCTTATGCTCTTCAGTTGTTGTCTATGCCTGCAATGTGGACCAGCGATTTGTGGTCTGTGTGCCACATCGTGTATTCCACATCAAGGTTTTCGCTCAAGATCCCGGAAGAAGAAAGAAGAAGAAATGATGCTCCATGAGCAAATCAATGGAATGATGAAGATTGATGTCTCGTGAAGGGCAAGAAGGGGACAAGGAGGGAATGTGGAAATGTGGATTTTCCTGATCAGTTATGTCCCCTATCTTGGACCCCAACGGTTTTATATGCATGTTACAAGTACATGTATGTTCCCTCCAGTTCCAGTTTCTAAGACGCAAACATATGTGTGTCTACCGTCAACATGTTCTCTGTCAGATCCGCCATCAATGGGCTGGATATTCGATTCCTAAGTATGAAAGGCCACCGACTTTATATGGCTAAGTTACTCCATTTTTACAGTTCAGGCGAGTAGGCCCGATTCTGTCCTCAAAGCCTTTCCCTGCTCTCTGTCTCTGACAGCTTCAGCTTGAGCTCGCATCTGTATCCATGAACTTTGTCCTACTCCCTGTGCAGCTAACGGTGCCTGCCTCGGCCAGTTTTCGCCTGTCTGCCAAGAAGTTGTATTTCACCTTCGAATTATCTATTTTGCTCTCCAGCCGATGCATTCCTGCCTAGTGATTTAGGTAAACATTTCCTTTAGCTCACAAGCAAAGGACTCAGCCTTTCCGTCCTCCTGCAAGTGATTCATAGCCCTGTTGCCATGGAAAGTTTTCTGCCCCTCGCATCTCATATAGACACTTAGACGCTTGTACACGCACACAGTCAGTATAGAATAGATTCTGTCCGAGAGTCTCTTCCTTGTGAATAACATAGTTCTTTAAACATAGGATGTTAGATATGATTTGGGATTAGGATGACTTGACCCCAGACTTCTCGTCTCCACATGTAGAGCTAAATGTCAAGTCCCCTTCACCCCCTAGTTGCACGTCAATTACACGTCATGCTGCCGCGCGCGCATCTATGCCAAGTATTATCTTATAGATCCACCTATGCCTGATAATTCTAACCAATCATGTTTCTTTTATTCCTTATTACGCCTAGTTTCGATTATGTCACTGTCACGTCATTTTTCTTATCAAATGTTACGCCTTCTACATTCGTTTCATTGTAATGTACTTATTATAAAAATACATGTCTGTTAATAAATTATTGTACTTCACTTCCTGAACCTTCGTGGTGACGGAACCTGAGGGCCGCGACTCGAGTCGGCCATTTTGAATGGAATAAAGCCCATTAGAAACCTCTTATACCACGGATTCTGCCTCTTGTTATTTTGAGCTATTTACTTTAATTTAAGATTCCGCATGAAATTCAGTCCGGTAATATTTATTTTATTTACCACAGGGGTCAGGAACTGTCCACCCTGCCCCCTTTTCACGTTCTCCACCTTTGTTTTTCACCCCCTCAGACTGCGAGAGACAAAATGGCGGCCGACACTTCCTAGTTTCGACCGATTCGAATGTTTACTAAGATCTAACAACCAATCAGAATCGCGCTCGCGCACGGTGCGCGCTTACAGATATATATATGCTTTTAAATGCTATTTTCTCAGGAAATACTGAACAGATTTACACCAGACCTGCAAAAGGCACATCCCTGACCTGAGGACTACCTCTCTGCCAAATTTCAAGTAATTCTGTTCAGCCGTTCGGGCTGTAGCTTGGACTAAAGGTCCTATGGAAAAATGCATGGGGAAAACGCGTTTTGGGACCCCCCCTTTTTCTCAGCCCCCGCTTGACGAATCCCCCCGAGACTTTCAGGGAAGGAGCGGAGCGGAGCGCCCCACCTATTTTGAAAATTTCGCGAGGATTCGTCAATCGGCGCCAGAGTTATTCCAAATAGAATGTTGCGGATTTCCTATGGAAACACGATCCTAACTATAACTATCTACTGGCGACCGCCAGTAGATAATATATATATATATATATATATATATATATATATATATATATATATATATATATATATATATATATATATATATATATATATATGTATATATATATACACATCACAAATCTTCAATAAGCCGTTTTGGTGCTCAAATCAGTCACTGAGATCTTGTCATGTGAGGTTGAGGAGATGCCGAACGAAAGTCCATGACATGCACCGGTGACAGAGACACTTGCACATTTGTTGGGCTTCTATCCGCATAGGTTTTCATTTTGCATTTGTGAGACAAACCAGCAGTGTGCAGCTTATCAATGTTAGTAGATCTCGCAGTGGTCCAGTGTGGCAATTTGGTTCCCATGGTTCTCCCAGACATTAAGGTGGCAAGGCTCCCAACCGTGGTGGATTGGGGAGTTGACCTGCATGCACGAAGAGTAGAGTGAAGAACTGATTTGAGTTCAAGTCTTTCCAGCGCAGCGCGCTGAACGCTTTTCTTGATGTTGCTCATAAATCTCTGGACCACACGTTTCGCCTGTGGCCAGAGGGTTGTGCTTTTCTGATGCTTCGCATTTAAGTGAGTGATAAAGTCTTTAAATTTCTGACTATTGAAAGGAGGGCCATTGTCAGATTTCACAATCGAAGGAACACCCCATGTTGCAAAAATACTTTCTAGTCTCTAAATTACTCTCTCATGAGTTGTTGACGACAGATCTTCCACCAGGGAAGCACGTGAATATACATCAACAAATACTAGTAGATGATACTCATTGTCAAGGGGCCCAAAGAAATCAATTGCAATCTTCTCCCATGCATGTTTTTGAAGATCAGACATGTTTAATGGGAGTGGGATTGTTTTGGATGACAGGCAGGTGCACAAATGCTAAATAGCCAACATGGGACCCCTGTCTGACCTTACTGTCATACATCGGCCGTTTGACACAAGTGTGCCGGTGGCTCAACATCAACTCAGATCCATTTTGTCATACATTTATTTGCATCGTATCTTCAATTACATCCATTTATTTTTTATAATATAATCATTTAATCTTTGTCATTGGATACATGACTTGACATGCGCCATTAAAAAAAGCATATTTAAAAACATTCAACAAACACATGTACACCATTTGATCTACTACTCACACATACATTTCACATGCTCATTCACTACTCACTAATGTTGAATCGGAAAAAAAAACAGTTTGTTGTACATTTGCATGCATCTCAGGCTTGTTACAGGCTGATTACTGCATACTATTGTCACGGATGTTCTTCATTTGGAATTTCTTTACTTCTCTCGCAATACACTCAATTATTCAATATGTTAACAATACTATGTGACTTTTTACTTCTATGTAACACTTCACTTCCATGTGGCATTTCATGTAGCATGTAGCATATAAATTCATAGCATCATCACTTTATAATTCTTCATGAACTGTTGTTTTCTGATGTGGCGTGACCAGTTATCCTCAACATGCGTTTTGGCGTAGCGCCTTCCTCATGAGTGCCACAAACAAGAAAACTGGTATACGATTCAAAGCCTGTAAATATATAATATGATAATACTGAGCCCCACCTAGCAGCAGTGCACTAAAACTGAAGTGCAATTCAGTTAAAACCATATTTCTGGCCACCAAGTCCACAAAAGAATGAATAGATCCATCACCCAAAATAAAAAATAAAGAGCAATACTGTGTGGACATACGGTCTCCACCATTCGACAGAAGAAAATAGTTGAGTGAATTGCCTCAAAGCAGGCCTTACCAAACACGACCCGCCCAGGGCTACCGTGAAAGGGAAGAAAACTATCCAGCATATGCTCAAACGTGCTCCCAAAAGATACATGCGAGATTGTTTTGCCCACATGCAACTCCCATGGTTTTTGAGTGTAGGCTCTGAGAACCACCTACCGTAATTAATGCCTTTAGATGATCTCACTCATTGATAAAGGCTCGAGCCCTTAGATGTGGCCATTGCACAAATGACATGCCCGTAACTCCTTTTCAACTCTTTCATCAAAACGAGGAAACCACACTCGGTCCCGTACAGCTTGTTTAGTCACAACAGCTCCATGATCCCCCTCATGGGCCAGTTCAATCACTTGTTGTCTCAGACTCTCAGGTGTGACAATTCTAAACCCTCGTAAAATGATGCCTTCTGAGGGTAACTGAAAGTTCCTCCTGCACATTTTAGAATTTCTGGTCTTCAAGGTCATCATGAAGAGTTTGAGTATGTTTTTGCCACAATTGATGCGTGATAATGTCTTTGAGTATTAGCAAATCTCCATCAGTGCTGCTTTCAGCAATGATTTGTTCCACCGATATGGCAGCCGGGGTACTGGGTTTTAATGATAAAGTTAACATAAGCATCAGCCACTTTAGAAGTAGTGTCATGTATTGGTACCCATAAGAAGTAGCCAGGAGGGTTTTGATCTTTTTCTGGATGATGCACAATCGTATAATCATACTCCTGTAATCGCAAACCCCTCCTCTCAATGCGAGGGGGCATCTTGGCTTTAAGATTGAACAAGATGATAAGCAATACTTGGTGGTCGGTGACAACTGTGAAAGGCTTTCCTTCTGGAAATGCTCACAAGCCCACACCACAGTAAGGTTTTCTTTTTCAGGTAGTGAATGGGCATGTTCCGTCGATGACAAACATCGGCTGGCATAGGCCATAACATGCCTTGGGGCATTGGGATGTCCAGTGTGCTAGGCAAGGATTGCACCCAACCTCACTGGGCTTGCATCCACAACAGCCTTCGTCTGCAATTTCGGATCAAAGTATTCCATTTTGACGGTGTTCTCAATTGCACGCATGATTTTCTTGAAGCTTTGTTAACATTCATGTGACCATCGAAATGAAACATTTTGTTTCCTTAAGTCTCTGTACTTACAGTGGCAAATTCACATATATACCTTGAACAGTAAATGGCCATATCAAGGAAGGATTGCGGCATAGTTACATCTTGTGCCAGAGAAGTGGATGACAAGGCTTTTACTTTATTTGGATCCGGAGTCATTCCCCCATCAGAAAAGGTATGACCAAAGAACTTGAGTTTGGTTCTATGAAACGCACACTTTGCCGCATTTAAAGTGACACCTTCATCGGCATGCATACAACACTCTTGTGTAAGAGCTTTATCATGTTCCTATTGTGTGGCCCCGACAACTAGTATGTCATCACTGTAATTGAAAGCATTTGTGACTGGCTATATTTTGCAACAAAAGACATCCTGAAAGAGTTTTGCAGCTGATGACTCTAAGAAACGTAGCCTTTTATATCTAAATAAACTAACATGAGTCAAAAAGGTAGTAATGTACCTGCGATTTTCTTCCAGTTCGAGTCGGTGATACCCTTTGTTCAAATCAAGGCGGGAAAAGACTTTAACTCCATTCAGCTACGTAATCATGTCAGCAATGTGCAGACCTGGATGTTATTCTCTTCCAATCACCTAGTTCGCTTGGCGCATGTCAACGTAGATACGCACAGCTCCTCCACTAGCCTTCTTCAGTACTGCCACAATGGGTGACACCCATGGCATCAGACCAGTGGATCACTCAATGATGTTGTGCTTTAATAGTGTCTCAAGTTCTATCTCAACAGCCTTTTGTAAATGAAATGCAATTCGAAGATATCATTGAGCAACAGGACGGATGTCCTCCTTTATGTGAAGTTGCACTTTCATGGTCTTAAGTCTTCCTAGTCCATGAAACAAGGATGGAAAGTGATTTACTATCTCATGATTGGCATTGACATTGTAATTTACAGAAATCCGTCCCATGTCAGCAGCAGTATTGAAACTGAGTAAACATGCACTCGATGAAGTGCCTTGGAATACATGAGTTGGTGCTTGTACTTGCACCTTTTTATGCTTCACTGTTTCTATGAATGAACCATGACTTTGCAATGGTGTTGAAGCAGCCCACATATACACTTGATTTTCGATTGGGATAAATGGGGCTCTAGAGACAGTTCATTGTACTTTTCTGCTGGCATAATGTTTATCGACGTGCCACTGTATATGATAAAAGGTATGGAGCACTCATTCACTTTTAGTGTAATTTTGGGACAGTGTCCAAATGAATTTCACACTTTCACTTGTCGACCCAGCTGCAACCTGCCTTCTTCCTTGCAAGAAGCTAATCCTACATGTGAATGTCATCCAGCAGTTAAGCTTGACATTGCACACCCATCGTCCTCACTGTCGCTTGACAATGACAAACTTTTAGCTGAGGAATTTTACGACAACCAACGTCATTCAATTTCTACTTGCCTCAACTGATGTGGGCACTTGGCCTTGTGGGTGTGGTTGGAACGTCTCTGGAATTTTCTGGCATCCATTTTTTCTCGATGTTACGCACTTGATCTTTCCTCCATTTTGTTTTCTCGGTGTGATGGACTTGATCTTAACCTCCCTTTACAAACCATGAAAAAATGGTTCTCTTTCCCACAACCGTTGCACATGTGTCCAATGGCAGGATATTTACTTTCATGTGGAAAGATAAATCCACTTTAAAAACACAACTTCTATTTCTTTGGAAACATTACTTTATGGCCTTCTACCTTGCATTTCGACTTGCTTTTCACACTCAGCCCTGATTCGTTTTGGGTCATTCCAGCCTCTAGGTTAGCTGCTTGTCTGTCAGCTCTTCTTTCCACTCTGGCAGCCATGAGTACTCACAACAAGCTGAGTGTCTCTTTCAGCATTCGCCGGCTGAAGGAATCGGAGAGACAAGCATCTATCACTCTTGACGTGTAGTTCCTACCAATCCGTCGGACCTGTGCATTGTTGGGACAACATAAACTGATGACTTGGTCTCAAGACTGATTCAAGACCGTCCCCCACAGGAAATCTTGGCCTATAGACCAGCTAGCTCACAGTGCCACTGTAAGCCCCCTAACCTACCAGGGAGCAAATGGCTTCTGGCAACCACTGAACATGACAACCCTGATTCCTGAGGAATTGTGGAAACAGTACAGAACCTTTCGCCCTGTCCCTCGTGCTGCACTAATTCTCAGAGAAGTATACAAAGAATACACAGTGGGACATTTTCAATAATATTTATTGAACCAATGTTATTCTTGCATAAAATACTTTTGCTGCAACGAATAGTAGACAGAAGCACATCAACGTGATGACAAGCACCAAAAGTGTAAATAGTAGATATAGTTCTACCATGGTGCGGTAAAATTGTATATATGCAGGCGTATAAACAAGGCAGTATTCTAGAGTACTCCTACTATGCGGACCCTACTCTAGTTGTACCTAGAGTGTGTACGTGTAGAGCCAAGAATCACCACAAGGGACAATCCAACCCCATTACCTGTTGGGATAGAGTGAAGGACCCCATCTTGGTCACGAACTGGACACTCCTCACAAGATGCCAGACCGCTGCATGGTGGATTCTCTGCATTCAAGGACTCTCGATGTCAGCAGACGTGCCTCCTCTACCAGCCTATTGGGATGCCTATTATTTATAATAAAAGGTGGCCTTAATATGTGTGCATTAGTGATGTTATGGATATGTAGATAGCTGTTGTCACCTCATGGATGAAGATAGGAGGACTTTTGTACCCAGTGCGTAGAGGCCTAGTACATGATCTTCAAGGTGTCATGATAATGTTGTGCGAAGCTGAATGTGTGAACAAAGGAGTTTCAGAGAAACTAATCCAACATTGTTGGGCATGCAAATGTGTGCAAAAGTTCACAGCTGAAATGTTATTTTCTAGGGCAATGTAAAAAATAAGCTGCTTCCCTACATGGGCCTAACTCGGGGATATAACACCCACTCCTCATACTAGGGGTCGATGTAAAAAGCTATCTAAAAAGCCAGCATACCATAGATGGAATAAAAGGTTAAACATTACTTTTAAAATCGTCTAATAGCAAGCTTCCCTGAGACGCATGGTATCTTCATCATTGGACTCGTTGAACTTGCTATACTTGATGAGCAAATCAAGTCTTTCTACAAATTCATCCATAGTTTTACGGGCTTTCTGCCTTTCCTGACTGAAAATGTACCTTTCATAGTCGACATTCGGCGTTGAATTGAACTTGGTGATTAACACCTTTTTGATTTGACAGTACGTCACTTCATCACCTTGCGGTATTTTCTTTATCACTTCTTTTACCACTTTGCCCGCCAAATTCTTTAGATTTTTAATGATCTTTTTGTCATTTACTTCGTCCATCGCATCAATGAAATCATCAAAAGTTTTGATCTATGGAGCCCATCTTGCACCAATATTTTGCTTTTGGAGGTGTTGAAGGGAGGCGGTGTTTTTAAGATTGCGGCAGCATCGTAATCTGTTGAACTTTCTGCTGTTGAGACTGAAGCTCGCTCTGGCCGTGTCAGCTGCACACTGGGACTGGCACCTTCGTAAAGCACTAGCTGTGTGCTAACATTTAGATCATCAAGCCCAATCTCTGGTTGTGAGGCTCTGTCTTCTTCTTTGGCGGTGAGTAGTGGCTTTGTTTTTTGCACAGGTTTTTCACCCATCTAATTTCTTGCCGTTGTACCTGGTTTCTAATGCCTTTAGCATTTCTTTGCATCAGAAATGTTTTTTGTTTTTAGCGATTTTTTGCCTTTGGCTATCACTCACTTTAGCCCTTCTCTGTACCTGGTTGTCGATGCCTTTAGCGTTGTCGTACTGTATGAATGATGGATCTGTATTAGGCTGTGGTGCAGTGTCTTTTGTCTTGACTTTACTCGCAACTTCACTTTTTTCACAGCCTTGCGCTGGCAGGAGTGGCTCTTTAACTCCACGGACATATATTTTTTCCCTTCGACTGAGGCACACGTGGCATGCACGAGACGTTTGCTGGACCACGGCAAACTCTCTGGGAGATAATTTTCTGTTCTTCAGGTTGTGGGTTTAAGTAATCCGCTATCTCGTCTGCAGTTGTAGCTTCCTCCCCAGCCCGGGTACATGCAAAGGATCACGCCGCACACGGAGCTTGGTATTACACATCTTTATTCCTCAGCGTGTAACCGTTAACTAAACATTGTAGATCATGAATTGTATCACCCACGCACTTACGTCACTGTTCTACTGAGTCCAGCAGGAGCCAAAACAGTACTGTCATCTCTAATTCACAAGACTCTACGCTGACCCCTCAAGCCTTTGTTGCGGTCCGCACAATGGAGGTGCTGGAACAATTTTCAGAGTGGGGTGCTGGGCATTGATGTATACTGACGTCTCCAGCAATGGATTTTTTATAGATTCACAAGGTTGTATCAGTCCCTGCCACCAGATTGGGAATGATTCAAGCATGTGAATCTACGAAAGATACCAATGATGGAGAACCAGAGTTTCAGGTAAGCAAATTATTTCCTTACGTGCCATGAATGTACATTCAAAGCTGCTGATATACATTTCAAAATATTTGTATTTTACTTTGTATAGGAAGCACATTTTTATTTATACATGTTACAAAACCTCTGCAATACTGTAGTGTCTTCCTTTTACCTTCACCCCAGCAATAGTGTCACCAGGTAAAATTACAAGCTACACCAAACATGCAGGCGCAGGAAGGAACGATAAACACAGCTCTCCATGCTAAGAATGAGCAGGACTCTGTCAAACAAAGGTTCCGGAGTAATAAGTAAAGGCCTTTATTGTCAGTTCTCCACCTAAACTCCATGAAAGATGATATATGGGGGTGGTGCAGCACACTGCAATCCCCTGCTTCAGGCCTGTTTTGACCCTCGTGCCTGTATTCTGCCCCTGCTGTTTTTCTTCTAGACCTGTTTTGTCATTCTGGCTTCTGCTGTGCCCTTGCATGCATTTGTTTTGTCCTCTATCTTATTTTCTGCCTAGTAATCCTCTGCTCTAACTTTTAGGCCTCTGTCGGCGCCTTGAGTCTACTTAGGCGTAATGCCTCTTTCTTATTCCTTCAGATCCGTGTTCTGCCCCTCTTGTTTCTGCCCACCAATCTCCGTTGCTATATCGTGCCGCTGTGCTAATATTTACGCCTCTGCCCTCTCAAGCCTCAGTTTTGCCCCTCTTGTCTCACTATAACGCCCTTGGTGCACAGGTCTGCCCCTCTGGTCTCTGTTTTGCTTTAAGACCACTGTAGTGTTCTCTGAGTCTACCATGTGCCTCCCCTGATCTGCTGTACCATTCAGGCTTTTAATCTGCCCCAGAATTAACTTCTGCTTTTCCGGCCTTTGCCCTGTCCTGCCCTCTAAAGCTTCTGTTCTTCCTTTTTGTTCTCCATTCTGCGCCTTCTGCCCCTGCCCCGTATCTAGACCCTTGCTCTGCCTTTCAGGCCTCTGTGTTCTTAGAGTCATCTGTTCTGCCCGCATTCCTATGTCCTTTTCGTCAGTCCTCTGTTCTACCTTTCACACTTTTTCAGTCTCAAGCCTCTTTCGGTCCCCAAGACCCCTTTATGCTGCTCATTTCTCTACTCTACCCAAAGACTTAATTTCTGCCTTATAGGCCTCTGTCTAGTGCACTGAAGCTGCTCCCCTGACCCTTCAGGTGTGTTATGCAATTCATGAATCTATTCTGCCCCATTATGTATCTCTGTTGCCTCTTCAGATCTGTCTGCTGAAATGCTTTTGCAGGGTCTCTGTTCTTACCCACGAGCCCCTCTGTTGCCACCTCAGATCTGCTCTGCTTCTTAGGGCTCTCTTCTGCCACCTCTCATCTGTTCTGCCCTTCTTGTCCTGGCCTCTACTCTGCCCCTTAGGCCTCTCTGTCCACCTTAGGACTGTTCTTCCCTTTAGTGTCATAGTCTGGCGTCTCTTCTACCCCTCGTGACACACTTCTGTCCCTCAGGGCTGTCTTCTGCCACTTCTCATCTGTTCTGCCCTTCTTGTCCTGGCCTCTACTCTGCCCCTTATGCCTCTCTGTCCCACGTTAGGACTGTTCTTACCTTTAGTGTCATATTCGGGCGTCTCTTCTGCCCCTCATGACACACTTATGCCCCTCATGGCTGTCTTCTGCCACCTCTCATCTGTTCTGCCCTTCTTGTTCTGGCCTCTACTCTGTCCATTAGGCCTCTCTGTCCCACCTTAGGACTGTTCTTCCCTTTAGTGTCATATTATGGAGTCTCTTCTGCCCCTCAGGGCTGTCTTTTGCCACCTCTCTTCCATCCTTCCCTTCTTGCTCCTAGTCTACCTCTATTCTGCCCCTGAGGCCTCTGTGCTGCCCCCTAAGGTCCTTCCATCACTCTAAGTCCCGCCCAAGAGCTCGGCACGTCTATCATCCCTGGCAGCCAATCAGCGGGGCGCGCCTGATCCGGGTGCCTGCGCCGCTCGCGCACACAGATCGGACGGAGCCGGCGCCATGGCGGAGGTGAGCGGAGCTGAGGCCGCGGTGACGAGAGGGGGCGGAGGGAGGGGCGGGCCCGAGGGCTCCCGGGCGGAATGAGGGGGCAGAGGTCTATCTGGGACCCTTGGACCGGAGAACCGGCCCAGGGAGCCCCCGATGGCGCCCTCCAGGAACGGAGCTGCCAAATAGTGAGCTATTAGAATCAACCAGGCTGCCAGATAGTGAGCCACCGGCTGTGCGCATGCGCGATCAGTGCCCCGCCTCTTTCGAAACTTTCCAGCCTGCGTGTGTCCCCCCAAGCCCATCTCCAGGGGAGGGAGCAGGCCCCCCGACAGCAGCACAGTCACGGGGATACCCCAGGACCCCGCTCTGTGCACGAGAGCCTGTGCGGGACAGTGTGCAGGGCCCGGGCTGCAGGCCACAGGGCCTGCTGAGTGCATCACTCCTGCAAACATGCAAGCTGGCTGCAGCGTCATGCAATGGTACAGGGTGTACATGGGCTGAGGGCTGCACAGCAGTGCAATGGCTCTGCGTGTGCATGGGCCGCACAGCAATGCAACGGCATAGCCTGTGCATGGGATGCACAGCAATGCAATGGTACAACGTGTCTTAGAGCTGCAGAGCAATGCAATGGCAACGCTTGTGCATCGGCTGCAGGGCAGTGCAAGGGCACAGCCTTTGCAGAGCAATGCACCTGCACAGCGTGTGCAGCTGTTGTGCAGTACAATGGAACACTTGTTCACATTGGCTGTAGAGCAGTGTGTCATGCACTCCGGTACCAGGGCTGCAGAGCAATGCAAGGGAGTTGTGCCGTGCCCTCAGGTACGTACATTGGCTCAATTGTAGTGCAAGGCCAGTGTGTGCAACTGCTGTGACATGCAATGGTACAACTGCAACATGTCCATGTGCTGCAGAGCAATGTAGGGGCCATGTGTCATGCACTTAGGCTTCTGTGCCTAAGTTCTGTCATGCATTGGCACAGATAGCGTATACATGGGCTGCAGAGCGCAGCAGTTGTGCAGTGTGTGCAGGTGCTGCAGAGCAATGCAAGGGCGATGTGTCATGCACTCGGGCTTCAGTGCATATAAACTGCCATGCTATGTACACAAGCTGCAGAGTAGTGCAAGCGCAGTGTGTCATGCACTTTGGCTGCTGTGCAATGCAGCTGCCATGTCAGGTGCTTTGGCTGTAAAGCGGTCCATGGGTTGTGTCTCATGCACTTCAGATACTGTTCAGGGCAACTGCCATGGCGTGTCTATGGGCTGTTGAGCAGTGCAAGGGCGGTGTGCCATACACTTTGGCTCCTGTACAATGCAACTGCCATGGCATGTACACTGGCTGCCGAGCAGTGCAAGAGTGGAGTGTCATGCACTTAGGCTGCTGTTTAATACAACCATCATGGCATGTACAAGGGCTGCAGAGCAGTGCAAGCCTGATATATCATGCACTTATGCTGCTGTGCAATGTAACTGTCATGGCGTGTACACTGGCTGCAGAGCAGTACAAGGGCAGTGTTTCATGCACTTAGGCTGCTGTGCAATTTAACGGTCATGGCTTGTAGACGGGCTGCAGAGCAGTCCAAGTGCAATGCGTCATGCACTTAGGCTTCTGTGAGATGCTACTGCCAGGACATATACATGAGCTGCAGAGCAGAGCAAGGACAGTGTACCATGCACTTATGCCGCCGTTCAAAGCAACTGCCATGGCATGCACATGGGTTGCAAAGCAGTCCAAGGGTGGTGTGTCATTCACTTAAACTGCTGTGCAGTGCAACTGCCATGGCGTGTATATGGGCTGTTGAGCAGTGCTAGCGCAGTGTGCCATGCACTTAGGCTGCTGTGCATTGCAACTGCCACTGCATGTACCTGGGCTGCAGGGCAGTGCAAGAGTGGAGTGTCATGCACTTAGGCTGCTGTGCAATACAACCATCATGGCATGTTCACGGGCTGCAGGCAATGCAAATGCAATGTGTCATGCACCTGCCAGGACATATACATGAGCTGCAGAGCAGAGCAAGGACAGTGTGCCATGCACTTAGGCTGCCGTGCAAAGCAACTGCCATTGTATAATCATGGGCTGCAGAGCAGTGCAAGGGCGGTGTGTCATGCACTTAAGTTGTGCAGTGCAACTGTCATGGCATGTACATGAGCTGCAGAGCAGTGTAAAGGCTGTGTGTCATGCACTTAAGTTGTGCAGTGCAACTGTCATGGCATGTACATGAGCTGCAGAGCAGTGTAAAGGCGGTGTGTCATGCACTTAAGTTGTGCAGTGCAACTGTCATGGCATGTACATGAGCTGCAGAGCTGTGCAAAGGCGGCGTGTCATGCACTTAAACTGCTGTGCAATGCAACTGTCATCACATGTGTATGGGCTGCAAAGCATTGCAAGGGCGATGTTTCATGCACTCAGGCTGCTGAACATGGGCTGAATAACTCACTGCAATTAGGTTCCTGTTGCACACAGGCCTCAAAGCAGTGCGAGTGGGTGCATCGTGCACATCGCAGTAGAGCAATGCAAGGGTGATGAATGGCACAAACATGCAAGTAGGTTCATCGTCCACACAGGTAGCACAACCGAGAAAGAGCGATGAATGATGCACAAAGGCGTCTGCAGTGCAACTGCTACAGCATGTATACTGCCTGCACAACACACTGAAAGTATGTGCACCAGGCAATGGGAGGGCCTCCGTGCACATTGGAGGGGTGCATTATGCACAAGGTCAGTGAAGGATGCACAGGTTGCTGCGCAGGACACCATGAACCTACCTGCGGGACACCGCAAGTATTGCTATATTCACAAATATCGTGGAGCTATGGAAGAGCGTTTGTGCTCAGTGCAAGGACTGGACTGTTGAGATGGCTGCAGGAGTAGAACCTATAGTGCACCCTTCAAAGTCGTTGAGGGAAGAGCAAGTGTCTGCAGTGCGATTACGATGCAGTGCTATTCCAGAGGTTGCAAAAGGGCGGGAAGGTGCATTCAAATCCAAGTGTGTGCCGCCCAAGGTGTGCATTTTACAAAGCAGTAGATTGCAGTGTAGAGCAATGAGTACGAGGCAGGGCTTTCGGTGCAAAGCCAGTTGGTGCTCTGCATGCTGAAGTGGTTTCAGAAACAGCAAGCGGACGCAGTGCACACTACAGAGGTAGAATAAGATGCTTGTAGTGCAGTGCAAGGGGGGCATGCCACCTCCCTGAGCACCATAATACATTAACGCCTGCTTGAGGCACTCACTCTGTTATGTTGGCTATATCATCTTCGAAGTAGGTACACATGCAATTCCGTTAGAGATGTTATCCCTGATTGGCAGCCCCTGTCAGGTGTGGCTCGCTCTCTGAAATATCAATGATGCAAACGATACCCGAATTGGGAGACTCCAAAGGAGGAAATGACAAAACGATGGTTAGAACTGTATTTGGTAAAATATAGATCAAGGGGTAGCCCACCCTGCCTTCATCATAGTCCAAGCCATATTGTTAGAAGAGGGTGGCAATCCAACCACATCCTGTCGATATTTGTGGAATCCACTTTCATTATGATCTTATTATCTGGTGTGTGTGTGGCCAGTGGAGACGCTCATCACTTGGGCATCTTGGTTGAGTCAGTCGTTCCCTCTTTGCATCGCATTCAGTCTCCTCAGCTTGTCTTCAGCACTGAACCATGAGAGAGAGATTTAGGTGGAGACATCGATTGCATCTGTAGATGACTTAGACTAGCCTCACCCAAGAGTGGGCCTAGTAGCAGGTGCCGGATCTGTGCTGCAATTGACTGCCTAGGCACAGCAAGGATCATTTAGTTTACTCCAGATGTAATTCTGAGATTATCAGAGCAAGATTTTTCCCTCAATAGATGCACTGTGTCCGGCTGCTCGTGGCCTATCGGGATTTGTACTCTGAGCATGGTAGTCAAACATGAATTCTTAAGAACCTATAAACTACCACAGGCCGCATGAATTTGTCACGATATCTTATCTCTGCTAACTCAGATGAATGACAACAGCAGTGCGGGCCAGTGTCCAGGATCATACATTTCCCTAATGAACGTGTAGACCAGCTGCAGCTATTGCCCGTGGTTTTGTGGATCCAAAAGGACAGTAACATCAAGATGTCTTCTTTCAAGCAGAGATACCTACCCGCCTCTCCCACTGGGCTAAACCTGACACGTGTTTGTTGGCTCTTCATAGATACCAATTTCTGCCTAGGAATAGATAGGACAGAATGAGTGTCAACGAAGCAAGAATAAATACGGAGAGATCACATTGAATGCACAGGGCCTGTTGCCTCCAAAACACACACCTTTGAACGCATGCATCTTGACATTCGGATGTCCAAAACTCCACAAATAAACTTTTAAGTGGTGTATCATTACCAGGCAGCAGTAAAGCAGTAGAGGAACTGACCAACATCACGGATCTTGTACCTTGCCTCCTCCAAAGAGCTTCTGCTTCTGCGTGACTTTAATTTGCAGTGGAATGCTGATTCTGCAGTAACTGCAACAGGCTTTCATTTTTTCGACAGGGCTTTTTAGAACCATCACAAAAACTCGCACATTGCAAGGGATCTAATCTAGCCTTGGCCTGGTTATAGCAAACTCACACATGTCACACTGGACGTGCAAGTTGAAAGGTGCGATCACTCCATAGTACTTTAATACTCCATAGAATTCATCTCTAGAGTGAGCCGGTAATCTCTAGCAAGTCGCAAAGGAGCGGGAATGCTAGGAGTACATCATTGGATCGGTTGAGGCCTGCTATCTTCACACGAACTCCTCTAAAGCAAGAGTAACAACAGCCGAAGGCTGATTCACACCTTCCTAAAAGTTGAATGAATAACCTATTTGTTCCCTCAAAAGCCTTTGTCCTCCCTGGCCTGAAATCTAAAGCAGCACAGGGTAAAATACAAATCTACATATTGCACGCGCTCGCTACCTTCTTTAAAACCAAATAGAATCATCAACAATCGGACTGGAAAAGTCTTCAGCGTTGGTGAATCTCAAACTCCAAATACTCCTAAATATGATCATACATCTAATTAGTACTTGTCAAAAATTGCTAACTTCTTCAATAAGAAGATGTGAATGGTCTTAAGTGTGATTGCCTCTGCGGTGACTGCTCCTTACCCTGTCGCATCTACTCCAAAGCCTAACGTTGCCTCAGATCATTGACTTTGTTCAATTGGGTCTCCTTCGTGCTTGTAGGGGAAGTTATGTTTTCCAGTGTGAACTGTCAAGCTACCCATTTGATACCACTGATTCTGTCCAATGCTGCCTGCTCCTCTCCCCCACTGTAGAAATGGATCATTAACTCCTCCTCTCGCCAGGAGCATGTGCAAAGAAGGGCATGAAAAGGCCTGGGCGAAGGTGACGCGTGCCTCCTGGTCCCATCCTTTTGAGAAGGAGTCATATGCTTTAGAGCTTCGGACTCTTACGCATGCTAGAAGACCGCACTTGTTGCACCTTGTACATAGCACACGATTCCTTTGAGGCATACTTTCGGATTTTATGCGACATCCATTGTCAATATGTCATGAATAACACATGATTGTATTTGATCATGACTTCTACTAATTCTGTGTAGAGTTCTTCAGTGAACTACTATTTAGAATATGATTCATGGGAGACTAAACACACATTTATTAAATTTACACCTCTGCTGGAGGTGTCTTCTTGGCATCTTTGGTCACTTAAATTACTAAATAGGTGTCATTACCTTGGATAAGAAGTAACAGTTCACAAATGTTTTAATTTAAATTGACCAATGGTGTTTGGGTGCAGCTCATTTTCACACAGATCTGTGCTTGCGCTGCCACAATCGCTGTTTTTGTCGACCTTCTGTGGAGTCACTCAGAGGAGGTGGCACGTTCATCTTCTTAGCAGTAGTTGATTCACTGGAGGTGGATCCGGTAATGGATGCTTCAGATGTTGAAAATATTTCGTCTGAGTTCACAGTTTGGTTTGGCTTGGTTGTAGGGTAAAGCTTGAATTCTATCTGCCCTAAAGCCCTGGCAGGCCAATGGTACTGCGCTAAGGGGCAGATGGGGCAGCTCTGATTAAAACGAGTCAACCAATGAGGTGTCCAGCCTTTACTTATTAGTTTGCGTTTGCACCAGCATGCAGCATTTTGACCCCTTTGGAGTGCCACGCAGTTGTATTAAATGAAAAGAGGGAAAAAACGTTCTTGTTACTTGCTGTTGGTCAGCAAGTCAGTTCTTAAGTTTTTGAATATGAGGACCCCTCCGCTGAATCGCTATAGGTAATATGGGACATCGACGTAAGCCATTTTTGCAACCTGAACCTCAAAAAAATACACTAACAGAAACAAGTATACACCAAACTCATACACAAATGATAAAATATTCTATTTCATTCACAAGAAAAATATACAAAAATCGAAATGTAATTTTTATTCGGAGATTGGAGCTTTTTCAATGTCTAAAACATGAGGCAATATTCTAGACTCTACTATCACTTTGTCTTTTTTGCTCCTCACACATGCTCTATTTTTGGTAGGTCATACTACTGCTTCAGGCGATGCCACCGATTCTCTGTGTAAGATTCTCTCTGCTGTTATGGTGCTCCCATGAGTTGAGGATACAAACTTATTTTTAGCCTGCAGTTTTTAAACTCTTTCGCATTTACAGATTTTTTTTTTAAATTCCAATTTTGCCTGTTGTATATATGTACTTTATTAACCTGCTAATATTATTTCCTTTTCTAAGGAGTTGCGGTGTAGGTGACAGCTGCATGCTGTTTAAGGCAGTATTAATGAGTTATTATATTTGTTGGTGATTAGTTCCTAAGAGTTGTTCTCGCTACACTGGGTAGAAAGGTTAGTAGTAGGGGAGGACGTGCTGGGTTTGTGTTGTAGAGGAAGGAAATCCAGTAGTTTGTCCACGACTGGAGTGCGGACATCTAACGTTGTCAGGAGCTCCAAGTGTGAGAAGCAGGAGTCGGCATCTCAGTTGTATGGGTATTTACCCACTAATCATATTTCACCAGGGCTGTGGTGCGGTTTGGATTTGATGGCCTTTGCACAGTAAAGGCAGTGTATAGACAGGTATAGCTTGGCCCAAACATAGATCTTTAGAGATTTTATGGATAGTTGGAAGTCTGGAATGCTAAGAGGTGCAGGAAGACTGGCAGAGAAAAGGGTAGTGGGCTGTTACGACTGAGGGTGGTATTTTAACCGCTGCAAGCTTTTCAGAGATGTATTGCGAGGAAAGATGAGGCATGATTCCTTATACCATCTATGTGTAATGTTACGTCCTGTCCTCACATTGGCCACCAAATGGGGTCAGATACTGCTGTGCCTGCTTGTGTGCAGCCACAGCTGTGCTCGGCTGAAGAGGAGTATGATTTCACAGACAGCAGTATTTCATGGGATTCCACAATGGATCTCAGGTGTTCGCAGGGCAGTAGCATGTAGTGGTCTGTGTTTCCACATATGTTTAGCCATGGTTTGCTTCTACAGGTTGATGGAGATTACGGTTCACCTTGAAGCTGCACGCGGTGATGCTGGACCACCGGCTGTTTCTTACTTGCTGTTGTCTTTCCCTTCCTAGGCCTCGGTTGGACGGCAGAATTCAAGGATGGTGTCCTACCCATCCCACAACCAATGTCCTGTGGAAAGCGGATTTCAGACAGTAGCAGGTATTTTATCATTTTTAATCCTCTTATCATGTATTCGTTCATGTCTGCATGGATTCAAGATGCGCCAGAAGCCATGTGCAACAACTGGATGTGACCAGTCTACATGATTTCCATGCTGTTCTGCCATGGCGCCATGCATCATAGAACTGTATAGCTCTCCAAGAGCTCTGCAGTGAAAATATGCACAAGACTCCCAAGGCTTCCTGCTTCATGCCATCTTGGGGGCTCAACGGTGCGTTGTGGAAATACTTTAAGGATTCTTACTTGCGCTACAAAAGCCTGTATTTTTAAGGGTCTGTCGATGACTGCATTTGAGACTTTTGAGGATTCTGCGTTATTGAGACTGCAAATTCTGACTTCTCTGCGCACCAACCAATAGCCCGAGGAGCGACAGCTCACCTGAGAGGGGAGCACCAAGTCTTTAAAGTTACCCTCAACAGAATTCAACCCACTGTGGACTCAGAATTCTAACCATAAGATGAATGAGAACAAGCCGACTCATCAGCAAATGAGCAGTTTGATACCATAAAGTCAGAACACCTGAAGATAAGCATTGCTGCGGGCGTGGTGGTCTCCACCCTACACTCCCGTAGACGTGTCAGTCGCTGAAGAGCCTGACTTCAGTATTGAAAATGTAGTTGATTCCTTGAGCAGGAGGGCTTTTTCTCCTGCTCAAGTTAGCTCTCTTGTTGATATAACATAGATTTGAGCTGGGAGCAACTGTGATCCTCGCTATCCACTGGAACCACTTGCGCTCTCTCCCATTTCTGTGGTTCAGTGACAAACGAATGCCCTGCCTGAACAAAGTATGGTCCTTCTGCATCCACTTTGATTTCTTAGCAGGTAGCAAATTCTTCAGCTTGCCTTGGTCTGTGATTCAGTAGCATTCAACATAGATGCTGTTTTAATGCAGACTGCTCAATGCTGTTGCTTTCCCACCTGCCATCTAACTTGACTTTCTGTCCCACAGTGGTTTCTATGGCTTCGGCTGATCACCGCTTTAACCTGACTGAGATTCTCTCCCAGAGCTATGGGATCCGAGAGGAGAAGGGAGATGAGGACGCGACCTCTGACAAGGTCATGGAGGAGCTGGGGAAAGGCTTTGGCGATGCACAGGTATCGTACATGTGTGTCATACATAGGTTAGAGTGTCTGTAGAGCTCTTGGTATAGATCTTGGGTATGATAAAACCTGTGTATAAGATTGTGGTAAGAATTTGTGGGTTTTACTGAAGTCCTGCTTAGAGACATAAGTACGTTCAGATGCACAGATCGGGTACAGAGGTAGGATAGAGAGGTGTGAGTACATAGTTGTTTGCAGACGTCCAGGTATAGTACTTAGGTATGTTATGTTGCACTTGTATCTTACATTGATGTCTGTCGGGGTGTAAGGCTGCGTCACATGGGTATTGACAGATTCACGCTTGGAAAACGAGTATCTGTCAAAGTGTAAGGGTACAGTACGCCACATATTTTGCAGATGTGTTGCTGGTTACCCAACCCTTTGCTTTGCTACTTTTAATTACTTACCATGACATGACGGGTAGCCCCACACCCTTGAACTACGCATGTGTGATGAATGGAAGGGGACCACATTGTCCTCTTTCCATCCAGCTTGTTACAATTGTGTAAATTGGAGGGGGGGGGGGTTATTGGAGCTTTCCTCGTGTACAATATAAAAATGGATACACGCATTCTGCAAGAAAGAGCCATGGGACTCTACCCATGATTGTAAGTGCGGTGTATCAGTAACCCAAATAAAATAAAGTGGGGATGTTTAAAATGTAGTATATGGAAGTGATGCCTAAAATTGACTATTTCACATGCATGTGGTGTATTGCTAGATAAAGGGATGTAGAGGTTAGAGTGTGGACTTAAAGATCCGAAGGAAGGCTGGACATCTGCCTGTGGACGCAGTGATGTGCACAGGTTTGTTGGCAGTCAGGTGTAATACTTTGCACACAGGCACAGAGCATACGTGCACAACACTAGAGACACAGTATAAAAGGTTGTTCAGAGAGGGAGGAGGTGCACATGTGAGCGGTTGTGTTGGGTAAAAAGACATTTTAAAAAGACTGTTGTTACCGCTTTCATTGACAGCATCTAGTAGGCACTTATCATAACCAGTCACAGCATCTTTGATTCTATAGTGGGAAAATTAACTTTTTATGAAAGAATGAAAAACTAAACATGAATAGTGCATGCTGTAAACTGCTACCCAAAGCCCAGCAGATGACACCGTGCATCACACCATACCTACCTTTAAGTATGTTTTTCTGTATGAATGATGCTCTGTGGACCACCTAGGATGCCACAGGCTGCTTTCTGGACCATCTCCTGTCTTGTGTTCTGTTAGGTGGATTTGTAAAGCCCGCTTATCACCAGAGTGCTAGCCAGAAGCTGGAGTAGATGAGTACGCCGATCAGGCTCCTAGTTGAACAGCCAGGTCTTTAGTTTGTTGCAGAACACGAGTGGCAATGTAGAGCGTCCTCCCGATGTGCTTCCATGGATGCGGGGTGTCTGTGTGAGGGAGTGTGGATGGGCGTAGTTGCCTGGTGTGTTGAGGAAGTTAAGGTGGTAGTTGAGGTAAGCAGGTTTGTTGTTGTGGAGGACTTTGTATGCGTCGGTGAGCAATTTGAACACGCGGCGCGTCTGAATTGGTTGCCAGTGTAACTCTGAGGAGGGGCATCATGTGTGATCTGCGGGGGATGATGAGGGTGAGTCTGGCGGCAGCGTTTTAGGTAATCTGAAGTCTTTTGTGAGTTGATTTGTGATGCTGGCATAGAGTGCGTTGCCGTAGCCTAGTCTGCTGGTGATGAGGGCCTGGGTGACTGGGCTTCTGGTGTCAGTGGGGAGCCAGTTGAATATCTTACGGAGCATACTCAGGATTAAGAAACAGGATGAGATGGCAGTGTTCACCTGTTTGACCATTGTGATTCTGTTATCCAAGAAGATGCTGAGGTATTAAGCTTGGTCAGTGGGGGTGGGTCCCAGGTCGGTTAGCCAGCAGAAGGACTTCCATGGAGAGCTCGTTTCCGAAGATCAGGACTTCTTTTTTATCGGTTTTGAGTTTTAGGCAGTTGTGTTTCATCCAGTTAGCTATGTTGGGCATGCAGGTTGTAAAGTTGGTCCTTGTGGTGTGGTTGTTGTCTGTGAGGGAGAGGATGAGCTGAGCGTCATCTGCTTAGGAGACTATGTTGAGTCTGTGGGATCATATGACATAAGCAAGAGGTGCCATGTAGACGTTGAAGAGGGTGTGGCTCAGCAATAATCTTTGAGGCACTCCGCAGATGAGCTTCTTGAGTTTGGAGGTGTAGGGCGGGAGTCAGACTCAAAGGCTCCTGTTGGAGAGAAAGGAGGCCAACCAGGTCAGGACGGGACCATGTTTTCTGGAGTTGTCGAGTCTTGTGATGAGGATACTTAGGGAGACGGATTTGAAGGCTGAGGAAAGGTCGAGTAGTATAAGCGCTGCAGTTTCCCCTTTGTCCATGATAGTTCGGATGTCGTCCTTTGCTGCGATGATAGCGGTTTCTGTGTTGTGGTTGCTACGTAATGCAGACTGCTAGATGTCCTGGAGGTGGTGGTGTTCAAGATGGTTGGGGAGTTGTTTGTTGATAACTTTCTCCACGATGTTGGATCGGAAGGGCAGGAGTGAGATGGGTCTGTAGTTACTGATGTCTTTTGGGCCTGCTATGGGTTTTTTCAGGAGAGCTGTGATATTTTTGTCCAGTAAACTTCTGCTTTGGATGGAGGCGTTTATGATGGTTGTGAGGTGGGAGCTGATCAGAGTTCCTCCTAGGTTGTAGATCTGGTGGCGGCAGGTCAGTGAGTTCCCAGAGTGTAATGTGCTCATGATTTCTGCTATGTCTTTGGGAGTGAGTGGTTTCAAGTTTGGGATCTGGTGGTCAGATTTGGTGGCGGTGGGCAGCTGTTTGATGAGGACTTGTGTCATACATTGGGGGTCGAAGTTGCTGTAGATGTTAAGAATTTGCTTGTTAAAGAATTCGGATAGGTTGCCGCAAAGGTCTTGCTGGATTTGGTGGCGGCTGGGGAGTTGGAAGAATGTTTGACAATGATGAAAAGCTCTGTAGTTTTTGCAGCTGGTTTCCAGTCCGAAAGCAAGGGCTGCTTTTCTGGCCACGTTGATTTGGATGTGATATTCTCTGAGCTCAGCTTTGTATGTGTTTCTTGCAATGGTTTCCTGGCTGGTTCTCCGTCTTCTCTCCAGCTGTTTGCAGTGGTGTTTGAAATTACTACAGCCTTCAGTGTACCGGCTGGCTCGCGTGTTGAATTTTGATTGTCTGAGGACCTTCAGGGGTATTACGGTGTCTGCGCCGTGTGTGATCCAGTTATTGAAGGCTTTAATGTCAGCGTGCAGGTCGCCGATGAGCGTTGGTTGGTGGTACTCAGGACGTCGGTCCAGTCTGTTTCTGTTATCTTGTTCCAGCGGCGTCTGAGGATGATATTAGTTTGAGCTATGGGGAGTTGGGGTGCATCAGTGAAGAAGTGGGCGATGGAGTGGTCTGTCCAAGTGAGCGGAGTGAGGAGGCTGAATTTGATCATGTTGCCGGCTGTGGCAATGGGGTCGAGGGTGTGTCCTGTGTTTTGGGTCGGGCCTTGGACAAGCTGGGCGAGTCCGAGGTTCTCTAGGCTCTCAAGTAGGTCAGTGGAGTTGGGATCTTTGTGATCCTCAAGATGGTAGTTGAGGTCTCCAAGTGAGATTAAGTCGTTTGGTGATTGGGGCGAAGAAATCTGTGAGGAGATTGCTGAAGGTGGTGTGTGGTCTGGTGGTTTCGGTAAGCTAGGGTGCCTTTAATGGTGGTGCGGTTGTGGGTTTGTTGTCAGCAGTACATATTTTCCATGAAAGTCATGTTCTCATCGGTAAAAGTGGTGCAGGTGGTAGAGTCCTTGTGGATGACTGAGAGTCCGCCTCCTGACTTGTTCGGTCTGTGCTAGCTGGAGATCTTGTAACACAGTGATAAGGCCATGCCGATGGTGGGTGCCGATGAGGGGTTGAGCCAGGTCTCGGTTAGGAAGAGTATATCCGGGGAATGTGTTCCGATGGTGTCCTAGATCTCGGGGGCGTGTTTGTTGAGAGATCTGGTGTTAAGGAGCATTTATGCCAGGTGGGGTGAGGCATGTGTGGAGCGTGCAGTGGTAGTGCTGGTGCAGGTGAAGTGGCAGTGAGTGCATGAGAAAGATCCTACCATGGTGTGGGGTGAGGCGTAGAAGCAGCTGTTGTGGCGGCATCTGGTGTTGAGTGCTTGTAGGTGGGAGGCTGTGTAGCGACGGTGTTAGGACGGATTAGTGTTTGCGGCGCTGTGTGTGGTCCAGGCACGGACGGACACAGAAGGGCTTGCCTTTGGTGTGCCAGTGGCACGGTCTATCATTAAGTAGGTCCTGGGAGGTGTTGGGTGTACGGAAGGGTGGAGTGCAGAAGGCAAGGGAAGGCACACGTGGGAAACTAATGTAAAGACAGCCATTAAAGCATGGGAGAGTCTCAGGGGAGAGCAGAGAGGAAAATGAGCACAAAGAAAAGCTGGCACAAAGGAAAGTGGAGAAAAAAAGAGAGTGAAGAATGAAAATGGGCACAAATGATACGTGCAAAGAGTGAGACAGAGAGTGGAGAGCCGAAAACAGACACAAAGGAATCAGTCCTGAAAGAAAGCGCGCACAAAGGAATTGCTCTTGAAGGAAATCCGGCACAAAGGAAAGCGGGCAAAAGTGTGTTAGAGAGAATGAACAGACATAGGAAGATGACCCAAAGAGTAAGGGAGAGAGTGAATAAGAACAAGAGAAGGGCACAAGAGTGAGAGAGAGATCGAAGGGAGGGCAAGAGAAGGAGCAGAGAGTGAGAGAGGAGTTCAGGAACAAGGTGGGGCCTCAAGGCAACGAGGCAGAGTCTGAAAGGGCCTTAGACTGGTTGAAGGACCAGTCCATGTAAATGAGAGCTGTGGCTAGGCCCCTGGCCATGCAGCCGGCTGGGTTTGCTTTGTGTGTTGGGCCAGAGGTGGAAAGATGGAAGTGGGTCCTATAGATGGGGGCTTTGGCCATGTTCTCTCCAGCACCATCTCCTGATATCTGCAACTGCCTGGACTCTGTTTCTCTGCCTGCATTGCGCATATATTTTTTTACACCACCCTTTGAGTGTGACTTCACTTTCTTTTTTCTTTGTGTGTTTCCTCAGGACACCGACATGCCATTCGAGGAGCTTCTTGCGCTCTACGGTTACGAAGCTTCTGATCCCATCTCGGAACAGGAAAGCGAGAGCAATGATGTCCCCGCTATCCTGCCAGATATGACCCTGGATAAGGTAAAGATGTCTGTGTAGCAAGTGTCCGCATGTGTTGGGAGTGCTTTGACTATCAGAAATGGAACCTGATGGCGGCACCTGAACTTGTGATAATCTTTGTGATGAATAAGACGTTTTCCTCAGTTATGGTTATAATCCGTGAGCTTTGAGTTCTGGGTTGGTGGTTTCCATCCTTTAACAAACCTTTTGAACATAGAGAGTGTCTCATAATTAGTGTTTTTGAGCTTGTTGATAGGTTTTCAACAACAGCATTCTCACACTAATGCGGGCACAAAGTAACACTTTACTAATAGTTGTAGACTCCTAAGCTGACCTAGAGGAGATCACAAACGTGCACATCACACAGAAAGTCTTGGGTTTCTGTAGCAGCACTTTAATACAAAAGGACCATGTGTCTGCTGCAAAACATTGTTGAATGCTTGAACTCTGTTCCTGAAAAAAATCGAAAATATTGAAAAAGGTCACATGGAATTAAAGGTAAATAAAATGAACTTTAGGGAAGCCATAATTGTCATGGTGCAGCTGCAGTCTGACAGTCGCTTCTCTGGGTGCTGCCCAGCTTCAGGCACCTCTTGCCATCGGCTTTGTTGTGGATAGTTGTGATAGAGGTTTAGAGAATGACCAAAGTCAGCCTGCACGGTGGAAGCATGCTAAATGTCTTCAATTTCAGAAGGAAAAGGGACACTCGGCTCCGTGAGTTCACCCGCTGTTATATGAAGAAGATTGGCCTTCACCAGAGTCATAAAGGTTTCTCAGTGCTTAGTCTGGGGTGTTCAGATTAGAATCACCTTATTGCTAATAATCAGCAGCTTAAAGAATTCAAAATAATATCAACATATGCAAGCAAAAGACCCTCTGAAGAGGCTGGCCAACACGATGCTTAATCCAGTATGTTACAGAACATAAGAATACGATGCTAACCACTGCAGCAGATCAGTGGGTGCTCAGTACTCATGGTGATCACACATGTGTACAAGTGTAACAGTGTGCATCTGTGTGTATCTACCAGTTTTAGTACCATCATTGGACATTTAAAGAACATAAATTCCATCAGGGACTAGTATACTGCTAACCGGTACCCACTGTCGTGTCTATAAATCTCATGTCTTCTAGGATTTGAGAACAGGGTACACTGACACGATAAAATACCTCCTCCAAGCACTACCTTCCTTGTGGTTTCTAGTTGTTCACTATTGTCACAAGTGTGGATTGCCTGCTGAATATTGAGAATGCAGTTTCTCCTGTGCAGCACTTGGCCCCAGTCGGTCAAATGGAAATTGTGGGTATTTTGTGGCAGGCTGCAGCTATAGTCCCCCAGCTCTTCTTAGCCTTAGATTGGAAGGACTTGTGACTGTAAGGAGACAGCAGTTGGTAAGACTTGTCTGTAAGTCACTCTTCGGCCACTGCAGAGGTGCAGGGGCCCTGTCCACTCGCAGTAAGGGCTTCCACGCTGCATGGATCCAAGGAGTGGTGACCTCTGGTCTGAAGTCTCTGTGGATTATCAGTCACTTAGACCAGTGTTAGACTTTTAATGATAAATGTTACCAGACACTGGAATGATTTAAGGCTTTGCAGAGTTTTGTAATGTGTATGTACAAGGATACGGTTATCCCACGTGCCCTGTGTCAGGACGGCATGAGAACCACAGCTCTGTCCTGGAAAGCCTCAGATTAACTTTTATAATGCATCAGATATAGCAACTCTGAGGGGTCATTTGACGCTTTTAAATTTAAATACAAGCTGCTCGTGAAAGTACAAATTACCGGAATCAAATGATGGAAAAGATTTTAAGCTAAAGGAATAAATCCTGCTATTCCTGAAGCTGCTCCTGACGAATCTCATCCTGTGTGAAGAACTTAGAAGAGTAATTCCTAAAATACAGGTGTGGCAGGAGTGAGGCTAAAGAAAATTTGCAGAGATATGAATACAATTAAATAATACTTGAACCTAAAGTTAATCCTTTAGTTGGAGTTAGATGGTTCTTGGATATTACAGTATGGGGTTCGAAGGGGTCTGGAGATTTGACAAGGTGTGGTGATTTTGGGAGTTTTAGTGGAAATGTGATATAATACATGGATTCAGTGAGGATGCGCTGTAGACATGATCTGTGGGTTCAGACTGAACAGACACCACCCTGATTTCATTCCTAAGACACCCAACATTCTTCCTTCCAGAGGAAAAGTTTCTTTTATCTATTAATAATTGTAAAAAAGTGAATTTCACGACTGACTACGTCAAATACTGAATCTACATAATAAGAAAACATCTGAAAGATTGTGGTCTAGTCAGTAGAGGAGAAAGTAATGTTTGAAAGATATTTTAATTTTAAAATATATATATGAGAATGGTTAGCCATTTTTTTTGTAGACTATATAATAATTATTTATTTGTACTACTTATTTTTATTAACACACGCCGTTTTGTATTAGATTCCTGATTTGCAGTCTAGTGTGTGTGTATATGTATATATATGTGTGTGTGTGTGTGTATATATATATATATATATGTGTGTGTATATATATATATATATATATATATATATATATATATATATATATATATATATCAGAGTGGTAGTAGCCATTCTGTAGTTATGGTTAGGCTTGCCAGAGATAGGAATTTCTTGCATTTTTTACCCCTTAACAACGTTGCACCAATTTGGACGAATCTCCCTGACACTTTACAGCACTATTCCTTGTTGTACATTGGCGGATGATGGAAAGTTTTGCGGCGTTTGGTTAAGGGAGTGCAAAGAAAAAAGGGGGGGTACCAAAATAGATTTGAGCCCAAAGGTATTTTACCTAGAGGTTTTATTAGATGTAGTGCAAAAATGGCTATACGATTTTAATTACATTTCGCAGGAATGTACAGTATACTGTGTAGACCATCCTTTTTCACATGGCAACTAAATTGGTTTAGTGATGGCTAAGTTATACGGCAAAACAACTTGCCGATATTAGTTGTCACGATAGTGCTGTGGTACTACCGCAGTAGATAGTGATGACATCACAAAATATGTTTGGCTACTAGCGAATAGTCTACAGCGAAAAGGCAGCCATGTTGGACTGGCTATAGAGGTTTGGCTGTGTTCTTTACATTAATATCAAAAATAGAGCTGGAGAGTTTATAAATGTACTGTAAGTAGGCTTCAGAAAGCCCACATACGATAGTAGTGATAGGGATAGCTGCTTATTATGTGTTTCGGGGCTCGAAAAATCAACAGGTCTAGTGACTTGAAAAATCTACTCGACCTAACTGTAATGTACGTGACCCATGAACTGGTCTCAAATTGAGTGATCCTAGGCAAATATTTTGTCTTGTGGAGCAGCCTTTTCCTTTATCATCACATAAGAGAGCACCTTCAAATATGCAAGTTCACTTTTTCTGCTGTACAAAAAACTATTGTTTACTAAACTAAATGTTTGCTCCATGTATAACAAGAATCAATACCATATATAGGGTACACATGATCCTTGGCTTGCCTTTTAGTTCACTAATAACATTGTCATCTGGGCAGAAGCAGTAATAATTTCCAGTTTCATAAATATATTCTTAAAGCATGATGTGGTAGTGCACTGTCATTTACAGATCACATATTTTCCATTGAAATGGCCACAAAAGTTTCCCACTAACATGTAGTTTTATTGATAATAGCGCATAAACCATGTTTGTAAATTGGGTTTAGGCAAAAAAAAAATATATTTGCACATTACTAAGTACAGGGTTTTAATTTGTTTTGAACCTATCAAAATATTTATTTCACCACAGAATTAAAAAAATATTTCTTCATAACTAGTGAAATATATTTGAAATGTTTGAACAGTTCACTTTACTATTTTAGTGTTGTGTTTGAAAAAAGCCTTACATCTTACAGCCTTTCATTTCACATAATTTCCACAGTTCATTTATCACACAGTTCACTTTACAAAATCCTCTAACTTCAGTCACAGAAAGAAAAATAAATATAGGAAGACAAACTGACTTTTGACCTCAATTTCTGAAAGCCAGCAAATGTGACAAGTCGAGCCCTATGTTTATTTTTTTTCTAATTTACGGACTACTGCGGTAGCACCTTGTTGGCTTTTAGGAAGTATTGTGGTACCAGTAAACTTTTAAAAAATCACAATAAACATAGAAAAGTTGGATATGGCTATATCTTAGGTTTGAAAGGAACTGTGTTCTCAGAAATGATGGGGTTTGAGATGTCATAAGTTTTGTTATAAATGCTGGTTAGTGTGAAAGCAGTGGGTAAAGAGGTGTACTAGGTATAGTAATGTGAAGATGGTGCATTAATGATAAATTCAAGGTATAATTGTAACTTTTATATTTTTTGTGTACTTTAAGTTTGGTTTGTATAGAAAAAAGGAATAAAGGTATAGTCATTTAAGTATGGTGCCTACATTAGAAAGTTAAGGTATAATTATAACTTTAGAATTTCTAATGTTTGGGTTGTTTAGGTTTGGTTTGTATAGAAAGAATAAATAACGTTTTCCTAACTATAACTAAGTTTTCAACTGTCGTCTTTTCATTGAATAGTATTATACGTAGATGTTAAACAACAATGTAAAGTAGTGGGAGGATATTTTTTTTTATAATATAGATATTAAGAATGAGAGGAAATTGATTACTTGAAGGACTTATCATTGTTGTGTATGCTGTTTGTGTTGTATTTGGTGAATTTGTCCTATGTTGTGAATAGTAAATCTAATTTAAAAAAAACAACTGTGCATGTTGATCAGATCTCCAAATGTGCTCCAGAAAGGGCCCTACAATTGCCCCAGTTCTCCCCACATTGTAGACTTTTGTAACAATATGTTTTTGTATATTTGTGTTGGTAGGAACAGATTGCAAAAGATTTACTTTCAGGGGAAGAAGAAGAAGAGACGCAGTCCTCAGCAGATGAGCTTACTCCTTCCGTGACCTCCCATGCAGCCTCTGACCTATTTCCAAGCACCACTGGCTGTAAGTGTGTCCTGCTGCTATCTTATGGGGTATTTTTTTACGTTTGTGACATGAACACTCATAAAGGAGCAGGGAGCACAGGTTTAACACTAAACTCTCCGTCCTGTTGTTTGGGTCAGTGTCTTGAATAACTCGTGCTTAGAGCCTACCTGTTGTATCCCTTGTTGAGAGGTGGTAGAGATGCCATCCCACTAGGCTGCTGCTGTGCCATCTTGGGAAGGTGGCAGTTCCTCTGGTGTTCATTGAGGGGACCAGGTGTGAGGAGCACGTGAATGGTCTCAGATTGCCAGAAACCCTGGTGCGAGTGAAAGGATTACCAATCTCAGGCTGTCTGTTTGGTCAGTGGATTTTGTCTCAAGACTTGTTTGAATTTGACACGGACATGCTCACTAAGTACTTGGGTTGTCATTGAAGCATGGAGCAGTGCGCCCAATCAGCCACTTAACCTAATCCTTTTTTCCCTAACAGCAAATTACCTCGCAGACGAAGACAAGGAGTCTTCTTCCTCCGCTTCCACTGCCTCTTCTGATGATTCTCTTCCATCGAACGACTATAAGAAGGTGAGAAACCCAGTCTCGTCCTTCTCTGGTGGGACTAGACACTCGTGCATCATGAACCTCCACTGAACAAAGTCTCTTCAGTGATTAGAAAAGTCATTTTACATTTGCAGTGCATTCCCACGCTTATAGTGCAATCTGGTCACAGTGTAACTCAACCAAGGATGTGCCGTCTTCCACACCTATAAAAACAGCTCACTTTTGATAAGAGGTGATATTCTTCAGCTGAAATTGCAGATGAGTGTGGCTGTATTAATTTTAGAAGTGAGGGGTGCAAAGCTCCCTCCAGGTAATGATGTTAATGATGCAGTTTGCAGTGGTATATAATGTCACCTCTCTTTTGTCGCGTTAACTTGTCGTCACTTACCTGCAGTTGACCTGTGCAGCAACAAGTACTTACGCTTGTACATCACTTCCAGAAGTGCTGCCATTTGAGGTGGGAGGGTGGGTCTGTAAGTGGGGTAATGGGTTCCTGATTTAGCATACGTTGGCAGGTGTCCGCATGGACAGCCATTGCAGCTGAGGTGCTAGTCCAGACCCGTGGTTCCGCTGCAGGTTCAGAGGTCATTTCCATGGTTGATGTGCAGTCTGTTTGGCTACCTGCGCTGAAGAAAACTCCATTGACCCTGCTTTCCCTTGTAACTCTTCTCTTGTAGGAGATCATGGTGGGACCTCAGTACCAAGTCGCCCTGCCTCCTCTTCACATAGATCCTCAGAGTGAACAAGGTGAGAGTGCTGGACGCAGAGTGAGCTATTGGGGCTAGGGAGTTTATTCACTTCTTAGTTTCGATTTTGCAACAGTTTATCTAGAATTCGTTTTTCTTCAGTAGATGTGTGGTCTGGTTGCTACCGTAATACATATATTTAGAAGTACACATTTCTTAAAGTAAATTTAATTCATGATTATTCTTTGGTTTCATACAATATCAATAACTCAGTTACAAACAAAGTGGAAAGGGAAAGCAAGCAATAGCATCTGAAAGGATGGGCAAAGGCCGTAGAATATTGCACTGCCAATACCGTAAAACTATAGCAGAAAGAAGACGCTGTGCTGTGGCTGCCTTCTGAAATTTACTTGCTCTCTCCTTCTTCTCAGGGTCGGAGGCAGAGGATCTGTTGCTGTGGGACCCCAATGTCCTCCCAGAGCAGGAAGTTGAGGAGTTCCTGTATCGTGCTGCCAAGCGGAAATGGGATGAGGTGTGCAACGACAGCCTGCCTGAAGGGGAGGCTGTGAAAGACAACGAGCAGGTACAGCTGCGCACGCCTCAGTATTGAACACAAGTCCTCAAAGCACTTGATCTGTATTCGTGTGTGATCTGCTGGTTGTTCAATGAAAGGGTTTCTGACTACTTTACTGTCAGGTTGATTGTAGAATGAGAGAAGCGCAATGCGTTCCCACCCTGGGAGCCATAGCAAAGACTGGTTTCCATCCTTGGGTACCGAGTGCCATGTGCTGACTGATGTGTATCCATGGACATCATTCAGGCTTCTGGGCTGCTGTGCGGCACACAGAGAGGTCACACAGACGACCCTTCAGCAAAGCTGCCAGCCGGCAGAGATGTACACCACTTTCGATAGTCTTCCTAAAAGGGACCCAGGGAGATTGCCATACAGATAAAAAACTGGAAGTGCTGTTGGGGACCTGAACTGGGGTCCCCGTTCACACCAGTGATAGATGATGAAGACAGCCAGCGACGTAGAGCCGCGAGCTCAGTCATGCTAGCGAACAATAGGTTCACTCACAGGCTGAACTACATGCAACTGGTGAGGGTTGTTTGCTGTGGTGAAACATAGGGACGTAGCGTGGATTCTCAAGAGCACGTCACTGGGGATTAGGGTTCGGAGTGTCTCAGAGAGGCAGATGAACGTATTTCTGTGAACAGAGAAGCTTGTTGTATTCATCCTCTCGCTAGGTCTGTCTTCATATCCTCCTTGATGAAAAGGAGGTAGTAACGCTGCAGGTAAGTTTGGACGAAAAGTGTGCCCAGAGGTACCTGAATGGGCTTGACCCAGTCCAGCGGTCTTTCCCCGCGGTGGGCAGGGAGTCGCATTGCTTATGTTTTCTGTTCACTGGTAGCCGGCTTCTTTGAGGCTCCTCGGCCAGTGCTTCTCGTTTTGCATTCACTGACTGGATACGTTTGTTTTGTGTTGTAGGCTCTCTATGAACTGGTGAAATGTAATTTCAATACAGAAGAGGCGCTTCGCAGGTTGAGGTTCAACGTCAAAGTAATACAGGGTAAGTCGTCCCCACATCTGGCCGTAGAGGTGCCCTGTTCTACTCCTCTCTGTCCCAAGAATGAAACGGCTCCAAGGGATGTCCTACAATGTGTCTAGTCTTAGCCTTGTTATGTAGCAATAGCGATAGGTAGATCCTCTTGGGCTGAATGGACAGAATCGTTTCTCTAAGGTGAGAAGAATGACAAACGCCCTCCTCGTTTCTGAGACTGGACCGACCCTTCTGTGGCCCGATGAACCCTTCCATTCACATGGAAGTAGACAAAACTCCCAGGCCTGCTGGACTCCTAGGGAACACCTTGTAGTGGTTGGTACAGGGGGCGAAGCCAAGCCTGGCATGGCTTTGTCTTGTTCCAGGAGAGCTACAGGGGCAGAAGATTATAGTTTATGTCAAAGTTGTTAACTGTAGATACCAGGACTTTATCTTGTAGTGTAGGGGTTACGGGAAAAAATAATTATAGTTTCTGTATGTCCTACAGTTTAACCAAGAAGTATAGGGCTTTTTTCTTTAAGGTGGGGTTAACGGGGACTAAAGATTGATTGTTAATCTCATAATCATTAACATGGCACAGCAGGAGTTTTTCTTACAACACAGGGACAAAAAGGTGCAAGCTATTGCGAGTTTGTGTATCTCATAGTAGTAAATCTAGAGAACAGAACTTTATATTGCTGCTATAGGACCATGCCCCCCTGGATCCCCTGCCCTTCTGGCTAGAAGTGGTGCAGACAGGGTGTAAGAAGGGGGTGTCAGAATCTCAGGATTTATAAGTTTTACAAACTGATGCATGGTAATCTCCTAACCCGAATGCTTCTTAAGAATTCCCATTTTTCTTTTCTCTCTCTCATCGACATTCTTAACCGCAGCATTCTCCCAACCCTCAATGTGATGTCATTTCCGTTTCCATCTTGATTGTCTTTGCCTTAACTCTCCCTACCCATAATGGAGGTTATTTTCTAAAAATTGTCATCGCTAGTCCAGATTCCTAAAAACGAAACTGCTGGGGTAGCAAGAGCCTGTCTTCGTGCAACCTGGAGACAGGGTTTTCATCGTGTGTCACGTGGATGAGAGGGTCCCGTCGAGAGCGCAGTGGTCATGTGGTTGTATAAAGCCAATTTCATGTTAACCTTTCAGCTAACCACTTTGGATCTCTGGCCCCCATTGGTGTGTTTGCCCCTTGTCACAGGCAAATCTCCAGACACGTGACATATTGTCTTTCCTGTTACTCCAAAGCTTTATTTTAATTTGCTTATGGGGTGTGATGCAGATACGTCTGAATGACCTTTTGTTGCATCTATACGGAGATAAAAGCAAACTCCTGTTCCTTAGGTGCTCGGATCGGCTGCGCTCTACATGCTTCCAGAACCAACCCGACATGTCAGTGTAGTGCACTACACATGCATTTAGAATGTGAAAGAGTGTAAGGGACTAGTTTTACAGCCAGTTACATGGGATACCGCATTAAGGTCTCGTGCTCAGCGCTCTGAAACCGACTGAATAGTTCACACACATACAAATTGTGTTTGACCAAGTCGCTGGTTTAATGACAAACCTTGAGCCATTTTCAGGCCAACCGTTTACAGAAAGGTGGCTCTGTAGGAAAATCAATATCTAGAAATGAGCTTGCAGGCAAATGCTTGGCCTTTTTTTGGCGAGTGGATTAGATAGCATTGGGGATGTGGCCTCCTGGCTGAACCAGTGTGCAGAATGCTTCAGTAGCCAGGAGGCCCCAGAAGTTAACCAGACAAGAATGTGAAAGTGTTGCAACCAAACACTGGGTGTCTTCACAGATCGGATGATCGGTTGCTCACCCTTCTGTTTAGTGTCTACATGCAGAGGTGTGCCCTGCAGCCAGCTCCCAGGTTTCCTGGACCGCCATACACTGACCTTTTGTGGCTTCAGTTGTTCTTAATGTGTGGCGCCTGTATCTCTCTCTTAATCTTCCTTTCTCTTCTTTCCCTTTATTTTGTCACTCCCATTACTTTTTATTTGCATCTACTTTCTGTTCTTCATTTGTCTCATTTGCCTTTGTATTTTCACTTTCTAATCTGTATTTCTTGCATGCTTCTCACCCTCTGCCTCTTTTTGTGCTTCTTTTTGTGCAGATGAACTCTGTGCTTGGAGTGGGGAAGAAAGGCGGAACTTTGAGCATGGGTTCAGAGTGCATGGGAAGAACTTTCATCTCATCCAAGCAAACAAGGTAAGGCCATCTGTTTCGTATTATGTCCTTTAAGAAATTGTTTTCACCAAGTGTTCAGTAAGAGCATGTTTTACTTCTTGTCTACCAATCCTTTTTCTGCATTCATCCCAACGTCCAGCTTCTCGTTGTAACATCTTCTCTCCCACCCCTTAAGGTGCGCACCCGCTCTGTTGGCGAGTGTGTGGAGTATTACTACACGTGGAAGAAATCGGATCGATATGACTATTTTGCACAGCAGACCCGCTTTGGCAGGAAGAAGTGCAGCATGCACACCGGAGTCATGTACGTAAAGCTATCTCTGGGGCGGGCTCGTTCTGTCATACTTTTCTTTCCCTTGTCTGCCGGGCAGCTTCACCACAGATTCTTTGAAATGTTTCTTAGAGCTTGAAGGAACCAAGAGAGGGTCTCCTGTCTTTGCAGACTTCATTTGAAAATACTGTTTGTGGTAGACTAGTCGTCCTGTGTCCCCTCCAGAAATTATGGACCCAAGCTTGAGGCCACAGCAGTGACCCGTTGGCGGAAAGTCATGGATCGATATGCATAGCCCTCGATGGAAGGGCTAGAATGCTATCGGAATGTTCCACCCACCGAAAGTTCCAACTGAAAGGCACAGACCCAATAGAATCATTGCAATGGAGGCTGAGGATGTCCACCAGGCAGTACCGCCTCTGTCGCTGCATTGTCTTTATGGAACCTCCCAGCATTCCAGGGTGTAACATTGAATGCTGTCTTTCTCCTCGTGCTGATGGTGCTGGGGTTGTGTAGTGTGTGACACGTGTTCCTATGCCCGTTCCATGTGTGCAGTCTGTGACGCTCAGTCTCACCCATCCTCCTCTCCCGCCTATTTCCAGTGGTACTAAGCTTGCTCATGCTCTGATGTTGTTCCCACCCACCCATCCTCTCTCTCTTTCCTTTTTAGATCTTACCCAGTGAGCTTTAGCTTTTTATTGTAGAAAGACCTATTGTGGACAATAGCAATACTTGAAGTGGGCTTTGGGTCAGCATATTTATGTTCACTGCTTGACTTTCATGTCCATCTCATTTGCTTCTTTCTAATTTGATGACTTTCCTTCCTCTTTTGTTTGTTCCTCACCTGGAGCATATATTCTGTACCATCCTTTTGATTGGATGACTGAAAATTCTTTTACTAATCATTTTCATGAAATTACTTTTTCTTCTGCTTCAAGCATTCCATACGAGTCCATGTCTTTTCTTGCTCTCTCCTGTGTGCTGCTTTCTCCTTTACACACCCAAGTGTCCATTGGCTCCCACACCCCTCTACGAATCCACCGCCCCCTTCCTGTGTTTCTATCCTGCCCCTTCGTCTTCATCCACACCGCTCCACAGCAGTTTTACTTGATTCCCCTCAGCTCCACTTCTCCGTTGTTCCCTATCCCCCCAACCCCACCCTGTCCTGTTATTTTTATTTATTTAAAAAAACATTTTTTAGGAGGGCTTGGCAGATGCAAATTGCTGCCTGGCTTCTCCTTTCTGAAAGTGCACTTTCCTGCACATTTTATTCATTTTTTAACTTACCTCTCCGTGGTGGGCATGCGCCTTCTTGGAATAGGAAATTTAAAAATGACAATGATGTCATGACATATGCAGGTGCATAGGTGGTGACGCACGCATATATACATCATCATGCGTGGTGTGCACTGTAGCATCATACTGCGTTAGTTCACATACGCAATTACACAATTGTTCTTTTTACGATGCTGTTACGCATCCTCAAAACCATATATTTTTGCTGATTGTAGCTCAATGTGTCTGCACTGGCCGAGGCAAAAGGTGAGACCTTTTAGCTTTACCGGTGTGAATTCGAATAATGCAAGAGCGACACGACTAGTGACTTGCCTTATGACCAATCTTCTTCCTCACTTGTTTCCTAACAGTGCTGTAGGTACATGTCCTAGGATATGTATTCTAATCCGTGCCTTTGCTCTCTCTTCTAATAGTGCTGGTTTTATCGTACCCCGTGCGATGCTGTCTCCACTGGCAGGTCTTCTTTCCTCTTTCAAACAGTGCTAGAGTCCATCGATCGATGAAATAGCGTCTCACTCTTCTTACTCGCTCCTTTTATTAAAAGTGCAAGACTTGCACGTCTTGTGATCTACATTCTCACCCTACTTTTTTTCCTGTTCTACTAGTGCACGGATCACATATTCTTTGACTTGCTTTGTAACACACTGTCTCTTCTTTTTCCGTTATTGCCAGGATTGCGGACTCTGTGATTTACTTTATCATACGTGGTCTCCGTGCTAAACTAAGTTGGCATGGTGGACAAAAGAATGATGGGTTGGAATGCTAACCCGAGCGATTGCCCATTTCTGAGGTTGATCAAAGCATTCCATCCACCACTTGTTTGCATACTTCAGTGTGATGCCATAAGGGGGATGAGTTTGCCCAGAAATGGGTTTCGTGCACACTGTCACTGGAACTATGCTGTACCCGACTGACGAGCCCCAATCAAGGCGATGATGGTCTTTGGTCGCTTCTGTTCTAGTTCAGGGAGGACCTGCTCCGGCAGTTCAAGCTGAACTGTACCCATAGGAGCAGAGTTTGCATATGATGGGCCTAAACTGAAGTTGCATTGTGTGAGAATAACAACAGACTGGGATGTAGCACCGAGTAATTACCAGTGGCTGAGATTAATTCGAACATTCCGCTCATCACTTTTTTGTTTATTACATTATCACCCATCACCATTCCCACTTCCTTCTAATTGACCTCCCTGCACCAGAATAACTTACGCGACCTTTTCTCCAGCTACAGTAGAACGATCTGTGACCTGCTTTTACGTGCATGCTTTTTTTCCCTTCTCTTTACTGTAATGTTGATCATTGTGAACCTGCCTACACTGTCTCATGTGCTCTCCCCCTCTCTTTGATGGTGCAGGGATTACATGGACAATGACTTGGATGGTGGTGATATGGAATGCATCAGCCGACCCCTTAGTTCTCTACCTGTACCCTCCGCCCCAAACTGCCTGGACTCCCACTTTAGCCAAGACCACCTGGGCATGGATAATGCAGGTAAGTCCTTCTGACCAGGCTGATGATGTGGGCCCTTAACCCGCTCTGTTGACCTATGTGGAACAGTTTGTATCCCAAGCAGCTGGCTATTTAAACATGAATTCTGTTTACACCAGAACAGCGCTCAAGGGTCATATCTCATTTCTAGGCACGTAAAGGAACCTTTTCCAAAAATATCCTTCCAGATATTCACCAAATACTTCTGTATTGAACAAAAAATCGTAGCAGATGTCGGTCTTTCGCTCTGGATCCACCAATTCTCGATTGGCTGCAAGCCTTTGCATCTGTCTGTGTTTAAGAGAGATTACTCAAGCTTCTACGACTGTGTTGCACCCATGTGTGCGTTTGTTGCGAGTACTTCTGCTTCTTAATCCTTCTTTCTTCTCTCATGACAGATCCTGGCAGCGTGGGGAGCACAGCGTGCAGCGTGGGGAGCTTGAGCGGTTCTGGACACGGATATGAATGTAGCACTCCCTCTGAGACAAATTGTTCTTTTGATCCTGTGGACGAACCCTCCGAGATCCCTTCCCTCTGCGACAGGGGCCTTCTCCACACATCGGACGCTGGGTTCTACCAGCTGCCGACAGGTCCGGACCCAACGGACCCTCAGGACATGCTTCCAAGTGTTGGTGGGCGCATAACCTTGGACTTTGCTCTCCCAGGGGGAATTAATGAGGGGCGCCCCCTTCTTGCCAATGTGGATTTGGGCCATGATGCCACGGAAGATGCTGCCACCCAAGTGTCGTTATCAGTTACGGATTTTGGGCTGATTGGCCTCCGAGATCTAAACACTTTCCTGACGACACACCCCTCTTGCGCATCGCCTTTGGTTCATTCTGAATCTTTTTCTCAGTGACATGATTGCCTTTCGCAAGTGAGGCAAGAGAACAAGCAGTGACACTTTCTGTAGCTCTGCAGCGGAATACAGGACGCGGGCCGCTTTAAATCTACAGCTGTGGGGTGCCTCCAAGATTTCCAAAGAGGCGCCTGTTCTCTCCCCCTTGGTCCAGACTCTCCTGCCTGCCTCTGTTCCTTTTCTCTGACCTCAAGGAACTTGGTTATGAATTCGCAGGCGTTGTCCGGCCATGAAGGATTTTGCAGAGTTTGCAGCTCAGAGGAATATTCCCTCCTTCTAGGAGAGGAGAAATGATCCATGGTTATCATCCGACCTATTGGCCATTGAGCAGTTAGCAATGGCTCGACCACCTGGATAATACTTGTTGCAATATTAGCAGTGACACTCTCTCTCCAGTCGCCTCTGTCTCAGGAGGTGGTCGGTAGATGTCGTGCCAATTGGGTCAAAGGGAGGATACGAAAGCATCTCTTGAGGAGATCCGTTTACTGACCAAAGGATCTGCCCGCGGTCATTCCCTTAGGCCTTGGAAATACTTCCTTCCTTCAGTGAGCCTGAAAAAGGCATTAGTACAGAGTTAGTTTTTTTGAGAGATTAGGGAGATTTTTTGAGAGATTAGGGACACGGTATGAGACATTTTGTGTTTGAGGCGTTCAGCCTAGCAACACTTGAAAGAACTGAGAGAGTGGTAGTTTCTAGTTTAGATTAAGTTATCTAGGAAAAAGAATTGTCTTTAGGGGGTCCCACTGTACCCATTCTGCACACTTGTAAAGACCAAGCACAGGCCCTGGGGGACCTGGGACTTTGCCTCTTTGCCAATGAAGGGTACCGCAGGGGTTGCCCTCCAAGTCAGTGTTTGTGCACCTCAGAAGTTCAGCAGATGCATCTTGGATGTGTTTGCCACACCTTCTGTGGGTTCTGGTGACAGGGCCTTCATTTTGACGCACAGGTGCTCCAGCACAACCCTCTGAGTCCTCATTGAATGTTGTTTCTCAGCCAATCAAATCGCTTCCATATCCCAACTCGAAGAAATGTTGAACTTCTCGTCGGAACAGACGTGCACATAGCTTACAATGAAAGAGATTTTCTGCCTTTTTTATTTATTGTTTATTTATAAAAACAATTTGAGAAGCGTGAATAAACTTTTTGAAAGTGATGAAGCTGACCTAGTGGTTCTCTCTGTTGTCTCTTGGTTGATAGAACACATCTTCTGGTTCTCTGTACTGCCTCTTACGTGGTGGAACAGTGGCTCAGAGGTCTCACGAGTGTGTTAGTGTCTACAGTCGTTTCACTGCTGGTGGTTGCAGAAACAGATTAACTCGTGGGCGCGCCTGATGCTCTTTTCATAGGATTGGCACATAATGATCCGGGCAGTATTCCACAAAGGTAGACTTACAAACAGTGAGGGAACTGGTGCTGAGAGAGCTGAGACTTGCACTGGTGACTGAAACTGGCTTTAGTTCATGAGACTTGCACCTTTTAGTGAACCTTTACCTGTACCCTGCTTCTCTGTCTCCGGGCTATGTTCCCTCTTTCTCCTCCTGTGACTGTCTAGTGCATGGTTATTGTCAGTGTTCTCCCTTGCTGTTCTACTCTTTTCTGTCAGCCCCTCTTCTCCTGTCTCTGGCTTGCATTCTCAGTATTTGCTCCCCTCTGTTGCATGTTGTGCAGGTCTATTGATTTCTTGTCCAAAGCAGCTCTTTGAGCTCTCTACAACCAATGCAGTGTTTGACTCTGGTAGACTTCTGCTTCCTAAGGCAAGAGTTCGGAGTACTAGAAAAAGACACAGTTATTGTAAAATGTCATTTGTGCAGCACACTTAAAATCCTGGTGTAGGTTGCAGGACTTATTGTCTGTCTGGTTAGATGGAGGCCAAAGCCTGCTTGTATTGTGTGAATGGTTGCAGGCCAGAGCCTGACTACTCCAACAATCGGCAAGCCACAGCCTGCTGTAATGGTTGGACGATTGTGTGGTCAAAGAGAAGCTTAGATGGCCAGAGTACGGCTCCAAGCAGGGCTTGGAGATGCATGGCTGTTTGCTACATGTAGGTATACCTGTGTCCGGATGAGAGGGGGAGGACGAAATGCATTTGTAACTACCTTACACTCGCGCCATCCTGAGGCGTCGCTCACAGTATACTCGTTCGTAGGCTCCAAATGATGTCGCGAAAGATGGGTAATGGTTGGCTGGTTATCGTTTTGTGAGCCTGTTAGTAGTTCTAGTGGGTGTTTGTCAGCTGTTTCATAAGGTTTACTATTTCTCCTAATCTTCTGGCTCAGTTATCTGTTTGCATGCAGATGCCAACCAAAGTGGCCTCTCTCTGAGCTGGTTGAAAAATCCAGAGGCTTGCATATAGGTTCCAGCATCCAATAGAGGTGGCAAATTATTGCTGATAGACAACAGGATCGGGTGGTGTCCCCGACAAACGCATGCTTTCTAGATGGCAATGAAGCCACTAGTAACTTAATACAGTTAAGCCCCTTCATTGAGCCAGGAGGACAACAGATAACGATTGACGGAAGCAGAGGCCTGAAGTTGTTACTAGTTGTAAGTTCTAAGAATGCGTGTATGGCACCTTTATCCATTATTTTACGCTGGGTGAAACCAGCGAGCGGGCATTCGTTTTACCTAATTTACTGGATAGTTTACTGCACGTTTTATACATAGCCTTGCTGGTTGATTCATGTGTTCACAAGACTTGGTGTTAGTTAAGGCAGAGAGAAATCTTTAGCCTGAATTTTTAAGTTGACTGACCTTTCCATTGTTGGGAATGAGATACCTGTAAGTTGAGTGAATATGGTGGAGATACATCAGAAAAAGTAATGAGAGGACTGGAGGGACGATGAGAAAATTGGAGCTGAGGAGAACTAGAGTGGGATGAGTGAGCGATGGGGGACCTGGAGGAAGAGGAGCCGAAGTGGGCAAGAGGGACGTAGGAGCAAGGTGGTGAAGGCAAAAGAGAGAGCAGATGTGTGATGAACAGGAGAGAATGGATGATAGGGGATAGAGAGTTAGTGAAAGAATGAGAATTTTGAAGGGAAGGAGAACTGGAGCATAATGAGCGATTATTAGGGACAAGCAAGCAAGATGAGCAGTAGCTGCAGAGAAGTGGTGTATGGGAGGAAAGAGCATGGTTGGGTATCGTGGAGGAGAGCAAGAGTGTGGTGACGATGAGAGAAGCTGGATGTTGGGGGATAGCAAGAGTGGGGAAGGTATAAAAGGAGAGGAGAACAAGGGAAAGCGAAACGGGGTGGGGGAGGAAAAGTTAGGAGAAGAGACAGAAGTATACGAGAGCCAGAACAGCTTAGAAGAGAGAGTAGATGGGCTTAAGCTTGAACAGTTGCTTTGCATCCGAGTCAATGGGACGGATACAGTGTAGAGAGATGAGTCTATTGAGGATGGTGAAAGGACTGCAGGGCAGGTTTGGTCCTAATTTCTGGAGGCAGAGAGTTCAGGAGGTTGGAGGCAGCTGTCAAGAATGAAGCTGTAACCACCTGGTTAGGTGGGTCTTCGATTCCGCGGGTCTGCAGGGGGGTTAAATTCATAAATTTTTACCTAAAGGAATTAGGAAGAATTGCAGAAGAAAATCAAATAATTAAATATACAGTTTTATGATGATTATGGTTTTTAAAGATGAGGCCGATGTTAAGATGCAGCACTTTATGGACAATATAATCGGGTCTTTGATTTTACGAAGTGTGGAACAATGAATGAAGATTGTATTCTTTTATTAATGTTCTATTTTTATAAATAGGATGCATTAAGTAATGCAAATGATTGATGTAACAAGAGATTCCGATAGTAGGAATGCCCAGAAGAAGGCTGTGTTTGTTCCTAAGGGTTCTCGTCCCACTGGAGGTCTTGAGTAGATTTACAAGGAAGGTGGAGCTAAAGAGTGGATAGCTTTGTAGGCTAGACATCGCAGCATTAATTAATTTCTGGCCTCAATGGGAACTCCGTAAAGCTGGATTAGGATTGGAATGATGTGGTCAAATTTCTCTGTTGAAGAGAAGAGTCTGGCTGGGGCATGTAGGACACATACGAGAGGCATCAGGGCAGATAGGGAATCACCTTGTCAGACCAGCATTGTCGAGGTCAAGACGAGAGAAATAGTGTACAAACTGCTGTTTTTAGGCAATCTGGACATAAGAGCGGTTTTCATTGTTTAAGTACCTGGAGTTGAAGGTAAGCCACTTTGCAATTCTTACATGGGGTAATACAGGAAGCGGAGTCCCGTGTGATTCCAAGGGATAAGACTGTCTGCGAAAGAGAGGGAGAGAATTTGGTAATGTTTAGACGCCTCAGCAGGTTAGAGTGTAAGATTTTTTTTGTGTTCAGGAGATAACGGTAAATTCTGCCTTTTTATGGGCAAAAGTGAGGAAGTTTGCCTTTATCCATGTCTGAAGGGCAGTTCATAGGGCGAGTGTGTCTGAAAGTGTTGTGGGTTTCAAAACTTGTGTGTCATCTGCCTGTTGATAAATAGTGACACCTGTCCCTTTGCAAATTTCAGACAGTGGGTTCAGACACAAGTTAGAGAGTGTAGAGGTTAGAATAGAGCCTTGGGGAACTCCATGCGTGACTGGAGCAGGATCCGCGACAGTGCTCTATCTTGACAATTTGAGAATGTTTGGAGAGAAAGGAGGCAAAATAAGTAAAAACTATTTACCTAAAGCCAAAGCTGCTTTCAAAGAGGGACAGCAATCAACTGTGACCAGTTTTGTTGAATGCTGCTGTAAGATCGAGCAGAACGAGGAGTCAGGGAAACGCCGGCGTCTAACGTTTTGGATATATCATCAGGTGTTTTTAATGGGGGGGGGTTCTGATTCCATGACCCTCGTGAACCTTGACTGGAGAACAGTAAGCAGGTTTTCATTGTTATTGATGTGTTCAGCGCTCTATAGGAAGATGCCGTAGGGAGGTATTGTAGAGCATGTACAAGGTTTGGTAAGATGAAGGTAGACTTGAGAGTCTAGCCAGGTTCAGATGGGTGGTGTCGAGGAGTGTGCTCGGGGAATCTTACTTCAGACCTGAAAGAGGTGTTTGCACTCAGTACCCTGGCTGGTAAGCAGTGGACTCTGATGGTATCCATGGGAGATTTCTACTACCTAGCTTTAAAGTCCGCCTCAGGAACCCTGTGTGATGCTGGTGTGTTGATAACAGCTTGTCATTTCCAGGTACCAATGATTGGCTGTGGGGTTCTCTGCATTTCGTTCATGGAGCCTGACCTGCATTCACAGAAGAAGCTTAATGTACTAGATAGCAGTTAAAGTGAATTTCCATATTGCTGTATTTAAAAACTTTAAAAAAACAGTGAACTGGGAAGACAGATAACCCTAAACTGAGAGAAGCCGAACATGTCAGTGATCCCCTTGAACCCACTGTTCAGTGCACTGACATCAGGTGCCTCAGGTCGCTTTTCCTCTCCCTGAACCAATGATTTTGAGGTATTCTTGGGGTGTCACACAAAGAGAATGGCGATTCTCCAATTATCATACAGAGAGAATCTTGATTTCATTAAAGACTACGGAGGCCAACATTATGCAATAACCTTTTATTGCTGCCCCAGCATGCAGCCCTTTAAAGAACGCACATCATGAATAAAAACATTCCAATAAGAACTTGTAATACAGCATATAACACCATGGTAACTAGGCATCTTCCTCTTAAAGCTGCGACGAAAAACAGCGAATCCCACGTTGCTTTATTCTGAAGACTTCAACTAATTGCACTTGACTTGGTTCGTGAAAGTCTCACAGTAACAAATACTCTGGAAAAGAGGGAAAAAAATCAAGTCATACCAATAGGAAAGAAATGCAAGTAGACATTTATAACGCTGCGAATAGAAAATAATAGACTAAAAAAAAAAAAACAATAATAATGCATAACCCACAACCAAAAATATTTACAATTTCCTCATTGTAAAGTAACACATGGGTGTGGCGGGTGGGATAATGTTAGCCTCCGTAGTCTTTAATGAAATCAAGATTCTCTCTGTAAGATAATTGGAGAATCGCCATTTCATTGCAAGACCGGAGGCTCCCATTATGAATGTTTTAAGCTTCCCTGCAAGTGAACCTCCTGCCCAAAACCTATGCTGGCCATTGCACCATGAGATAAGTACGCTCCAAATTTAGACAAATCTACCCCTGCTTCAGACATCACCGCTGTCACCCATCTCGAAATAGTAGCTGTCAATACTGCCTTATAGGGTGTGATAAGAGAGATTAGTAACTTATCCTCGCCATGTGGTCTAAAATCAAGCATGCTTTGTTCATAAACTTTTATGCAAATCACAACACATAGCTTCTTACAGTTGGTGAAAGATGTTTTCAGACATTGTTGTGGTTCTCTTTCATAACTCGAACTGAACCCCTTTTGGAGAGTAATATCTATTACAGATCTCTAACGCCTTAATCTCTGAAAGCTATTAGACAGAGTAATGTCACCAACTTCAGTGATAACTGTCTTCTAGAAAGCAAAGAATTATCAGGCCAAGAAACAAATAGGTCAAAAAACTGGTTAACGTTCTATAAAGAATTATACCTAGCCCTAGGAGGACGTTTACGTCTTATTCCTTTCATTACCTTGCGGATCAAAGGATCACTACCAATAGCAAAGTCATTCACTAGAGAGTTTTCTGCTGAAATACCCAATCTGTTAAATGTTCTATAGTACAGGAGCCTCCACAGGGTCCAAATTCCGTTCCAAGCACCAACTACACCACTTTCTCCACACTCCTGTATATCTGTTCCTTGTCGCCCACGATTTGTCCAGTAGGCTCTAAGCCTCTCCTGAAAGGACTGAGTATCGGCCAGACCTCCCAAAATCCTCCAAACAAGAAGGTTCATGTTTCTTTCTAACAGAAGAGGATGCTTTCCCCTTCCTGTCTGACCAATAGGCCTGAATTCCCTGGAATCAAACGTGGCATTTCCACTGCCAACTCCATTACACTCGGAAACCACACCAGAGTGTTCCAAAATGGAGTACCCAAGAAGGTGCTGCATCGCTTTCTCCGTACCTTTAGTAACACTCTCTGTATTAGCACAAAAGGAGGGAACGCATAACAATTCTCTTCGTTCCAAACTTGGAGCAAGGCATCTACTGCCAAAGCCTTGGGGTCTGCCCTCCAACTGTAGTACCGATCTACCTAATAAGCCCATCTGCTGGCAAACAGATCCACCTGAAACGGAACCCCACAGGGTCTGAATCCTTTAGAAAAACAGTGGAATCAGCTTCAAATCGCAGAAATCCCTTCAAAACCTCAAGTTCTAGCCTGCTCTCTTGTTCTGATGACCGGGAATAAACTCTGCTTTCAACAGAATTTTCTGACTCCAACAGAAATACAACATTTTCTTGGCCAGGTCTGCAAGTTACTTTGACCTTGCACCCCCTAGGCGATTGATGTAAGATACTGCTATAAAATTGTCCAATCGGATCAACACAACCCTGTTTCTTAGAGTGGATCTGAAGCTCATCAAAGCATTCAAACCTGCCATAATTTCTAAGCAATTTATGTATAAGGGAAGTTCCTCCCGGGACCACTTCCCCTCAGTTTCTATATGTCCAAGCTTTGCATCCCAACCAAGGTTGCTTGCATCCGACTCTACCGTATAGTCCTGGGCATTTCCAAAAATGTACTTGCCATTCCAGCTGTCCAGTTTGCTCCACCACCAAAGAAGGTCCTCCCGAGCCTCCTGCGACAGAGAAATTGTGTCTGTGTACCATAGATCTTTCTTAAAGTCCATGGATTTCAACCTCTGTAGAGCCCTGTAATGCAATGGAATTGGGGAAACCACTTGAATGGAAGAGGACAGAAGGCCAACAACTCTTGCCAGACCTCGCAAACTCACTACATCCTTTGATATACATCAGCTACCTCCTTCTTGTCTTGGACATTTCTTCTGTGGAAGACGCAACTGAGTCATAATGGTATGGACCTGAAACCCCAGGAACTCCAAACTCGGAGTAGGAATCAAAAGCAACTTCTCCACATTGATAATGAACCCAAAGGCTTCTAAAAGATCCGTTGTCCACTTCATGTGCTTCAGCAATTCTCCCTGATCTTGAGACATCAGCAGGATATTCTCTAGGCAAATCACTAAACGCATACCTCCTTCTCAAGGAGGCAACTACTGGTCATAGGACCTTGGTGAAACACTAGGGGCTGAAGAGAGACCAAAGGGCCGACAACAAAACGGATAAATGACTCCTTTCCAACTGGACCGCAAATACTTCTGAGAACTTAGGTCCATGGGGATTGTGAAGTAGGCGTCTTTGAGATCCAACTTCACAAGCTAGAATGTCCCTCAAAGGATGGATTCCTTCCATCTTGAAGTGTCTGTAAACTAGAAACGTGTTCAGTTCCTTTAAGTTTATCACTGGACATCGGCCCTTTTCCTTTATCTTTAATAGGAAGATGGTACTTGCAAAACCGTTTTCCGGGTTGGGGACCTTGCAAATTGCTCCCTTGAGTAACATTTGAACCACCTCTGAATCTACCAGTGCTGATTGCTCCTGATGTAGGACCAACTCCCTTGGCTGACACCTTTGGTAAGGTAACTGGCAGAACTCTATCTTGAAACCCTTCACAGTCTGCAACACCCAAGACTCGTTTGTTATGGCTGAACAATTTGAGGCAAAAAAACGTAACTTCCCCCCTACCAATGAGTGGGAAGAACCAATAGGAGGGAAAAATCTTACCTTGATGTCCAGCTCCCTGGAATCTGCCGCTTCTGCCTCGTGCGTGAGGGGATCGACCTCTTTGTGGTAAGAAACTACTGTTTGCACATAAGCTCCTTCTGTAACCCCGCTGGCCCTGCTGGTAGTACTGGGACCTCGATTGCCACGGCTGACAGCCAGTCCCATCCTGTCAGCCCTTCTAAAAACTGTATTGTTAAACATGCACCTCATGTTTGTTTGTGTCTTCCTTTCGGGTCTCCTTGTTAGCAAGATCTCCCAACTTAAGGTTTATTCTCATTAATATGTCTCTCCTATGCTCAGCAGTTACGCCAGCATTGGCATTCCGAGGAGGCATAAAGCCCGCTGACTCTGGCCATGCAGAAGCTCCATGTCCACGGGGATGCCCTTAAATGAGTCCTCCTCAGCCAAATCCAGTATTCTGGCAAGTGGACCCAGAGTCTCTAACTTATCTTGCCACTGTTTAAGGCAGCGCTCAAGCCCCTTCCTAGGGTTCCTTCCTGTCTTAAACAGGAAGGTCATTAACTCTGGATCTAAATTAGGCGTCATCCCTGATTTGTTATTGAGAAAAGGCCTGGGACACTACGCCGTCATTAAATTTCGCGTCTCCTTATCCAGGGATGTGTGAATCCAGAACTTGATAAAATATGTTATGTGGTCCATAGGCCACCAATCTGATCCTCTCGGGTGTGCAATATGGTTAGGATTAAACAATGGATTTAGGCCCAGATCTCTGTACTGGGGTGAATGTATGACATTGGTCTGCATTCTGTCCATCAACTGGTGTTTTTGTATTTGTCACCCCGAGTGGGAAGGGTATGCCCAGACGTGGGTCCCCTGCTCTTCATGTCTCTGGAATCAAGCTATCCTGGCTGTAGAGGGGTGAAACCCCGAAACCGGTCCTAGGATGCTTGTTTCCAGTCCAGGGAGGACCTGGCTTGGCAGTTCGGGCTGGACTGTTCCCATGAGGCACAGGGTCAAGACTGGTTTGCATATGGCTAGGTTCAAACTGTAATGGCATGGTGAGCAAAAAAACGATGGATTTAGGCCCAGATCTCTGCACTGGGGTGAATGTATGACATTGGTCTGCAATCTGTCCATCAATTGTTGTTTTAGGATTAAACCTCTCCACCCGAAGGGTCTTTAGGTGCCTTTGAACGAATAAGCTGCTCCAGGTCCTCATCGAGGAAATCGTTAAGGTCTCTAGTGGATCGAAAACATATTTGCTGGCCTCTTCCTCAAAGTCCATTCTAAATGGGTATTCCTCATTATCAGTTTGAAAACTGCGGTCTCTTGTGCCATGAAGGTCACTCGATCTTTTAGTCCTACGAGGGACACCCATGCTATTTGTGCCAATATAGCTGCTCTTTCTAATTGTGCCACTATGAACTCCTGGGTCTTCTGTAGCGCTCAGGCAATCCAAAGATTGTTCTCGCTTTTTTGCAGCACTCAGCCTGCCCACAGAAAGTACTTCAGTATGAATGTGTCTGGTCTTTTTTGAGGGCTCACCTCCTTTCCTAGGCAAAGGGGTTCCCTCCGCTGAAAGGACCAAGGAGTCCTCAGCAGGAGAAACACTTTTCCTTTTAGTAAAAACGGCTTCCACTGCCTCCTTCAGGGAGGATTTAAACTCCCTCTCAAAAATTTCAGAAACATATTTTCATTGAGGGGAGAATCAACAGTTCCCTGCACTTCATTATCAGACATGATTTCTCAAGAAAAGGAACTACCTTAAAGGGGGCCCAAAGTAGTACCCTACCCTTGGGAATATACCTTTCCCTTTCCTTTGTTATTATTTAACTTTTTTTTTTAGTATCCCCAAAAACTTTTATTTCAGATGCCTCTAACTATTTTCTCCTACTGTTTCAGCTGATTGCGACAGTTAAGAGCTCGCGCTACCCGCGCTGCTATGGTAACGCGTTACGTTATGTACGTCTTGCTAAGGCGGCCTAAGCCCAAGCAAACCTAGCTGCTTTGTAGGTTAGTCCCGTTTCTATGTTTGAAAAATGCCTCTTCGCAGAAGGCGCATCTATGAAGATGCGGGGAAGAGATTTCGAGGGGTCGCGGGTAGCTGCTTAGGTTTACCCTTAATACATGCCCCTGTCAGCGAAGTGTGAGGGCGCCTCCTTTGCCCCCCGATTCCGGGATAATTCACATAGGCTGTGCGCCTTTACAAGACATGTGGTTGAATAGCAAATAATAGAGAGAGGTCACAAGAAGTTCCCCGGGCCCCCGCAGCTCTTCCTCCACCTCCCTGTTCTATCCGGAGGGAGATTTGAGTTTAGCCTGGGTGTCCTTTAGGGCTGCGCAGTTAAAGAATAGCGGGTGCCACGGGTAACAGCCCATGTCTCCGGAGCACTGCTAGTTCTGCACAGTTAAAGAAAGAGTAGCGGGTGCCGCGGGTAACAGTCCGTGTCTCCGGAGCACTGCTAGTTCTAAAGAAACCTGAAGGAAAACATAACAACCCAACCAAAAATTTGAAGGGAGTGAAAAGAAAGAACACTGAGAAAATTTAAGGTAAGAAAACAGGTTATAATTAATACCAATACAAGCTAAGCTAAAGCAGAGTGAAGGCTTACTTAACTGTAGAGGAGCAGCGGATAAAAGAGGAAGATGCCTAGTTACCATGGAGTTGTATGCTGTTTTGAAACTTCTTATTGGAATTTTTTTGTTCATAATATAATGTAAGTTCTTCAAAGGATGCTTGTTGGGGCCGCAATGAAAGGTTATTGCATAATGGTAGCCTCCAGTCTTGTAATGTAATCTAGGCACATCAAATCTAGTTGTTTATATTCTTCCCTCTCCTATCATTAATTCATCCAAAAACATTTTCTGTCTGCATGTGCTCTTTTGCCATATATCTGAAATATAATGTTCGAGGCATATGAGCTGCAGATTACACACTGTGCATAGTTCGCCATCTGGTGTTGGGCCCGGATGTTGCAGTTGTTTTTCTCTTGGAAAGTCTTTGGAAGTCACAAGGTATGTGACTCCTCCTTTGGATCATATTGCGCATGGACTTCGGCTCCATCCTCAGATTGTTTCTTTCCGCCATCGGGCTCGGGTGTGATCTTTGCGCTCCAGTTCGGAACCGTTCCAGTTTTCCTGTTCGGTGCGCAATCCTCCCCCCTTCGACGTTATTATCTCAATCGCGTTCTCCAACACTCAACGCGACTCTCAACAATCTAAGTCTTCGATTCCGGTCGTCGACGAAGGCCTTCGGGCCTACCTGGGCTCCGTTCCTGGCTGATAGAAAGGACTCCATTTAAGAAGTGTCCTCGATGTGGGTCGAAGTTTCCCCACACCTATCTCCATGAGGTGTGCAACCTCTGCCTCTCCCCAGAACACGAGGCAAGGGACTGTCCAGCTTGTGCCTCCTTCCAATCGAAGAAGACGATCCGGGACCGACGAGCAAGGAGGACAATGGCTCACTCGTCGACTTCGATCTTTGAAGAAGGCGTAGATGTCCCGGAACAACAGCACACCGAAGAAGGCCTCGTCAGCGCCTCCGAAGCTGACGACTTCGACGTCGAGGACATCACTCCGGCACAGAGGGGCGTGAGTACAGACATCGACCCCGACCCTAAACCCCCCTCCACGCCATTGAAAAAGACTTTGGTCACGCCATCGCCTTCGGGCCTAGGTATGCACCAAAAGACTGCTTCCCATACCTCGCTTCCAAGCCCGGTTAAGAAGCCCATCAAGCCTTCAGGCAGCTCGGGCTAGAGCCAGCCTACCCTCGGTGCCGAAGAAATCTCATCGGCACCGACACCGAAAAAGAAAACGCCCCTTTCCTCGTCTGCGCCGAGCTTGACACCGAAGCTCTCGGCGCCGAAGACTGGCACCGGCTCCTCGGCACCGATAACACCCTCGGAGCCGAGCAAGAAACCGAAAAGCCTCGACTCCCAAACCTCGAAGCCGAAAGCCACCTCGGAACCGAGGAAGACAAGAGACATTTCTAAACCCCACGGTTCGAAAGCAAGAACCAGTGCCGAATCAACGCTTAAAAAACCCACGGCTCCGACACCATCGGCACCGAAGGATTTGCCCCTTACAGACGAATTGTTTCGACCCGATCCTTACCAAAAAACCCTCGTAAAGGATCCAAAGACTAGGCATTTGTCGCTTAGCACCAGAAAAAGATCACTGGACAATCCTGCACCAGCTCCACCACCAAAAAGGTGAGACTTTGCCACCTCCCCTTTGAGGATTCCTTCACCTCTGCCTCCACCTCCTCCTCCTCCTCCTTCTCCTCCCCCACCCCATCATTCTCCCACACCATCTCCATATGAGGATGATGATGACATTATTTACGATACAGGGGACGGGGCGGACAACCAACCAACAGGGGACCCTACTCCTACAGGCTCCCCAGACCCATGGGACGACTACAACATCTCAGACGTCCCTAACGTCCCGCAGGACGATCTTTACCCTTCTAGACCCTCCCCCCCCAGAGGACACCATGGGCTTTAACCAGCTACCCCATAGGGCTGCCCGCTACCACGGGGTTGATCTCCACACAGACCCCGTAGAGGACTTCCTCTTAGATACATTCAACACTGCACAAAGGTCCGCCTCAATCCTGCTGATGCTTAAGGGGGTTATTAAGCACGCACCAGAGGTTTTTAAAGACCCAGTTAGGGCCAGGGTCATTAACCCACGCATTGAGAAAAAATATAAAGCCGCCCCAACAGACCCACCCTACATTAAAGGCCCCGCACCACTAGACTCCATGTTAGTCTCCAATGCGAGGAAACTTGCCAATTCCCAGGCATCAGGTGAGGCTCCACCACCAGATAAGGAGTCTAAACTCCTAGACGCCTCAGGCAAACGGACGGCGACCCAGGCAGCCAACATCTGGCGTATCGCTAACACCCAAGCGCTCCTAGCCAGATATGACAGGGCACATTATGATGAGCTAGAGTCAATCATGCAACACCTCCTTCACAAATAGAAACATAAGGCCAACAAATTGATTCAAGAGGGTAAAACCATTACAAACACTTCCATCCGTTGTGCCCTTGATGCAGCTGACACTGCCTCCAGGGCAATAAATACCAGCCCCCTTCTGCGTAGGCATGCTTGGCTACGCATCTCAGGTTTCAAACCTGAGGTTCAATATTCCATCCTCAACCACCCCTTTGATGAGACACATCTGTTTGGTCCTAATGTCGATATAGCCCTCGAAAAAATGAAGAAAGACACAGACACGGCAAAATCTATGGGAGCCTTGCAGTCGCAAGCTCCCAGGCGCTCCTTTCACCGTTCCTCCTTTAGAAGCAACACCAGAGGCTACTCCTCCGACCGCCTCCACTTCCTACAAAACCCCTAACCAATCCACCTTCACTAGGGGTTATCAAAGAGGCAGTTACAGAGGTAACAATAACAAAGGCAGAGGCAAAACTAACACCTCCCACTCTGCCTCCAACCCCACCCAGTGACTTCCCTCCACTTCCCCCAGACTATTCCACTCCAGTCGGGGCAGACTCCACAATTTCCTTCCTGTCTGGGCTACCATCACCTCAGACAGATGGGTACAACAAATAACCCAATCAGGCTACTGTCTAGAGCTAACATCTATCCCCCCCCCCCCCAATCATTCCACCCAAACAGCGCCCAATGTCACAGGAACATTTGTCACTTCTAAAGCAGGAGGTAATCTCCCTCCTACAAAAAAAATGCAATAGAAATAGTTCCTGCCCACCAACAAAACTAGGGAGTTTACTCCCTATATTTTCTCATACCAAAGAAGGACGGCTCTCTCAGCTCCATTCTGGACCTCAGACCCCTAAACCAATACATACACTCAGACCATTTTCACATGGTCACACTCCAGCAGGTGCTTCCTCAGCTCTCCCAAAACTACTTCCTGACCACAATAGACCTCAAGGATGCCTATTTCCACATTCCCGTTCACACCGCTCACAGGAAGTTTCTCAGATTCGTAGTGGACGGTCACCACTACCAATTCAAAGTACTCCCATTCAGAGTCACCACAGCGCCACAAGTGTTTACCAAGTGCCTAGCAGTAGTGGCAGCACACCTGAGAAGACAACAAATCCACGTCTTCCCATATCTAGACGACTGGCTTATAAAAGCCAGCTCATACAACCAGTGTGTACAACACACTCACGCCATGATCCAACTACTTCACGACCTGGGCTTCACAGTAAACTACGCCAAGTCCCATCTGCATCCCTCCCACGTACAACAATACCTCGGTGCCACCATACACACCTCAAAAGTGTTAGCCTACCCCAGCCCTGCCAGGATAGCAAGCATACAAGCTCTTCGCGCCAAATTTCAACCTCAACACTCTCTTCCAACCCAAGTGTTTATGCAACTTATAGGGATGATGGCCTCTTGAATATTCATAGTACCTCATGCAAGACTCAAGATGCGTCCTCTCCAAGAGTGCCTAGCACGCCAATGGAACCAGGCTCAAGGTCAACTAACAGATCTGGTGTTGGTAGACGGTCGTGCCCACCACTCTCTGCAGTGGTGGACCACCAAAAACCTTTCCAAAGGGCGACCGTTCCTAGAGCCGGTTCCTCAAATAGTTCTAACAGCGGACGCATCGCTCTCCGGCTGGGGAGCTCATCTACTACATCTCAACAAAAGTTACTCCACATCAACCATCTGGAGTTACTGGCCATATTTATAGCCCTGAAAGCCTTTCAAACACACGTCTCAGGCAAGGCTGTCTTAGTCCGCACAGACAACATGACAGCAATGTACTACATCCAAAAACAGGGCTGCACACACTCTCTGCACCTCTCTCAGCTAGCACAGACCATATGGAGGTGGGCCATACCTCAAAACATTTTTCTTCTAGCACAACATGTCCCAGGAGTTCAAAACACCATTGCAGATCTGTTGAGCCGTCAAACTCAGCAAATCCTTGAGTGGGAACTTCATCCACAAGTTCTTCAACCATTCTTTCAAACGTGGGGGCAACCACAAATAGACCTCTTCGCCACCCACGAAAACGCCAAATGCCCAAGCTTCGCCACCAGATATCCACACCCATTGTCCAAAGGCAATGCGATATGGATGAACTGGTCAGGCATGTGAGAAGTTGGCCTGATATATGATGTCACTAGTTCTAGTGTACACCTTGTATCAGTCCAAACAACCCTTATGGGGATTGGTTGTAAAGTCAACCTTATAGACCAGCTATCCTAGTGGTAGCATGGACAAGAGCAGTCTTAGGCTAAACTCTGTATGGCATGTGAAGCCAGCTGTTATACCATTTGCAATCCCTTGAATACCAAATGAAAGGACACCACAACAGATATATTATTAAAAATAGAATGTATTTATTCTAGTCAAAATACCCTCAGCACTCTTTATGAGATTCGAGGTAAGTACAACACAGTCTTATTTAAGCATACATAAGTCACACAGGTAAGTAATACAGTTAGGCCCTAGGGGCTACGCAAACCATATACTAAGTAAGTGGTATAAGAACCACTGTCACGAACACAGGTTAGGCCTAGGCCTAGGGAATCGCTGGGGCTACACTATCCTATCAGTTGCTAGGCAGTGGGAGGCCCAGGGGATTCAGGTGCAGAGTGGAAACACTCACGCGTAATGCGTTAAAGTCGATAGAAATAGTAATGTTTAGAAATTAAGAGTTTTAGGACACTTCGGAAGGAACTAGGAGTTAGAGACTTGGAAACTAGACACTAGGATAGTCAATACCCTTGTGAGCACCGGAGTACTCAAGTTACCTAGCCCACGGGCTGCGGGTGCATAGGTGTGAACTTGCGTCGGGTTTCGTCGTCGACTCCTATGGATGCCTGAAGAAAAGATGCTGACAGGCAGTCAGTGAAGAGTGTCCGGTGGATTCCAAGGATGGAATCAAGAAGGAGGATACCTGCAAGCAGAGGGGACAGAGTCTAGGTCACCAGCCAGGAGCCGGGAAGGAACCAGGCGATGTCGTGAAGATGCAGGTGAAGAGGTGAAGCTTGTCGCAGCAGCCACGGGTACCAGGAGGTGTCTAGGACGACCAGAACCAGGAGGCGAGCTGTCCCACGAGGGCTCTTGCTGTCGGCGGCGTCGATGTCAAATTCGGACCCAACAAGCCTTGGCAAGCGCAACCCACGCAGGATGAAGGATTCGCTTCTGTTGCTGACCAGGAAGGCCTGAGGTGCTTCTCTTTCACAGGGAAGCAAGGGCCAGTCTGGAGGAGCCAAACCAGCGGTGAAAAGTCAAGGGTTCATCGTCGCAGAGGTTACTAGCCAACGGGCAAGCAACCGGACAGACGCGTCGAGCAGGAAAATGCAGAAGGGCCCCACGCAGAACTCGTGGAGTGTGGAGGGCTGATCTTCGGTGCAGATTGTGCTCGGGGTTGGGGCTTCTTAATCCCCAGAGCACAACTTCGAGGATGCCTCAGAAGCTGCGCTGGAAGCAAGTAGCCAATTTTCCCAGGTAGCCGGTCCCACGTCTCTCGTCGCCTCCACAGATCTCAGCTTTGCTGTGGATGTGGATCAGGGTCGGAGAAGTCTGAAAGTCAAGGCGCTGGTCAGGCTCTGCAGTCGGTTCCTCGTAGAACTTCGGGCAAAGCAACCGGCAGGTCTCTTGATGGTGCCTGTTTGCACAAGGTGGCCACTCCTTGGCCACAAGGGAGATTCTTCAGTCTTCTTCCGTAGTCGAATGTCGAAGGTCCAGAGTTTCTGTTCAAGTTTCAGTTATCAGGATAATCCAAAGTCCTAGGGACTCAGCTCCCACTCTTATACTAATCTGGGGGGCTGGGCTACCAGCTAGGTCCCTCCTATGGGTGGGACCAGGAAGGGGGGTGGTTACACCCCCTTCCCTTTGTCCAGTTTCGCGCCAGGACTGGGGCTGGAGTGCCCCAGCACCGGTTTGAACCAGACTATGCATGGGACACCTTGTGTGCCCCAGGCAGTGTCTTGTTTCATTCATTCCCTCCCTGCCCCAATACACTAAGTCCTGTCTAGGGTGGTGCTAGCACCTCCCAAGGCAAGAAACCTATTGTCCAGGCCACCCTCGCTGAAAGGACTCCCAGCAGCAGGAGGTCAGACTTGTGTCTGTGGCAGCAGCATCCATTTTGTGATGCTGGGGCTCTGGTTAACTTTAACCGGGTAGTAGGTCTTCAACATGTCTTCTCCCTCTAGAAGGGAGGAATACTATCCTCATCGCCAGAAATGGTGTGGGGTTAGTATTCCAAAGTGTTAGACACCTTACACGACATGTTTTGATAAAGCCAAACCATAGTTACCATAACCGCGAGGATTATAAGGCACTTTAAGAGTATATGGTAGGCGATATCATAGAACAGCTATAAGGACATGGTTCCGAAAGCTGCAGACAGGCTCAGCTCATGCTAGAGCACCATCTCACATGTTACCAAGCACTCTGCCTTCAGGATTGTTAAGGCCTGCCATAGGAGTGACTGATAGGTTACCCATGTGTCTATATATAAGGTAGGTGTAGGAATACTACACCTAAGCAAGGGGTGATTACACGACCTTGCCCCAGCTGAGTGATCAGCCAGTTGTGTCATAATGGAAGGCCAGCCAGGGGTGGCATAATGCATGCTGCAGCCCCTGGTAGGCCTAGGGTACACCCATGTCCTGGTTACCTAAGGTACACTGTACAGGGCCCTAGAGGGTGATCCTTACCAATTGGGTTATGTACCTAAAGTACATAGTATGAATTTAGAGAGAGAACAGCTGGGCTGTGGGTCTGATTAGCAGGCCCACAGCCACATGTAAGTTGTAAACCAGTGAAGCAAAAGCAAAAAGTGGGGGTGAACATAGAAAGCAGACCTTACTCTCCTACAAGGCAGATTTGCGTACGCTTTCCGCCTCTCCCACTCATTCCATTAGTGGTGCGCAAACTACAGCAACATTCCCTAACTCATCCTAGTTGCTCCAACTTGGGCCAGACAACCGTGGTACACCACATTGCTGGAACTATCCGTAGTTCCGCACCACAAATTACACCTCTCTCCACACCTCTTAATCCAGAACCATGGAGAGATCAGACACCCGGACCCAGCTCAGCTCAACCTTGCCATCTGGCTCCTGAAATCCTAGAATTTGGTTACCTTAATCTTCCCCCTGACTGTATGAACGTCATTAAATAAGCTAGACGACCTACTCCTAGAGCTTGCTACGCAGCCAAGTGGAAACGTTCCGTGATTTATTGTCACAACAATAATGTCAATCCCTTAGATGTGTCTATCCAACACATAATAGGCTACTTACTACACCTACAAAGATGCAACCTAGCCTACACGTCTATTAGACTACACCTTGCTGCCATAGCAGCCTATCTACAAAATAGACTGCATCTATCACTCTTTAGAGTACCTGCCATAAAAGCCTTCATGGAAGGCCTCAAAAGAATAATTCCCCCTAGAGTGCCACCCTCACCGGTGTGGAACCTAAACATCGTTCTCACAAGACTAATGGGGCCTCCATTCGAACCTCTACATATATGCGAGCTTCAATTTTTACCATGGAAAACAGCTTTCCTTGTAGCCATTACTTCCCTCAGAAGGGTCAGTGAGATACAAGCACTCACCATTCAAGAACCTTTTCTGAAAATGCATCATAATAAGGTGGTTCTCTGCACTAATCCAAAATTCCTTCCTAAAGTCATTTCTCCCTTTCACCTCAATCAATCTGTGGAACTGTCCGTGTTCTTCTCACAGCCACAAACCATTGCAGAAAGAGCTCTACACACCCTAGACGTCAAAAGAGCTTTACTCTACTACATCAAGAGAACACAACCTTTTCGCAAGACCAAACAACTATTCGTGTCTTTCCCACCACCACACAAAGGTAACCCCATCTCCAAATCTGGGATAGCTAGGTGGATTGTTAAATGCATACAGATTTGCTACCACAAAGCAAAACGAACGCTATCTGTTCCCCCTAAAGTCCACTCTACACGTAAGATAGGGCTTCCATGGCATTTTTAGGGAACATCCCCTTAGATGATATCTGCAAAGCAGCTACATTGTCTACACCGCACACTTTCACTAAACACTATTGTGTAGATGTGCAAACTAAGCAACAAGCTAGTGTGGGCCAGGCTGTCCTCAAAACACTGTTTCAAACAACTGCAACAGATACTGGTGGTCGCCACTAGGAGGGGGTACTGCTACACAATCTATGCACAGTGTGTAATCTGCAGCTCATATGCCTCGAACGGAATATGCTACTTACCATTATGCATCTGTTCTTGGCATGTAGAGCTGCAGACCTACACACGCCCACCCACCTCCCCGACTACCTTTATCTGTTCCAGTTTTATCTTATTTAGATACAGCACACATGAGCATCTTTCCTGTTTATTACAAAGCTCCATCATTTCCCCGCTGGCGAAAAACAATCTGAGGATGGAGCCGAAGCCCATGCGCAATATGATCCAAAGGAGGAGTCACCGACCTCGTGACTTCCAAAGACTTTCCAAGAGAAAAACAACTGCAACATCCGGGCCCAACACCAGAAGGCGATCTATGCACAGTGTGTAGATCTGCAGCTCATATGCCAAGAACAGATGGATACTGGTAAGTAGCCTATTCCTTTTACTCCATTAGTCTTGTACAAGGTAATTATGTTTGAATTTTCATGGCAAAAATCACTTGTGCAAATCCTGTCTACAAGGCCAATGTCCTATTTTTCATGAAAGTTCCTTTGTAGACAAGTACCACTGCTGACGAGATACATACTCACGTTTCCTTTAAAAAAAAAAAAGAAAAAAGCTGTCGCTCCAATCACAAGCAACATTGACACTGAAGACATAAGGGAGGTAAGCAGTGACGTGTGCGAGACGCTTGTGCCATGGTCAACAGACGTCCTAACAGTGGTGGCCACAATAATAGTAAACATTGTGTCTATACTAGATCTAGATTAGGGGACCTCGGGGTAGAGGGTTCTTAGCCCCTGAGCAGTGATGCCTCGCCTCTAAACGTGAACGCACCGTGCCTGTCAGAGGCCCACTGAGGTTATGTCCTCACTCTCCAGTAGGAGAAGAAGCGACCATCAGAGCTCATTTATGAATCCTACGGGAATAAATGTCCTTTTGCAACAAAGGTACCCTTGAAGAGGCGGCGCCAATGGGGGATGGGAAAGGAGTCTACTATGTATACCTCTTCATGGCAAAAAGGATCAAATTCTGTGCCCCCTCTTAGGTTCTCATACTCTACCTTCTTTGGCGTGTACTCTGCCCAGTTCCTACGGGGTGGCTTCTTGACTGAACTTCGAAGGACACATACTTCCACATTTGGGTACATCCTGCCCACCATCCGCACCTGAGGTTTGCGGTGACTGCCAAGCATTGTCGGATCACTTAATTTTGGGATAATCTCTGTTCCTGAGTGTTCACCAGATGTTGGTCTTTGGTGGTTTGAGAAAGTGCCTCTTTTGCATGGTTAGCCCCCCACTTGTGGCCTGATTTTGATGTGGTTTCAAATGTGGTGCACAGGGTCCCTACTATCCAGGTCCCTGTGCCAGTGCTCCTTCCTAAAAACAACCTCCCAATTGGTAATTCTGCCCCCTGTAAGCCCCTAGTAAATGGTACCCTGGGCCCCTTCTCACTGGGACCATGCCACTGCCCTTGCAGCCTGCATGCCTGTGTGAGGGATAAAACAACAAAGTCGACATGGCACCCAGCTAGCACTGCCTGACAGTATAGGTAAGTCACCCCTCAAGCAGGCCTCATGGCCCTAAGGTAGAGTGCACTATATTCCAGTTGAGGGCATATCTGCATAGGCAGATGTGCCCCTACAATATTGGGCACCATTATCCAATATTGTAAGTGCCAGTGAAGCTATAGAGTGTACATGGGCTGGGAACTCGAGTTCCACAGCACCATGATGGGTTTACTGAATATAGGAGTGTTTGGTACCAAACTGCTCCTCGCAATAAATCCACACTGATGCCAGTGTTGGATTTATTGTACCATGTACCCAGAGGGCACCTCGGAGGTGCCACCTGAATCCCTATCAACCCTGGTGTGACCGGCTGTAGGCAACCAGCCACCACCAGACATGTTTCTGAACCCCTGGGTAAAGAGCCCCTGCTCTCTGGGACCAGAAACAATGCATATCCTGGGCAGAGGTGTCATGCCTCCTCCCCAGGATGGGTCAATGCTCGAAGAGGGAATTATCAAAGGCCTGCCACCTTTGTAATGCGACCTCCAGCCTCTGCTGCTAGCAGTAGATGGCAGCCCCTGGTTTACATCCCTACTTTGGGCAAGAAAATCAGTGGGAAAATTCAAAAAGGTAGGAGGTGTGCCCACCTCTGCCAACCCCACCCCATAGGTGGGGGGAAGCGAGGTGAAGCACAAATGTCAGTCTCCGCCATCTTGAAGATGGGGGGACCCCTCCAATCAGGGCTAGGTCTATGCCCCCTCCCATAGGAGGGTGGCATAATAGAGAATGTAGCCACCCCAGGTAAGGTGCCCATTAGCCCTATCAGCTACTCCCCTAAAACGCCTCCTAAATTTAGTATTTAGGGGGCACCCCAAGACCTAACCCTCAGATCTATGATGACCTAAGAAGAAATAAGACGCCCGGCAGCGGAAGCCAGAAGATGACAATGCCTTGACCCTAGCCCTACCGGCCTGTCTTCAGCTTGGACAGCCCTGCATCCTGTCTTGCAACAACAACCTTCAAAACCCCTGGGAGGACTGTTGCCTTCAATTAAGACTCCAATCGCCTGAGGACAGCAGACCTGTCCAGAAGAAACCGACTCCTAAGATTTCGGATCCGTGTCTCCTGCCCACTCTGCACCTGACGCCCACAGTCCGAGTGGCTCATCTGTGCAGTGATGTCTCACTGGCAATCCTGACCACGTGTCCAGCGTTGGCTGACCTCTCCTGCCTTCCACGACGGCACCTGCAGTGTGAATCCAGAGGCTCCACCCCGACCGCGACCGTCTCCAGTAAGAAGATTCTGATGTCCAGAGGCCCCCCTGCACCCAATGCTCTGGGGCCTTGGTGAGCTGAACTGACGATACCCCTATAAGCCCCTACATCTCAACTTACCTCTGCTGTCTCTGGTCTTCCTCCTGCAACCTCCGGTGCCACGCCTGCAGCCTCTTTACCGTCAAGAAGATCCTAATTGAAAAACATTGGGCGCCTGTTCAAATTTGCACCCTGCACCCGGCCGGCCCTTTGCTGCTAGTGGTATTTTTTTGGTGCTGCTTTTTGACCCCGTGCTTAACCTAATCCCCAAAGCTTGGCCCCCTGCAACCAATCTACTTACCTGCAAGCAGTGTGGCTCCAGGCACCCCCTGTCTCCATTGGAAATCATTGGGTCGAACTCTGATTTTGACCTCTGCACCCAGCCGCCCCTGTGCTGCTGGTGGTGCACTTTTGTTACTTACCTGACCCCTTCCCCTTGCTGATTTTTGGCTCGGAAGACTGAATCTGTAAGTTCGATACTCACCTGTTTAACCGCACTATTGTTTTCCCCATTGGATAACAGTGGACAGTGTGAAAGCATTTCTAAATGTCGTTTTTTTGAACATGAAAAGTATTTTTGATAAAAAAAGTACTTACCTTATAAAAGTACTTACCTCATTATGAAGACATGAGTCTTTAAATAAAGCACAAAGCATAAGTTTATAAAATTGGTCTGGATCTCCTTCTTGAGTCGTGTGTCTTTTATTGATCATGTGTGTGCAATAAATGTCTTGCACTCCTCTGTGTTAGTTCTAAGGCTGTTCGCCCACACTACTACTAATAGAGCACTTTGGGTTTTACATTGAGTCCTGTACACTTTTGGGGAATCCCTAGACTCTGTACATGGTATCACCACCTGGTGATAATATATACAGAGCCAGCTTCCTACAGATGGTGAGTCATGTCCGACAAACTCTCTCATGGATGATTGGTGAAGTTTTTTTTCCAGAAATGCCACCCCCCAAACAGCAAACTATTTGGTTACTCTAGAGTCTGGGCTTCAGGCTTAAATGTTTGAAGAAGAAACCCCGGAACCCCCTTGGATTTTCTTGGAACAGACTCCCAGGGCATTGTTAGTCTTCCTTTAGGGGAAGGCAGGAGGTCTAAACGCTTGGGTTATGCACTTCTGGGGCCATTCTGACCACCTACAGTTGAGATGATAGTGCCTCATGGCTGCTGGTGAGTGGCATCTGCAGTGCTTGAGGCAGCAGCTGATCTTCTCTTTGTAAGAGGACTTCAGGTCAGGGTTTGTACCAAGAAGATGTCATACTTTTTAGGCACCTTTAATGGACTTGTGGTTAGAGGTTACCACAATCACCCAATAGGTGGTCTGACGAGGGGGGAGAGGCTGGGCTGTCGCACTGAAACAGAGTGTTCTCAAACAGACATTTCAATATTGGACATGGTCGCACTTTGTTAATATTTCCTCTTAGTGTTTTTATCTGACAGAAACACATTAGTTATAGATTCCTTACCTTAGAATTACCCCCAGGCGTCAGACTGGATCCAGAAAGTTTTTTTGTCAGCAGTACCTCTGCGCGTCGGAAGGTGGCGTCGGTCGGCTCCGCGTCCGTTGTCGGCGTCGTGGTCACCGGGATGATGTTGCGGCAGCTACTTAGATGCCGCCCTCGTGCGCTGACGTCAGTTCTTTTTTCCGGGAAGAGCGGTACCTCAGTCATTTTTTGACTAACTTTTTCTCGACTTTTGTCAACTTCTTATTCCGAGTCTTCAACTCTGAACAGGTGCATGAGGGATGCCCAGTTTCAAGTCCTGCGGTTCCTGTAACCGACTGATGTCGTTGACGGATCCGCACTGCATGTGCCTCTTTTGCTTGGAGCGGGACCACGACCCTAAGTCGTGCTCCGACTGTCGGTCGATGGTGCCGAAGGCTTTGCGGGAGCATTCCCGAAAGCTGCTTGAACACCGACAGTCGGCTCCGCGCCGCTCGAGGTCCCAGTCGAGAGGGAGGTCGAGGGACCGGTTGAGGTGCCACCACCATTCCGGTTCCAAATCATCCAAGTCTTCGCACTTGGGGTTTGGTAAGTCGAAGCATAAGAAGTGGAAGAAGCATCGTCGCTCTTCGACTTCTCCTCGTTGGTCGGCCGACCCGACGAGGCATGCGGGTGGTGCCACTCCCGTGGCTCCGCGTGCGGAGCCCGATGGGTCTACTCCGGGCTTCCCTCCCTTTCCGGGACCCGGAGCGACCTCTGCCCAGCTTCGTACGTTCTACGAGGTGATGCATGCCATCTTTGGGCGGCCCAAACCCACCGGCGTGCCTTTGGGCCCCGCGGACTTGGTTGGGGTGCCTAGGTCTTCGCTGCCGGGGGCTCTGGTCCCGGCGCCACAGACCCCCCTTGGATCCAGATCTGGTGGCGCCGGTGGATGTGAGGTCAACCGGCGCCGCTTCCTACAGCACCACTACCTTGTTTGACGGCAGTCGGCTCCCCGGCCGACGTCGAACCCGGCCTCCAACCCGACATGGACACGGAGCCGGACCGGCATCGGCCGACGCAGAATCCGGCACCGATGGGTACTTTTGTCCCTGTGTTTCACCCTGGGCCTTTTTCAGCCAGATTGGCAGACAGAGGAGGGTGAGGAGGACTGGGAGGGGTCAGGTGACCCTTTAACTGACCAGTTAGATGCTGAGCAGGACTGGAGAGAGGAACTGGGGGATGACAGTGGTCTTGACACTCCTCCCGACCTTGGCATGTTGTCTCCTACTACCTTGGCTACGGAGGAGGAAGCGTCATACGCAGTGGTGTTGCGTAGAGCAGCCGAGGCTCTCAACCTCGAGCTTCCTACGGTGGCGGTCAGGACTAACCTCCTGATTGAGGTGTTTCAACCGGCAGAGAGCTCTTCGGAGCCCCTGCTGCCGTTTAATGAGGCCCTCACCGACGTCTTTTTGGGCACGTGGTCCAGGCCCAACACAGGGGCTCCCGTGGACAGGATAATCGCCCGATGCCACCGCCCCGCCCGGCTCCGGGCGACCCCACTTTCCTCTCCCAACACCCCATCCCGGAGAGCTTGGTGGTCCAAGCTTCCACCTCCAAAAGCGCCTTTCCTACCGCTCCACCGGAAGTCAAGAAGCTGGACCACCTTGGCAAGAAAATGTTCTCTTCCGCCAGCTTAGGACTGCAGTCTGTAAACACTGCATGTCTCTTGGGCCGTTATTCGCACTCAGTGCTGCCTCAGTGTCCAGAGGAGGCCCGGGCAGTGCTCTTCCAGGCTGTTGCCGCCGGGAGAGATGCAGCAAAGTTTACGATCCGTTGTGGGCTGGACACCACCGACTCTCTGGGCAGGACCATTTCAAAGTCGGTAGCGCTTCGGCGCTACGCCTGGATGAGGTCCACTGTCTTTTCAGGGCATGTCCAGAACGCTTTGATGGACATGCCCTTTGATGGCCGTCGCCTTCTTGGCATTAGAGCGCTTCAAGGACTCATGGGCTATGGCCAAGTCCTTGGGCCTCTCTTCCTGTCTGGCACAGTCTGCTTTTCACCCCTTTCGTGGCTATGGAAGGGGTACCCCGCTATGTCCCACCCAGGGCCACAGGCCGCAGCAAGTTACCCAACCTTCACGCGGCCAGGGACGTGGAAACAACCGTCGTGGTTCCGGGGGCCAGCGGGCGGGCCAATCCACCAACCCCTCCTCTGCAGCAGCCTCCAAACCCTTCTAGTCCGACCTTTCAGGCCCATCAAACGCCAGTGGGCGGCAGGATTCGCCATCACCTCCCCCACTGGCGCACCATCACTTCAGACAGGTGGGTTTTGCAGACAGTCCAAAGGGGCTACTCCCTCCCCTTCAAGACTACCCCTCCAGTCATGCCACCAAGGTACCACCGCATGTCAGAGGATCATCTGGCCCTTCTCCAGCAGGAAGTTACGGCTCTCTTGGCCAAGGGAGCCATCGAGCGCGTTCCTGTCCCAGAAGTATGTCGTGATTGTTATTCCCTTTACTCTCTGGTTCCCAAGAAGGACAAGGGCCTGAGTCCTATCTTGGACCTCAGGGACTTCAATCAGTTCTTCCGGAAGGACAAGTTCAAGATGTTGACACTTGCCCAGGTCTTGTCGGCCCTCGACCCGCTAGACTGGATGGTAGCGTTGGACTTGCAGGACGCTTATTTTCACATCCCGTCCTGCCGGCCCACCGGTGTTACCTGCGGTTCACAGTAGGTTGCGAGCACTTTCAGTTTACCATGCTCCCCTTTGGCCTTACCAGCGCCCCTCGGGTGTTCACGAAAGTGATGGCGGTGGTTGCAGCTCATCTGCGCAGGGTTTCAGTCTTGCCCTATCTCAATGACTGGCTGTTGAAGGTGGGGTCGCCCCAGGCAGTCATCTCCCACCTCCAGACTACAGCCGACCTCCTGCATTTGCTGGGGTTCTCCATCAATGTGCTGAAGTCGCACCTGATTCCCTCTCAGAAGCTTCTCTTCATCGGAGCGGTTCTCGACATGACGCGGTTTCAGGTCTATCCTCCCGAACAGCGAGTCCGGGATATTCGGGATATGATTCCGATCTTTCAGCCTCTATCCTGGGTTTCGGTCAGAATGACCCTGAGGCTGCTGGGCCTCATGGCCTCCTGCATCATGCTGGTCGATCATGCCAGGTGACATATGCGGGCTCTGCAGTGGGACCTGAAGTTCCAGTGGGCGCAGCATCAGGGATATCTGTCCGATTGCATCCAGATCTTGAAGGGCACTTGACACCATTTGCAGTGGTGGCTCACGAACCGGGATTGGGTCAACGGCAGATCCCTCTCCCTTCCCCAACCAGATCACTCAGTGGTGACAGATGCATCCCTTCTGGGATGGGGCGGCGACTTGGGAGAGGCGGAGATCAGAGGCCACTGGTATCCGGCGGAGTCCGAGCTTCACATCAACCTTCTGGAGCTTCGGGCGATCCGTCTTGCACTGAAAGCATTCCTTCCCTCATTCCGGGGAAGAGTAGTGCAGGTGTTCACCGACAACACCACCTCCATGTAGTACTGTGTAGGAAGGTGAATATCTGACTATGGTTACCCCCAAATTTTTGCCTAGTGTCTAGCTGTTTTTTCGACTTAGTTGGCCTGAGATCCTGCCATTCAGGATCTCAGCCTAGCTGTTCTCTCTTTAAAATGGACTCCATGTACCCTAGGTACATACCCTTTTGGTTGGATCACCCTGTGAGCCCCTGTACCAGTGTACACTAGGTACCCAGGGCATTGGTGTATCTAAGGCCTACCAGGGGCTGAAGCATGTATTATGCCACCCCTGGCCTGGCCTAGCAATTTGACACAACTGGCTGATCACTCAGCTGGGGTAAGTTGGTGTACCCACCTCTTACTTAGTTATAGTATACCTATACCTAACCTTAAATGGAACACCTGGTAACCTATAAGTCACTCCTATGGCAGGCCTTGACAATCCTGAAGGCAGAGTGCTTGGTTCCATGTGAGATGGTGCTCTGGCATGAGCTGAGCCTGTCTGCAGTGGTCGGAACAACTTCCTTCTACCGTTTCCAGGTATCGTCATACCATATGCTCTTAAGTGCATTATGAACCTCGCGGTTAAATGCTATCTTTGGTTTTGGCTTTACCAAAACATGTCGAGTAAGGTGTCATACGAATTGGAATACTAACCCCTCGCCAATTCTGGCGACGGGGGTTAGCACCCTTCTAGAGGGACACGACATGTACAGTACCTGAAACCCGGGTAAAATCAGACATAGCCTCAGCTCCACAAAATGGATGCTGCCACCACAGACACAAGTCTGCCCTCCTGCTGCTGGGAGTCCTTCCAGCTTGGGAGATGTGGACAAAGGGTTTCCTGCCAGGGGAGGTGCGAGCACCACCCCAGACAGGATTTTGTGTATTGGTTAGGCAGGGCTTGAAAGGAATCAGACATGCCTGAGGCTCACAAGGAGCCTCGGTGCATATGCCAGTTCAAACCGGTCCTGGGGCACACCAGCCCCGGACCTGGGGCGAGCTGGACAAAGGATTGGGGGTGTAACCACCCCCCTTCCTGGTCCCACACTTGGGGAGGGACCTAGCAGGTAGTCCGGCCCCTAGAATCCGCTTAAAGGTAGGAGCTGTGTCCTAAGACTTCAGACATCCTGGAATCAACTTACTACAAAGAAGAAGACGGGAACTTCGACGCTCTGCTGCACAGAGGACTGAAGGAAATCTCCCCTATGGTCAGGGAGTGACCATCTTGCTAACGCAAGCAACAACCAGCTATTCGATGTCTGCTTTGCCGCCGCCTCCCGCCGGAGCCCGAGCCCGAGCCCAGAGCCCGACAAGACCTGGACCTCCAGACCTCTCACCGCCCGATCCACAGTCCCTGAAAAGAAGGAACCCGTGGAGGCACCGAGACACGTGGAGCCAGCCATCTTGGAAGACCGACGACAAGCTGCAAGCGCGACAACAGAGGCTCCCTCCAAGTTGTGCTTTGGGTCCTGAAAAGCCCAACCACCGAGCAGCATCTGCACCAAAGGTGAGCCCTCCAGCATCTCCACAATCTGCGTAGGGCCCCTCTGCATTTTGTATCTCGACGCGCCTGCCCGGTCCCTGGCCCGTTGGCTAGTGGCCATTTTGGCAACGAACCTTGAAATCTATGACGCTGGTCTAGTTGCTCCAGACTGGCCCCAGCTGCTCTCCAAAGGAGCAGCCCCTCTGACCTTGCTGGTCAGAACAATCAGCTTTCCTCTCATTCCACGACTCCTGCCTTTGCCAAGGCTTGTTTGATTCTTTCGAGTCGCCGACACCGCCGACAGCGAGAGCCTGCGTGGGACAGCTCGTGAACCGACTCCTGGACGTCGTCGACCTTCAGGGACCACGTGGCTGCGGAGACAAGCTTCACCTCATCACCTGTTTGCACCCGACATCGCCTGGTACCTACCTGGTGCCACGCCGGTCACTGGCTAGTGACTGTGAACACTGTCCCCTCTGCTTTCAGGTCTTCTACAACTCCGATCCACCCTTGGATCCAACGCAGCTCTTCTGGACCGACCGCCTGCAGCATCTTTGTCATCAGGCTCCATTGAATCGATAGAAGAAACCCGACGCACTTCGAGACCTATGCACCCGTTTCCTGTGGGTGAGGTAACGCTGGCACTCCGGTGCCCAAGTGTAGAGAAACATCTCTAGTGTCTGTGTTTTGAATCTTAAGTTCGTAGTCCATCCAGAAGACCCTTTCTGCAGTAACTTTTAAACTTTTACGCACCCATTGAAAACCTATGGGAGCCCGCGTGTAACTTTCCTCACTGCACACGCGACCCGTGGACCTCCTGGTCACTAACTGAAGTTAGCTCCTTGTAGGCCCAGCGATTCTAGAGGCCCTAGGCCTTTTCCCTTTCCTGTTCGTGGTACTTATACCACTATTTTAGTATATGGTTTGAGTGGCCACCAGGGCCCATCCATATAAAGTGCAACTTCTGTATATTATAACATTGTCTTGTTTAACGATTTGTGTTCCTGTGCTCATAAAGAGTCTAGGGGATACTTTGAGAAATAAATACATATATATTTTGAATATATATCTGTGTGGTGTCCTTTCATTGGTATAAAGGGGGGTTACATATGGTAAAACAGCCTGCTTAACACGCTTTAACGAGTTTAGCCTCAAAGACTGCTTAGCCTACGCTACCACTAGGGCAGCTAGTCCGAAAAGGTTGACTTAAATCCACACCATAAGGGTTGCTTGGCATGGTACAAGGTGGTCACTTTAACTAGTGAACATCATATACCAGGCCAACTTCTCACATACTGCAACAAACAGGGCGGGGTAGGGTCGTGGACCCTATGTCAAGAGGCCCTCCGTCTCTGGGCATGGCTGGAACATCAGGGCATATCCCTGGTGGTTCAACACCTGGCAGGTTCTCTGAACGCCAGGGCATGCAAACTCAGCCGCAGGTGCATGATGGATCACGAATGGCGTCTTCACTCGGCGGTGGTGCAAGGTCTCTTTCAACAGTGGAGAGATCCTTGGTTAGATCTATTCGCCACCGAAGAGAACGCGCAATGTCAGCAATTATGTGCGTTGGAATTTCCAAGGTGGCACTCGCTAGGCGACGCTTTCATCACAAATGGAGTTGCGGTCTTCTATACACCTTTCCGCCTATACCACTTCTGCTCTGAGTGCTGAAGAAGATCAAGCGTGACCGGGCCCAAGTCATTATTGTGGCTCCGGACTGGGCTCAAAGAGTATGGTATCCCGAGCTGCTCCACATGGCCATCGACCCCCCCAATCCGACTGCCTCTTCGCGAGGATCTTCTGCCGCAGCGGAAACGGAAAGTGGGGGAGGATATTTCTAAGCATTCTTAATATTCCATAACTGCAGGCTGCTACCTTGCGTGCTTGCTCCTTAAAGTCTAAATTGTGGTCTACCCATACACCAAGACTCTTGATTTGGGCTTTGGGCGAGTGGGGAGGGCCAAGACAATTAGGCCAGGAGGAGGCTATTCTCCTTGCGGAATGATTACCCAGGAGCATCAGTTCTGTCTTTGCTCCATTAAGTTTCAGCTAGGAATTGTCCATCCACCACGAGACCTTTTCCAAGCAAAGTGCCAGGCCTGGGACTGAGTTGTCCTCTTGACTGAGTAACACCACTAGCTGAGTGTCATCAGCATACGTGACGATCTGAATACCAAAGGGTATTACTATTTCTGCCAAAGAGCTCATATAAACGTTAAATAGAGGAGGGCTCAGGGACAAGCCCTGAGGAACCCCACATCTAAGAGGCAATGAAATAGATTCTTCTTCAAAGACTACGAAAGAGCGGTCTTCTAAGAAGGATTGTAGCCAATTTAGTGCGGAGCCCACAATTCCAACCTTTCTGAGCCTTTGAATAAGTAGCTGGTGGTTGACTGTGTCAAAGGCTGCCCTGAGATCGAGCAGAATTAGTGCAGCGCAGCCTCCACTATCCAGAATTTTCCTCAAATTCTCCACCACTACCACAAGTGCTGTCTCAGTGCTCTGCTGGGATCTAAATCCCGTCTGAGTGGGGTGAAAACAATTATTGTTTTCCAAGAATGTTGAGATGGTGGAATTTACATGCTTCTCAGCCAACTTCCCTATTCCTGGGAGCAGCTAAATTGGGCGATAATTAGCTAGTGTTTCTGGATCGAGAATAGGTTTTTTTAAAAGCGCTCTAACCATAGCCTGCTTCCAAAGGGGAGGTACTAGTACCTCCCTTAAAGAAGCAATAATTACTTCTAAAATCACAGGAGCTACACTCTCAGAGACTAGGTTTAAGATACTAGGGGGGGCCACATCCGTAGGTGCTCCAGATTTTAGTTGACTCAGGATCCCCTTAAGTGAGGACAAGTTCAATGGTGGAATAGTTTCTAATAGCTGAGTGGAGGGGCTCAATGGGGGTTCTGTCTGAGGGGCAGGTGCTGCAGGAAATGATTTGTAGATAGTTTGTATTTTGTCATTACAAAATTCTGCGATTAAATTGCACCGTAGAGGAATATCTGAGATGACGACAGGGGGAGTACAAAGTGATTTGGCAATTCTAAAAATTTCACGGGGACAATTGGCTGCTGAAGCAATTTTCGTTTCATAGTAAATGGATTTAGCAGCTTTTATTTCCAGCTTATAGGTCCTTATTCCAAGTCTATATTTCATTTTATTCGCAACTGTAGGATCCTTCCTCCAGGTCCTCTCTAGCTTCTTACTAGCTTGCCTAAGTTCCCACAGTTTTGGCGTATACCAAAGATTATGGTGAGCTCCTGTTTTATTGTGAGTGCGTCACTTCGGCAGAGTCATGTCCAGCGATGACTTAAACCATTCGTTGAGTTTGTCATTAGCAGTTACTGGGTTAGAGTCTATGGAGGGAACAGTTTCCTCCAAAAAGGCTGTCCAAGATTCAGTCGACAGTTTTGCCCAGGGGCGTACAAGCCTAAGGCTTTTCTCAGCTAGCAGTGGAGCGCCTTGCGCTGTCCAAGTGAAAGGAATAAGGAAGTGGTCAGATCAGGGTAGAGGGGTAGGATCAGTCACCAATAAACTAGGGGCATTAGAATAAATAGGGTCAAGTGTATGGCCTTTATTATGAGTAGGCCTGTTAACTAGTTGTTTGAATTGAAGCATCTCTAAACCTTCAATAAACTCCGAGGCAGATAAGACCGAAGCCTCATCGAAATGTAGGTTGAGATCCCCAAGAAGGGTAAAGTTGGGAAGAGAGCTGGCCAATCCTGCAACAGTATCAGGAAATGCTTTACAGAAATTGCCCGAGGGGCCTGGAGGACGATACACTAGAACACCTGAACAAGTATTGGTATGGGATATACCTATAGCAAAAAAAAGACTTTCACAATCTTGCAGCGGATTCAGGGTGGTGCGGCAACCAAATATGTCTTTATGAATAATGGCTAATCCGCCTCCTCTCCCTGTTTCCCTGTCGAGACTCTGAATTACATATCCCGGGGGTAAGGCTTGAACAATGGCGGGGCCACCGTCTGCATTCAGCCAAGTCTCAGTCAGAAAGAGGATATCGGGATTGTCTTCCTCTAACAGTAGGTAGATTTCTACTGCATGCTTAGATAATGAGCGACAGTTGAGAAGCAGCATTCTGACGGCCACTTTAAATGGAGGGACTTCATGATCTGTAAGCACAGGGCAAAATTTAAACTGACAGAATCGGCATTCTTTAGTAAAGCCATCAGGAGGCATAGAGTGTAGGCACTTACTAATGGAGGATCCACTATAGCTCTTAAGTTCGTTACTGGTATAGTTATATTTTCCTCTGGTCCTGGCCAGGTGCGGACGGGCGCAGACGGGCTTGACTTAGGCGCGCCTCTGGCGTGCTAGCGGCGCGGTCACGTCATCGGTTCTTATGATGCCGAGTGAGCGTGACTGGGCAGGCGTGGCAACGTCGGGACTAGAGCGCTGACCTGCTAATGGGAATAATCCCGAGTGTCAGGAGAATGTGCAAAGCGCAATGACAACAGCTGAGTTAAAACAATTGAAAGCCCCCTGGAGCATTGAACACAGCTCCGTAGTGCATGAAAACAAAATACAGATAAAAACCTCGCAAGTCAGGTTTAAAAACAATTAAAAAGCCCCCTGAAGCATTGAACACAGCTCCGTAGTGCAGCAAAATACGGTATATAGATAGAAACCTTGTTAGTCAGCATTCAATCTTGAAGGGTTATCTTTCAGCCATCTCTGCTTTCCTTCGATTGCCAGATCAGCCTTCACTTTTCAAGTCCCCGGTAGTTAACCGTTTCCTGAAAGGCTTAACGCATCTTTTTCCTCCAATCCCTTTTGTTATGCCTCAGTGGGACTTGAACCTTGTGCTAACCTATCTTGTGTGTGTTCCCTTTGAACCACTGCATAACTGTCCTTTACGTCTTCTGACTCCTAAAACTGCTTTCCTGATAGCCATCACTTCTGCTAGAAGAGTGAGTGAGCTCCAGGCTCTTTCTGCAAAACCTCCTTTCCTGTCGGTTCATCTGGACATGGTGGTTCTCAGGACCTGTCCATCCTTTCTTCCTAAGGTGGTCACTGCCTTCCACATCGGGCAGACCATTACTTTGCCCACCTTCTTTCCACCTCCGCATCCTTGAGAGGAAGAAAAGAGGCTCCACCATCTGAACCCAAAGCGTGGGCTTTCCTTCTATCTGGATCGCACAAAACAGTTCCGGGCGGATGATCAACTTTTTGTTGGCTACGTGGGTGCAAAGAAGGGTCGGGCCGTACACAAACGCACCATTTCTCGATGGGTCGTGCTATGTATTAAGGCTTGTTATTCTCTGTCTAAAAAGGAGCCTCCAGTCGGGCTACGCGCTCATTCCACCAGGGCAACAGCAGCCACTACTGCCTTGGGAAGAGGAGTGCCTCTGAATGACATCTGTCAGGCAGCCACTTGGGCGTTGCTGCACACGTTCACCAAACACTACTGTCTGGACAGCCAAGTCCGGAGAGACGGCTTCTTTGGCCGTTCTGTTCTCCAGGACTTTCTGGTGTAATCTTGGTTCGCAGACCCTCCACCCGGGTTGGTATTGCTGGTATTGCTATTCTAAGGTAAGAAATCTATAACTAACATGTTTCTTTCAGATGCACAAGTTACTTACCTTCGATAACAATATATCTGTAAGAAACATTAGTTAGTTATAGATTCCTTACCGCCCTACCCATCCTCCCCGTTCTGCAAACTGATTTCTAGTGTTAAGGACATCGTTTCAGGTCCCTAGTTTTGTGCACCATTGGTCAGTGTCTTGCATGGCTCTGCGTTTCTGGCGCGGAAAGTCATGTACAGAACTGATGTCAGCGCGCAAGGGCGGCATTTAAGTAGCTGCCGTGACGTCATCCCGGCGACCACGACGCCGACGACGGATGAGGAGCTGACCGACGCCACCTTCCGACGCTCAGAGGTAATGCTGATGAAAAAACTTTCCAGATCCAGTCATACGCCTGGGGGTAATTCTAAGGTAAGGAATCTATAACTAACTAATGTTTCTTAGAGATATATCGTTACCGAAGGTAAGTAACTTGTGCTATACGGTGAGACAGGGTAATGCTAATGAGCTGTGTTTATAAGGGTATGGGGGGAAGTGGTGGCGAACTAGAAGGTTTATCCTACCTTACTTGGTAAAGGATTTTGCAGCACCTGATTTAGATAAGCTTTCCCCTTCAACAAAGCAAAGCTCCCCCCTCCTTTCTAGGTGCTATCAGATAGCGGTTTTGTAATCTCTTCCACTCTCTGTTTCTTTGTTATTTGAATTGAGGAAGATGAAGGCCCATCACTTGGCACAGGTGAGTCGTGTACGTGTTGCACCAGCAGCCTGAGCCCCAGTAGGCTGTGGTGCTGAACCTCCTCACTTAAGATAACCCCTAAATGGGTACCCCAGCAAGCGCTGATTGCAAGCTGAATAGCACTGTAAAAGCAGCTCCCAGGGAGGTGGCCCTCACTTCTTGAGAGGGGTCGCCGGAGCTCGCCTTCCCTCTAGTAGCAAATCATGAGAGTGCCTCAGAGGGGTAGGTTGAGCCGGCAGGTAAATGAGAGGGATGGTGATCCCCTAAGGATTTTTATTTATTTTATTTAATACAGTTTTATATAGCGCAACACTTTACCAAAAGGTGTCCGAGTGCTTTACAAAAGAACCAGGTAAGTTACAAAAGGTACACAAGATAGGCCAGACTCACAAACAAGTTACATACATACAGTTACCAAGGTACACAAAATAGGTTGAGGACGCTAACAAGTTACATATATGCAGTTACAAAGCTAACAAGGTGCATATTTCTATTGTAAAAAAATAAAAGGTGTCAGCGTTAGGTTAAAGCAAGAGTAAAATACGTATTTACAAAGTTGACCTCAAGTGAGTGCTTGGTGGCCGTAAGAGACAAGAAATGGGTTAAATTATTCCAGGAAGTGGAAGTGGAAGTGGAGGAGGAGAATTTTAATATCTGTTTTGAAGATCTGGAAAGCGGTGGTGGTTCGGAGGGATGAAGGAAGTGAGTTCCAGATTCTGGTCGCATTACCAGAGAAGGATTGAGCCATAAATCTTTCTCTTTTGAAGGTAGGGGGTTCGAGCAGTAAGTTTTCCACATTGCGTGAAGGTCTAGGGCCGCCTGAGATTTTGAGTTTATTAGCTAGATAGCATGGGGTGGAGCTGTGCAAGGCTTTGTGGGTGATACACGTAGTCTTGTAAATGGACCTTGCGTTGATAGGAAGCCAACAAAGAGACAACAGTATGGGTGGCGTTGAAAGGACACACGGTAGGAATTGCACCTTGCACAAAATGTTCAGAGTTTGCTGGGGGCACCCCTGGAGTCCAGTGAGTAAAAGTGTGTGTCATTCTTGAACAGGTATGTGATTCTTCTTCACCAGATGTGACACATCTCTTGCCTAGGAGGGATCTTATGTGCCAGCTGGGCATGCTGGCTTCATGCATAGCTCTGGTGCCCTATGCCAGGCTACACCAGCAACCAGGTCTTGGGAACAGCAAGTGTTGGCATCACCCAGGATTCAACACAAACAACCTTCAGTGGTGAACCTGTCACAATCTGTTGTTGGGTAGACCCCTTTCTGCTGTAGCAGGATTGAAGAGTATCATCTGGCCTAGAAGATTCCCTGGTCTTACCTGGGTTCTAAATGTTGCTCTCACACAGCTCATGTGCCTTCATTGGAACCACTGCATTGCTGTGGTCTGACGGTGGCAGTGTTACTTTCTGCTGGTGACCAAGTCTTGCACCATCTGTGAGTTGCAGGTCTTGAGTCTCAGGGAGTCACATTTGGAGATACACAGGGAAAGGGTTGTGTTGTGCACAAGTCCTACATGTTTGCCTACGGTTCTATCACCATTACATTAACCTCTTCAGTGCGCGCTTAGGCCCCTGTAACTTTTTGACCACATAAGGTATCCACGCCAAATTTGCGTCCTTTTCTTCCAACATCATGGGGATTGTAAAGGTACCCAGGGTTTGTGGATTCCCCTGGAGGGGTCCCAGAAATTAGCCAAAATACAGCTACATTTTGGTTTTTTTGGGGAAAAATGGGGAAAAAAGGGATGCAATTGAAAGCGTCTGGGTTTTTCCCTGCAAATGGTATCAAAAAAGGGTTTGTGGGGCTGAAATCACCATTTTCCCAGCTTTTAGGGAATGACAGACTTTTGTCAGAAAACCAACATTTTTTACACAGTTTTGGCATTTTTCTGGGACATAGCCTATTTCTGCTATTTTTTGTGCTTCCAACCTCCTTCCAGTTAATGGTTAATGGTAGAAATGGGTATGAAAGCAATAATGGATCCTGGAAAGCTATACATTTTAGAAAAGTAGACAAAATTCTGAATTCAGCAAGGGGTCATTTGTGTAGATTCTTCAAGGTTTCTTTATAGAAACTAACAGTTAAATATAGGAAAAATTGAAATTTAGTTGCAAAAAACAGCCTGTTGTGTCAACGTTTTCACCTGTAACTTCTTCTAATTATGACAGCTCTTTGAAAGCAATATACAGTTACATCCGCTGGACCTTTCTTGTTGTGGAGATATATAGGACTTGTAGGTTCACCAAGAACCCGACAAACCCAGAGTCAAAAACTGAGCAGCAATTTACAATGGCTTTTTATTCTGTACCGGGTATATAGCAATTATTGTGGGAAAATGTATACATGGAAAAATCGGTATGAAAGACACCTATGTATTTCTGAAATGGGAACAAATTATAGAGTTTAGTAACAGTACATATTTGAAGATTTTCGAAATGGCAATACTCATACTAGCATGAGAATTATCGGTCATTTTTCAAAATGACTTCTATTTTAGGTCTCGCCTGGCGAAAAGCAGCGCACGCGCTGCTCTCGTCAGAGAGACCTTTTGGAATCGATTCTCCCCAACGCTTGCATGCACGTGCCTGCATGGACAAAGATGGCTGCTCTCGCCATCTCTCCAATGCAGACAGCATGCGCGTGCCCCTACGGACTGTGGACAGTCCGATGCCATTTTGTTGCTATTGCAACGAAAATACCGCCTCGCTCATAGCTCCGAACCAGCGCGTACCCTGCAGTTCCCCCGGGGCACAAGCAGGCATCCACTTCTGTCATTTTGCTGACCTGCAATTCCCCCGGGGCACAAGCAGGCATCCACTTCTGTCTGTTTGCACGTCAGCCTTCACAGAGTACAGATTGAGAAACTGCTGGCAGCACTGGGCCTCGTAGTTGCATCAACAGATGTTCATCCTGTTGGTCCCATTGAGCTTAACTAGTTACGGTGATTACTTTCGCAATACCACTTTATAGGTGTAATGAGCCTGCCCCCCGATTCGTTGGAAAAGGTCAAATGTGTGTTCTTTTTTAACATAAAACATAATTTGGCTTAGGCAGAAGACCTCCGTTATAATTGGCTGTGTGAGGCAGCCGGGCGGTATTTGGCATGGGAAAGATGGGCGATAAAAATTTACTGCAAACACATTCCCTTCAACCTTGGTGATGTGTGTTCGAGGCCTGCCGCTGCTTTGATATAGCCAGCCAGGGACAGTCCTGTGAAAACAAGCTGCTGCTGCCGCCTCACTTCATTTACTAGCACTGGCGAGGGCGGCACATTTACTTCCGCCCAGGGCGCTGTTGGAGCAAGGGCAGGCTCTGGAGCCAGTGCACCTGCGCAATTCTCTTTTCCTTGGGTCTTAAGTATGAATTTCGTATGAGCAGCCCACCCCGTCTGCTTTGTGTATTGATCAACTATCGTAAACTGCAAGACCACAAGTCCCAGAATACACCCAAAAGACCGTCACTTGCGTCTCCAATGACGGGACTTGTTCCTGTAGTTGTCGTGCAGCATGCACGCGCCCTTGGCGTGCACAGCCAGGCACGCGCCGATGGAAGAAATGCTGAAGTTGTGCGGCTTTGGCTAGTCTTAGAACTCTGGCTTGGACATGACGCACCAGCACGTGGCTCCTATGATGTAGCATAATAAGCAAGGGAGTGTCCGACGGCAAATGTGACTGGTTACTTTCCCTGCATTCTTGCACTCCGGTACTGGTAGTCTTCATTTCTAAAGGCGACGATAAAGTGAAATATACTGTGACACCAACCCACCACCAATATTCACTGAATTTAGTATCTGACGTCCGCAGAATGTCTGCCCTTCTCTTAGAAGGGGCTTTCGTAATGCAAAATAAACCCGTTTTAATAAATTGGCTAGATTTTCAATGTGACAGCGAACGCATGTGTAAAACCCTTGCGTGCTCCAGTGAATTAAGTGAAATACGGTTGCCACACTGTTTACACATATTTAACTTGCTCAAGCATTGAAATACGAGGATGCGTTCTACGAATCCAATTAAATAGCAAGTCTAAATATTATAATGGTAATATGATTAGTTGTGTTAATATTTTTCTTTGCCAATAAAGCCTCGTCTCCTTTCTTATAGCTCCTTCTTGCTCTCTGGAGTGCTCCTGGAAGCCTTGTAAACTGCTTTTTTCTCATTACATTGTATTCTTTCCTTTTGCTTGTAGTATGTTCAATGTTGCCTAACCTTTTGTCAGATGGTTTCTCTCGGGGCGCTAGTCCGCCACACACAAGTAGTGCCTTGAAGTGCATTAGGTTTTTGCCTCGGCATCTCCTGGGGCCCAGTCATTCGCAGCAGAACGCGTCCATGAGCATCTTTTAGTAAACGCTTTAAGGGGTCATACTACCAGTGTTACGATTCTTAAGTGTCCTTAGCAGGAAGCCTTGAACGCCAACTTATCTTCACTCTGGTGCACCCTTGTGGCCTGGGCCGGCCTTTCATCAGAGCAAAACTACATTTGGCAGCCGAGCCAACCGTGCTCCACGCCCTCCCCTTACATTGGTGATGGTAGTGGGGGGCCCTTTTGTTTTCACAGATCACGTCCTGCACCTCAGCAGTGACCAGCCAAGGAATGCACACTTTGCACTTTGTCCCCTCACACCAGTCACCTGTGCAGCTGCTAAACTGCAGGTGAAAGTCCCTGGGAGGGGACTGAACTTGAAGGGTGTTGGGAGAGGTAATCGAGGGAGTTTAAGAAAGCATGATTTTACAGAGAACTTGAAGGTAAGGAACTGGTGGTCTGGAATACAATATCTTCATGGCAGCTCCGGCCTGCTGTCTGTGCGCCCCTCCAACAGTAGGGGGCCTAGGTCAGGTTGCTCCTGCCAAAAGTTACTAGATATGTATGATCTAATCTGTAAGTGTTGCTTACTGGCACACTTTGTGTAGTACTTGTGCTTCAAAATATCTCACCATCTCTTAAGGCAGGGCTTTAAGTGGGCCGGGTCTCACCGGTGCTGAGCCCCGGCAGTTTGTTTTTTAAAGGGGGCCTCGAAACGGGTCTCTATCGGGCTCCGTCTTGTTTATCCGGACTGCAGTGACCGCAGGCACATCACGTGCGCCTGCTCACGCTGCTCACTTCTCACTAGTGGAGAAGTTACGGCATGCCTGGTGAGCGTTGTAAGGTGAAGAAAATCCTTTAGTCATTTTCTCTGGACTTCCCTTCTCTTTTTGAAACTCAGGAGCAACAATATTGTGGTGGTGTCTGCAGGGCCTCAAATGTAAGCTTTTTCAATATTATATACAAGCCATAGTTGATGCATATTTATCTTATACAACTAACAACCATTGACAAAGCCAATAGTCCTGACTTGTAGGTATAATACTTGTACTATATATCTTGATGTAATGACAGGAAAAACTACACTGAGTGAATTGCACGTTCTCATACTGTAAAGTTGATAGAGTCTTCCGACTTTCTGAGATTGATAAGATGAGTCCCATTTTCGATTGGGTGATAGTAACTGTACATACAAAAGTTCCTCACAAAGCACTATAGAAAAAATATATTATTATTGCTTGAATTGACCACTGGTTCCTCAGCCGTGTCAGTTGCTGGTGTTAGCTAAATACTGGGTTGAAAAAACATTGGTTCCACTCACGGTGCTCTTTGGGCAGCATGTGGAATGTCTGCAATTGTGGTAGCATCTGTACAGAGTTGAAGTGTGCGTTTTAAATTAGAATAATATCTGTCAAAGGGAAGATAAAGATGTAGCAACGTCATAAGTTCTTACCTAGGTAAATTGGCTAAATAACCGGAAAATTTGTATTACAAATGTAAGCTGGGCTTAAAGCCCTATGACGTGCACGCTAATGTATTTTTAATGAGTGCACTGTGATTGCATAGCTGCAAAGTAGCCCCATTTCATGTAAGCTTTTAGTCCTGACTTACCTTTTGGAATCGATTCTGCCGAGGGCTTGCATGCACGCGTCTGCATGGACAAACATGGCTTCTCTTGCCATTTGTCCATAGCAAACAGCATGCGCGTGTCCGTAGTCCGTAGGGACTGTGGACAGCCCGACGCCATTTTGCATTTTGGTGTCCTAGCAACGAAAAGGCTGTTTCCTGTACGGCGTGGAAGGTGTCCTAGCAACGAAAATGGTTGTTATTTATTTATTATTAACTGGCACGTTTCTTAAAAATGCCGCTTACACTGAGTTTGAAACGCGCACCGTGTAACTTGGTGCGCATTTTTGTGTGTTTTTGTTGTTAAAAAGTCTGCTTTCAGTACGCAGCTTGCCGGGGTATGTTGACTTTGAAAGTACGCAGCTTGCCGGGGTTTCTTTTATATAGCGCGAACTCGACCCGAAGGTATTGGAGCGCTGTACATGAGCACCGTATTTACATTACATATTCAGGCACGGGGAGATTAAGTGATTTGCCCAGAATCACAGGATGTGGACGCGACCCTGAGGCACGAGCCCTGGTTTCCAGCACCAAAGTCGGCAGTCTAGCCGACGGACCACATCCTCTCCAGCTTGCCGTGGTTTGAAGAGTTTGGAAGTACGCAGCTCCTAGCAACGAAAATGGTTATTTATTTATTCTTAACCGGCACGTTTCTTAAAAATGCAGCCTAAACTGAGTTTGTATTTATTTTGTTGAAACACGCGCCGTGTAACTTGGTGCACATTATTGTGTGTTTTTGTTGTCAAAAAGGCTGCTTTCAGTACGCAGCTTGCCGGGGTTTGATGACTTTGAAAGTACGCAGCTTGCCGGGGTTTGAAGAGTTTGGAAGTACGCAGCTCCTAGCAACGAAAATGGTTGCTATTTATTTATTCTTAACCGGCACATTTCTTAAAAATGCCGATTACACTGAGTTTGTATTTATTTTGTTAAAACGCGCGCCGTGTACCTTGGTGCCCTTTTTTGTATGTTTTTGTTGTTAAAAAGGCTGCTTTCGGAACGCAGCTTGCCGGGGTTTGATGACTTTGAAATTATGCAGCTTGCCAGGGTTTGATGACTTTGAAAGTACTCACTCTCTACTACTCTCTACTCGCTCTCTACTACTCTACTTTCTATTACTCACTCTCTACTACTCTCTACTACTCACTCTCTACTTCTCACTCTCTACTCTCTACTACTCTACTACTCTCTACTACTCTCTACTCTACTCACTCTCTACTACTCACTCTACTACTCACTCTACTACTCACTCTACTACTCTCTACTACTCACTCTCTACTACTCACTCTCTACTACTCACTCTCCATTACTCACTCTCTATTACTCTCTACTACTCACTCTCTACTACTCACTCTCTACTACTCTTTACTACTCTCTACTCACTACTCACACTCTACTACTCACTCTCTACTACTCTACTCACTCTCTACTACTCTACTCTCTATTCTCTACTACTCACTATCTACTACTCTCTACAACTCACTCTCTATTACTCTCTACTACTCACTCTCTACTACTCACTCTCTACTACTCTCTACCTCTAACACAATACCTCTCTACCTCCTTCTACCTCTACTTACCTTACCTCTCTCTACGCGCACACATATTCACATATATATATATGCATATATATGCATATGCGTTTATATATATGTATGTGTGTATATATATACAAAAATACATATATAAACATATATATATACATCTGCATATCTATATAAATACAAATATAAATGCATGCATACATATACATATATGCATACATATGCATGTTATGTACATGAAAGTTTGAAAAACACTAATAAAAGCAAAGCTAAAAAGCAACTTAATTACAAACAGAATTGCTTTAACTTAAACGAGGGCGAGACCTATTGCATTTTCAATGCTTGTTACACAATGTCTTTCATTTGGAAGGCAGAAATGCATCACAAATCAGTAGGTAATAACAGTTGATTTACAAATCTGAATTACCCTAAGTCTCCTGATAAAAATGGTACCTCACTTGTGTGGGGTACCTCACTTGTGTGGGTAGGCATAATGCCCACGACAGGAAATGGCTCAAAACCCAACGTGAATACACCACATTCTCAGAAGGAAAATTTACCCTTTTTTTGCAAAGTGTCTAGCTCTAGTTTTTGAACACTAGCTCTGCCGGCACCTAGGGAAACCTAGCAAACCTATACATTTTTGAAAACTAGACACCAAGGGGAATAGGATGGGGTGACTTGACTGCCTCCCACCAGGTTCTGTTACCCAGAATCCCTTGCAAACCTAAAAAATTGTTTAAAAAAACACATGTTTCCCACATTTCTGTGGTGGAAAGTTCTGGAATCTGCGTGGATCCACAAATTCCCCCACCCCCGCGTTCCCCAAAGTCTTCCGAGAAAAATGGTACCTCACTTGTGTGGGTTGGCCTAGTGCCCGTGACAGGAAACGGTGCAAAACGCAACGTGGTCGCACCTCAATTTTGCAGTGAAAAATGACCCTTTTTTGGCAAAGTGCCTAGCTGTAGTTTTTTAACCCTAGCTCTGCTAGCACCTAGGGAAACCTAGCAAACCTATATATTTATGAAAACTAGACACCCAGGGGAATCCATGATGGGGTGACTTGACTGCCTCCCACCAGGTTCTATTACCCAGAATCCCTTGCAAACATAAAAAAATTGGTAAACAAAACACATTTTTCCCACATTTCTGTGGTGGAAAGTTTTGGAATCTGCGTGGATCCACACATTTCCACCCACCCCGCGTTCCCCAAAGCCTTCCGAGAAAAATTGTACCTCACTTGTGTGGGTCGGCCTAGTGTCCGCGACAGGAAACGGCGCAAAACGCAACGTGGTCACACCTCAATTTCGCAGTGAAAAATGACCCTTTTTTCGCAAAGTGCCTAGCTTTAGTTTTTGAACCCTAGGTCTTCCGGCACCTAGGCAAACCTAGCAAACCTATACATTTTTGAAAACTAGACACCCAGGGGAATCCAGGATGGGGTGACTTGACTGCCTCCCACCACGTTCTGTTACCCAGAATCCCTTGCAAACCTACAATATTGTCAAAGAAACCACATTTTCCCCACATTTCTGTGGTGGAAAGTTCTGGAATCTGCGTGGATCCACAAATTCCCACCCCCCCCGCGTTCCCCAAAGTCTTCCGAGAAAAATGGTACCTCACTTGTGTGGGTCGGCCCAGTGTCCGCGACAGGAAACGGCGCAAAACGCAACGTGGTCACACCTCAATTTTGCAGTGAAAAATGACCCTTTTTTGGCAAAGTGCCTAGCTGAAGTTTTTGAACCCTAGCTCTGCTGGCACCTAGGGAAACCTAGCAAACCTATACATTTGTGAAAACTAGACATCCAGGGGAATCCAGGATGGGGTGACTTGACTGCCTCCCACGTGGTTCTGTTACCCAGAATCCCTTGCAAACCTTAAATATTGTTAAAAAAAAACACATTTTACCCACATTTCTGTGGTGGAAAGTTCTGGAATCTGCGTGGATCCACAAATTTCCACCCACCCTGCGTTCCCGAAAGTCTTCCCAGAAAAATGGTACCTCACTTGTGTGGGTCGGCCTAGTGCCCGCAACAGGAAACGGTGCAAAACGCAACGTGGTCGCACCTCAATTTTGCAGTGAAAAATTACCCTTTTTTGGCAAAGTGCCTAGCTGTAGTTTTTTAACCCTAGCTCTGCCGGCACCTAGGGAAACCTAGCAAACCTATATATTTTTGAAACCTAGACACCCAGGGGAATCCAGGATGGGGTGACTTGACTGCCTCCCACCACGTTCTGTTACCCAGAATCCCTTGCAAACCTAAAATATTGTAAAAAAAAACACATTTTCCCCACATTTCTGTGGTGGAAAGATCTGGAATCTGCGTGGATCCACAAATCCCCCCCCCCCCCGCGTTCCCCAAAGTCTTCCGAGAAAAATGGTACCTCACTTGTGTGGGTCGGCCCAGTGTCCGCGACAGGAAACGGCGCAAAACGCAACGTGGTCACACCTCAATTTTGCAGTGAAAAATGACCCTTTTTTGGCAAAGTGCCTAGCTGAAGTTTTTGAACCCTAGCTCTGCCGGCACCTAGGGAAACCTAGCAAACCTATACATTTTTTAAAACTAGACACCCAGGGGAATCCAGGATGGGGTGACTTGACTGCCTCCCACCAGGTTCTGTTACCCAGAATCCCTTGCAAACCTAAAAAACTGTCAAAAAAACACATTTTCCCCACATTTCTGTGGTGGAAAGTTCTGGAATCTGCGTGGATCCAAAATTCCACCCACCCCGCGTTCCAGAAAGTCTTCCCAGAAAAATGGTACCTCACTTGTGTGGGTCGGCCTAGTGCCCGCGACAGGAAACGGTGCAAAACACAACGTGGTCGCACCTCAATTTTGCAGTGAAAAATTACCCTTTTTTGGCAAAGTGCCTAGCTTTAGTTTTTGAACCCTAGCTCTTCTGGCACCTAGGGAAACCTAGCAAACCTATACATTTTTTAAAACTAGCCACCCAGGGTAATCCAGGAGCGGGTGACTTGACTGCCTCTCACCAGGTTCTGTTACCCAGAATCCCTTGCAAACCTAAAAAATTGTCCAAAGAAACACATTGTTCCCACATTTCTGTGGTGGAAAGTTCTCGAATCTGCGTGGATCCACAAATTCCCATGCACCCCGTGTTCCCCAAAGTCTTCCGAGAAAAATGGTACCTTACTTGTGTGGGTCGGCCTTGTGCCTGCGACAGGAAACGGCGCAAAACGCAACGTGGTCACACCTCAATTTCGCTGTGAAAAATGACCCTTTTTTGGCAAAGTGCCTAGCTGTAGTTTTTGAACCATTGCTCTGCCGGCACCTAGGGAAACCTGGCAAACCTATACATTTTTAAAAACTAGACACCCAGTGGAATCGAGGATGGGGTGACTTGACTGCCTAACACCAGGTTCTGTTACCCAGAATCTCTTGCAAACCTAAAAAAATTGTCAAAAAAACACATTTTCCCCACATTTCTGTGGTGGAAAGTTTTGGAATCTGCGTGGAACCACACATTTCCACCCACCCCGCGTTCCCCAAAGCCTTCCGAGAAAAATGGTACCTCGCTTGTGTGGGTCGGCCTAGTGTCCGCGACAGGAAACGGCGCAAAACGCAACGTGGTCACACCTCAATTTCGCAGTGAAAAATGACCCTTATTTGGCAAAGTGCCTAGCTTTAGTTTTTTAACCCTAGCTCTTCCGGCACCTAGGGAAACCTAGCAAACCTATACATTTTTGAAAACTAGACACCCAGGGGAATCCAGGATGGGGTGACTTGACTGCCTCCCACCAGGTTCTGTTACCCAGAATCCCTTGCAAACCTAAAAAACTGTCAAAAAAACACATTTTCCCCACATTTCTGTGTGGGAGGCCCAAGTACCCGCGACAGGCAAGGGCCCAAAACGTAGTGAGGCGGCATCAAAATTGCCTATCTGAAAACCACCGGGTTTTCCAAGGGGGTCACCTGGGTTTTTGGCCCCGTGCTCGGCGGCCATCTAGGGAAACCTACCAAACCCACACATTTCTGAAAACTAGACACCCGGGGGCTTCCAGGGAGGTATAACACACAAGATGATGGACGAAATGTTGCACATTGGCAAAACATTCACCCCCAGTCACAGATTTGAGTTTAATCCATCGTTATTTTGCTCACCACGCCACCCCAGTTCAGACATGGCCATATGCAAATCAGTCTTGACCCTGTGCCTCATGGGTACAGTCCTGCCCGAACTGCCATGCCATGTCTTCCCTGGACCAGAATCAAGCATCCTAGGACCGGTTTCGGGGTTTCACCCCTCTTCAGCCAGGATAGCTTGACTCCAGTAGCGTAGTGCGCACGGGACCCACGTCTGGGCATACCCTTCCCACATAGGGCGAACAGCAAAACACACAAGATGAAGGACGGAATGTTGCACATTGGCAAAACATTCACCCCCAGTCACAGATCTGGGTTTAATCCCTCGTTATTTTGCTCACCACGCCACCCCAGTTCAAACATGGCCATATGCAAATCAGTCTTGATCCTGTGCCTCATGGGAATAGTCCAGCCCGAACTGCCAAGCCATGTCTTCCCTGGACCGGAATCAAGCATCCTAGGACCGGTTCCAGGGAGGTATGGCTGGCGTGGATCCCCCACCATTTCCTTTCCCAGAATCCCTTGCAAACCTCAATTTTAGCTTGAAAAATCACTTTTTTCACACATTTTTGTATGGGAAAGTGTGGCATCACCGGGCTCACACAAATTTCCTACCGCCAAGCATTCCCTCAGGTCTTGGCAGCAGTGAGGCACCATTTTTATCGGGAGACATGGGGGAATGCTGGGTGGTAGGAAATTTGTGTGAGCCCGGTGATGCCACACTTTCCCACACAAAAATGTGGCCCCCGGGTGTCTAGTTTTTAGAAAGGTGTGGCTTTGGTAGGTTTCCCTAGATGGCCGCCGAGCACAGGGCCAAAAACCCAGGTGACACCCCTTGGAAAACCCGTTGGTTTTGAGATAGGCAATTTTGATGTTGCCTCACTACATTTTGGGCTCGTGCCTGTCGCGGGTACTTGGGTCTCCCACACGAGTGAGGCACCGTTTTTATTGGGAGACCTGGGGGATCGCTAGGTGGTAGGAAATTTGTGTGAGCCCTAAAAAATACTCCATGAGAGAATCCCTGGTGTCTAGTGGGCTTTCTACTTCAAATTATAGCCGCTTTAGCGGCAGAAAACTGCGGCTAAAGCGGCGATAATGGGCTTGATAATATGCCCTTGAGAATTCCAATAGAAGCCCAGGTTCTGGTGTCAACATGGGCTTCTATTGGAATTCTCTGCGGGATATTATCAAGCCCATTATCGCTGCTTTAGCTGCAGTTTTCTGCCGCTAAAGCGGCGATAAATTTAACACCGTACTTGATAATATGCCCCCCAGTTTCCAAATCTGGCTTTGCCAGAAGCATTGTTACAGGCCTCGTACCGCTACATATAAACTGGATGCAGTTCATTTTCAAAATTACACTGTCCCAACTTGAAAGCTAGAAGGGAGGGTGTACCTGGTCAGGCCATTTTTAAAGTGTTACTTCCTTTCTCTTTTAGTTCCTGCCAACCAGCACTTTAAGGAGGGCCCGCGTCCTGCCCTACCATCTACTCACAAAATGTGAATCTGCCGAGCAACATTTTTATTTATCTGTAACTATCAGTTTGCATTGATGTCTGCTGTAGATTCACATGCGCCCTCTCAGCCCTCCAGTCCTGAGTGAAAAAGGATTACCTTTTGTAGAGAGCGACCCGGCCTCTGCAAAACAAAGTTGCACCCTGTAGCACTCCTCGGGCGGGCTCTTCCAGCAGAGATAAATAAAGGAGCTGAAGACTGCTTGAGGTCTTCGCCTACATAACGTACAACTGTGTGGTGTGTGTTTGTGTGCGGCGCATTGCGAGGCCCTGCTGCGCATGAGAGCCAGGACACGGACACCACCTTGTCCTCCACATTGGCGACGAGGCCGGGATCTACCTATACTGTGACCGCCGTATCCCGGCTGTCCAGCAACTGGGCCAACATCTACTGCAGCTGCAACAGAAATCCATATACCCGGAACTGTATCCCCAGCACTCCCGTACTAAGACAATGGTGCAGTGATCGCACCTCACCTTGTTGAATGTGATCCGCCCGTCACTCTACTTCTGGCCCCCTGCGGTCTCCTCAGATGACTTCGGAGATTCCCGGCTGCAAGGGACGTAGACGGCACCCCACTCAGCCCTGGTGTGTCACTCCCCAATGTTGGTTGGCTGACGCCTTACCACAGCATTGCACCGGTGAGTACCCGGCAGCTGGCCGGGCTCCCACCCACAAGCTACCCGCTCAACGCAAGGTGTGGCCCCGCCCTCCCTCACGCAGGCGGCAGTTCATACTTGCTCCTGCTTCCTTCAGTGGGCCTAGTCCCTTCCTCCTGGAAGAGCGCACACCCTATCCTACGGTGCCCTTAGGCCAGGTACTGCTGTACCGCCGGACGACTGGAGTATGCCGCCCACTGGAGGAATAAAAGACAAGAGTAAGTATCAAAAAACAAAAATAATAAATATATAATACCAAGGAAGACAAAGTATAAGGGACACAGTACAATACCACATCACACAAGATTAATAGGGGTGTCATGCAGGGAATCTCTGTAAGCAAATCAGGGGCACACATAACAGCTCACCAGATCTGGCCCGCCCCCCTTCTTCTCCCACTCCAGCCTCCCGTGCCCACAAGACCAGCTCCCGGATCATGAGCGCCCCGCCACAAATCAACGCGCCTGCACTGCCAAAGGATGCCGCCCAGCCCCCACAACACCACAGTGGCTGTGACACCCCTCCTCCCATTCAGTGAACTCTCCGACTCCGCCACAGCAGCTCCTCACTGGAGGTCATGGATCGGACGCCTCAACTGTTACTTCAGGGGCACAAGGGAGACAGACGGGGCTGTCAAGAGGTCACTGCTTATGCACTACGGTGGCAGGGAGTTGTATGAAACAATTCAAGACAGTTCTAGACACAGGCGGCGGTTTCAATGCTACTGTGCTGGCCCTCAGCAGGCATTTTGATCTCCAGATCAACCAGGGCTTTGAGCTTTTCAAACTGCGCCAAGCCAAACATTCAGCTACCGAATCTGTGGATATCTTCTATGCATGCCTGAGAAAACTGGTGAGCACATGTACCTTCCACGACCAGCGGAAGGAGATATGGGCCCTGTAGGAAGGTGGAATCTGACTGCATGGTTACCCCCACTTTTTTCCTGGTGTTTTGCTGGTTTTCGACTTAGTCTGACTGGGATCCTGCCTTCTCCCTAAATTGGTTGTTCATGTACTTTAGGTACACTCCAGATTGGATTCTGGGGTACGCTTAGAAGTCCCTAGTATATGGTATACTATGTATCCAGGGCATAGGTACCCCAGGGGCCTACCAGGGGCTGCAGGATGTATTATGCCACCCCTGAGAAGCCTTCCAAAATGCCACTACAGGACTGCTACAGCAGCCTGTGTAAGGTGGTGCATGCACCCCTTACTTAGATATAGGCTCACTATATCTATCCTATATCACTGAACAAATAAACCTATTAGTCACCCCTATGGTAGGCCTTAACAATCCTGAAGGCAGGGTGCTGGGTTTTATGTGAGAGGGTGCTCCTGCATGAGCAGAGCCCCTCTGCAGCCTTCGGAACCTATATTCCGGGGTTGTTTGTGATGCAGCCAACCATATATACTTAAGTGCATTATACCCTCACGGTAAATGCTAACTTTAAAACGGCTGCATGGAAACATGTCGTGTTTGGTGTCAAACACCTTGGACTCATACCTCTATACCAGTAACTGGTGTGGGAGGTCTGATTCCACCCTACTAGAGGGAGAAATATGACAACACCGGTACACCCGGTACCAGCTTCACAGACCCTGGCATCGCAAAATGGATGCTGCCAGCCACAGACACGAGTCTGCCGTCCTGCTGCTGGACGAAACTCCGGCAGGTGAAGGTTGGACACTAGGTTTCCTGTCACAGGGAGGTGTCACCACCTCCCAGACATGCTTTAGTGTATTGAGGCTGGGTGGGTACACTCTGAGAGTGCTTTGATGTCTGCACTGGGGGCACATTTGGTGCCCATGTGCATAGTCCAGCTCAAACCAGTCGCAGGAGCCATTTGCTCCTGCTCTGGCGTGAAACTGGACAAAGGACAGGGGTGTAGCCACCCCTCTGTCCTGACCCTCCCAGAGGTGGGTCCCCAGAGTTTGTCCTGCCCCTTCCTTGGGTATGAAGTAGGAACCCCTGGCTACAGGACATTAGATTTACCTGGACAAAACTCTGCTACAGAAACCAAGTACTTCGACTATCTGCACTATGCTGGATAACTGAAGAATCTCCCTTGGAGTAAAGGAGTGACTCCCCTGCAAGGCAGGCACCTTAAACACATCTGACTGGTTTGCATCTCCCGAGCTCCTGAGGACTCCGAAGATTTCTGCAACACAGGAAGTTGGTTCCCAAGTACCCAAGGTCGACTAGTGCTCTTAGCAAACCTGAGACCCGCATCCCTCATGGGGACCGTGCAACCCGAACTCCTGTGCACCGTGTCCATTTGCAGCAGCATATGGTTTTTGGCAATCCCTGAGGTTGTGCTTTGGGCTACTTGTAGTCCTGACCCCGAGCAGTAATTCCACTGAAGATTTCCGGCTTACACTCCACGAGTGTTCCGTGGGCTAGTATTTTGTGATTCAGCTTGAGGTCCCTTCGCGATCCCTGGTCCGTCAACCTGTGGGTCCCTGAGAAGGGAACTTTAACTTGCAGTGGGCTTTCCTGGTTGCTCCAGACGTGCCCTGACTCTCCATTGCTTGAGGAATCCCCAGGACCTTGCTGATCCTCACCGAAGCATCTTTCCTCTGACCATGTGGGTTGCAGTTGCCAAGGTTTGTTGGTGTTCAATCCGGACACTGACCCCCCAGCACTTGACATCCTTCGTGGGACAGCTAACCTCTGGACTTTGGTAATCGTCGACATCTCCTGGTCCCCGTGGCTGCAGAGTAAAGCTTCACCTCTTCTCACCTGAAACACCCGACATCCGCGGGCATTCGTCTATCGTGCCCCAGGTCACTGTGAAGTGACCCAGACTATGTCCCCTCTGCTTTCAGGTTCTTCTCAGCTCCAATCCAGGCTTGGATCACACCGGACACTTTTCATCTTCCCGGCAGCAGCACTTCTGACACCACTTGACCCCTATGCACCCGGCTTCTCTGGGATTGGTAACACGGGTGCCTCAGTACTCTCAAGGGTGCTGGCCTTAGAACCTTCTATGTTCCAAAGGGTTTGCTTGAAGTCCTCTCCTAAGTGTCCTTAATCTTTAAAATTCCAACCGTGACTTTCCCATAGAGTTGTACGGAGCTCGCTTCTGTGTTCTCACACTGCACTCGTTCTCCGTGGCCCCCCTGTGTCACTACTTTGGGTGGTTCATTGGAGTCCCAGCAATTCTACGTGCTCTAGGCACTGTGTCTAGTCAAGTCGTGGTTGGTGTACCACTTTCTTAGTATATGGTTTGGTCTCCCCCTGGAGCCCACTGTGTATTGTGCTATTTACTGTCGTTCTAGTGCCTTAATATTGTGTGCCTTGTTCTCTAATCTCATAAAGAGGTTGGTAGAGAGTGTTTACTAATAAATACATATATTTTATATATACCTTGTGAGGTTCTCCTTTCATTTGGTTATTCAGGAGGTTATAATCTGGTAAACCAAGCTGCTTTACATTCCTTCGAGACTTAGCCTGAAGGCTGCTCTCCATAGCTACCACTAGGATAGCTTTCAATAAAGGTTGTCTTTAACCTAATCATCAATAAGGGTCGTTTGGACTGGTGCAAGGTGCCCACTTTAACTAGTGGACAGCATATGCTAGGCCAACTTCTCACAGGCCCAACTTATCCAAGGGTACTGGTTGGTGATGTTAAGACTGCTAATCTTCAGGCAGCCAGGGATATCCCTGGACGATATCCTTACACTTGCTAGGTCATACAAGCGTTCCAATTCTCGAGCCGAAGAAATGGAAGCGGCCCTCAATAGGCACCCGGCTACACCCTGCTCCTCCAGACCCGCCACCATAACGGAAGAACGGGTAGATGCCATCCAGAAAGACCTGGACTCTGCTCGCACGTCCCAGAAAACACCAATAAGTGGGTCCTGCGAAAACTGTGGTGTTGAACACTCGTCTTCCGGTCTCTGTTTTGCAGAAGGAAAAAATTTGCTCAAGGTGCTGCAAGCCGAACCACTTTGCAGAGGTCTGTAGGAGTGGAAGATCGAAGGCCGCCTTCATAAAACCACATGGAATGCCATCCAACATCAAGCAACTCTTGCTTGAGGGCCCTCTAGAGCAAGAAGATGTCACCCCACCAGGTCCCGGATTCGTCGTTGAAGAAGAGGATGACAACGTGTTTGTAGTATCTTTCGCCAGCTGCATCGATCGGCGTTAACGGCTGCCTCCCATGTGCACTGTCTGAGTAGTCAGCACCACCGTAAGAGCCCTCATCGACACTGGAGTGTCCGTAAATGTCATGGACTTAGAACAGTATGAATGCTTTGTGCCAAGTTCACCGCTCGCCCCCACCAAGGTGAAGATCTACACCTATGAGCAACGGACCCCCTCCCTCTGCCGGGGGTGGGGTGATTGAAGTGGAGGTGGCCAGCAAGCAGCAAATCACCAGGGCCAAATTTCAAGTCCCGGAGGGGAGAAAAGGCAGGCTGCTCTGTTGCCACACGGCGGAGGACCTGTGGCTGGTGTTCTTTGTCAGCCAGATCCATGACTTTCATGCGAACTCTATACTACATGAATTCCCACAGTTATTCAAAGGTCTGGATAAGCTCAAGGACAAGGAGTTTAAACTGCACATTGACACCTTCATCCAGCTGACGGCACTGAGACACCGAGGAGTTCCCTTCCATCTTAGACCACAGGTGGAAAAAGAGAAATGAACACTGGAAGACCTGGGCATCCTTGAGAAGGTCACTGGCTCCACACCCTGGGTGTTGCCTCTGGTCATTGCCCTGCAGCCCAAGCAGCTGGGAACCATCAGACTCTGCGTTGACATGTGCCTCTCAAACCTGGCCATCAAGATGAAACTCCACCTGACGTCCACCATGGATGATATCGTAGCTGACCTCAACAAGGCGAAGTGGTTCTCCATGCTCGACTTCAAGTCAGGATACTACCAGCTAGAACTTGCCCCTGAGAGCCGGTATATCACAACTATCTCCACCCATGTGGGCCTGAGACTGTATAAACGGCTGAGCCTTGCGGTGTTGTCAGCTGCAGAGGTCTTCCAATATGCCATCAGGTGGACTATGCAGGCCTGCAGGGCGTCCTCAACCTCAGTGATGACATTCTGATATTCTCTAGCAGCCTAAAAAAACATCATGTGCGCCTCCGAGACACACTCCGATGGTTGGCAGATAGTGGCCTCACCCTGAACAAGGCCAAGTGCTTGTTTTACCAAGAGTCCGTCATATTCTTCGGATACGGTATTCTCATGTGAAGGTTTCCAAGTCGACCTAAAGAAAGCTGTTGCCATCCAGACTGCACAGGTCCCCACTACCCCGATGGAAGTCTGCAGCTTCCTAGGGATGGCTACGTACTGTGGCTGCTTCATACCAAACCTCGCCTCCCTGTCGGACACCCTGAGAGCTCTCAGACGTAGCGATGTGCCCTTGGAATGGAACTCGCAAGCAACTGCGGCCTTCTATGCCATCAAAGACGCTCTGATAGACAAAACTACCAAGGCCTACTTCCACCCATGGAGGCGTACGGAGTTGATCGTGGACACGAGCCCAGTCGGCCTCTGAGCCATACTCTTGCAGGAAAACACAAGCAAAGAATGGTTACCAGTGGTGTATGCAAGCCGAGCGCTGTCAGACAGAGATGAGATATGCCCTAATTGAGAGCGAGGCTCTTGCCATCTAATGAGCCTGTCAGCACTTCCACCTCTATCTTTATGGCCACAAATTCAGGGTGTTGACAGAACACAAGCTACTAATGCCCCTGTTCACCAGGACCACGTGCCTAGCCACCCCCCAGGATAGAAAGGTGGGCACTGCAGCTGCAGCTCCAGGCCTACCCGTTTGATGTTGTTTTTCGACCTGTTGTGCCAGCCTGTTGGTCCGGCTACACAGCAGCTCCGCAGAGAAGAATAGCACACGGAAGAGTTAGTCAAGATGATTACCCATGAGGCGTGTCACAAGGCACTGATAAGGAGATAGCGACCAAACAGGTTGGGAACCTGGCGAAGGTCAAAGTGGTGTTGACACCCAGGAACTGGCAGCATTTTCTGGTTGGTGCCTGGTGGCTGACTGCACGAGGCAGCAACTGTGGAGAATGCACAATGAGCTCAGCGAAGGAAATAACAGAGTAGTGCTTCGAGGCCAAGTAATTGTGATTCCAAGGGACCTGTGGAACTGAGTCATTGATCTTGCCTATATTGGGCACCAGGGAGCAGCAAAGACCAAGGCCCATCTCTGCAACAAAGTGTGGTTCCCAGGAATGGAGGCCTTGATAGTCAAGGCTGTTTGCCAATGCCACTCATGCACGATCACAGGGGGAAATCCGGCGCCAGCACCAGTCCTCACTGAAGGACCCAGTCATGAACCATGTTCGAAAGTCAGCATTGACTTCGGATGCTTCCCCGATGGCCACAGCACCATCGTCATGATGGACTCGCATTCCAAGTTTCCTGTAGTGGAGGTCGTCTTGTCAACAGCTTTTACGCAAGTCAAGGCGGTACTCAAGAAAACATTCTCAATGCTGGGCCTCTCGGACGAGATCAGGTCGGACAATGGACCCCTATTCCAGGGTTGATAGTTCCAAGACTATTTAGCGTCTCTCGCCATCCGGCACTGGAAGATCACGCCTCAGTAGACCCAGGCCAATGGTGAGGTGAAGTGCTTCATGTGGACCCTCAACCGAGCACTGCGGATTTGGGTCGCTAAGGGAGAAGACGCCGAGAGCTGCCTCCATCAATTTCTTAATGCCCACCAAAAGACCCCCCAACCCCACCCACAGCAGCTTGTGCCCCATTTCATCTTTTGTTCCAAAAACCCCTGCGTGACAGCATCCCAGCGGATCCCATTTGGAACCCAGCAGAGTTTGACAGCGAGGCCACCAAGGCCAGGAGAGGGGCGACAAACCAAAAGGCGAGTTTTGTGTGGAGGGCAGAGTCATCCTCGCTGTGCATAGGCAATTATGTGGCCATCAAGGACAGATATCCAGGCTGGAAATTCAGGACACCCTACAAGCCGGAGGTGTGTAAAATCACTATCACCAATGGAACCATGATCTCCAGCCGACGAGGGGCAGGAGTGGTAACCAGGAACGTGTCTTGGTTCAAGAAGGTGGTTGGACCCTGACCAGACCAAGGACAAGAAGTCAATCCGAAGGAAAACTCGATGAAGTCGCTGATCTGGCGTCCGCCCCTGCACTGGGAGGAGGGGCTGCGGTCCAGAGGGAGTGGACGGAGTGATTCAAAATGAAACCCTGCACTACTGAGCCCCCGGAATCGGCACCCCCCTCGATAGCCCAGCAGGAACAAGACCAAGCACCAGCTCCCGGAGCCAGACGTATGATCTCCGGCTGAATCCTTCCCAAGTCAGCGACTCAGGCTTTGTGTGTTTCCTGCATCCGGCGCTGAGGCTGATTGGGTCGTGGCCACTAAAGGAAAGGAGGGATGTAGAGAGCCGCCCGGCCTCTGCAAAACAAAGTGGCACCTTGTAGCACTCCTCACGGCGGGCTTGCCAAGAGGAGATAAATAAAGGGGCAGAAGACCGCTCGGGATCTTCGCCACACAACGTACAACTGTGTGGTGTGTGTTTGTGCGCGGCGCATTGCTAGGCCCTTCAGCGCACGACGGCAAGGCCGCGGACGCCACCTTGCCCTCTGTTGTATCGGGGCCCTAGGCCCACATGGTGACAGTAACGGACGCAGACACTCCGTGGTGAGGTACTATATCTGGCCACGAGCACGTGCACCTGGGCCCTTTTATTAAAAGGCTCACTTCACTTGTGTCGCCTGTGAGGGATGCATGTGGGGTGCATGTGTGCCCACTCCCCCAAGGGAGTGGTTAAGAACTCTGTGCCTGCTGAGACACTAGAATGTGTCTGTGAGAAAGTGGCTCTGTATATACTGTTCCTTAATAGGTACAGGGTGTACAGAGTCCACAGACCCCAAGGGTTTAACAGAGGTTAAAGTTAGATATAACCTTACTCTCCAAAGTGGTAGCTTGGTCGAGCAGTAAGGCAATACCAGAGGACAGTGTAAAGCATTTGTTGTACACACTCAGTCAGCAAATAGTTCCACACACTCAATAACTGAACTCTAGGCCAATGGTTTGTATATAAAAAATATATGCTTGTTTTATTTTAGAACCAACACTTGGAATTAAAATATACTTTCTCGATAGGAGATGTTTCATAAAAAAACTTTTGTATATGCAATAGACTTTTCAGTAAACAGTTACAAGTAGTTGCAGTAGGCAACTCTATTTCTAAACACAATACATTGAGCTCAATGACAATTTCAAGATATTTGTAACAGATTACTTTTTAGATTACTTTTGTAATTCCAGGTCTGGATCCTAGATTCAGCCCTGGGTCAGTTCTCAGAATCAGTTGATGAAAGTCGACTTTGGTACTGTAATGATTTTTAACTAATATTTAGCTATTTTAAAAGTTAACACTTAGAAAATATTTCAGAGCAAACAATCAATGATTCCCTATGGAAGAAAATTCAGGTTATAGGTACAGTAGGTTATCGTTACTTTTGTAATCCAGTACTGGGTGCCTAGACTCAGTACTGGGACACTTATACAAAACAGGTAAGTAATTACGTTTTCAGAAGGTATACGATTTTTAAAGAATATTTAGAAATTGCAGAAATCAACACTTAGAAGAAATTTCACAGAAAAGCAGTCAATGGTTTCCTATGGAAGAAAAATGAGTTGAAGGTAAGTATAGTTGTGGGTACTTTTCAGAGTCAGGGCTGGGCACCAAGATCCAGCACTGGGAGCTCACCTAAGAGCAGGTGAGTAAATTCGTTTTTGTCATATGGCTGATTTTTGGTGAATATTTGAAGTTTTGAAAAGTTCACACTTAGAAGAATTTTCAGGAAAAAGCCAGTCAATGTTACCCTATGAGGAAAATAGAGTTTGCGGTTTAAGGGTAAGTACTCGACTGGCAGAGTTGAGGTTCTGGGCACAGACTCAGGGGTCTCCCAGGGTCAGGTAAGTACAGTTGGTTCACCCTCAGCGACTCTTGGGCGGCCGGGTGCAGAGAGAGTTAGGCCCAATGTTATCCTATGAGGGATAGGGGGGCCTCGTTTGGTGGCTGCTGTCTGGCAAGCCACGCGGCTGTGGGAGCTGGGCTCCTGGTCACTTACTCAGGGCAAGTGGGGAAGTAAGAAAGTGTAGAGTTTTCGCTGCCAGGGCCACTCGGGCGGCTGGGTGCAGAGGGCTTTTGAGCCTTCGGGCGCTCAATGGATTTCAATGGGAAATCTCCGGTTTGGAAAAAGACTGCAGGCTCGGGGACGAGGACTCTTCAGGTGCCACCACCACTTCGAGAGGTAAGTTGGGTAGTTGGAGGATAGGTAGGTACCCCGGGATTGGGCACAGGGGGCCGTGGGGCGCCGCGTGCAGGAGTGCCTTTTGGTGTCGGAAATCTTACCCTCTGTTGATCGCGGTTGGGGGGGGCACCTTGTTCTGAGGCTGCAGGCTTCTTTAGGAGTGTCGAGGGGGGTCCTTGGGTGACGGACTCGGGGTCACAGTCGCCGTGGGGTCGTCCTCGGGGTCTTTGTCCACTCCGGCACTGGCCAGGCTTGGCTGGTGCAGAGTGTGCTGAGTTCGCGGTTCCGGGCTGCTGCCAGGGGTTTAGAGATAGTTTCTGAGTAGAGCCTCTACTCATGGGAGTCCCAGGGATTCAGAGTTCAAGGGTAGCCAGGTCCTCCGGGGTTTCTGAGGTTGCTGGCCACAAGAGATGCCGCGCTGGAGCAGGAGCAGGTTCGAGGGTCGACAGGCCGGTAGGGCTGGGGCCAAAGCAATTGGTGTCTTCCTCTTTTTAGCAGCTGCAGGGCAGGTCTTTGTTCTTCTTGCTCTTCTTGTAGTTTTGAATCTGGGATCTGGGGAAGGAAAGTTCAGGGTGCCCCTAAATACTAGATTTAGGGGCGTTACAGGTAGGTGAAGGGCAGGGGCCAATGGGTCCCTGTCCTGGGGTGGGTACACCCCCTATCCTGCCTCTCTCCTGTGGGAGGGGGGCAGGAGCCTAGTCCTGATTGGGCAGGGCTTCCCATCTTCAAGATGGCGAGAGCCCGGAGATGTGCTTCACCTCGCCTCCCCCACCTGAGGGGTGGGGTTGGCAGGCTGGCACATCCCCTGTCCTTATTTGGGGTTTCCGGCCAAGCTTCCCGCCAGAGTGGGGGGTTGCAGTGGCCTGGGGAAGCTCCCAGAGGCAGAATGCCTTTGAAGCTTCCCCCTGCCCATCCTGGGGGAGGAGATTTAGCACCTCGCCCAGGATGTGCATTGTTGCAGGCCCAGGAGAGCAGGGGCTCTCCTACCCAGGGGTCCAGCAACATGTCTGCTGTGTGGCAGCCTAGGCAGCCTCAGAACAGACGTGGATTGTAGGTTTAGGATTCAGGGGGCCTCTCTAAGATGCCCTCTGTGGTGCTTTGTACATTAAATCACACACTGGCATCAGTGGGGATTTAATGTGCTGAGCAGTTTGATACCAAACTTCTCAGTCTTCAGTGCTGCCATTATGGTGCTGTGTAGTTCGTGTTTGACAAGCTCCCAGCCCCATATTCTCTTAGCTGGCAGCACTGCACTTACAGGGCCCAGGAATGGACCTGGGTACTGTAGGGGCACAGGGCTCCTGCTTCTGTGTCCACACCACTGGCATAGGGCACCCAGCTAGAGGGGTGGCTGATGTATGCCAGGGCAGTGTAGGTTGTGGGCATGGCACACAGGGATGTGTGCCATGTCGACTCTCTGTTTTGTCTTGTATCCAGACACTCAGCCTGCAAGAGCAGTGTGTGTGTGTTGGGGTACAGGGCCTCTAAGGGTGGCACAATGAGTGCTGCAGCCCTTAGAGGCCTTCCCTGGTCACAAGGCCCTGGGTACCTAGGGTACCATTTACCAGGGGCTGACATGTGGCCAGGGTTTGCCGATTTGGGTTTTGGCTGTTAGGCAGTTTTTAGGGAAGGAACACAGGCCCTGGGCACCTGATTGGCAGGAGCCCAGGGCACAACAAGGAAAAGTGCATCAGCTATTAGCCAAAAAGGGGGGGGGGAGGTTACGGCAACAGAAACCCACTTTCTTACAGTGCCTCGCAGGACACAACACCCTCCACACCCTAAACAAAGCTGTGCATCAAACGAGGCACGTGATCTGAGATGGACTCTGTGTCTGCAGGGGCGTGGCTAGGAGCATTTCTAGTCACACCTAAAGCTGGAAAGAAAGGATCTGAAAGATGAACACTAGGTGGCAGCAAACGCCTGTTATTTAAAAGTGCCACAGCCCAGCCCGAAAAAAGTCTGAGTGAAAGACCTCATAACCGAGTTGCATTGAGTCCCTCCGGCCCGTAGGCATCGGTGCCACTGCACCTGCTGCACCAATTATACTAGTGCCCCTTTGCGTAATATTGTTTTCCTTGAAGCCTGGCGGTGTTTCATATCTGTTAATGTTTGCGGGGTCGGGGCTCACGTCCCGGGGGTGTCACTGCCCCCCACAATATTGCTGTCTCCTGACCCCCCGGGGCCAGGGCCGGGGCTAGAAGCAGCCTCGCTCCCTCATGTCCATTACACTAATGTGCAAACGCGGTGCAGACGCCGAGACTAATAAGACGGAAGGAGCCCAGTGGGGCCGCGGATCGGGCAGGCTTCTAGGCGCTGCTAAAAAGTAATCATTTGCCAGGGACATGTTTAATAAATCCTGGAGGGGGCAGCGGCTGCTGCTCCCAGGTCAGGGGGGCGACGTGTCCCCGAGGAGCGGCTCCGGCTGGGCCTGGATTCCACGAAAGCGGCAGTGCTGCCGAGCAGGGACATCTTCAGGATTTTGGGGGCCCTGGTTCAAACGCATTTTGGGGGCCCCCGTTTGGAACAGCTGTGGAATTATGATCCAATCCCAGCTCTCTCATGCCCTCTCTGGCCAGGCCACTGACAGTGCACAGGCTAATATGCCGGGATATCGACTTAAATTTTCACTCTTGTAAAACAGCAGCAGCTCACGGATATTAAAGCAAATAATCTCTGTGACCCCCCCCCCCCCCCATTTCTCATATGCGAGGTCCTGTTTTGAACTAAAATAATTTTTTTAATGGATTTTGCTTGAAAGATAAATACGACATTTGTCTATAAAATGTATGTAATAGACTCCACACAACAGCCACATTAAAAATAAATTAAAGAAAACCGGCATTAAAAACAATTGGTTTAAGACTGATCCAAGTGCATCAGGGTTAGACTCTCTGCAGAACAGACCTGGCTCTATCAGGGGCCCCCGGAAGGGCTGGGGCCCCGGCACAGCCCACATTGCCCATGCCTTTAAACGTCTCTGCGGCCGAGAGCAGCAGGCAGCATGCTCCCACAGTCCAGGGAAGCAAGGGGGCTTTAAAGGGGGAGGGACAGTCGGGGACCTTCGCTTATCACCAGGGGTGCAGTACTTTTAAAGGAGGAGAACCTGCGCTTCTCACCAGGGGTGCAGTACTTTTAAAGGAGGAGAACCTGCGCTTCTCACCAGGGGTGCAGTACTTTTAAAGGAGGAGAACCTGCGCTTCTCACCAGGGGTGAAGTACTTGAACCTGCGCTTCTCGCCGGAGGAGCAGTACTTTTAAAGGAGGAGAACCTGCGCTTCTCACCAGGGGTGAAGTACTTGAACCTGCGCTTCTCGCCGGAGGAGCAGTACTTTTAAAGGGGGAGAACTCGCGCTTCTCACCAGGGGTGCAGTACTTTTAAAGGAGGAGATCCTATGCTTCTCACCAGGGGTGCAGTACTTTTAAAGGAAGAGAACCTGCGCTTCTCACCAGGGGTGCAGGACTTTTAAAGGGAGAGAACCTGCGCTTCTCACCAGGGGTGCAGTACTTTTAAAGGAAGAGAACCTACGCTTCTCGCCAGGGGTGCAATACTTGTGAAGGGGGAGAACCTGCGCTTCTCACAAGGGGTGACGTACTTGTAAAGGGGGAGAACCTGCACTTCTCACCAGGTGTACAGTACTTTTAAAGGGGGAGAACCTGCGCTTCTCACCAGGGTTGCAGTACTTTTAAAGGGGAGAACCTGCGCTTCTCACCAGGGGTGCAGGACTTTTAAAGGGAGAGAACCTATGCTTCTCACTAGGGGTTAAGTACTTTTAAAGGGAGAGAATCTGCGCTTCTCACCAGGGGTGCAGTACTTTTAAAGGGGGAGAACCTGTGCTTCTTACCAGGGGTGCAGTACTTTTAAAGGGGGAGAACCTACGCTTCTCACCAGGGGTGCAGTACATTTAAAGGGGGAAAACCTGCGCTTCTCACCAGGGGTGCAGGACTTTTGAATGGGGAGAACCTGCACTTCTCACCAGGGGTGCAGGACTTTTAACGGGGAAGAACCTGTGCTTCTCACCATGGGTGCAGTACATTTAAAGAGTGAGAACCTGCGCCTCTCACCAGGGGTGCAGTACTTATAACGGAGGAGAACATACGCTTTTCACCAGGGGTGCAGTACATTTAAAAGGCTGGAGAGAACCTGCCCTTCTCACCAGGTGTGCAGTACTTGTAAAGGGGGAGAACCTGCACTTTTCACCAGGGGTGCAGTACTTTTAAAGGTGGAAAACCTGTTCTTCTCACCATGGGTGCAGTACATTTAAAGAGGGAGAACCTGTGCTTCTCACCAGGGGTAGAGTACTTTTAAAGGAGAAGAACCTACGCTTTTCACCAGGGGTGCAGTACATTTAAAAGGCGGGAGAGAACCTGCCCTTCTCACCAGAGGTGAAGTACTTTTATAGGGAGAGAACCTGCGCTTCTCACCATGGGTGAAATATTTTTTAAGGCGGAAGAACCTGCGCTTCTCACCAGGGGTGCAGTAATTTTAAAGGGAGAGAACCTGCACTTCTCACCAGGGGTGCAGTACTTTTAAAGGGAGATAACCTACGCTTCTCACTAGGGGTGAAGTACTTTTAAAGGAAGAGAACCTGCACTTCTCACCAGGGGTGCAGTACTTGTAAAGGGGAAGAACATGTGCTTCTTACCAGGGGTGCAGTACTTTTAAAGGGGGAGAACATGCGCTTTTCACCGGGGGTGCAGTACTTTTAAAGGGCATGAACCTGCGCTTCTCGCCAGGGGTGCATTACTTTTAAAGGGAGAGAACCTGCACTTCTCACCATGGGTGCAGTACTTGTAAAGAGGGAGAGCTTGCACTTCTCAGCAGTAGTAAAGTACTTTTAAAGGGGGAGAACCTGCACTTCTCACCATGGGTGCAGTACTTTTAAAAGGGAAGAACCTGTGCTTCTCACCAGGGGTGCAGTACTTTTAAATGGCAAGAACCTGCGCTTCTCACCATGGGTGCAGTACTTTTAAAAGGGAAGAACCTGTGCTTCTCACCAGGGGTGCAGTACTTTTAAAGGGCAAGAACCTGCACTTCTCACCAGGGGTGCAGTACTTTTAAAAGGCAGGAACCTGTGCTTCTCACCAGGGGTTCAGTACTTTTAAAGGGCAAGAACCTGCGCTTCTCACCATGGGTGCAGTACTTTTAAAAGGGAAGAACCTGTGCTTCTCACCAGGGGTGCAGTACTTTTAAAGGGCAAGAACCTGCACTTCTCACCAGGGGTGCAGTACTTTTAAAAGGCAGGAACCTGTGCTTCTCACCAGGGGTTCAGTACTTTTAAAGGGCAAGAACCTGTGCTTCTCACTAGGGGTGCAGTACTTTTAAAGGGCGAGAACCTGCACTTCTTACCATTGGTGCAATACTTGTAAAGAGGGAGAGCTTGCACTTCTCAGCAGTGGTACAGTACTTTTAACTGGAGAGAACCTTCGCTTCTCACCAAGGGTGCAGTACTTTGAAAGGGACAGCACCTGTGCTTCTCACCAGGGGTGCAGTACTTTTAAAGGGTGAGAACCTGCATTTCTCATCAGGGGTGCAGTACTTTTAAAGGGGGAGAACATGTGCTTCTCACCAGGGGTGCAGTACTTTGAAAGGGACAGCACCTGCGCTTCTCACCAGGGATGCAGTACTTTTAAAGAGCAAGAACCTGCACTTCTCAACCGGGGTGCAGTATTTTTAAAGGGAGATAACCTGTGCTTCTCAGCAGGGGTGCAGTACTTTTAAAGGGATAGAACCTGCACTTCTCAGTAGGGGTGCAGTACTTTTAAAGGGGGAGAACCTGTCCTTCTCACCAGGGGTGCTGTACTTTTAAAGGAGAGAACCTGTGCTTCTCAGCAGGGGTGCAGTACTTCTAAAGGGAGAGAACCTGCGCTTCTCAGCCGGGGTGCAGTTCTTTTTAAGGGGGAGAACCTGCACTTCTCACCAGGGGTGCAGTACTTTGGAAGGGAGGGAACCTGTGTTACTCAGCACACAGGGGTGTAGTACTTTTAAAAGGAGAGAACCTGTGCTTCTCACCAGGGGTGCAGTACTTCCACAGGGAGAGAACCTGCACTTCTGAGCACAGGTGCAATTTTATTATGGGCGGGAACCTGCACTTCTCAACAGGAATGCAATTTTTTAAACGTGAGAGTACCTGCACATCTCATCAGGGGTGCATTCCATTATGGTAAGAGTACCAGCTCTTTTCAGCAGACCTTCCATGCTTTAATGGGAGGATACCGGTACTTCTCAGCATTGCAGCAGTATTTTTAATGAGAGAGTACTGGCACCTCTCTATAGAATAGGCACTCTGGGTTGAAACATGCACTTTTATATTTCATTTCAAGCTCTGGTTCTTATAAAAGAGCTGTAGTTCTCCTAAGCCTGGCAGCCCAGCTGGTAACCCCCTGCTCTGAATACTCTGTACCCCGATCCCTGAAAAAGGGTGCTGTTAGGAGCACTTTATGAAACTACAGAACAGATGACTAGCTCTGTTCGTGAGCACTGGCCGTCTCTCTCTCTGCACATAATAGCAGGCCTCCATGCATAATCATACTTGGGGTCATGCCCTCTTAAAGTGTACATCACACAATGCCCGCCATTACACAACACTCACCTGCAGTGCCCATGGATTACCTCCAGAGGGCGACACCACCTCACAAAAGCCACAGAACAAGCTCTTCTGCCTGTAAACCATGGGAAGTGCAGCCGGAGCACTGCTCCTCAGAGGGGATCTACGGCCAGGTGAACCCGCACATTTATAGGTGTCTGGTTTGCTAGCGACATCTTGGGGGCATTCTGAAAGCTTTCCTGGGAATACATTCTGCCCATTGCTTACCATTGACTTTGTGATTTGTATCTCACATTTTCTTGCTTTCTATTTGCTGGCTCTATTTGTTTTAGGCTCTCCAGCTAGAGTTTGTCCTTCCCATGCCCAAGTCCTATTGACTGTATTCTTCCACATGTGCTCCTTTCTGTAGACAGGCCTATAAATCTTGTTCTTATTGTGCCACACTTGCTGACCACTCAAAGACAGAGGTCAAATGTCAGACTCTCTCTTCCAGGGAGCTTGGTGTTTACTTTTTTCTGTGACTTCAGAGTGAGAGTGTTTATGTGACAATCATGCTGGCTCCGGGGAGTGCTTGAGGAAGGCTGTATAGTGTTAGTTTTTTTCTAGCACACACCAAAATGTAAATGTCTATAAATGTTCTGTTCAAATATTACAGAATTAGAAGAGCCAAAATGAAGCACATGTTTTGTCACTCTGAAGTGTGGTGGAAACAAATCAGTACACAAGGTGATGACATTTCCACTCATTATCTTTGGATGTATGTCGTTACAACGCACACTTTTACAACGCATGCACTTACAACGCATTTTTTACAACGCATAATCCATTACAACGCACTACACTTACAACGCATGACACTACAACGCATTTTTAAAAACTACCTTTACAACGCATACCATTACAACGCATAATATTAAATTGCATTTAAGGTAAGTATTAGATAGTATAGGGGTAAAAATTACTTTTCTAACTCCAGGGGGTGCAACAGTAGGGTAAATGTTGGATAGTATAGGGGTAAAAATTACTATTCTAACTCCAGGGGGTGGAACAGTAGGGTAAGTGTTGGATAGTATAGGGGTAAAAATTACTATTCTAACTCCAGGGGGTGCAACAGTAGGGTAAGTGTTGGATAGTATAGGGGTAAAAATTACTAATCTAACTCCAGGGGGTGCAACAGTAGGGTAAGTGTTGGATAGTATAGGGGTAAAAATTACTATTCTAACTCCAGGGGGTGCAACAGTAGGGTAAGTGTTGGATAGTATAGGGGTAAAAATTACTATTCTAACTCCAGGGGGTGCAACAGTAGGGTAAGTGTTGGATAGTATAGGGGTCAAAATTGCTATTCTAACTCCAGGGGGTGCAACAGTAGGGTAAGTGTTGGATAGTATAGGGATAAAAATTGCTATTCTAACTCCAGGGGGTCCAACAGTAGGGTAAGTGTTGGATAGTATAGGGGTAAAAATTACTATTCTAACTCCAGGGGGTGCAACAGTAGGGTAAGTGTTGGATAGTATAGGGGTAAAAATTACTATTCTAACTCCAGGGGGTGCAACAGTAGGGTAAGTGTTGGATAGTATAGGGGTAAAAATTACTATTCTAACTCCAGGGGGTGCAACAGTAGGGTAAGTGTTGGATAGTATAGGGGTAAAAATTACTATTCTAACTCCAGGGGGTGCAACAGTAGGGTAAGTGTTGGATAGTGTAGTGTAATATTATGCGTTGTAATGGTAGGCGTTGTAATGGAATGCGTTGTAAAGGTCGTTTTTAAAAATGCGTTGTAGTGTCATGCGTTGTAAGTGTAGTGCGTTGTAATGGATTTTGCGTTGTAAAAAATGCATTGTAAGTGTAGTGCGTTGTAACAGTTGCGTTGTAAAGGTTGTTCCCCATTATCTTTGCGCGCTGTATACTTTTAGTAGGTAAACTGTATGTCTGTGTAAATGTAATGGTAATTTCAATTGAAGATGTGTTATCTGTAATGGCAGTGTGCTTCCACACCATGCATACTCCACTCTATGCCCCTGCACTCTTCTCCGCACCATTCCATGCCACTGCATTCTACTCTGCACCTCTCCACTTTACACCATACCACTTCACTCTGCACCACTGCACTCTACTCCACTCTGCACTACTCTATATTACGCCACTGCACTCTATGCCCTTCATTCTATGCCACTCTACTCTGCACCACTCTACTCTATGCCGAATGCACTCTAGCCCACTTTACTCTACACCACTGCACTCCTCGCCACTCCACTCTGAACAACTCCACTCCATGCCAACACACTCTATGCCAATGCACTCTATGCCAATGCACTCTACTGTATACAACTCTACTCAACGCCCCTGCAATCTATGCCAATCCATTGTACACTACTATAATCTATTCTGCACAACTGCACTCTATGCCACTGCACTCCACACCACTTTATGCCATTACTCAATGCCACTGCACTCTACCTTGCACCACTCCACTCTGCGCCACCTCATTCTATTTTGTTCCACTCTGCTCTACGCCACTTTATTCTCCTCTGAAACAATCTATGATATGCCACTGCACTCTACGCCACAGCATTCTGCACCACTCCACGCTACTGCAATCTATGCCACTGCACTCTATGCCAGTGCACTCTGTGTCACTGCACTCTATGTCACTGAACTCTACTCTGCACCACTGTAGCCTGCGCCTCTGCTCTCTATGACACTGCACTCTATGCCACCCTACACCACTGCACTCTACGACACACTATGCTGCAACACTGCCCTCTCCACCACTGAACTCTCTGCCACTCTACTCTTCACTCTACGCCACTGCACTCTACGCCACTCTACTCTATGCCACTATACTCCCTTCTGCACCACTCTACGGCACTGCACTCTACGCCACTATACTCAGCACCACTCTGCGCCACCTCACTCTATGCCACTCTACACTGAAGCACTCTATGCCACTGCACTCTACACCACTGTACTCTGCACCACTTAACTCTATGCCACTGTATTCTACGCCACTGCACTCTATGCCACTCTAATCTGCTCCACTCCACTCTGCATCACTGCACTCTAAGCCACTTGATCTACAATGCACCCCTCTAATCTACACAACTGACTTTGAAGATACTAAATTGTATGGCGCTGCATTTGATGCCACTATACCCTGCAACACTCTATGCCAATGCACTCTACACCAGTCCACTCTACTCTGCTCTATGGCACTACACTACACTCCACTGAAACCCACTCTAGGCCATTTCACTCTACTCTACTCGGTACCACTCTATGCCACTACTCTACACCACTGCATTCTACTTTGCATAACTGTACTCTACACCACTATACTCTCTGCCACTCTCCGAAAATGCAGTCTATGCCACTCTACTCTGCAACACTGCAATCTACACCACTAAACTCTATGTCACTCTACTCTGCACTACTGCATTCTTTGCCACTGTATTCTACGCCACTCAACTCTGCATCACTCTACTCTATGTCACTGCAATCTGTGCAACTGCCTTCTACAGCACTATACGCTGCTCTGCATCACTCGACTCTGCACCACTCTACTCCACTGCACTCTATGCCACTCTACTCTGAAGCACTGCACTCTACGCCACTATGCTTTATGCCACTCTTCTCTACTCTAACCACTGTATGCCACTGCACTCCATGCCACTCTTCTCTACTCTAACCACTGTATGCCACTGCACTCCATGCCACTCTTCTCTACTCTAACCACTGTATGCCACTGCACTCCATGCCACTCTTCTCTACTCTAACCACTGTATGCCACTGCACTCCATGCCACTCTTCTCTACTCTAACCACTGTATGCCACTGCACTCCATGCCACTCTTCTCTACTCTAACCACTGTATGCCACTGCACTCCATGCCACTCTTCTCTACTCTAACCACTGTATGCCACTGCACTCCATGCCACACTTCTCTACTCTGCACCACTGCATGGTACTATGAAACACTCTATGCCACTGCATTCTATGACGCTACATTGTGCACCGCTGAATTTGTTTGCCGCTGCACTGTAGGCTTCTTTGTAATGTTCCTATCCTTGTGACGTCACAGATTATAGGGTCCATCCAGTGCCCACTCTGAAGCCGCTCCTACTGACACTCAGTGTGGCTTTTGTAGGCGAGCCTGCGGGGCGTTCCATCACTAGATGTATCAATACCATGCATTTTTCATTAATGATTAGAAAGGGGCAAAATAAATGGCTTCTCTTCAATCAATCAATAAATCAGGGAATTGTAAAGCACGCTACTCACCAGTGAAGGCCTCAAAGCGCTGTCTTCTTGGAAAGATACAGCATTTAGGACGATTTGTGTCCTGTAAAGGTGTAGTTATGGTTTGAACAGAGCATCGAACATTTCCAAGCAGGTCAAAGCAGCCGGCTGTGTTCCCTGGACATTGAGACCGTGCTGGCATTGTACACAGGGGGCCTGAGGGCCAATCTGAACAGCCCTATGTGTGACATATATGGGAGTGGCTTCAGTAAAGATCCTGATTGGACAGTACAGCCTGTGATGTCACATGGATGGAGCTATGATTATCCTTCAGACATGTTTCCCTGGAACTAGCATCTGAGCTCTTCTCTTCTGGTTATTTTATTTCTTTAAAACATTTTATAGAGCGCACTGGGACCATGCTGGTATCCAGGTGCTGACAAGACTCACCGGGACTCAAGGGGTTGTGGGGGCATGGGAGAAGTTGCAACTAGAATTGCGCCAGGTGTGATAGGTGCTAAAATATAGACAGGGTTCACTTAGGAAAAATCCAGGTTTTCAGGGGTTTTCTAAATTGCAAAAGCTCCGTCAAGGATCTAATGGGGGTGGGGAACTGATTCCAGATTTGAGCTGCTCTAACCATGAAGGCGCGCCCTCCATATTCCTAAATGTTGCTGTACACCCAAAGTTGGCAGTGGTAGAGCGAAGACACCTCCCGGGGTAGTATCTGTTTAGTCTGCTTTGTAGGAGCACCGGTCCACAGCCCTGGAGAGCTGTAAAGACAATACAAAGAGATTTAAAGACTATTCTCTGCCGCAGCGGAAGCCGACGCTGATCTTTCAAAGAGGCAGACGACCTCCTAGGTCTGTTCAAGGCCAATTTGGCAGCAGAGACCTGAACTCTATGCAGTCTCTTTAGAAGAAACTCTGGTGCTCCTAACAAAAGGGCATTGCAGTAATCCAACCTGCTTAAAATAACTCTGCGAACAATGAATACTTTAGCAGTGGGAGGCAGCAGCGGAAGAATCTTCGAAGACCCCGGACTAGTGAGAAACATGTGCCACCAACTTTATTCATGTCTTTCCTTGAAAGTTTATTATCAAACATAAACCCTAAGTTGCAGACTAATGCTGAAGGTACCAACTCTACATCAGATGGCACTGACCAGAAGTTAGACGGAATTACAACCAGGACTTTGCTTGCGGAGCAGCACAAGAGCTCGACTTCATCCCCGTTACATTTGAGGGAGTCAAAGTTGAGCCAGCTGATGACATCATTCATGCAGTTATGAAAATCAGTAATGGTCGCCTCTTGGCCTTTCGTCAAAAGACAGATTTAGTTGAGTGTCATCAGTATAGTTCATCACTCTGAAATTATGAGACTTAATAAGAGTGATCCGAGGTCTCATATAAATATTAACCAAGACCAGGCTAAGAGCGGAGCCTTGGGGAACTTCATGTTCCAAAATCTTAAAATCAGAGCAATTGGGAGGGGGGGGGAGGGGGGGGGGCGTAACTGCCTGAGAACTTTAAGATGAATAAGAGCTCATCCAGTTGTATTCAGTGCCACACACTCCGACTGAGGCAAGTCGGCCCAGAAGCGTATTGTAGATTAAACGCGTCTGAGAGGTCTAATAGGACCAAGACTGCTGAGTGGCCACCATCAACCCGCAATCTGAGTTCATCCATTGCCGTAAGCGAGGCAGACTCCGTGCCATGAGCTGGCCTGAAACTAAACTGCTCCCCTTCGAGGAGGAGATTGTCTTCCACAAACTGAGACAATTTCCTGCTATCGAAACATTCCACTATTTTAAGTGGATAAGGCAGGAGAGATATAGGCTTGTAATTGCTAAGGACCCCTGGATCTAGAGAGGGCTTTTTTAGAATAGGAGTGACTATAGCTTCCTTCCAGGCCAGAGGAACATTGCCTGATTCGAGCGACTGATTTAAAGGTCGCAATAATGGCAGGAAGAGTTCGTGCCCCGTTAGCTCTTTCCAGACCCTATGAGGCACAGGGTCAAGTCGAGATCTGGAAGAGGTGAACATAGCAATGGTGTGGAAGAGGTCCTCTGTTAGGGGTTCAAACAATTCAAACGTATTTCCCTGAACATGAGTATCAGTACTATCGGGGCGAGCAGCCTGTAGGAAGGTATAATCTGACTGCATGGTTGCCCCCACTTTTTTCCTGGTGTTTTGCTGGTTTTTGACTTCGTTTGGCTGGAATCCTGCTTTTCAGGACCCCAGCCTATCTGCTTTCCCCTTAAAAGAGGTGAAGCTTGACTCTGCAGCCACGAGGACCAGGAGGTGTCGATGATGACCAGGAGCTGGATTCGAGCTGTCTCAGAAAGGATGTTGAGTGCTGTGGTGTCGGTGCCCTGATTGGACCCAACAAGCCCTGGCAACAACAACCCATGCAGGAAGAGAAAAGATGCTTCGGTGTGGACCAGCAAGGTCCTAGGGACTCCCCAATCAATGGAGAGTCAGGGCACATCTGGAGCAACCAGGTAAGCCCAATTAGAAGTAAAGTTGCCTTCACAGAGACCCACCAGTTGACGGACTAGGGATCGCAAAGGGACCTCAAGAGAAAACACAAAGGGCCAGCTCACGGAACACTCATGGAGTGTAAGCAAGCAATCTTCAGTGCAAATGCTGATCGGGGTCAGGGCTACAAGAAACCCAAATCTCAGCTGCAGGAGTTGCTGGAAAGCTGATGCTTCTGCAAATGTTTGCAGTGTCCAGGGGTTCGGGTTGCATAATCATCCACGAGGGATACAGGCCTCAGAATTGCTGAGTGCACAGATTAACCTCAGAGACCATGGAAACCCACCTCCTGTGTTGCACAATTCTTCGGAGTCCGGCTGGAGTGTACTTTAGGTACACTCCAGATTGGATTCTGGTGTACCCTTATAACTCCCCAGTATATGGTATACTATGTACCCAGGGCATAGGTACCTCAGAGGTCTACCAGGGGCTGTAGCATGTATTATGCCACCCTGGGGAAGCCATCAAAAATGACACAACAGGACTGCTACAGCAGCCTGGGTAAGGTGGTGCATGCACCCCTTACTGAGATATAGGTTCACTATATCTCTCCATATCACTACATATCAACCAATCAGTCACCCCTATGGCAGGCCTTACCAATCCTGAAGGCAGGGTGCTGGGTTTTATGTGAGAGGGTGTCCATGCATGAGCAGAGCCCCTCTGCAGCCTTCGGAACCTTTATTCCGGGGTTGTTTGTGATGCAGCCAAACCATATACTCTTAAGTGCATTATTACCAAACGGTAAATGCTAACTTCGGGATGGCTGCACGGAAACATGTTGTGTTTGGTGTCAAATACCTTGGTTTAAACCCCCACACCATTAACTGGTGTGGGAGTATGATCCCACCCTTCTAGAGGGAGAGACATGACAGCACCGGTATACCCGGTACCAGATAACAGAGCCCTGGCATCACAAAATTGATGCTGCCAGCCACAGACACGAGTCTGCCCTCCTGCTGCTGGATGAAACTCCGGCAGGGGAGGCCTGGACAATCGGTTTCCTGTCACAGGGAGGTGTCACCACCTCCTAGACAGACTTTAGTATATTAGGGCTGGGTGAGTGCACTCCAAGAGTGCTTTGAAGTTCAGCACTGGGGGCACATTTGGTGTCCCTGTGCATAGTCCAGTTCAAACCGGTTGCAGGGGCTGCCAGCCCCTGCTCTGGTGCGAAACTGGACAAAGGAAATGGGTGTAGCCACCCCTCTTTCCTGACCCTCCCATAGGTAGGTCCCCAGAGTATGTCCAACCCCTTCCTTGGGTAAAAAGAAGGAACCCCTTACTACAGATATTTAGATTACACATGGAAGAAACTATGATACTGAATCCTGGAACTTCGACGATCTACATTGAACTAGATGACTGAAGAATCTTCCTTGGAGTAAAGGAGTTACTCCCCTGCAAGGCAGGCACCAAAGACACATCTGACCGGTTTGCATCTCTGAAGCTCCCGCCGGACTCCGAAGAATTTTGCAACACAGGAGGTGGGTTTCCATGGTCTCTGAGGTTAATCTGTGCACTCAGCAATTCTGAGGCCTGTATCCCTCGTGGAAGACTATGCAACCCGAACCCCTGGACACTGCAAACATTTGCAGAAGCATCAGCTTTCCAGCAACTCCTGCAGCTGAGCTTTGGGTTTCTTGTAGCCCTGACCCCGATCAGCATTTGCACTGAAGATTGCTTGCTTACACTCCATGAGTGTTCCGTGAGCTGGCCCTTTGTGTTTTCTCTTGAGGTCCCTTTGCGATCCCTAGTCCGTCAACTGGTGGGTCTCTGTGAAGGCAACTTTACTTCTAATTGGGCTTACCTGGTTGCTCCAGATGTGCCCTGACTCTCCATTGATTGGGGAGTCCCTAGGACCTTGCTGGTCCACACCGAAGCATCTTTTCTCTTCCTGCATGGGTTGTTGTTGCCAGGGCTTGTTGGGTCCAATCCGGGCACCGACACCACAGCACTCAACATCCTTTGTGAGACAGCTCGAATCCAGCTCCTGGTCATCATCGACACCTCCTGGTCCTCGTGGCTGCAGAGTCAAGCTTCACCTCTTCGCACCTGAAACACCCAACATTGGTGGGCATTCGTCTGTCGTGCCCCTGGTCACTGGCAAGTGACACAGACTCTGTCCCCTCTGCTTTCAGGTTCTTCTGATCTTCGATCCAGGCTTGGATCACACCGGACACTTCTCTCCTTCCGGGCAGCAGCACTTTGCAGCAGATCGCCATTGAAATCAACGACGATTCCCGACACCATTTGACACCTATGCACCCGGCTTCCCTGGGTGGGGTAATTCGAGTACTCCGGTGCTCCCGTGGGTGCTGGCCCTAGAACCCCCTAAATCTAAAGGAGTTTGCTCAAAGTCCTCTCCTAAGTGTCCTTAACTTCTAAAATTCCAACCGCGACTTTTCCTTTTTTTTTTTTAAATAGTTTTTATTCACATTTGACAATTTAATACAATACATACCCCCCTCCCCCCTAGCAGACCAAGGTCACGAAATACATTCGGTTGAATCGCCTTTAGTATATGCGTTGAAAAAGTAGGCTCTCACATCGTACAGATTTTTTTAACCAAAGGAGAAAAAGAAAAGAAAGAAAAAAAACCAAAAAAAAACCACAGACTATAAAGAGAAGAAAAGAAGCATAAAAGAGAAAGAGATTCACACATCCATTTTCTCCTTAGGGTTATTCCCTTAAATATATTACCCTTGTCTATGATTTTCTATCCAGATTAACAATGGTTCCCATATCATCATCCCTCTTTGTTTTTTCTTTAATCCCTTATTCTTATATATAGCCACCTCCACGCTGCCAATGGCAAGTAATCTAGCCAACCGTGACTTTTCCATAGAATAGTGCGGGGCTCGCGCCTGTGTTCTCACACTGCACGCGTCCCCCGTGGGTCTCCTGTGTCACTACCTTGAGTGGTTCCTTAGGGTCCCAGCGATTCTACGTCCTCTAGGCACTGTGTCTAGTCAAGTCGTGGTTCTTCTACCACTTTCTTAATATTTGGTTTGGTCTCCCCCTGGGGCCCATTGTATATTGTGCTATTTACTGTCGTTTTAGAACTGTATTATTGTGTGCCTTGCTCTCTAACTTCATAAAGAGGTTAGTAGAGAGTGTTTAGAAATAAATACATATATTTAATATATATACCTTGTGTGGTTCTCCTTTCATTTGGTCTTTCAAGAGGTTATAATCTGGTAAACCAAGCTGCTTTACACTCCCTCAAGACTTAGCCTGAAGGCTGCTCTCCATAGCTACCACTAGGATAGGTTTCAATAAAGGTTGTCTTAAACCTAATCATCAATAAAGGTTGTTTGGACTGGTGCAAGGTGCCCACTATAACTTGTGGACAGCATATGCCAGGCCAACTTCTCACACAGCCGTAGGAGTAAGATCATTCAGAGGGTGAGGTAGACTGATATTCTCCAGAATTGTACAGATCTTGTCCTCGAAAAACTCAGCAGGTTTGTCACAGAACACCGGTGAGGGTGCGACTGCCTGGCTCAAACACTCCAGATTGGTAACATCATGCAGAATGTCAAAGACCCTTTTCTGCTTTATTTGGGGCGGGCAGAATGGCCCTGGCATAGTAACTTGCTTTATTCTTGCCAACCTCCTTCTTAAATTCATATACCAAGGTTTTCAGGGTCTTTTTTTTCTTCCTCTTTATAGGATCGGTGCCACTTCCTTTCAAGTTCCTTACAAGTCGTTTGAAGGGTGTGTTATACCAGGGGGCAGAGGGTCGACCAGGAGTTTCCAGATTTTTTAGGGGTATAACTGCATCAAGGGTTTCCACAATACTGTTCTTAAATACATCATAGTTTCATCCACTGTGCTGTTGATCACCTGAATTGGGCAGGTTGAAAAGCCTGCCTTGAGCTGGTTTATTAAGTTTGTGCCAGACCCACCCAAAACACTGTTGGGCTTACAGGCGTGGGCGGGGCGGGGCGGGGGCGCTGAGATCTCTTCCATGAAGATGGAAGGCTACAAGTGAGTGGTCAGTCCAGCAGAGGGCAAGGGGGTCTCCCATGGTAATTAACCTCTCTGTGGCAAAGATGAGATGGAGGGTGTGCCCTCCTGGTGTGTGGGGCCCTCTACACATTGCTGCAGACCCAGAATATCCCAGGACCCTTGCAGTTCTATAAAGGAGGATGAAAGGTGCCCCTCAGCCCACACAGTAAAGTCTCCAAGCACCAGGAATTTAGAGTGGGTGAGGGACAGATTAGTAATTATCTCATAAAAGGTTTTAAATGCGTACTTGAGGGACCAGGGGGGCGATAGCAGAGAATGCCCGAAAAGACTCAGCCTTCTTCGGCTTTAAGTATAGCGCCGATCCATTCAGGGTCGGACAGCTCATCGAGGGAGTTGCAAAGTTCCATCTTTATTTAAATATTTTCCCAACTCAAACCTCCTTTCCTATTGATACGGTGTTTATGAGTGATTTTAAAACCTGCAGGGCCAAGCCAGGCCTAGGTCAGTGGTCGAATGAGGAGATGTCCAGGTTTTGGTTACAAACAGCACGTCCCACCTATCACTTTGGAATAGCAAATTCATCTCTGAGGAGTGTTTCACCAGGGATCCGGCATTGAGTAAGCCACATTTAAGCCAGCCAGATGACAAGGGCTTCTCGACACCAGGGGGACTCACTGTAGAATTAGTCAGTAACAGTACTTTATCCCTGGTATAGCAGAGTCTAGTGCTTGGAGTTCGACAGGACGCCCAGCAGCGTGGCTGGCCCTGTGCGCGGGTGGGCGTACAGGCTTGCGTTTGGCGCATCTTCGGTGTGCCAGCAGCGCGTTCGCGGAAGCATCCCAGTTAAATAGGAACCTCCCGCGGACGACTAGACCCTCACCCAATATGGCGGCCACCAGGGATCCACCATAACAGGCAGAAACACTTCAGCGCTGACCACCCAAAAACACGCAAATGCTATAGTAAAAAAAACAATCCCTCAGTGCAAGCAATGGTCAGGAATAAAAAAAAATTAAAAGCTTAAGTGACCTGTGTGATAAGCAGTGAGTATTAGTGGAATGCCATTAGCAGCGTTCTAGCAGCCTGATGAGGCCACTAGGTTATGCCAGCATCCCAGATAAGTAAAGTTTTCTGTGTCTAACAAGAGATACTGGGCCCCTTACTGACTTCTGAGACTAAGAAGAGTTATCAGTACCTGTTACTGACTGTTACTGACGTCTGAGGCTAACAAGAGATATCAGAGCATGTTACTGAGTTCCGGGACTAACAAGAGATATCAGGACCTGTTGCTGGATTCTGCGACTAACAAGAGATATCAGGGCCTGTTACTGGCTTCTGAGACTGACAAGAGATATTAGTGCCTGTTAGTGAGGTCTGCGTCCAATGAGATATCAGGACCCGGTGCTGAGTTTTGACCCTAACAAGAGATATCAGGGCCTGTTGCTGACTTCTGAGACTGACAAGAGATACCAGGCCCCTTACTGAGTTCTGAGACTAACAAGAGTAACCGGGCCTCTTACTGAGTTCTGAGACTGACAATAGATATCAGGGCCTATTACTGTTTCTGAGAATAAAAAGATATCAGGGCCTGTCACTGACTTCTGAGACTAAAAAGAGATACCAGGCCCCTTACTGAGGGGCATATTATCAAGCACGGCGTTAAAATTATCGCCACTTTAGCGGCAGAAAACTGCCGCTAAAGCGGCGATAATGGGCTTGATAATATGCCGCAGAGAATTCCCATAGAAGCCCATGTCGACACCAGAACATGGGCTTCTATGGGAATTCTCAAGGGCCTATTATCAAGCCCATTATTGCCGCTTTAGCTGCAGTTTTCTGCCGCTAAAGCAGCGATAATTTTAATGCCGTTTCTTGATAATATGCCCCTGAGTTCTGAGACTAACAAGAGATATCAGAGCCTGTTACTGACTTTTGAGAGTGACTAGAGATATCAGGGCCTGTTACTGGCTTCTGAGACTAACAAGAGATATCAGGGCCTGGTAATGACTTCTGAGACTGACAAGAGATATTAGTGCCTGTTAGTGAGTTCTGCGTCTAATGAGATATCAGGACCCAGTGCTGAGTTTTGACCCTAACAAGAGATATCAGGGCCTGTTGTTGACTTCGAAGACAAACAAGAGATACCAGGCCCCTTACTGAGTTCCGAGACTGATAAGAGATATCAGGGCCTGTAACTGACTTCTGAGACTAACAAGAAATATCACAGCCTGCTACTGGCTTCTGAGACTGACAAGAGATTCCGGGCCCCTTACTGAGTTCTGAGACTAAGAAGAGTTATCAAGGTCTGTTACTGACTTCTAAGACTGACAGGAGATATCAGGGCCTGGTATTGACTTCTGAGACTGACAAGAGATACCAGGGCCAGCTACTAAGCCACAAACCCCATTGTAGACAGCCATTAAAGTTGGAATAGCTGGACACACGGCTTGCTTTCTGTGTCAAGACATAGCACTGGTCTAGCTCAGAGGGATGAGCCATGTCCTACCAGGAGGGAATACATCCTAGACTTATCTTCAGTGTTGGAAGAGCTGCCCTTGTCCCTGCTGGGGGTTGAAGAGTCAGTCTTCTTGACTGGCCCTGTGTCGCTTTGTCACGTGGTCTACCTAACAACGGGTCGCCATACATGTGGCCCTGTGACGCGCTCGCGCTTTGGGATAATGGTCCCCTCCTGAGACAGAGCCAAGAATCTCTGGTAGGGATTCATTTTTGTCTTTTGTTTTCTTATTTCATGCAAGATTAATTAAGGCGACAAGTGCTCCAGGTGTGCTGCTGGAGGGAGTGCTTGGGGAAGGGTGTATGGGAGAGCTGTCTCTCTGGTAAAATAAACAAACCTTAGTGTTTTGAGGTCTGACGTCAGAGGAGAGCAGGCCTATATGGAGCTGCCAACAGCATGTGTTGTCTCTTTGAGTGTGTCTTTGTTCAGAAGTGAGAAGGCGCTCGCCAAGTGGGAGATGGCAGGAGCCCAGAGAGCGCCGCCTCTCCTCCGTGGAGCTCTTTGTTGGCAAGAAGACCTCACAGATGACTTCCAGGTGTCAAGGGTGCTTCTGAGGCCCACCTGTTTCCAGCTGAAGCCTCCCCTCTGTGAAGGGGCTGGAGCAGAGGGCGGGACAGCACCCGCGCCGCCACAAATGAAACACAACTTTCCAAAAACGTGTTTCAGATGTCAATCATGTATTTGGAAGAGTGTGTTTGAGAAGTGCGAGTGTCCGAATGAGCACGTATGTTGTGGGACTGAGGTCATGTTTAGTGTTTTCCTGCGTGACCTGCCCCTTCTGTTGTGTTCTGTGTGTAGTTTGTGTTCTTCCGTCCTTTATCTAGAACTTTGTTCTGATTGTGAGGGCATGCTATTCCAAGGCAAGAGGGCTTGCAGGGCCAGGAGGCCCAGGAGGGGCTGCTTTGCCCCAAGGACAGAGCACATCACAGCCCCCTGGCTCTCCATGGGGGGGGGGGTTACTTGGGAGAGAGGGGAGTGTTCCGATGCTGGTAGGAAGTGGCAAATGGCAGGCAGGATCTGCTCCTTGGTCCATGGCTGTCATCATGTCCTGTTTCTACGTTGTCACTTCTTGTCCAGTCGTCCTTCTCTGGGATACGGAGCGCCATGTCTTCAAGTGTAGAAGGCCCTCGCCGTCCTCCCTCTAGCATTGTAAGATACCAGCCATGGTGAGGGGGTCCTGGACTTCTGAGGAAGACATCACCGTGCCCTCTCCTTCTTCTCTTCCTCAGGGACCTGGCATCTACAGAGCATCCTATGGTTCAGGCATCCTGAGCGTCAAACGCTGCCCGCGTCACATCCACACCTGGATGTCCAGCACCTACTTGAAACCACCCGACCACGCCAAGACAGAATTCTGTAATTTGTCAAGTCAAGAAGCAACAGCTAGGCCACACTTGGCTCAAGGGCAGGGAACTGGACAATTGCAAACCCCAACTTTCACTCAATGCCAAGTCATTCAGACTCACCCTGGACACCGCTGCCACCCCGCTGTCACATCACAAAAAAACAAAGATGGCCTGGTACCAGCTCTCTCATCTAAAGAAGGTGAAACTGTTTCTTCTTTTAGAAAGCAACAACTTCAGAATGCCCATGGATGGTGAACACTGCTCCATGGCTTCCCAGATTCCACACTGAGTCCCAGTAAGACTGTTCTACACGCCGCAGCAACTCTTATCCCCGGCCAGAAGAAATATGACAACATCAACCCACCCCCACCGGCGCCATCCTGATGGACCTCCTAGGACATGTGTGTGCTTTACATGTGCCTTTTTCTTTTGAGGTGCTTCGGACGGGCCTTAGGCTCCCAGGCACCCTTGGTTTTCCATGACTTAATTTGTGATTACCAATTAGGTAATCTCAAATTAGGTAATGCAAGCCCAGTCTCCTCTATGGGCCTCTAGGCACATAGGTGGGAATGAAGTAGCATTTCCTAATAGCGACTACCTAATTGCGATTGCAACTCCGCAGGAATCCCTGTTAGGTAATCGCTGTTTTTCTTACATACCCATTTTGCGTTCCTCAAATAGCAATAACCTAAAATTCTCTATTTAGGGAATGCAAAAATATTTTTTGATACATGTGGCCTAGAATGTCTCTCTGCCCTCAGGTACTACACCATTGCACTGCTCGACTCCCTTCTTACATGGGACCGGGCTATCCCCCCCTAGAGGGATCACTTCAGGAGGATAATGCAGGTCTCTGAAGCCACTGCAGCGCAGGGGATCCCAACCCTTACTGGGCCACCAACCCTTCAAGGGGGCCCACAACACTTCAGGAGGGTGGTGTATTTTTAAGGCTGTGTATTTTTGAAGCAGCAGTGCATTTCTAAGGGGGTGCATTTCTAAGGTGTGTATTTCTAAGGCGGTGCATTTCTAAGATGTGCATTTCTAAGGTATGTATTTCTAAGATGTGCATTTCTATGGAGTGCATTACTAAGATCTGTATTTCTAAGGCGGTGCATTTCTACGGAGTGTATTTCTAAGGCGGTGCATTTCTACGGAGTGTAGTTCAAAGGCGGTGCATTTCTAAGGTGTGTATTTCTAAGGCGGTGCATTTCTAAGGTGTTTATTTCTAAGGCGGTGCATTTCTAAGGTGTTTATTTCTAAAGCGGTGTATTTCTACAGAGTGTATTTCTAAGGTGGTGCATTTCTAAGGTGTTTATTTCTAAGGCGGTGTACTTCTACAGCGGTGCATTTCTACGGTGGTGCATTTCTAAGGTGTGTATTTCTAAGGTGGTGCATTTCTACAGAGTGTAGTTCTAAGGCGGTGCATTTCTAAGGTGTGTTTCTAAGGTGGTGCATTTCTAAGGTGTTTATTTCTAAGGCGGTGCATTTCTAAGGTGTGTATTTCGAAGGCGGTGCATTTCTAAGGTGTTTATTTCTAAGGCGGTTCATTTCTAAGGTGTTTATTTCTAAGGTGGTGTACTTCTACAGAGTGTATTTCTAAGGTGGTGCATTTCTAAGGTGTTTATTTCTAAGGCGGTGCATTTCTAAGGAGTGTGTTTCTAAGGCGGTGTATTTCTATGGCGGTGCATTTCTAAGGTGTGTATTTATAAGGCGGTGCATTTCTACGGAGTGTGTTTCTAAGGCGGTGTATTTCTACGGCAGTGCATTTCTAAGGCGTGTATTTATAAGGTGGTGCATTTCTACGGAGTGTGTTTCAATGGCGGTGTATTGCTACGGCGGTGCATTTCTAAGGTGTGTATTTCTACGGCGCTGCATTTCTAAGGTGTGTATTTATAAGGCGGTGCATTTCTACGGAGTGTGTTTGTAAGGCGGTGTATTTCTAAGGCGGGTCATTTCTACAGAGTGTATTTCTACGGCGGTGCATGTCTAAGGTGTGTATTTCTGAGGTGGTGCATTTCGAAATCTGTGCATGTCTAAGACGGTGCATTTCTGCCACCATGTTTGCTCATGTTCTGCTCCATGTTCCATCCACTCCCTCTTCAGACCTGCACATTGTTACCTGTTCACCCTGCAGGGCAGCAGTATTTTTGCATTATTTTGGGTTCCAGTAGGGAACAAATCAAGTCCCCCGATGCAGGGGAAGGTTGGTGGTGTCCTTTCTAAAGTAAACTTGAGTCACAGAGTGACCCTCTTCCCCCGGCTCACCCTTGCCATGTGGAATGATTGTGTGCTGTTGCATGCATGTGCAACGCGGCTTGCAAAGATGTCTTCGTCTAATGGTGGGCCTGGTAAGAGAGAGCAGAAGCGATGGCAGGCGCTCAGCTAAGGAGCCCGGCTCATGTGAGGGGGTTATCCAGACCTCTGAGGCGCCGAGGCAGTCCCTCAGCCGTTGCACAGCCACTGTGCCATGGGCCTGGTGTAAACAAGGGAAAGGACCCCATTGACTCCTGTTAAGGTAGTAAAATAAAGCATTGTCAGGTTTCCACAGGCCCCCCTAGGCTCTGGTCACCGGTGACACTGCACCTGCAGCACCAGTGGCAGCAGCGCCCGTGTCCCTCTGGTGGACTCTGGCCCCCGGTCACACACTCCGCCAGAGCCCCAGCCTGGCCGTCTCCTCTCCCTCATGACTGTCCAGGGCCTGGAGCCCCCCCTGTCTCCCCGGAAGAGTTCTTTCGTGAGACCCTCCCTGTCCTGAGACCTGTTTACTCCACGCTCGAACCCCCGCCTCACCTGCCACCTCCCCTCTAGCTTGTCTCAGCACTAGGACGTCCCTCCTTTTATGGGGCTGCATCCTGGGTCTGGCAAGCAGCCATTTCGTGCAAACCACTTGTGGATTACACCTCCCCTAAGCGAAGTCAAGAAACGTCACGTGACTTGGGCCCTGGTTACGAGTTGGGTGAGGTGGGATTCTTGAGTGAAATTCTGCTTCGCTCATCTGTGAGTGGCCCGTTCTTCTCTCACCCTCAGAGCACGCGGTACATGTGAGTATTAACTAGGGGTGGGCGGAATTTGCGGAAGCGACTTTCGCAAATTATCGCGACAATGTTAAAAATCTCCGCAAACAAGCGGAAATATCGCGAAGATGCGGAAGTTTTTTTCCGGCATGTTCGCGAGATTTTCTGCATGGTTACGGGTCGCCAACTTACCCATGTGGTTGCTTGCGGGCGCGGCCATCTTGTTTTCAGTTGTCTCGCGGTGCATGATCGCGAGAAAAAAGACGTGATCGCGCGACGCATGATGTCACTGCGGACGCGAACTGTCGCGAGACAGCGCAAATGGCTAAAACAATACAACATCTCATGGAGAACGCGACCGGATCGGGAAAACTTGTCGGCGAACGCGGGGATTCAGGTAAGGCGATCGCGCGCGCGCGAGAATGTATTATTTTACAGCGCGAGCAAGAACCAAATTATCGCAAAGATGCGGAATGCGGAAATTTTGACATTTCCGCGCTCTCCGCGGAACGCGGAAATGCCAAATTATCGCAAATTCCGCGAACGGAACGGAAATTTTGCCCAGGCCTAGTATTAACCCCATGGAAAAGGCAATACTGTGCGGAATTCCACCCAGTGAACCCAGGTCCAGCCAGTTACTCCTCATTCCGTGGAGTTTAACCTGTAACTGCATAGTGCTGGCAGGGTGTCACCTGTGATATAGGTGTTTAGGGGTGCAAAGTTACCACCCCGCATGATTCTGCAACTTGTAATCGTGGAACCTAAAAGGAAAAGTTAAAGGCTTTGCCTCATCCGAATACTGGTGACAGGCAGAGGTCTTCAAATGTTTTAATGCTGCGCCCTTCAGTGGAAAAAAATCCTCAGCCCCCCCCCCCCCCCCCCCCCTTTCAGAATTGTTAACAATTATTCTATTAAATTGCTAATATTTAAATATGTCTAGACTTACTCCAACATTGTAGTTCAGTTCTGTAACCGTTTTAAAAATGCAATCAAATACTTGATCACCAAACATACTATTCCGGTCAGTCTGGCCTCACTAACGTGTACAAGTGTCCACAGTGAGGCTATTAAAAGTGGGTTGGGGGGGTTTAAAAAATATTTGGAGTCCCTTTCCTTTTGTCACCTTCTCCCAGCCAGGGTATAAATGACAAAAGATGTTAGTGAAGGCCCCTCACAGAGCAGCGTGCTGCCGTTCATGTTTTCTCTGCTTACAACAGAGCACTGTTATCAGCATAATGCTTCTTTTGGCCAGAGTCTGGTGACCCCCCTGGGATCACTCGAGGCCCCCCTAGGTGGCCTGCCCCAGCCTGAAGACCCCTGCTGTAAGGAAGCCTCCTCTCCAAGCTCCGACCCTTTATGGGTGCATGTATAGGCATTAAGTCTACATAACACCTACAACAGGTCTCAAATCTATGCACCTCTCAGGCATAGGTGGGCGGTGCCCAACTCTACTCACTATCATTTCCAGGACTGAGAGCAGAAGCAAGTGTGGACACTACTCCCCCTTCACAAGCATGCTCAAGCAGCTGAGTGCACCATTGCTGCACAGGGACCGAAGAGTGTCAACAAGCAATCTGCCACCAGGTTCAGGGTACCACAACATTTCACTGCGCCACACATCTCACGGCACCATACATTCTGCTGCACCGCCACATTTCACTGCACTACACATCTCACTGCACCAACCAGTCTGCTGCACCACCACATTTCACTGCACTACACATCTCACTGCACCAGTCTGCTGCACCACCACATTTCACTGCACCACACATTTCACTGCACCAAACAGTCTGCTGCACCACCTCATTTCACTGCATCACACATCTCACTGCACCCTACATTCTGCTACACCACCACATTTCCCTGCACCACACATTCCGCTGCACCACCATATTTCATTGCACCACAGGTTCTGCTGCACCACCACATTTCAGTGTGCCGCACATTCAGCTGCACCACCACATTTCACGGCACCACACATTCCGCTGCACCACCACATTTCACTGTACCACACATTCCGCTGCACCAACACATTTCACTGCACCACAGGTTCTGCTACACCACCACATTTCTCAGCACCACACATTCCACTGCACCACCACATTTTACTGCACCACACATTCTGCTGCACCACCACATTTCATTGCACCACACATTCTGCTGCACCACCACATTTCACTGCACCACACATTCTGCTGCACCAACACATTTCACTGCACACCACATTCTGCTGCACCACCACATTTCACTGCACCACACATTCCGCTGAACCACCACATTTCACTGCACCACAGGTTCTGCTACACCACCACATTTCTCGGCACCACACATTCCGCTGCACCACCACATTTTACTGCACCACACATTCTGCTGCACCACCACATTGCATTGCACCACACATTCTGCTGCACCACCACATTTCACTGCACCACACATTCTGCTGCACCACCACATTTCACTGCACCACACATTATGCTGCACCACCACATTTCACTGCACCACACATTCTGCTGCACCACCACATTTCACTGTACCACACATTCTGCTGCACCACCACATTTCACTGCACCACACATTCCGCTGCACCACCACATTTCATTGCAACACACAGCCCCCTGCAGAACCACATTCCATTACTTGACAGTAATCCACTACTCGACCCCATTCCACCTCACCACCAAGTTGCCTATGTCGCCACATTGCACTGCCCCCTGTGCTGCACATGACACAACCCAGACGATAAAACAGGACATGGACCCGGCACACGATACATAGTGTAGGACGAGGGTGCCACAACGATGCAACAAGTCAGGCTCAGAGGGCTGTCAAGGCTTTGAGCAAAACTCTGGGAGAAGGAAGCTGCTTTCCAAAGGGGCATCTTATCAAGAGTAAAATCGCCGCTTTTCCGGCGCTATGTGCCAGAATAGCTCCAAATTTTACAACTCACAATTTACAAGGACTCGCGATCACGCTTTAGCGTGAGTTTCCTTGAGTCAGGTGCCTTTTTAACCCTACTTTGCAAGTCAGCGATATACATCACTAATGACATGCAAAGTAGGTGTTCCCAACCTAATCTGCATGGATTCCGCCAAAAACACAACATCGCCCTATTATCGAGGCGGGTCAGGCAATCACAAAAGCCGCGCGAACAGCGTTTTGCGTCACATTTGGAAAAGCGCGTACTATAAGGAAGCGCGCCATTAGGGCACGGCCCCCCGGGAACCCGGCCACGCCCTCGCAGCTCCTCATCGAAGGATTGGGCGTGACTAAGGCGAAGAATTACTTCCGGGGCAACGTTGTGACGTCACTCCCGGCCAGCTCAGGCAATGAGGGGGGAGGAGAGGGCGGGGGCCTATTTAGGTCAACTTGCCCTGGTCCTCGCCCTCTCTACCTTTCGGTGCCGGCCCCGTGTGGTGGGCGCATCGCCCGGTACGAGTGAGGCGCTCGGTGGAGGCTCCCTCTGGTGGCTGGCTGATCCGTTTTTTCTCCGGTGTTTACCCGGGAGAAGAGACGGTGGTGTTTGTTCCGCGTGTTCCAGGTGACCGGGTTGTGTCGGGTAATTATTGGGAGCGGGGGACACCCCCTTTTGTAGTTGTTTGAATAGGAAGACTGGCGGTTTGCGGGTCGGGAATCTTCATTCCTGTTGGTATGAATGCACCCGCAAAAAACAAAAAAAAGGCATCCCGAGTTGAAATGCTTCAAAGGCTGAAGAAAATGGATAAGGCTTTGAGCCAGCTAAATGGATGCGGCAGTACCTGCACCAGTCACTATCGATCGGCGACAACATTGGCTTGTCTTGTACCCTATTAGCAAGGCTGCACTGTTGCTGTGTCAAGGGCTCACAGGGGGTTGGAGTGGATCGCTTTAGAGCATCATAGTTACAGGCTACGAATGGTTCGCCAGTGATAGGCACTCAGTGGAGTGTTATGGGTAACAGTGAAAATGTCTTCCTAGAGGCTCTCTGCCCAGTTTCCATCATTGGGTTACCCACACCTCGACTGAGCAACCCCCTCCATGGGAGAGCTTGCTTGGGCTATGTATACCTTACGCATGCCTGCAGGCTGGCAGTGAAAGGGCTCAGTCCACTTCTTTCAGGAGTTGCGAACGCACCCTTATTACAGGGCCTGCCAAGCGTTTCAGGGTTGCAGCTTATGGACAGTTAGCTTACTTTGTAATAATGGTGCATCATTGGCAGCTTGTGCGGGTTGCATGATTATGTAGATTCACCTGGTAGATATCAGTCGGTCGCTTACCGTTCGTCAGATAGTTAGGGTTCGTTAAAGTGGCCTGCTCTACCACCCAGCTAAGCATCAGTTAATTCCTTTGGATTAGCTCCATCTCTTTGGTTTCCTTTATTGTCCGGTCCTAACCCAGCTTAATTCAGGACCGGATCTTTCAAGGTTGTTCATGGTTTGACTTAGTTCCCTTTGCCGGGTTTGAAATCCTTCCTTCACTTTAACAAAGCACATAATACACTTTTGTATAGCCTGCCCATCGTATTTGTGGTAGTCTCCTTGGCAGCCTATGAGTTGCCGTGGCATGCCAGTCCCGGGGCACGAATGGAAGGTGCACGCTAAGAGATGGCACCTACCTATTGTAGGAGAGTAGGATCTGCACTTATGTTGCCCCCACTTTGTTTCTGATGTATAGACTGGTTTCTGGCTATTGTCTGGCTGGGTCCCTGCTAATCAGGGCCCCAGTCTCTATGTTCTCTCTAAACGACTTGGTGTGCATATTAGGCGCACTAGTGATTGGATACTGTGGTACCTTATGAGCCCTTAGTATATGGTACCTTAGGTACCTAGGGCATTGGTACTTCACAGGCCTACCAGGGGCTGCAGCATGTGTTTTGCCACCCCAGGGAAGCATTCTCAATCTGACACCACAGGCCTGCTACTGCAGCCTGTGTGAGGTAGTGTTAGCACTCCTCACTGAGGTATAGGTTCCTATATCTCACCTTACACACACATATAAACCTATCAGCCACCCCTATAGGAGGTCCTATCAACCCTGAGGGCAGGGTGCTTGGTTTACTATGTGAAGGGGTGCTTCTGCATGAGCAGGACCCCTCTGCAGCTGGAGACTCTATTCTCTGTTGCTGTTTGTGGATGCGGTTAAACCATATACTCTTAAGTGCATTATAACCTCGTGGTAAATGCTAACTTTGACTGCATCAAAACATGTCGTGTTTGGTGTCAAACAACTTGGAATCATACCCCCACACCAGTAACTGGTGTGGGAGTATGATTCCACCCTTCTAGAAGGGATGACATGTACCCACTGTTCTTAAACGACAGAAATCTGAAAGAGCCCTGGCATCACAAAATGGATGCCACCAGCACAGACACTGGGCTGCCCTCCTGCTGCTGACTGAAACTCGCAGTGGAGGAAGCCCAACAAAAGGCATCCTGTCACAGGAAGGTGTCTCCACCTTCCAGACAGGATTTAGTGTATTGGAGCTGGGTGGGTGCACTCTTAGAGTGCTTTGAAGTCCTGCCTAGGGGGAGCAGTAGGCTCCTCTGTGCATATGCCAGCTCAAACCTGTTCAGGGGCTACCTGCCCCTGCTCTGGCGCGAAACTGAACAAAAGTAAGTGGGTGTAACCACCCACTACCCTGACCCTCCTAGAGGAGTGGTCATAGAGCTACTCCCTCCCCTATCTTCACTATAAGATAGCAAGCATTGCCAATGCAATTCAGATAACCCTGGACGACGCTCTACAAAGAAGAATCCTGGCCCTTTGACGTTCCACTACCTTTGGAAGACAGAAGAATCTCCCTTGGAGTCAAGGAGTGACTCCCCTGCTTGGCAGGCACCAAAAACCTTAATCAACGGTTGCAAACTATCCCACTCCCGGCGGAGTTCGAAGTCCCTGCTGCCCCAGAAGTAGATTTCCTGACTTTCTGATGGCCATTGTGAGTCCCCAGCGAAGCTGTGGTGAGTGGACCCTACAAGTGACGAGAAACAGCAATGCCCGGGGACTGTGCACTATTGTCAAGTGCAAACCCTAAACAACGCTCTACGAACTTGTGCATTGGACCATTTGTGGCCCAGGCCTCCAGCAGGTCGTGCTCCAAACATCAGCAGCCTACCCCATCCCGAGTGACCGTGGGCTCCTGTGAAGCATTTCCTGAGGAGGCATCTTTGCGATCACTTGCCCATTGGCTAGAGGGTCCCCCGAAGACTTTCTCATCAACTAAACAGGCTCTCCTAGTTGCTCCAGGCCTGTCCTCACCCATCCTTGCTGGGTGAGTCCATCAGATCTTGCTGGTCTGCACCATCGACTTTCTTCAGTCTACACGAGACTTGCAGTTGGCAAGGCTTGTTGGCTCCAATCCGGTTACTGACACCGTCATCAGCTGCAGACGTTGTGGGACACTCCGAATCCAGCTGCTGGTCATCATCGATCTTTCCTGGACCTCGTGAGCAAAGAGTCAAAACACCATCGATGACCTGAACCGACGTGACATCTGTGGTCATCCATCTTGCTGGCCACCGGTCACTGGCAAGTGACCTTGAACACTGTCCCTTCAATTTTCAGGTCTTCTACATCTTCAATCCATCTTCGGATTCCACCGGACACTTCTTCAGTCGTCGCAAGCAGCAAGTCTTCTTTGGTCTCCATTGAAAACTGCGACTCGACCCGACACCAAAAGACACCTATGCACCCGGCTTCCCTGGGTGAGGTAACTAGTGCACTCCGGTGCCCTAGTGTGTGTTGACCCTCAAAGTACCCTAGAACTTTAAAAATCAAACCGCGACTTGCTGCATTATAATCAATAGGGAACCCGCGGCTGTGTTCACACACTGCACGCATCTCCCGTGGGCCTGTTACTTACCTGCTAACACTGCAGTAGTGAAGCCCCAGTGATTCCCCAGGCCCTAGGCCTTGTCATTTTGCAAGTCGACATCCTTATACCATTTTTTTAGTATATGGTCTGGTACGCCCCAAGGGCTCCAGCCATATTTGTGCTTAATTTATTGTGAAACGTTGACATTTGAATGTGTACCTGGCTTCTAATCTCATAAAGAGATTAGTAGAGTGTGTCTAGTAATAAATACATATATATTTGATATATATACCTGTGTGGTGTCCTTTCATTTGGTAATTCAAGAGATTATAAGGTAAAACAAGCTGCTTTACATTCCTCAGAGACTTTGGGGCATATCAGCAACACCCGGCGATAATTATCGCTCAGTGCTCTTAGCGTGAGGATAATTATCGCCTGGTAACGTGGATTTTTATCGCTGAGATAGCATGCTATTAGCAACGCTTATCTCCTCAGCGATAAAAATCCTCACGCTAACTGCCTAACGTGAGATTATCGCTGGAAACCCAGCGATAATCTCACGCAATGTGGCGTTAGCTTACTGATAGGGACTCGCAAACTTAGCCATGATATCCACCTTCCATAGGATATCATGGCTAAGTCAGTCCTGAAGCAGGCGTAAGGAAAGTAGCGATAACAGGGGTTATCGCTACTTTTCCTGACGCTATGCTTCATAGCGTGTGGCTTGATGATAGGAGAAATGTCGCTTAGCGACATTTCTCCTGTCATGTTAGGTCAGGAACGCCCACTTTGCATCTCATTAGAGATGCAAAGCTGGGCGTTAGGAATCCTGACGCTAAAGCAAGGTTTCACGCGGTAGCGTGGCCTTGCTAATTAGGCAATAAAATTATCGCAGCTTTTCGGCCGGAAAACGGCTGCAAAAGCGGCGATAATTTTTTATCGCCTGCTTGTAAATATGCCCCTTAGCCTGAAGGCTGCTCTCCACAGCTACCACTAGGATAGCTTTCTTTAAAAGGTTGTCTTAAACCTATCTACCATAAGAGTCGAATTGGACTGGTGCAAGGTGGCCACTATAACTAGTGACCAGCATATGCCAGGCCAACTTCTCACATTGGTGGGCAGCGTGTGGGATTCCAGCTTGCCATTGTTTTACCAGAAAATCTCTATTTGAATTACTAACTGAAAACCACTAAAGGTACTCAAGGTACATATAAAGTCAAGCTTAGTATCAGTTAGTTCTACTGAACTTAGAGCTGTTGTGAAGGGCTAAGCACACCCTTGCTACAGCTCAAGCTAGGTTCAGTAGGCCACAAACTAGTGTAGGTAGTACAACACTGCACAACACTAGTATGTCCAGCAAGGTGGAGCCAGTGGGTCCGCCCAACCTCAGTACAAGGACATGGCCTACACTGACTTGAAGGCCATGTGTTTTGAAAGACAGCTGAGGGTAGGAAGGAGTCCCTCCTCACAGCACCTGATAGATCTGTTAGTAGCAGATGACCTGAGACAAGCTCTAGGAGCAAGTGGGTCTGCATCAGGGGGTGGTTCAAACATAGTCTCTGGGTCTGATGATGAAAATCAAGATGACCTGGAGTCTGTGATTGAAGGGCCAGACCCAGAAAGGTCTGAACAGAACAGAGGAATTCCCCCTAAGAGAGCTGACAGAGTGGAAGAAAGGCCTAGGTCCCCCTCAAGGGACTCTGACCATTCATATCACTCTGGAAGAGAATCTGTTCATCAGAGGAACTCATACTATCCCATAGAGACCTCCTCTGACAGAAGGTTCAAGATGCTCCAGTATGAGGAAGCTAGGTTTGCCCTCAGAACCAAGCAATTGGCCTTAGATAGAGAAGCCTTTGAGCTCCAGAGACTTTCTCAGAAAGAGGGGTTAGAAACCCCTGGTGGCAGCAACAGTGTCCCTAGAGGCAGAGATTACATTCCAGACCATAGGAACCTGTCCAAGGTTGTTCCTCCCTACCAGAGTGGGGATGATATACACAAATGGATAACTGCTTTGGAGAGGGCCTGTAAAGTTCAACAGGTCCCCCAGACACAGTGGGCAGCAATCCTGTGGCTCTCCTTTTCAGATAAAGGGAGAGACAAGCTCCTCACTGTTAGGGAAGAGGATGCTAATGACTATGAAGCCCTGAAAAGTGCATTAATAGATGGGTTTGGCTTAACCACTGAACAGTACAGGTTGAAGTTTAGAGATACCCAGAAAGGACAGACTCAGGATTGGACTGACTTTGTTGATTGTGCAACCAAGGCTCTGGAAGGCTGGCTGGTTGGTAGTAGAGTAACTGATTTTAAGGGATTGTATAATCTTATAATGAGAGAACAGATCCTTAATAATTGCCAAAGCCAGTTGTTGCATCAGTACCTGGTGGACTCTGATCTGACCTCTCCCCAAGAATTGGGAAAGAAGGTAGACAAATGGGTCAGAACCAGGGTGAGGCAGAAAACCCAGAACCAAGGGGGTGACACCAAGAAGCAAGATCCTAAAGAGTCAGATAAAGGTGGGGATAAGGCAAAACACCAGAAGTCTTCACAAGGGCCCCAAAAATCTGCATTTGGTGGGGATTAACAATCTACAAAGGGAAAAGGCCAAAAGAAGCCCTGGTGCACATTCTGTAAACAGAAAGGGTAGTGGACTTCTGATTGTACCAAGTCCAAATTCCAGACCACCACCACTCCTGCCCCTAAGGCAACTGTTCCCCCTAGTGCAGTCATTGGTGGAGGTAATACTCAGAATAAGGGTGTAGTAGGGTTGACCCTGGGTTCTGATGTGGACTCTAGCCTAGTCAGAGTACGAACACAGGCATTGCTAGTTTGTGAGGGAGGCATTGATATGTCCTTCCTGGTGAGCCCCAGTAATCTGGGCAAGTACAAACAGCAGCCTATCATTAATGGCAAACAGGCTTTGGCATTCAGGGACACAGGTGCTAGTGTCACCATGGTGGTAGAGGACCTAGTGGACCCTGCACAGATCATCCTGGGTGAAATGTACCAGGTGACCAATGCAAGCAATGTCAGGACCAACCATAGTCTGGCAGTTGTGAACTTCTGCTGGGGAGGGGTAACTGGCCTCAAAAGGGTAGTAGTCAGTGCAGACCTCCCTGTCGAATGTTTGTTGGGCAATGATCTGGAGACTTCAGCCTGGTCTGAAGTAGAATTATGGACTCATGCTGAGATGTTGGGCATACCTGCAGAGGTATTTGCTGTGACCAGGTCACACGCCAAAATGCATAAAGCTGAACCAGCTCTGGATCCTGAAACTATGGACCAGATGCAACCCAAGAGGAGGAGCAGTAGGGTTAAGGCAGTGCCTTCCCCGCCCCAGAGGGACTTGAGCCTGATCAGATTGAGTTCTTGGGGGCAGGGGGACCTTCCAGGGAAGATCTGAGTAAGGAGCAACAGTGCTGCCCCTCTCTTGAACCCCTCAGACAGCAGGCTGCTGCTGAGGCTGCTGGTAGTGCTAGTGGGTCCCATAAAGTTTATTGGGATGAGGGGCTCCTATATTCTGAGGCTAGAGATCCTACCCCTGGAGCCACCAGGAGGTTGGTAATACCTCAGAAGTTTAGGGGGTTCCTCTTGACCCTAGCACATGACATCCCATTGGCAGGACACTTGGGCCAAAACAAGACCTGGGACAGGCTTGCTCCACATTTTCATTGGCCACACATGTCTGAGGACACCAAGGAGTTTTGTCGCTCCTGTGTCACTTGCCAAGACAGTGGCAAGTTAGGTGGCACAACAAAGGCCCCCCTGATACCACTACCTGTGGTGGGGGTCCCCTTTGAAAGGGTAGGGATTGACATTGTTGGTCCCCTTGACCCTCCAACTGCATCTGGGCACAGATTTATACTGTTGGTAGTGGATCATGCCACCAGGTATCCAGAAGCTATACCCCTAAGGAATACCACAGGTCCTGTGGTAGCAAGAGCCCTCGTTGGAGTTTTCTCCAGAGTGGGTTTCCCTAAGGAGGGCATCTCTGACAGAGATACCAACTTTATGTCAGGATATCTAACAGCAATGTGGAAGGAGTGTGGTGTCAACTACAAATTCACTACTCCCTATCACCCACAATGCAATGGGTTAGTTGAGAGATTCAACAAAACCCTAAAGAGAATGATTAAAGGCCTCCCAGAAAAGCTTAGGCGAAAATGGGACCTTTTACTTCCCTGCCTTCTGTTTGCATACAGGGAGGTTCCACAGAAGGGGGTTGGCTACAGCCCTTTTGAACTTCTGTTTGGGCACCCTGTTAGAGGACCATTATGTTTGGTGAAGGAGGGATGGGAGTTACCTCTCAAACCTCCCAAACAGGATGTGATGGACTATGTACTTGGTCTCCGCTCCCGGATGTCAGAGTATATGAAGAAGGCAACAAAAAACCTTGAGGCTAGCCAAGAATTACAAAAAGCTTGGCATGACCAAAAGGCTGTCCTGACTTTTTATCAGCCAGGCCAGAAAGTGTGGGTGTTGGAGCCTGTGGCCCCAGCAGCTCTCCAGGACGAATGGAGTGGTCCCCATACAATTGTTGAGAAAAAGGGAGAAGTCACCTACTTGGTGGATCTTGGAACTCCCAGGAGCCCCCTTAGGGTGCTCCATGTCAACAGACTTAAGCCAATATGTGGACAGGGCTGACATGGGCTTGCTCATAGCAAATGATGAGGACCAGGAGGAGGAGAGTGACCCTCTCCCTGACCTGCTCTCACAGAACCCTGATGATAGGTCAGTGGATGGCGTTGCTTTGGCAAGCAGCCTCACTGAACATCAGCAAACTGAATGTAGACAAGTGCTACAACAGTTTAGACATATGTTTAGCCTGACCCCAAGTCAGACTTCCTGGTGCACCCATGAGGTGGACACTGGAGACAGTCTGACTGTAAAGAGTAAAATCTACAGGCAACCTGACCATGTCAGGGATTGTATCAGGACTGAAGTCCAGAAAATGTTGGAACTAGGTGTGATTGAGCCTTCAGATAGCCCTTGGGCTAGCCCAGTAATCCTTGTGCCAAAACCTCATATCCAGGGTGGTAAGAAAGAGATGAGGTTTTGTGCTGACTACAGAGGCCTCAATGCAGTCACTAGAACTGATGCCTACCCAATCCCAAGGGCAGATGAACTAATAGACACTTTGGCCTCAGCCAAGTATCTTAGTACATTTGACCTAACAGCTGGCTACTGGCAAATCAAGTTAGCTGATGATGCCAAGGCTAAAACAGCATTCTCAACCCCTGGTGGGCACTATCACTTTGTGGTAATGCCCTTTGATTTGAAAAATGCACCTGCCACTTTTCAGAGGTTGGTGAATAAAGTTCTGACTGGTATGGACACTTATTGCTCAGCTTATCTGGATGATATTGCTGTCTTTAGTTCCACCTGGCAGGATCACCTGGTCCACCTGAGGAATGTTTTGGCGGCCCTGCAAAAAGCAGGCCTCACTATCAAGGCCACTAAGTGCCAGATAGGGCAGAGTCAGGTTGTGTACCTGGGCCCCCTTGTAGGTGGGGGCCAGGTTCAACCATTGCAGAGCAAAATCCAAACCATAATGGAATGGGTAGCTCCAACCACCCAGACACAGGTTAGCGTCTTTTTAGGCCTGACTGGGTACTATAGGAGGTTTGTTAAGGGATATGGATCTATAGTGACCCCCTTAAATGATCTGACCTCTAAGAAAATGCCAAAAAAGGTTCAGTGGACAGCTAGCTGTCAAAAGGCATTTGATGACCTCAAGCAGGCAATGCGCACTGCCCCCATCTTGCAGAGTCCAGATTACAAAAAGAAGTTCATTGTTCAAACAGATGCTTCAGAGCTGGGTGTGGGATCTGTACTGTCTCAACTTAATGATGAAGGTCAAGACCAGCCAGTAGCTTTCATAAGCAGAAGGCTGACCCCTAGAGAGAAACGTTGGTCAGCTATAGAGAGGGAGGCCTTTGCTGTGGTGCCGGCCCTGAAGAAGCTGAGGTCATACTTGTTTGGCACTCACTTCATAGTTCAGACTGACCACAAGCCCCTCCTATGGCTCAAACAGATGAAAGGTGAAAATCCTAAATTGCTCAGGTGGTCCATTTCCCTACAGGAGATGGACTATACAGTGGAACATAGACCTGGGACCCAACATGCCAATGCAGATGGACTCTCAAGGTATCTCCACTTAGAACATGAAGACTCAACTGGTCAAGGTTAGTTTATTGTCCCTGCGTTTGGGGGAGGGGGGGTTGTGTAGGAGAGTAGGATCTGCACCTACGTTGCCCCCACTTTTTTTCTGATGTATACACTGGTTTCTGGCTATAGTCTGGCTGGGTCCCTGCTAATCTGGGCCCCAGTCTCTCTGTTCTCTCTAAACGACTTGGTGTGCATATTAGGTGCACTAGTGATTGGATACTGTGGTACCTTATGAGCCTCTAGTATGTGGTACCTTGGGTACCTAGGGCATTGGTACTTCACAGGCCTACCAGGGGCTGCAGCATGTGTTATGCCACCCCTGGGAAGCATTCTCAATCTGACACCACAGGCCTGCTACTGCAGCCTGTGTGAGGTAGTGTTAGCACTCCTCACTGAGGAATAGGTTCCTATATCTCACCATACACACACATATAAACCGATCGGCCACCCCTATAGCAGGCCCTATCAATCCTGAGGGCAGGGTGCTTGGTTTACTATGTGAAGGGGTGCTTCTGCATGAGCAGGACCCCTCTGCAGCTGGCAGAGTCTAATCTCTGTTGCTGTTTGTGGATGCGGTTAAACCATATACTCTTAAGTGCATTATAACCTCGTGGTAAATGCTAACTTTGACTGCATCAAAACATGTCGTGTTTGGTGTCAAACAACTTGGAATCATACCCCCACACCAGTAACTAGAAGGGATGACATGTACCCACTGTACTTAAACGACATAAATCTGAAAGAGCTCTGGCATCACAAAAGGGATGCCAGCAGCACAGACACTGGGCTGCCCTCCTGCTGCTGTCTGAAACTCGCAGTGGAGGAAGCCCAACAATGGGTTTCCTGTCACAGGGAGGTGTCACCACCTTCCAGACAGGATTTAGTGTTTTGGAGCTGGGTGGGTGCACTCTTAGAGTGCTTGAAGTCCTGCACTGGGGGAGCAGTAGGCTCCTCTTTTTATTTATTTATTTAAATTTTTTTAATAAAATTTTATTTGGGTATCCAAAAAGTGATACAATACAATGCAAAAGTCATGACATTACAGTGGTGTGTAACAGCCAAATACAGAGCAGAGATGTGAAACATATACACTTATCCGAAACATCTATACAGTGATATCCGTGACGCCCAATGACTGCACAGAGACCTCAATCGCCTTTACAGTGTTACATAAAACGGCTCTACTCAACTTAGCAAGCCACCATGAAGGACACCGCCTCCAGTGTGTGCTATAACATGCAATCGTTAACTACCGTGAGCCTCAGTAAGCTCCTCAGTTTTATGACTCATATGGGAAGACCCCCCTATACTGCTGCAGCTCCATCGCCCCCGGCTGTATCGGAATCCCCAGAGTGCGCCCTGGCCCACTCGAGAAACGGCTCCCAGATCTCCCTTGGTCTGGAGGTTGGCGGCATAAGCTCCCAGTACGCTGCCAACTGAGTTTGGCCATACGTGACTTCCCTCAACCAATCTTTAATTGTGGGTTTCCTTCGCCTCCCCCAAACAATAGCTATCTGTCGTCTAGCAAATAACAAAAGCAGTGCATGCAACCTACGCTTTTTAATGTGCGTGTGTTTAACATATCCCAATAGGCCCAACACCGGGGAGGGAGGCACCTGGATGCCCAGGATCTGGTTGATAGTTTCGAAAAATTTTACCCAGAATAGAGTAATGCTCGGACAGTCCCAGGCCATATGAAAGAACGATGCGGCAGCTGCTCCACAACGCCAACAACAGTCATCGTCTCGTAATCCCATTTTATGTAAGCCAATGGGCGTCCTATAATAACGGTGTAAAAATTTTAAATGAATCAGTCGAAGTTTTTAGTTTTGTGTGAGATCAGTCATTTGGGCGCAACAGTAGGCCCATTCGGCGTCCGCCAAGGGCACGGGCAGCTCGGCGTCCCATTTAGCACGAGCACCGGACACAGCCGCTGGGGCATCCGTCTGCATATGAGTGTAAAGTCTGGTAATTAATTTGCGGGAGGACGGTGTATTCAGCACGTTTTCCAGAGCATTCAGTGTAGGTGGCTGAAATGGGAAAGTGGCGTGCAGCTCACGACAAGCCGCCGGAAGTTTGTGGTGCAAGAATGTCTCCCCAAAGGGTACCCCCTCACCCTCCACTGCTGTCGGATAGTCCCTGAACACCCCACCCGGGTAAAAGTCTGCAAAGGTATTAAGCTTCATCCCCCGTGCAGTTTTCCTAGTTATCTCATCCTGCACGTTAGGCAGAAGTGGGTTCTGTGCTATTGGGATCGAGGGAGCGTACAATATTGGCATTTTCGCTCTCCTCCGTAGTCCCTCCCACGCCCATCGCAGCGTTTCAGTAGTGTCCAACCCATCCGTGGGGCGTTTATAGCTCTGATATATAGCTACACACAAAGGTACCGGTGCAACCACATCCTCCTCAACAGCGACATGTGGCTGGAATGGCGTCTGATGAACCCAATATTGTAGGAACTGCGCCTGCGCCCAAAGGGCATATAACTTCATATCCGGGGCACCCAGCCCACCCTGTCTGGTCGGTAACATCAACAGTTCCCACGACACCCTAGCTTGACCTCCCGCCCACACTGGCGAGATCAACAACGACCTCAGAGTATTGAAAAAGGACTGAGTGAGTATGAGTGGCAAGTTCGGGAAAAGATATAGAAATTTAGGCAGAATGCCCATCTTAGCCAGAGCAACTCTACCAGCCAGTGACAATGGGAGCCTGCCCCACAATGCTACCTTATCTTCCGGCCAATTAACCGCCCTGCCAAAATTTAGGTTTCAAAGTTCTTGCACATCTCGGCTAACCCATATGCCCAAATATTTCACTGCGTCATTTTCCCATTGGAGTGGGAATTCCGAGGTAACCGCCTTGGTATTATCTGTGAGGGGAAAATTCACTGATTTATTCCAGTTTATTTATACGCTGGACAGACCACAAAACCTGATAAATTCTCTCAACACCACATCCAGGTTGCGATCCGGGTTCAAAATGTACAGCGTGATGTCATCCGCATATAACGATATTAGCAGGCTGCGTGCGCTAAAACCGATCCCCTTATCAGTATGATGTTGCCTAATCCGCTCAGCCAGGGGTTCCATTGCTATTGCGAAAAGTAATGGGGAGAGCGGGCACCCCTGTCGTGTGCCACGTGTAATCGGAATAGAGTCCGAAACAAGATTGTTCACTCGTATCCGGGCCGTTGGTCTAGTATATAGCAGTTGAATCCACCGGAGGAACAGAGGGCCGAACCCCATCCGTTCAAGAATTCTAAATAAATAGGGCCATTCAAGCGTATTGAATGCCTTTGTGGCATCCAGAAACGCCATTACCGCCTGCACGTCAGGATGTAGGTAGTGTAGCACCGAGAACACCGTACGGAGGTTATGGGAGGTGGATCTGCCGGGAATGAAGCCCGACTGGTCCGGCAAGGCAATCATGGGAAGCATAGGCTGCAGCCTATTTGCTATCAATTTGGCCAGAATCTTTACATCTACATTTATAAGTGATAATGGTCTGTATGAGTCCAGCATATTGTCCGGTTTTCCCAGCTTTAATAATGTGATGATAATGGCTTCTCGCATAGAGGGGGGCAACACACCTATATCATGTGCTTCCACATATACAGCCAGAAGTCGGGGAGCAAGCTCCTCCACATATGCTTTATAGAATGCTGTTGTCAGCCCGTCTGACCCCGGGGCTTTATCTAGGGGTAAGCTCATAATAACACTAGTCACATCTTCTATTGTGAATGGCAGATGCATGTATTCCCAATGTCTGTCGTTAAACCATGCCAGTGCCACGGAGTCTAGGAATTCCTGCATGCCCTCCTGGCACTCTGTTAGCGTTGCTTTATATAGCTGTGCATAAAACGAGGAAAATTCCTCTAGGATGGCTGGGGATCTCTGTATCGTGTTGCCACCTCTGTCGATAATTTCGGGTACAAAGGCCGTGGAGCGCTGGCCTCTAAGCAAACCTGCAAGTGTACGCCCAGGTCTGTCTCCCTCCCCATATCTGCGCACTTCAGCATGTTTCCCGAAGAATTTAACTTCTCTGTGCGCTTCTTCTTCATATTCTAACAGTTTGCTTTTCAGATCCGCAAGCAAGGCGGCGTCTCCCTCACGTTGTATTCGGGTCTCCAAATCTTTTATCTGAGATTCAATGCTACCCAATGTGGTTCTGATGGCCTTTAAAACTCCGGCCTGCCGAGAGATGCACTTCCCCCTAATAACTACGTTAAAAGCTTCCCAAAGCGAAGCCTCGGTGGCTACCGACCCAGTATTCAACGCGAAGTAATCAGATATGTCAGTGCGTATGTCTTCCTTAAATGATTCATCCAGAAGCGCCCTCGGGGGAAGCCTCCAGGTGAATTCCCTGCGTGTAGTGTTGGGCAGGGAGATCGTGAGCAAACAAGGGGAGTGATCCGACAGTGTTCTCGATAAGTGCTTCACCTAAATCACCCAACTGGCCATATCCCTCGTCAGAAGCCAATAATCTAGGCAAGACCAAGTACGGCGATGCTCCGAAAAGCATGTGCCCTCCCTAGTCAATGTATTACGGATTCGCCAGATATCCACCATATCCCCATCCTCCAGCAGAGCATTAAGGACCCTACCGGCCGTGGGGTGATGCGTCCTCGCTGTACCCTGTCTCTCTAAATCGTCATGCAGAATGGCATTAAAATCCCCTCCCCAAAGGATCGTGTCGCATCCAGTAGTTTTGACCTTGGCCCATACTTCCTGGAAGAACCCAGGCGAGTCTACATTTGGGCCATATAATGCGACCAGTGTCAGCAACGTGCCTTCCAGGTAGCCCAGTAATATAATGTATCTCCCGTCGTCATCCGTGTACACCTCCCGCTCCCTCCAATCCAAACCGCGTTTTATCAGAACAGCCACCCCTCTGGAATAGTTGGAGTACACCGAGGCGTACGCAGACCCCCATCTCGTGTGCCGCAGCTTTGCAGATGTTGGGGTGCTAAGATGAGTTTCTTGTAGCATGTATATGTCAATATTATATCTAGCAAGATAGACATGCACCATTCAGGACTTCCTACTGTCGTTAAGGCCGCGTATGTTCCAAGTCAGACAATTTACTGTTGTTCCGTGTATGTTGTATCAGTCAAATATGTGACATCACGACTCATTTCATCCAGATGCAATGTTTCTTTGTGTCGTTCTCCACACCAACCATGACATGTCCACACACCACTAACTCAATATGAAACTGACCCCATTCCCCCCCCACCCACGTCAACCCCCCAACTAGGTTGAAGCAAAACCCCCCCCTAGAACACAACCAATAGAATACACCAGGGAAACTTCCCATGGGGACGTGTGAGTGCCAAGCGACAACCCCTACCTACGTGGGGTGGCCAAGAAACTGCAGGGGATAGAATTTACAAAGTAACACAGCAGGAACATTCCAATGGCGCCTCTACCATCTTCTCGTCCCACCTCCACTTGCGGTTACAATCAGATACCTCCCCACTACATCCAATAGTGCGACCATAGTATATGTACGATGACTTAACAGAATCACATATAATCAAAGCAACATATTATGCAATGAACTAAAATCAGACTAAGCTTGCAAATTTGAATTGTAAAAGCAACGAGATATATGGCAGTCCTGAGTCTTTGTGCCGTCTCTCAACCCTTCAAACCAACATTAAGATCCCTGAGCATGGGCCCATTCCAGAGAGGAGCATCATAGGAGAACCACAATACACATATCAGTCATTATCACTTAGCTGATTTACAGTAGCATCTCCAGGACGAGGGCTGGGTTTTTTCGATTTGCCACCTACATGTTTGGCAAATTTCAGAGCAGACTTGGCGTCGGTAAAAAAATGAGCAGAACCATCATATGACACTTTCAGTTTGGCTGGATAGAGCAGGGAGTAGGGGATCTGCGACTGCATGAGAATCCGTTTCGCTGGCAAGAACTCCCTTCTGGCCGCCTGGACCGCCGGGGTGAAATCTGGGAAGAAGGCGACTTGGTGCCCTTGATGCTGTATGGACCCCAACGTGCGAGCCTGGCGCAACACCGCATCACGGTCCTGGTAATTTGAGAGTCTTGCCAATATGGGACGTGGCGGAGCCCCCACCGGCGGCCTGGGCCCCAGAGTGCGATGTGCCCGCTCCACAGCAAATTGAGGCGAAAGGTGCGTGGCAAACAAGTCTCGTAGAAGATCCGTTACGTACGTTTCCATCTTCATGATCGCTGTTGTTTCCGGAATGCCAGTAATGCGTACGTTATTCCGCCGCGATCTGGCCTCCAAATCCTCATTCTTCACCCGGATCTCACCTAGTAGTCTGTCCATTTGCGACAGCTGATCCTTGGTCTCCACCTGGAATTCGTGAAAGTGGGTCTGCTTATTTTCAAGAGCATCCAGTCTGTGTTCGTGCACTCCCACCTGGGTCTTTACGGATTTCATCTGGGATGTCAGGGTGTCCAGTTTTGCGACGATGTTGCGCAAGCTAGTTCGCATTTCCAGCATGAGGGTGCGCGTATCCTCACCTTGTTCTATATGCCGTCCCTCCGTTGCCCCCCCAGTTGCCGAGTCAGCATCCTGCTCCAGTTGTCTGGTCGATTTGCGTTGCTCAAAGCTAAGCTTGGGCTGTTTGGCGTCCTGCTTGCCCATGCTGCACGGCAACTCCGGAGCCTACAGGCCGCAGTATGTACCTGGCCCACCCTTTTAGGCCACAGCCTCTGCAGTACACGCACAAAGTGCACCCCCTGCTCCCCAGTGCGGCGTGGGGTCGGGCTGCTCAGGTCTAGCGTGTCCGTAGCATCCACTCGATCCTCACTTCGAGTGCTCTCGGGGCTGGGCAACTGCGACCAGATCGATAAACACAACGGCTCACCCTTGCTGCCAAAAGATCAAAAGTCCGCCGGGCTCCCGCTTAGTGGCTTTTGAGTAGCTCCTATGCAGGCCAGTGAGGAGCTGCGCAGTCACCCACGTGGAGGTCTCCCCAGCCAGTCTCCCAGGATGAGTGCAACTGTCCGGTTGTCCTCGGAATCGTGCAGTGCTCAGACTCCAGCCATAGGGCAGCAGCTCTGTGCCCCGATCTCCCCTTACAGCAGCGCACCTCACCTCGGACGCAGCACCGCTCCTCGGCTCAATTCAGACCGATCTCGCCCGCAGCCAAGATGGCGTCCACGTCGGCAGGGTACCCTGCCTGATTCCTCCCCTCAGCCCCGGAGCTCACCAGGGCATCAGGACCTCTTGCGGCAGCCGCTCACCCCGCCAACCGTGTCATCGGCGCGCCGATAGGCTAGAGAAGATTCCTCTGTGCATGCCCATTCCGCCTCCGCCCGAGGCCCGATTTCGAACCGCGGCACCGGGTGTCCGCTGTATCCGCAACCCTGCTCCACAGTGCATCGCGCGAGGATCGTCTGCTGCCTCCCGGGTCCAAAAAGTCGTCTTTGGGTCAGCCGGCTGGGCTGCAATTACCACCGCTTATAGCCACGGATGATCCGACGATAGAGTTACGGCAGGAACAGAAATTCGTCCCCGTATTAAGTACGGATTAATGAAGGATTTGTTCTCGGCCAGCGGAGCTCGCTCAAGGAGCAGCCATTCCGCAGCCCGCAAGCCACGCCCCCGAGCAGTAGGCTCCTCTGTGCATATGCCAGCTCAAACCGGTTCAGGGGCTACCTGCCCCTGCTCTGGCGTGAAACTGGACAAAGGGAAGTGGGTGTAACCACCCCCTATCCTGACCCTCCTAGAGGAGTGGTCATAGAGCTAGTCCCCCCCTGTCTTCACTATAAGATAGCAAGCTCTACAAAGAAGAATCCTGGTCCTTCAATGTTCCACTACCTTTGGAAGACAGAAGAATCTCCCTTGGAGTCAAGGAGCGACTCCCCTGCTTGGCAGGCCCCAAAAACCTTAATCAACGGTTGCAAACTTTCCCGCTGGAGGTAGATTTCCTGACTTCTCGACGGCCACTGTGAGTCTCCAGCGAAGCTGTGGCAAGTGGACCCCACGAGTGACGAGGAACAGCAATACCCAGGGACCGTGCACTATTGTCAAGTGCAAACCCTAAACAACGTTCTGTGAACTTGTGCATTGGACCATTTGTGGCACAAGCCTCCAGCAGGTCTTGCACCAAACATCAGCAGCCTACCCCATCCCGAGTGACCGTGGGCTCCTGTGATGCATTTCCTGAGGAGGCGTCTTTGCAATCACTTGCCCATTGGCTAGTGGGTCCCCCAAAGACTTTCTCATCTACTAAATGGGCTCTTCTGATTGCTTCAGGCCAGCCCTCACACACCCTTGCTGGGTGAGTCCATCAGACCTTGCTGGTCTGCACCATCGACTTTCTTCAGTCTACATGAGACTTGTAGTAGCCAAGGCTTGTTGGCTCCAATATAGTTGCCAACACCGTCATCAGCTGCAAACTTTGTGGCACACTCCGAATCCAGCTGCTGGTCATCGCCGATTCTTCTTGGACCTCGTGAGCAAAGAGTCAAAAGCACCATCGATGACCTGAATCGACGCGACATCTGTGGTCATCCATCTTGCTGGCCACCAGGCACTGGCAAGTGACCTTGAACATTGTCCCTTCAATTTTCAGGTCTTCTACATCTTCAATCCATCTTCAATTCCACCGGACACTTCTTCAGTCGTCGCAAGCAGCAAGTCTTCTTTGGTCTCCATAGAAAACAGCGACTCGACCCGACATCAAAAGACACCTATGCACCCGGCTTCCCTGGGTGAGGTAACTCGTGCACTCCGGTGCCCTAGTGTGTGTTGGCCCTCGAAGTACTTACCTTGTAAGTGGCTTGCTTGTTGACTTCCTCGAAGTACCATAGAACTTTAAAAATCAAACCGCGACTTGCTCCATTATAACCAATAGGGAACCCGCTGCTGTGTTCACACACTGCACGCGTCTCCCGTGGGCCTGTTACTTATCTGATAACACTGCAGTAGTGAAGCCGCAGCGATTCCCCAGGCCCTAGGCCTTGTCATTTTGCAAGTCGACATCCTTATACCATTTTTTTAGTATATGGTCTGGTACGCCCCTAGGGCTCCAGCCATATTTGTGCTTAATTTATTGTGAAACGTTGACATTTGAATGTGTACCTGGCTTCTAATCTCATAAAGAGATTAGTAGAGTGTGTCTAGTAATAAATACATACATATTTGATATATATACCTGTGTGGTGTCCTTTCATTTGGTAATTCAACAGATTATAAGGTATAACAAGCTGCTTTACATTCCTCTGAGACTTAGCCTGAAGGCTGCTCTCCACAGCTACCACTAGGATAGCTTTCTTTAAAAGGTTGTCTTAAACCTATCTACCATAAGAGTCGAATTGGACTGGTGCAAGGTGGCCACTATAACTAGTGACCAGCATATGCCAGGCCAACTTCTCACACCTATTATTTTCAATGGGAGTTGGGGCCCTACAGAAATATGCTGAACATACTTGTCCGGGTGTAAGTTTAGGACACAGACAATTTCAGCGGCACCTGCAAGTTTGCTGGGCTTGTTCTGAGCAGCATGGTTAACTCGGGTAGAGGCTCAGCTGATTCCAGCTGCGCCCATAACATAACTGAAATTAGAGGGCCATGGGGCCTCCATACAGGCAGCGGCCCAGAAAGCTAGGTCCTTGACAGTTCTCCGGTGGTTTAGAGTTCGGCCCTAGCACAGTTGGGAGGGGCCTCGCTTTGTGAGTGCACTCAGAAGTTATGCCTAAAGTGCTTAGGATGTACAGGACCTTTGCGTCTCTGCGGGGGATAATAAATGTAACAAGGCACTCAATGGTCATGCCAAAAAGTGCTTCGGACTTACAGGGCTGTTACGTGTCTGCAGGGGAGGAAAGCTCCCCCCACCCCCTTTTTCACTGGAGGCCCACTTAGGGTGGCTGGCAAATCGGCATAAAGAGTTAGGGTAGGTTTTAGGGTAGGTCTGTTGATGTCCATAAGGGCATACATGTCCATCCGTCCTCTGGTTTGGACTCTTGCATAGTTTGTGCATAACACACCTTGGTCTACCTATCGCGCCTGGGGATGGATCATAGTGGTCACTCCAAAACAGTATTGGGGCTGTGACATGTGCAGCGGGCAGGATATTTCAGCAGACGAGAGTAAGATAGTATGTCTTCCAGAGTTGTGGGGTGCTGGGTCACTGGCCCGGGCGATGGGTCACTTATCATTGGCAGCACGGGCTGGAGTTGAAACTGGGGGGCTTTGAGTGCCCCCCCCCCTTCTTGTTTTGGTTTGACTGATATTGTTGGCCTTCAGATCACACACTTTGGCCAGTTAGTGGAAGACTCCTGGTGCCAGGGGGGACTATGGTTCCCAGAGTTGGTTATCTTACATTTAAGAAGTAATGATATGTTTGGGCTGGGACACAGGGTTGCAAGGGAGGCTCTGTTGTCTGAAGTCGCCCAGTTGTGTTGGACGTTCCAAAATGGCATGGTGTCATAGTGCCATGGCGGAAGTGGGGGCCAGGACTGCGGTCAAGTACCCACTGTTAATGTTGTGGCTCGGAATGCCGCAATGGCCTAGGAGGTACTGATATGTTTCGGGTGGGCCGGAGGGGAGGCTCTGCCGGGATTCACCCAATTAGGATAAGACGTTCCCTGGATAGCGTGGTCTCATAGTGCCGTGGCAGTAATTTCGGGGCCAGGACTGCGGTCAAGTGCCCCTCTTTTTTAATGTTGGCCATGTGCCTTGAAGGCCGGTATGGCCTAGCGGTCTCTTGGGCAGGGGCCTGCTTGGTATGCACCACAAATTAGGCTACCTGGGACCCGGACTGGGAGATCCGGGCATTTGAATCCGATATGGCTCCGAGCCTGGGGATTGATGGAACTCGAGGAGGCTGCAGTTGCCTGGTGGTGGGGAGGGCGAAGGGCGGTTGGCCCTGGTCGCCCTTGTGGCGGTAAGGAGGCCACATAAATTGCCTTACATTGTTAAGGGGAGTCCTCCTGCATACTCCCTAGGCCAGCACTGAGGGGTAGAGATGGTAAGCTCACCCCAGAGAGAATGGAGACACCGGCTGGGGGCAAGGGCGCCAGTTTACAAACTAGGGCATGGGGCATCCGCCCCTGGTTATTCCCTACGAGCCCCGATGGGCAGCCTGGTGGTGGAGGGGGCCCCTCGGGTCGCGGACAAGGACCAGAGGGCAGGGGCTCACCTCTCAAGGACGTAGGTGGGTTGCTCCTTGCGTGGTCCTCAGTTGGTTGGGGGACACGAGCCAGAAGGCCCCTTAGTGCTGGAGCAATAGACAACATTCTTTGTGTATATAAATTGAGTTCTGTCAGACTTGCTGATGGATTATGATTTTATGATCAACTGAAATGTAAATATTGTTTAACGATTGAATTTGATAAATCCATATCGTTTGGAATTGTATTAATTATATATTGCCATGTTTGTTGGTTTGTAATAAACATGGCCTCTTTTACCCACAGCTCTGGTCGTCAAGTATTTGTGGGTTCAAATGGGGGCGGGGCCGGGAGCAACCTAGGGGGTACGGGTCCTATGGAAAAGCACGTACTATAAGGAAGCGTGCCACTAGGGCACGGCCCCCCAGGAACCCGGCCACGCCCTCGCAGCTCCTCATCGAAGGATTGGGCATGACTAAGGCGAAGAATTACTTCCGGGGCAACGTTGTGACGTCACTCCCGGCCGGCGCAGGCAATGGGGGGGAGGAGAGGGCCGGGGCCTATTTAGGGCAACTTGCCCTGGTCCTCACCCTCTCTACCTTTCGGCGCCGGCCCCGTGTGGAGGGGACTTCTTGAATCTCCCACCCACCCATCCCTAGAGTTAGAGCTTGGGAAGGTGTTGGAAGTTGAATGGAGAGTGGCGGTAAGGAGGCCACATAAATTGCCTTACATAGTTAAAGGGAGTCCTCCTGCATACTCCCTTGGCCAGCACTGAGGGGGAGAGACGGTAAGCTCACCCCAGAGAGAATGGAGACACCGGCTGGTGGCAAGGGCGAACTAGGGCATGGGGCATCCGCCCCTGGTTATTCTCTACCAGCCCCGATGGGCAGCCTGGTGGTGGAGGGGGCCCCTCAGGTGGCTGACAAGGACCAGATGGCAGGGGCTCACCTCTCAAAGACGCAGGTGGGTTGTGCCTTGCGTGGTTCTCAGTTGGTTGGGGGACGCGAGCCATAAGGCGCCTTAGTGCTGGAACAATAGACAACATTCTTTGTGCATATAAATTGAGTTCTGTCAGACTTGTTGATGGATTATGATTTTATGATCAACTGAAATGTAAATATTGCTTAACGATTGAATTTGATAAATCCAGATCGTTTGAAATTGTATTAATTATATATTGTCATGTTTGTTGGTTTGTAATAAACATGGCCTCTTTTACCCACAGCTCTGGTTGTCAATTATTGATTTGTGGGTTCAAATGGGGGCGGGGCCGGGAGCAACCTGGGGGGTATGGGTCCTATTAACCCCTGAAGAAAACCTGACTTAGCCATCCTGCCAATGGAAGGTGGATTGTCAGGCTGAGTCCACCAGGGCGTATCAACAAGGATTTCGCCATTGGTGAGTTTATATCGCTGGATTTCCAGCGATATTCAAGCATTTTGCCGCTATCGCTGGATTTTAAATCGCCAGTGTGCAAAGCGTTATTAATACAGCGCTATCGTGACGATAAATTCTAGCGATAGCCGGCCAAAGCAAAAAACGTGCTAAGCGCGTTTAGCGATAATTATCGCTACGTGTTGATAATATGCCTCCAAGTCCTCTCCAGAGCCGCTGGCGCCCGGGAGGTCGGGTCAGGAGAGGTTTCTGGAGAGCCTGGCCCTGTGACTGTGAGTTAAAAGCATCTGAGAGCCAGAGGGCAGCGAACCACGGCGACCAAAGAGGCCCTTAGGCCACAGGAGCACTCTTCAGAGTCAGCCCCGGAGCTGTGGTGGATGGCATGTCACCTGGCTGCACAGAAACATGCCTCGCTTGACATCAAATGCAAAGATGATGGATTAAACCCAGATCAGTTGACTGGGGGTGAGTGCTTGCAATGTTCAACACTCCGTCCATCGTCCCCTTTGGTTTCACTTGACATCAAGGAATGAGTATCACAAGCATAGCGCCTAGAAGAGTGAACCAGGCGTTTGCTAATACTGTGAGCTCAACCACCATCTTTGTGACTGGAAGCTCCTTGTTTTAGTAGCTTTCCAAACTAAGAGCAGAGAAGAGACGAGGACTGGCTTCACTGGTGCGGGTGTTACAGCCGCGCCTGGGAGGGAGCAGGCCTTGTGGACGTCTGTCTTGGAGGGAAGAGACGAGCAGTGTCGGCTTCTGCCTCCTTCTGTGAAGGGGCGTTATTTGGGTCACAAGTTTGTAGCAAAGATGGAGCCGAGGGACCCCTCCCCGCGCCTGAAAACACTGCTAGTGGTGAAGGTATGTGTGAGGAGGGAATAGACACATGATTGCTGAGGGTGGATGCTGAAAGGATGGACACCCCCTGGGGACCTGACGACTGCATAAGGAATGCAGGGACACTGTGGGGCAGATTTACAAGCCCCCTGCACCACCACTACGTCACTTTTCGTGATGTACTGGTGGTGCAGGGGGCTCCTCCATATTTACAAGGAGAGCAAAAGCCACCCTGCGTGACGTTTCCTCTCCTTGTAAATATGGCCCCTTCACACGCAGCACTGTGCGTGGAAGGGGCGTTCCATGGGTGTTGCTCTGGGTGTTCCCACGCAACACCCATGGAACAAGACACATCTCCAGATTTAAGAGAAATCTGGAGATGCGTGTGAATGCTTCGCCACCCTATGGGTGGCGTAGCGAGGAGCAACGAGGAGAAATGTTTTCATTTCTCATCGTTTTTTCCTCTTTCAATGCGTGCTGCATTCTACAGCACGCATTGAAAGAGGAAAAAAGCCTCTTGTGATTGTTTTTGTGCAGGAAGGTGTCCCTTCCTGCACAAAAACAATCTCCCCACGACCCAGGCATCCTTGCACCATGGTGCAAGGGTGCCTGCGCCGGCGCATGGCTGCAGTTTGTGCACCAGTGCAGGGGAAGGACAGAGATGCGACATATTCTTGTAAATATGTCGCATATCTGTGCTTTCCAAACTAATGCAGCATGGCGCAGCAAAATGACTTGCTGCACCGTGCTGCGTTACTTTGTTGTAAATCTGCCCCTCTGAATTTCTAGTATTACAGAAGACTTTATAAACTACCACCGCCCTCCGCACTATATCGAGCAGCGGACAGACCAGCAGGCCAGGGGCGCGGGATGAAACATGACTGAGGTTTACCTGACATTTGCCCTGATTTGCATATTTCCTGCTGTGTTTACAATACTGATGCTCATTCGTATACATGTGATTTGCACACCAATATTGCATCATAAAGTGTCATTGAATAGTAAAATGCCATTTGTTGTATAAACTGATTCAGGGGTACAAGAGCGCGGCGCGGCTTTCTCGCCGCCTGCAAATAAGAGATTCTCTGGCAGGTCTGTCTGACTCCAAACGCTCCCGTCTAACCGACCACCACTCGCCAGAGAGGCGGCGAGAGGCACCCCGAATAACCGAGCACCACTCGCCAGAGAGGCGGCGAGAGGCAACCCGTCTAACCGAGCACCACTCGCCAGAGAGGCGGCAAGAGGCACCCCAAATAACCAAGCACCACTCGCCAGAGAGGCGGCGAGAAACACCTCGAATAACCGAGCACCACTCGCCAGAGAGGCGGCGAGAGGCACCCCGTCTAACTGAGCACCACTCGCCAGAGAGGCGGCGAGAGGCACCCTGAATAACCGAGCACCACTTGCCAGAGAGGAGGCGAGAGGCACCCCGTCTCACCGAGCACCACTTGCCAGAGAGGTGGCGAGAAGCACCCCGTCTAACCGAGCACCACTCGCCAGTGAGGCGGTGAGAAGCACCCCGAATAACCGAGCACCATTCGCCAGATCGGTGGCGAGAGGCACCCCGTCTAACCGAGCACCACTTGCCAGAGGCACTCCGAATAACCGAGCACCACTCGCCAGAGAGGTGGCGAGAAGCACCCCGGTCTAACCGAGCACCACTCGCCAGAGAGGCGGTGAGAAGCACCCCGAATAACCGAGCACCACTCGCCAGAGAGGTGGCGAGAGGCACCCCATCTAACCGAGGACCACTCGCCAGAGAAGCGGAGAGAGGCACCACGAATAACCGAGCACCACTCACCAGAGAGGTGGCGAGAGGCACCCCGTCTAACCGAGCACCACTCGCCAGAGAAGCGGCGAGAGGCACCCCGAATAACCGAGCACCACTCGCCAGAGAGGCAGCGAGAGGCACCCTTTCTAACTGAGCACCACTCGCCAGAGAGGCGGCGAGAGGCACCCCATCTAACCGAGCACCACTCGCCAGAGAGGCGGCGAGAAGCACCCCATCTAACCGAGCACCACTCGCCAGAGAGGCGGCGGGAGGCAACCCGTCTAACCGAGCACCACTCGGCAGAGAGGCGGCGAGAGGCACCCCGTCTAACTGAGCACCACTCGCCAGAGAGGCGCCGAAAAACACCCTGTCTAACTGAGCACCACTCGCCGGAGAGGTGGCGAGAAGCACCCCGGTCTAACCGAGCACCACTCGCCAGAGAGGCGGTGAGAAGCACCCCGAATAACCGAGCACCACTCGCCAGAGAGGTGGCGAGAGGCACCCCATCTAACCGAGGACCACTCGCCAGAGAAGCGGAGAGAGGCACCACGAATAACCGAGCACCACTCACCAGAGAGGTGGCGAGAGGCACCCCGTCTAACCGAGCACCACTCGCCAGAGAAGCGGCGAGAGGCACCCCGAATAACCGAGCACCACTCGCCAGAGAGGCAGCGAGAGGCACCCTTTCTAACTGAGCACCACTCGCCAGAGAGGCGGCGAGAGGCACCCCATCTAACCGAGCACCACTCGCCAGAGAGGCGGCGAGAAGCACCCCATCTAACCGAGCACCACTCGCCAGAGAGGCGGCGGGAGGCAACCCGTCTAACCGAGCACCACTCGGCAGAGAGGCGGCGAGAGGCACCCCGTCTAACTGAGCACCACTCGCCAGAGAGGCGCCGAAAAACACCCTGTCTAACTGAGCACCACTCGCCGGAGAGGTGGCGAGAGGCACCCCGTCTAACCGAGCACCACTCGCCAGAGAGGTGGCGAGAATCCCCCCATCTAACCAAGCACCACTCGCCAGAGAGGCGGCGAGAGGCACCTGCCTGCTCCTCTTTTCTCTGAGCAGGGCACAGTTCCTTCTAAGTCTAAGGAGATTTCATCTAATAATAATAAATCAATCAGGATTTATAAAGCACAGCTAATCACTCGAAAGGGTAAACAGGCGTGTGCAGGTCCCGTGGGTTCGTTCGAACAGTCAGATCGTCAGGGCCCTTCAGAAATATTGGGGTGAATATGACAGCGCTGTATCATCAACAGATGCAGAAGTTTTCATGAAATACTTTAGGGGCTGATTTCGAGAAGAGCAGTGACTGTGAGGACTAAGGGTAAGAACCCCTAAATGGAAGCAGTCGACAATCTCAAATGTCCACCTGTTCCAACCAAGGGACTGAATAATAACACAATGGTTAAGAAGCCGAGGAACATGGAAGAAGGGAAAAACACTGGAAGACTGGCTCCGAATGGTGCCAAAAGCAGCCTCGGGCCATCTCGGAACCACTTCCAGAAGGCAGACAAGCCATCACTATTAGTTTTCTGTAAGAAAACATTTATTCATATAATGCGTCAAGAATACGCATCACTAGTATGGGTTGTATACTACTCATCACCATGTATTTTTGCAAATTGGTTTTGATAGGTGTCCATGCCCCTTTGGTCCGCGGGGCTATCTTATCTCTCGCTTGCCGCGGACGGACGTGGCTAGCACCAGCCCTACCAGGAATCAGGCTCGTGTCGAAGATGCCGAGGAGAGAAACCCGAAGCTGCCGAGGAGAGAAACACGAAGCTGCCGAGGAGAGAAACCCGAAGCTGCCGAGGAGAGAAACACGAAGCTGCCGAGGCGAAATTAAGGCATCACGCACAGCTGAATTGTTGTTGCCATGGGGGAACAAAAGTAACAATTCTTCGAAAACCTCCATCAAGCAGGTAAGGGAAAGGAAAGGAAGCCTTCGAGCAAATAAGAAAGGGGAACCAAGGGAACAATAATCACTAAATTGAAAAGGGTTGTAGGGATGGGGAACCGAGAAGGGAAGAAAATAATAAAGTGAGAGAACCAGAGGTCGAGTGACGAACTTGATCGTTAGCAGAGGAAGCTGGAACCACTGGAAAATGTTGCCAGTCTTATGTGCTGCTCTGCCCTTAAGCCCCCAGATGTTCTGGCCCTTACACCGACGTGAAGGACACACAGTTCTATACTGACTTCCATGTCCCCGTCTTCCACATTTTTCATGCCTGGCCTCTGCTGATCTTATAGAAAGGCTTTGGATATAACTGTGGAAGTGCTGCAGTCCCATGATATGCCTTCTGATTCCTGTCCGTCGCCGAGAATCTACCAGAAACCCTGGGTCCTCAGGAACTGCCTCTGTCAGTCATCATCAAAATACTTTATTTCGGTCACATGACCATAAAAGTGCAAATGCAATAAATACATACAGTACATAAAAATGGCCACTGTTATGACTGCCTGTTGAGGTAACCAATGAGTGACCTTGCGTGCATCTGGCAGTCAAACCTTCCACTTAGGGATTTCTTCTATGGGGGGGATGGGGCTGGTGGAGACGCTGCGTCTGTGGTAACATCTCCGCCAAGGAGTGATGGCTACTCTGCTCATACTGCACCCCTGCGCTTAAATTAAATGGAACACTTAAATTGATGACACTGGAGGATGGAAATCCTAAACCATCCTAGACAGAGGCAAGAGTGTTTTTATATGAAAGAGAGGGGTCTTCTTAAGCAAATACACGTCAGAAGCTAATGTGGGGCCTGGGACATACAACTGAAGGAGCCACAGCAGAAGGACAGCCCAATTCAAAGTTTACAACTAAGTTTTCCAAAGAGAAAGAGAATACACAGCATGTCCAGCCTCTGAAGCCGTCTAGTGACATTAGACATGTTAGTTGCATCATCATTAATAAATGAGGCACGCGTACCTTAAATTTGTAAATGTTTCAGCACACGCGCAGGGCCCTGGAGAAAGCACAGGTCTGGAGAACCTTGACCTCTCTGGTCCCCCTGATGAGACGTGTTAAAGGGATGGGGGTTATGAGACCAAGGTTGAAGGGACGGGGGTTATGAGACCAGGGTTGAAGGGACGGGGGTTATGAGACCAGGGTTGAAGGGACGGGGGTTATGAGACCAGGGTTGAAGGGACGGGGGTTATGAGACAATGGTTAAAGGGATGGGGGTTATGAGACAATGGTTAAAGGGATGGGGGTTATGAGATGTGTTAAAGGGATGGGGGTTATGAGACCAAGGTTGAAGGGACAGGGGTTATGAGACCAGGGTTGAAGGGACGGGGGTTATGAGACAATGGTTAAAGGGATGGGGGTTATGAGATGTGTTAAAGGGATGGGGGTTATGAGACCAAGGTTGAAGGGATGGGTGTTATGAGACCAGGGTTGAAGGGATGGGGCGTTATGAGACCAGGGTTGAAGGGATGGGGGTTATGAGACAATGGTTAAAGGGATGGGGGGTTATGAGATGGGTTGAAGGGATGGGGGTTATGCGACCAAGGTTGAAGGGATGGGGGTTATGAGACGGGTTGAAGGGATAGGGGTTATGAGACCAGGGTTGAAGGGGTGGGGGGTTATGAGATGGGTTGAAGGGATGGGGGGTTATGAGACCAGGGTTGAAGGGCCGGGGGTTATGAGATGGGTTGAAGGGATGGGGGGTTATGAGACCAGGGTTGAAGGGATGGGTGGTTATGCGACCAAGGTTGAAGGGATGGGGGTTATGAGACGGGTTGATGAGATGGAGGTTATGAGACCAGGGTTGAAGGGATGGGGGTTATGAGATGGGTTGAAGGGATGGGGGGTTATGAGACCAGGGTTGAAGGGGTGGGGGGTTATGTGACCAAAGTTGAAGGGATGGGGGTTATGAGACGGGTTGAAGGGATGGGGGGTTATGAGACATTTGTTAAAGGGATGGGGGCTTATGAGATGGGTTGAAGGGATGGGGGTTATGCGACCAAGGTTGAAGGGATGGGGGTTATGAGACGAGTTGAAGGTATGGGGGTTATGAGACCAGGGTTGAAGGGATGGGGGGTTATGAGACAATGGTTAAAGGGATGGGGGGTTATGAGATGTGTTAAAGGGATGGGGGTTATGCGACCAAGGTTGAAGGGATGGGGGTTATGAGATGTGTTAAAGGGATGGTGGTTATGAGACCAGGGTTGAAGGGATGGGGCTTATGAGACCAGGGTTGAAGGGATGGGCGGTTATGAGACCAGGGTTGAAGGGATGGGGGTTATGAGACAATGGTTAAAGGGATGGGGGGTTATGAGATGGGTTGAAGGGATGGGGGGTTATGAGACCTAGGTTGAAGGGATGGGGGTTATGAGACGGGTTGAAGGGATGGGGGGTTATGAGACCAGGGTTGAAGGGATGGGGGGTTATGAGATGGGTTGAAGGGATTGGGGTTATGCGACCAAGGTTGAAGGGATGGGGGCTATGAGATGAGTTGAAGGGATGGGGGGTTATGAGACCAGGGTTGAAGGGATGGGGGGTTATGAGACAATGGTTAAAGGGACGGGGGGTTCTGAGACCAGGGTTGAAGGGATGGTGGTTATGAGACCAAGGTTGAAGGGATGGGGCTTATGAGACCAGGGTTGAACGGATGGGGGTTATGAGACCAGGGTTGAAGGGATGGGGGTTATGAGACAATGGTTAAAGGGATGGGGGGTTATGAGATGGGTTGAAGGGATGGGGGTTATGCGACCAAGGTTGAAGGGATGGGGGTTATGAGACGGGTTGAAGGGATGGAGGTTTATGAGACCAGGGTTGAAAGGGTGGGGGGTTATGAGATGGGTTGAAGGAATGGGGGTTATGAGACCAGGGTTAAAGGGACGGGGGTTATGAGATGGGTTGAAGGGATGGGGGTTATGAGACCAGGATTGAAGAGATGGGGGTTATGCGACCAAGGTTGAAGGGATGGGGGTTATGAGACGGGTTGATGGGATGGGGTTATGAGACCAGGGTTGAAGGGATGAGGGGACTATGAGATGGGTTGAAGGGATGGGGGGTTATGAGACCAGGGTTGAAGGTACGGGGGTTATGAGATGGGTTGAAGGGATGGGGGGGTTATGAGACCAGGGTTGAAGGGGTGGCGGGTTATGCGACCAAGGTTGAAGGGATGGTGGTTATGAGACGGGTTGAAGGGATGGGGGGTTATGAGACCAGGTTTGAAGGGATGGGAGGTTATCAGACAATGGTTGAAGGGATGGGGGGTTATGAGATGGGTTGAAGGGATGGGGGTTATGCGACCAAGGTTGAAGGGATGGGGGTTATGAGACGGGTTGAAGGGATGGGGGTTATGAGACCAGGGTTGAAGTGATGGGGGTTATGAGATGGGTTGAAGGGATGGGGGGTTATGAGACCAGGGTTGAAGGGACGGGGGTTATGAGATGGGTTGAAGGGATGGGGTTATGAGATGGGTTGAAGGGATGGGGGTTATGAGATGGGTTGAAGGGATGGGGGTTGTGAGACCAGGGTTGAAGGGATGTGGGGTTATGAGATGGGTTGAAGGGATGGGGGCTATGAGATGGGTTGAAGGGATGGGGGGGTTATGAGACCAGGGTTGAAGGAATGGGGGTTATGAGATGGGTTGAAGGGATGGGGGTTATGAGACCAGGGTTGAAGGGATGTGGGGTTATGAGATGGGTTGAAGGGATGGGGGTTATGAGATGGGTTGAAGGGAAGGGGGGTTATGAGACCAGGGATGAAGGGATGGGGTTTATGACACCAGTGTTGAAGGGATGGGGGGTTATGAGACCAGGTTTGAAGGGACGGGGGTTATGAGATGAAGGATATGAGATGGGTTGGAAGGATGGGGGTTATGAGATGGGTTGAAGGGATTGGGGGTTATGAGACCAGGGTTGAAGGGATGGGGGTTATGAGACGAGTTGAAGGGATGGGGGTTATGAGAGCAGGGTTCAATGGATGGAGGTTATGAGATGGGTTGAAGGGATGGGGCGTTATGAGACGGGTCGAAGGGATGGGGGTTTTTGAGACGGGTCGAAGGGATGGGGTTACTTATGAGATGGGTCGAAGGGATGGGGGTTATGAGACGGGTTGAAGGGATGGAGGTTTATGAGACCAGGGTTGAAAGGGTGGGGGGTTATGAGATGGGTTGAAGGAATGGGGGTTATGAGACCAGGGTTAAAGGGACGGGGGTTATGAGATGGGTTGAAGGGATGGGGGTTATGAGACCAGGATTGAAGAGATGGGGGTTATGCAACCAAGGTTGAAGGGATGGGGGTTATGAGACGGGTTGATGGGATGGGGGTTATGAGACCAGGGTTGAAGGGATGAGGGGACTATGAGATGGGTTGAAGGGATGGGGGGTTATGAGACCAGGGTTGAAGGTACGGGGGTTATGAGATGGGTTGAAGGGATGGGGGGGTTATGAGACCAGGGTTGAAGGGGTGGCGGGTTATGCGACCAAGGTTGAAGGGATGGGGGTTATGAGACGGGTTGAAGGGATGGGGGGTTATGAGACCAGGTTTGAAGGGATGGGAGGTTATCAGACAATGGTTGAAGGGATGGGGGGTTATGAGATGGGTTGAAGGGATGGGGGTTATGCGACCAAGGTTGAAGGGATGGGGGTTATGAGACGGGTTGAAGGGATGGGGGTTATGAGACCAGGGTTGAAGTGATGGGGGTTATGAGATGGGTTGAAGGGATGGGGGGTTATGAGACCAGGGTTGAAGGGACGGGGGTTATGAGATGGGTTGAAGGGATGGGGTTATGAGATGGGTTGAAGGGATGGGGGTTATGAGATGGGTTGAAGGGATGGGGGTTGTGAGACCAGGGTTGAAGGGATGTGGGGTTATGAGATGGGTTGAAGGGATGGGGGCTATGAGATGGGTTGAAGGGATGGGGGGGTTATGAGACCAGGGTTGAAGGAATGGGGGTTATGAGATGGGTTGAAGGGATGGGGGTTATGAGACCAGGGTTGAAGGGATGTGGGGTTATGAGATGGGTTGAAGGGATGGGGGTTATGAGATGGGTTGAAGGGAAGGGGGGTTATGAGACCAGGGATGAAGGGATGGGGTTTATGACACCAGTGTTGAAGGGATGGGGGGTTATGAGACCAGGTTTGAAGGGACGGGGGTTATGAGATGAAGGATATGAGATGGGTTGAAGGGATGGGGGTTATGAGATGGGTTGAAGGGATTGGGGGTTATGAGACCAGGGTTGAAGGGATGGGGGTTATGAGACGAGTTGAAGGGATGGGGGTTATGAGAGCAGGGTTCAATGGATGGAGGTTATGAGATGGGTTGAAGGGATGGGGCGTTATGAGACGGGTCGAAGGGATGGGGGTTTTTGAGACGGGTCGAAGGGATGGGGTTACTTATGAGATGGGTCGAAGGGATGGGGGTTATGAGATGGGTTGAAGGGGTGGGAGTTATGAGATGGGTTGAAGGGATGGGGGTTATGAGATGGGTTGAAGGGATGGGGGTTATGAGATGGGTGGAAGGGATGGGGGTTATGAGACGGTTTGAAGGGATGGGGGTTATGAGACGGGTTGAAGGGATGGGGGTTATGAGACGGGTTGAAGGGATGGGGGTTATGAGTAGGCCTGGGCTAAAATTCCGTTGCGCTCGCGGAAATTGCGATAATTTGAAATTTTTGCGTTCCGAAAATGTCAACATTTCCGCAATCCGCATTTTACCGGAAATTTTTTGCTTGCTCGCGCTGTAAAATAATACATTCTCGCGTGCGCGCGATCGCCTTACCTGAATCCCCGCGTTCGCCGACACGTTTTCCCGATCCGGTCGCATTCTCCACGAGATGTTGGATTGTTGGTAGCCATTTGCGCTGTCTCGCGACAGTTCGCCCCCGCAGTAACGTCATTCATCGCGCGATCACGTCTTTCTTCTCGCGATCATGCACCGCGAGACAAGTGAAAACAAGATGGCCGCGTCCGTGAGCAACCGCATGGGTAAGTTGGCGAGCCGCGACCACGCAGAAAATACTGCGAACGGGCGGCAAAAAAACTTCCGCATCTTCGCGATATTTCCGCGTGTTTGCGGAGATTTTTTGGGGGGTTATAAGACGGGTTGAAGGGATGGGGGTTATGAGACGGGTTGAAGGGATGGGGGTTATGAGATGGGTTGAAGGGATGGGGGGTTATGAGACCAGGATTGAAGGGATGGGGGTTATGCGACCAAGGTTGAAGGGATGGGGGTTATGAGACGGGTTGATGGGATGGGGGTTATGAGACCAGGGTTGAAGGGATGAGGGGGCTATGAGATGGGTTGAAGGGATGGGGGGTTATGAGACCAGGGTTGAAGGGACGGGGGTTATGAGATGGGTTGAAGGGATGGGGGGGTTATGAGACCAGGGTTGAAGGGGTGACGGGTTATGCGACCAAGGTTGAAGGGATGGGGGTTATGAGACGGGTTGAAGGGATGGGGGGTTATGAGACCAGGTTTGAAGGGATGGGAGGTTATCAGACAATGGTTGAAGGGATGGGGGGTTATGAGATGGGTTGAAGGGATGGGGGTTATGCGACCAAGGTTGAATCGATGGGGGTTATGAGACGGGTTGAAGGGATGGGGGTTATGAGACCAGGGTTGAAGTGATGGGGGTTATGAGATGGGTTAAAGGGATGGGGGGTTATGAGACCAGGGTTGAAGGGACGGGGGTTATGAGATGGGTTGAAGGGATGGGGGTTATGAGAAGGGTTGAAGGGATGGGGTTATGAGATGGGTTGAAGGGATGGGGGTTATGAGATGGGTTGAAGGGATGGGGGTTGTGAGACCAGGGTTGAAGGGATGTGGGGTTATGAGATGGGTTGAAGGGATGGGGGCTATGAGATGGGTTGAAGGGATGGGGGGGTTATGAGACCAGGGTTGAAGGAATGGGGGGTTATGAGATGGGTTGAAGGGATGGGGGTTATGAGACCAGGGTTGAAGGGATGTGGGGTTATGAGATGGGTTGAAGGGATGGGGGTTATGAGATGGGTTGAAGGGAAGGGGGGTTATGAGACCAGGGTTGAAGGGATGGGGTTTATGACACCAGTCTTGAAGTGATGGGGGGTTATGAGACCAGGTTTGAAGGGACGGGGGTTATGAGATGGAGGATATGAGATGGGTTGAAGGGATGGGGGTTATGAGACGGGTTGAAGGGATTGGGGGTTATGAGACCAGGGTTGAAGGGATGGGGGTTATGAGACGAGTTGAAGGGATGGGGGTTATGAGAGCAGGGTTCAATGGATGGAGGTTATGAGATGGGTTGAAGGGATGGGGCGTTATGAGACGGGTCGAAGGGATGGGGGTTTATGAGACGGGTCGAAGGGATGGGGGTTACTTATGAGATGGGTCGAAGGGATGGGGGTTATGAGACGGGTTGAAGGGGTGGGAGTTATGAGATGGGTTGAAGGGATGGGGGTTATGAGATGGGTTGAAGGGATGGGGGTTATGAGATGGGTGGAAGGGATGGGGGTTATGAGACGGTTTGAAGGGATGGGGGTTATGAGACGGGTTGAAGGGATGGGGGTTATGAGACGGGTTGAAGGGATGGGGGTTATGAGTAGGCCTGTGCTAAAATTCCGTTGCGCTCGCGGAAATTGCGATAATTTGAAATTTTTGCGTTCCGAAAATGTCAACATTTCCGCAATCCGCATTTTACCGGAAATTTTTTGTTTGCTTGCGCTGTAAAATAATACATTCACGCGTGCGCGCGATCGCCTTACCTGAATCCCCGCGTTCGCCGACACGTTTTCCCGATCCGGTCGCATTCTCCACGAGATGTTGGATTGTTGGTAGCCATTTGCGCTGTCTCGCGACAGTTCGCCCCCGCAGTAACGTCATTCATCGCGCGATCACGTCTTTCTTCTCGCGATCATGCACCGCGAGACAAGTGAAAACAAGATGGCCGCGTCCGTGAGCAACCGCATGGGTAAGTTGGCGAGCCGCGACCACGCAGAAAATACTGCGAACGGGCGGCAAAAAAACTTCCGCATCTTCGCGATATTTCCGCGTGTTTGCGGAGATTTTTTGGGGGGTTATGAGACGGGTTGAAGGGATGGGGGTTATGAGACGGGTTGAAGGGATGGGGGTTATGAGATGAGTTGAAGGGATGGGGGTTACGAGATGGGTTGAAGGGATGGGGTTATGAGAAGGGTTGAAGGGATGGGAGGTTATGAGATGGGTTGAAGGGATGGGAGTTATGAGATGGGTTGAAGGGATGGGGGTTATGAGACCAGGGTTGAAGGGATGGGAGGTGATGAGATGGGTTGAAGGGATGGGAGTTATGAGATGAGTTGAAGGGATGGGGGTTATGAGACCAGGGTTGAAGGGATGTGGGGTTATGAGATGGGTTGAAGGGATGGGGGCTATGAGATGGGTTGAAGGGATGGGGGGGTTATGAGACCAGGGTTGAAGGAATGGGGGTTATGAGATGGGTTGAAGGGATGGGGGTTATGAGACCAGGGTTGAAGGGATGTGGGGTTATGAGATGGGTTGAAGGGATGGGGGTTATGAGATGGGTTGAAGGGAAGGGGGGTTATGAGACCAGGGATGAAGGGATAGGGTTTATGACACCAGTGTTGAAGGGATGGGGGGTTATGAGACCAGGTTTGAAGGGACGGGGGTTATGAGATGAAGGATATGAGGTGGGTTGAAGGGATGGGGGTTATGAGACGGGTTGAAGGGATTGGGGGTTATGAGACCAGGGTTGAAGGGATGGGGGTTATGAGACGAGTTGAAGGGATGGGGGTTATGAGAGCAGGGTTCAATGGATGGAGGTTATGAGATGGGTTGAAGGGATGGGGCGTTATGAGACGGGTCGAAGGGATGGGGGTTTTTGAGACGGGTCGAAGGGATGGGGGTTACTTATGAGATGGGTCGAAGGGATGGGGGTTATGAGACGGGTTGAAGGGGTGGGAGTTATGAGATGGGTTGAAGGGATGGGGGTTATGAGATGGGTTGAAGGGATGGGGGTTATGAGATGGGTGGAAGGGATGGGGGTTATGAGACGGTTTGAAGGGATGGGGGTTATGAGACGGGTTGAAGGGATGGGGGTTATGAGACGGGTTGAAGGGATGGGGGTTATGAGTAGGCCTGGGCTAAAATTCCGTTGCGCTCGCGGAAATTGCGATAATTTGAAATTTTTGCGTTCCGAAAATGTCAACATTTCCGCAATCCGCATTTTACCGGAAATTTTTTGCTTGCTCGCGCTGTAAAATAATACATTCTCGCGTGCGCGCGATCGCCTTACCTGAATCCCCGCGTTCGCCGACACGTTTTCCCGATCCGGTCGCATTCTCCACGAGATGTTGGATTGTTGGTAGCCATTTGCGCTGTCTCGCGACAGTTCGCCCCCGCAGTAACGTCATTCATCGCGCGATCACGTCTTTCTTCTCGCGATCATGCACCGCGAGACAAGTGAAAACAAGATGGCCGCGTCCGTGAGCAACCGCATGGGTAAGTTGGCGAGCCGCGACCACGCAGAAAATACTGCGAACGGGCGGCAAAAAAACTTCCGCATCTTCGCGATATTTCCGCGTGTTTGCGGAGATTTTTTGGGGGGTTATAAGACGGGTTGAAGGGATGGGGGTTATGAGACGGGTTGAAGGGATGGGGGTTATGAGATGGTTGAAGGGATGGGGGGTTATGAGACCAGGATTGAAGGGATGGGGGTTATGCGACCAAGGTTGAAGGGATGGGGGTTATGAGACAGGTTGATGGGATGGGGGTTATGAGACCAGGGTTGAAGGGATGAGGGGGCTATGAGATGGGTTGAAGGGATGGGGGGTTATGAGACCAGGGTTGAAGGGACGGGGGTTATGAGATGGGTTGAAGGGATGGGGGGGTTATGAGACCAGGGTTGAAGGGGTGACGGGTTATGCGACCAAGGTTGAAGGGATGGGGGTTATGAGACGGGTTGAAGGGATGGGGGGTTATGAGACCAGGTTTGAAGGGATGGGAGGTTATCAGACAATGGTTGAAGGGATGGGGGGTTATGAGATGGGTTGAAGGGATGGGGGTTATGCGACCAAGGTTGAATCGATGGGGGTTATGAGACGGGTTGAAGGGATGGGGGTTATGAGACCAGGGTTGAAGTGATGGGGGTTATGAGATGGGTTGAAGGGATGGGGGGTTATGAGACCAGGGTTGAAGGGACGGGGGTTATGAGATGGGTTGAAGGGATGGGGGTTATGAGAAGGGTTGAAGGGATGGGGTTATGAGATGGGTTGAAGGGATGGGGGTTATGAGATGGGTTGATGGGATGGGGGTTGTGAGACCAGGGTTGAAGGGATGTGGGGTTATGAGATGGGTTGAAGGGATGGGGGCTATGAGATGGGTTGAAGGGATGGGGGGGTTATGAGACCAGGGTTGAAGGAATGTGGGGTTATGAGATGGGTTGAAGGGATGGGGGTTATGAGATGGGTTGAAGGGAAGGGGGGTTATGAGACCAGGGTTGAAGGGATGGGGTTTATGACACCAGTGTTGAAGGGATGGGGGGTTATGAGACCAGGTTTGAAGGGACGGGGGTTATGAGATGGAGGATATGAGATGGGTTGAAGGGATGGGGGTTATGAGACGGGTTGAAGGGATTGGGGGTTATGAGACCAGGGTTGAAGGGATGGGGGTTATGAGACGAGTTGAAGGGATGGGGGTTATGAGAGCAGGGTTCAATGGATGGAGGTTATGAGATGGGTTGAAGGGATGGGGCGTTATGAGACGGGTCGAAGGGATGGGGGTTTATGAGACGGGTCGAAGGGATGGGGGTTACTTATGAGATGGGTCGAAGGGATGGGGGTTATGAGACGGGTTGAAGGGGTGGGAGTTATGAGATGGGTTGAAGGGATGGGGGTTATGAGATGGGTTGAAGGGATGGGGGTTATGAGATGGGTGGAAGGGATGGGGGTTATGAGACGGTTTGAAGGGATGGGGGTTATGAGACGGGTTGAAGGGATGGGGGTTATGAGACGGGTTGAAGGGATGGGGGTTATGAGTAGGCCTGTGCTAAAATTCCGTTGCGCTCGCGGAAATTGCGATAATTTGAAATTTTTGCGTTCCGAAAATGTCAACATTTCCGCAATCCGCATTTTACCGGAAATTTTTTGCTTGCTTGCGCTGTAAAATAATACATTCACGCGTGCGCGCGATCGCCTTACCTGAATCCCCGCGTTCGCCGACACGTTTTCCCGATCCGGTCGCATTCTCCACGAGATGTTGGATTGTTGGTAGCCATTTGCGCTGTCTCGCGACAGTTCGCCCCCGCAGTAACGTCATTCATCGCGCGATCACGTCTTTCTTCTCGCGATCATGCACCGCGAGACAAGTGAAAACAAGATGGCCGCGTCCGTAAGCAACCGCATGGGTAAGTTGGCGAGCCGCGACCACGCAGAAAATACTGCGAACGGGCGGCAAAAAAACTTCCGCATCTTCGCGATATTTCCGCGTGTTTGCGGAGATTTTTTGGGGGGTTATGAGACGGGTTGAAGGGATGGGGGTTATGAGACGGGTTGAAGGGATGGGGGTTATGAGATGAGTTGAAGGGATGGGGGTTACGAGATGGGTTGAAGGGATGGGGTTATGAGAAGGGTTGAAGGGATGGGAGGTTATGAGATGGGTTGAAGGGATGGGAGTTATGAGATGGGTTGAAGGGATGGGGGTTATGAGACCAGGGTTGAAGGGATGGGAGGTGATGAGATGGGTTGAAGGGATGGGAGTTATGAGATGAGTTGAAGGGATGGGGGTTATGAGACCAGGGTTGAAGGGATGTGGAGTTATGAGATGGGTTGAAGGGATGGGGGTTATGAGATGGGTTGAAGGGATGGGGGGTTATGAGACCAGTGTTGAAGGAATGGGGGGTTATGAGATGGGTCCAAGGGATGGGGGGTTATGGGGCCAGGGTTGAAGGGATGTGGGGTTATGAGATGGGTTGAAGGGATGGGGGTTATGAGATGGGTTGAAGGGATGGGGGTTATGAGACCAGGGTTGAAGGGATGGGGGTTATGAGACCAGGGTTGAAGGGACGGGGGTTATGAGATGGGTTGAAGGGATGGGGGTTATGAGATGGGTTGAAGGGATGGGGGGTTATGAGACCAGGGTTGAAGGGATGGGGGTTATGAGACGGGTTGAAGGGATGGGGGTTATGAGACCAGGGTTGAATGGATGGAGGTTATGAGATGGGTTGAAGGGATGGGGCGTTATGAGATGGGTTGAAGGGATGGAGGTTTATGAGACGGGTCGAAGGGATGGGGGTTACTTATGAGATGGGTCAAAGGGATGGGGGTTATGAGACGGGTTGAAGGGATGGGGGGTTATGAGACCAGGGTTGAAGGGATGGGGGTAATGAGACCATGGTTGAATGGATGGAGGATATGAGCTGGGTTGAAGGGATGGGGCGTTATGAGACGGGTTGAAGGGATGGGGGTTATGAGACCAAGGTTGAATGGATGGAGGTTATGAGATGGGTTGAAGGGATGGGGCGTTATGAGATGGGTCGAAGGGATGGGGGTTTATGAGACGGGTCGAAGGGATGGGGGTTACTTATGAGATGGGTAAAAGGGATGGGGGTTATGAGACGGGTTGAAGGGGTGGGGGTTATGAGATGGGTTGAAGGTATGGGGGTTATGAGATGGGTTGAAGGAATGGGGGTTATGAGTCCAGGGTTGAAGGGACGGGGGTTATGAGATGGGTTGAAGGGATGGGGGGGTTATGAGACCAGGGTTGAAGGGGTGTGCCCGCAGTAACGTCATTCGTCGCGCGATCATGTTTTTCTTCTCGCGATCATGCACCCCGAGACAAGTGAAAACAAGATGGCTGCGTCCGTGAGCAACTGCATGGGTAAGTTGGTGAGCCGCGACCACGCAGAAAATACCGCGAACGGGCGGGAAAAAAACTTCCGCATCTTCGCGATATTTCCGCGTGTTTGCGGAGATTTTTTAAATTTTCGCGATAATTTGCGAAAGTGAATTTCGCAAATTCCGCCCACCCCTAGTTATGAGATGGGTTGAAGGGATGGGGGTTATGAGATGGGTTGTACTGATGGGGGTTATGAGATGGGTTGAAGGGATGGGGGTTATGAGATGGGTTGAAGGGATGGGGGGTTATAAGACGGGTTGAAGGGATGGGGGTTATGAGACGAGTTGAAGGGATGGCTTTTGTGATGGGTTGAAGGGATGGGGGTTATGAGATGAGTTGAAGGGATGGGGGTTATGAGATGGGTTGAAGGGATGGGGGTTATGAGAAGGGTTGAAGGGATGGGAGGTTATGAGATGGGTTGAAGGGATGAGAGTTATGAGATGGGTTGAAGGGATGGGGGTTATGAGACCAGGGTTGAAGGGATGTGGAGTTATGAGATGGGTTGAAGGGATGGGGGTTATGAGATGGGTTGAAGGGATGGGTGGTTATGAGACCAGGGTTGAAGGAATGGGGGTTATGAGATGGGTTGAAGGGATGGGGGGTTATGAGACCAGGGTTCAAGGGATGTGGGGTTATGAGATGGGTTGAAGGGATGGGGGGTTATGAGACCAGGGTTGAAGGGATGGGGGTTATGAGACCAGGGTTGAAGGGACGGGGGTTATGAGATGGGTTGAAGGGATGGGGGTTATGAGATGGGTTGAAGGGATGGGGGGGTTATGAGACCAGGGTTGAAGGGATGGGGGTTATGAGACGGGTTGAAGGGATGGGGGTTATGAGACCAGGGTTGAATGGATGGAGGTTATGAGATGGGTTGAAGGGATGGAGCGTTATGAGATGGGTTGAAGGGATGGAGGTTTATGAGACGGGTCGAAGGGATGGGGGTTACTTATGAGATGGGTCAAAGGGATGGGGGTTATGAGACGGGTTGAAGGGATGGGGGGTTATGAGACCAGGGTTGAAGGGATGGGGGTAATGAGACCAGGGTTGAATGGATGGAGGATATGAGATGGGTTGAAGGGATGGGGCGTTATGAGACGGGTTGAAGGGATGGGGGTTATGAGACCATGGTTGAATGGATGGAGGTTATGAGATGGGTTGAAGGGATGGAGCGTTATGAGATTGGTCGAAGGGATGGGGGTTACTTATGAGATGGGTCAAAGGGATGGGGTTATGAGACGGGTTGAAGAGGTGGGGGTTATGAGATGGGTTGAAGGTATGGGGGTTATGAGATGGGTTGAAGGAATGGGGGTTATGAGTCCAGGGTTGAAGGGACGGGGGGTTATGAGACGGGTTGAAGGGATGGGGGTTATGAGACCAGGGTTGAATGGATGGAGGTTATGAGATGGGTTGAAGGGATGGGGCGTTATGAGATGAGTTGAATGGATGGGGGTTTATGAGACAGGTCGAAGGGATGGGGGTTACTTATGAGATGGGTCAAAGGGATCGGGGTTATGAGACGGGTTGAAGGGATGGGGGTTATGAGATGGGTTGAAGGGATGGGGGTTAAGAGATGGGTTGAAGGGATGGGGGGTTATGAGACGGGTTGAAGGGATGGGGGTTATGAGACCAGGGTTGAATGGATGGAGGTTATGAGATGGGTTGAAGGGATAGGGCGTTATGAGATGAGTTGAATGGATGGGGGTTTATGAGACGGGTCGAAGGGATTGGGGTTACTTATGAGATGGGTCAAAGCGATGGGGGTTATGAGACGGGTTGAAGGGATGGGGGGTTATGAGACCACGGGTTGAAGGGATGGGGGTTATGAGACCAGGTTTGAATGGATGGAGGTTATGAGATGGGTTGAAGGGATGGGGTGTTATGAGATGGATCGAAGGGATGGGGGTTTATGAGACGGGTCGAAGGGATGGGGGTTACTTATGAGATGGGTCAAAGCGATGGGGGTTATGAGACGGGTTGAAGGGATAGGGGGTTATGAGACCACGGGTTGAAGGGATGGGGGTTATGAGACCAGGTTTGAATGGATGGAGGTTATGTGATGGGTTGAAGGGATGGGGTGTTATGAGATGGGTCGAAGGGATGGGGGTTTATGAGACGGGTCGAAGGGATGGGGGTTACTTATGAGATGGGTCAAAGGGATCGGGGTTATGAGACGGGTTGAAGGGATGGGGGTTATGAGATGGGTTGTAGGGATGGGGGTTATGAGATGGGTTGAAGGGATGGGGGTTATGAGATGGGTTGAAGGGATGGGGGGGTTTATGAGACCAGGGTTGAAGGGATGGGGGTTATAAGACGGGTTGATGGGATGCAAGGTTGTGAGAAGAGGGTTGAAGGGATGGTGGTTGTGAGACTGGGGTTGAAGGGATGGTGGTTGTGAGACCGGGGTTGAAGGGATGGTGGTTGTGAGACCGGGGTTGTAGGGATGGGGGTGATGAGATGGGTTGAAGGGATGGGGGGGTTTATGAGACCAGGGTTGAAGGGATGGGGGTTATAAGACGGGTTGATGGGATGCGAGGTTGTGAGAAGAGGGTTGTAGGGATGGGGGTGATGAGATGGGTTGAAGGGATGGGGGGGTTTATGAGACCGGGGTTGAAGGGATGGTGGTTGTGAGACTGGGGTTGAAGGGATGGGAGGTTGTGAGAAGAGGGTTGAAGGGATGGGGGTTATGAGACCAGGGTTGAAGGGATGGGGGTTATGAGACCAGGGTTGAAGGGATGGGAGGTTGTGAGACTGGGGTTGTAGGGATGGGGGTTATGAGATGGGTTGTAGGGATGGGGGGTTATTGGACCAGGGTTGCTGCCCCTCTTGTCGTCTTGCTCTCTCTTGTGTGTGGGCTCCTTGACGTAGACTTGGTGTGGCCAGGCCTATGACCCGCTGAGTGGCATTAGTGAATGAAGGGTCGCCTGGAAGCTGTCCTCCTTCCAGTTCTGATATGGGATGTAGGGGGCAGTGGGGATTCTACCAATCCCACACAAATCACCACTGGTCGGCCCCTGGCTGGTTAGCGAGGTCTGCGTGACACCTGGTGACGCACATCCGGCGACGCGCGCTGACCCCAATCTGCAGCCATGGTTGTATTCCAATTACTGCCATCACTGGAGAGAGATAGCTATACATGCATGACATGCACCAGGGCGCTCGCTGAGATGACGCCAGTTATTCATGTGAGGACGCCATCTTTGATGTGTTTCAAGGGGGCCATGTGTGCACGTCACAGGCGGTGCGCGGTCTCACGGTAGACTTAAATCACACATGAGAAACGCTTCCTGACGTGTGGTTGGTAATGCATAAGCTGGCGGCCTCAAGTGTGCCGTGAGACATCAGGAAAACTTCAGCGCCTGTCAGCAAATGAGGGGGAAAGCGAAATGTCCAGGGGCGTATAATAATCCGAGTAATGTGCCTTGTTTCTATGTGGGGACCTGTCACGGGCTTACGAAGAAACGAAAGGTAGTGGTGACGCGTGGGCTGTCACGGAAAGCAGACATGCACAACAGACACTGATGGCAGCTGCAAAGGCTATGTCAGGGCCGGCTTTTGGCATGGGCGCCCTGGGCCCGGGCCCGGGCCCTGGGCGCCAATACGCACCAGAACGTACAAACAGTGCGCATAAAAGTACCTGCAAAGAGCAGCGCCCCCTGTCCCCGGGGTCCAGTAATTTCCCTTAAAGTGCTTCTAATCACGTTTAACGTGCCGCAATCGCAGTTTCTGGCACCCGTCCCTATCAGGCTCCCTATCTATCTCTGACCCCCTGCCGACTCCCATCAACATCCCTCCCCGACCCAGCACACTGCCTGGAACAAGCTTTAGCGCTGCCCCGTGACACCTGTGACGTAATTCAGAGAGGGTGGGGCCATGGAAGGGGCGCGCTATGTGGAGAGCTAACATAGAATAATAATTGTTAAAGTGTGACTTTTCTCCTTGGAGCTCCATGACACCGACAACTAAGGGCTAAGGTCTACTTGTCTATGACGTCACTTGGTGCATTGAACTGTCTTGATGACGAAGTAGAAAGTTTCACCTTGCACGGTACTTTGTGACGCCATCGTGAATTGTTAACGTCGCCTCCTTATTGGCCAGTCCGTGATGACATGACCCACAAGAATTATGGAGAAATATTAGGGGAAAGGATGCTGCTGGGCTGACTAAATTATGTGGCTAAGTAAATGATGCGGCAATGAGAAACAAGGTAAGTGACGTATTGCTCAGTTATGCGACTGTTATTACTCATTGTAGTGTATATTCAGTGGGACGTGTGTTTTACGTAAGAAACTATAAACGTTGAACACGTCACATCCAAAGTGTCATTCAAATGCAATCAATTTCTTGCATAAAAGCACAAAAGTAATTTACTATTCGATTATCCTGTCTGACTCCCAGAGTTAAATAGTTTGTAGTTTGTGCACAACAAACAGTGTTGCAGTCACCAGAATGAGCATGTACGCGCTCCTTGTAATAATAAAAGGTGCGCCACTTTAATTCTGTGCCTCCCTCTCATTCCGTCTCAGATGTACTCTGTTTGCAGGCTCATGGCCACCGGTAGCCTCCTTTCTTTACAGAATACCTCGTATTGTAGATTACACATTGATTCTTACGTCACTGGCATGAGATGTGTTGTAACTTCACTTAACACTTGCCCTGCCGTCCCTCCTGGGGTCTCCGCTCGCAACTGAGAACAGCCTTGTTATGACGTCATTTCACCCTGTACCCCTGTATTTTGTGGCTATGTATGCAGCGTCGTAGGGTCACAGGGTCAGAGGTTAGGTGTGGGGCGCAGTGTTGGCTGATATTTGAGTCAGCCCCGAGGTGATGACATCACTGAGGTTGTTGTTTTTGAGAGGCGCCGAGAAGCTATTGGTAACGGAGCAGGCGCTCACTGTAGATGAAGGGGTACTCTTATCAAGTTATGAATGAGGAGGGGCGGTGCCCTCCCCTTTCATCACAGAGATGGAGGCCCCCACCCTCTCCTGTGCTGCTAACTGGTGCAAAACGTGGTGGGGGTTCGAGTAGGCACCGAACCCCCCCCTCTCCCTGGGAGGTGTAGGACCGCCCCCTCATTATGCACCCCCATGTATATTAAGGAAAAAACACGGACGGGGCAGAGCAGAGGCAGCGCGCTCCAGACTCCCAGCCCCGGAGACATCTCACTTGAGACTGCCCAGCCACCGAGACACCACAGGAGAGACTGCCCACCAAAGAGAAACTCCCCAGCCACTGAGACGTCTCACGGGAGACTGCCCAGCCACCTACAAGAGACTGTCCAGCCACTGAGATGTCTCACGAGAGACTGCCCAGCCACCAACGAGAGACTGCTCGGGCACTGAGACATCCCACAAGCGACTGATCGGACACCTAGACCACACGAGAGACTGCCCAGGCACCGAGACACCACAGGAGAGACTACCCGCCAAAGAGAAACTCCCCAGCCACTGAGACATCTCACGAGAGATTGCCCAGCCACCTACGAGACACTGTTCGGGCACTGAGACATCCCACAAGCGACTGATCGGCCACCGAGACATCACACGAGAGACTGCCCATACACCTACGAGAGACTGCCCAGTCACTGAGGCGTCTCACGAGAGACGGCCCAGCCACCTACGAGAAACAGCCCAGCCACCTACGAGAGACTGCTCGGGCACTGAGACATCCCACGAGCGACAGATCGGCTACCGAGACATCACACGAGAGACTGCCGAGCCACCTACGTGAGACTGCCCTCCACCGTCCACAAGAGACCTCCCTGGCACGGACTGACTTCGAGCAAGCGAAAGAAGGCGCAAACAGACAGTCCAATCTGAGATCCTCGGGGGCGTCGTGGAAGAGGCCGTGCAGCGCTGGTGAGTTCACACGAGTGTCACACGAGGGAGAGACAAGTTCACACGAGCGCGAGCACAGGCAGGGCTTTAAAGGGGCCGGGTCCCTCCGGATCCCAGACTCGCCAGTAGTGCTCCTTCTAGCAGGTTTTTTTTATCCCTGTGCAGCATTCTACTCGTGTAAGGTGCCTACTGTGAACTGAGTGACTTCTAGCTGCTTGTGTGACTTTAGGGTGCTGTGAGGGGTGGTTATAAGGGACCGCGGATGAGAGCTCTGGAGCGGAAGCCGAGGAAAGAGTCAGTTTCTCGCAGTGCCTGTCAGAGGGTCGGAAAGAAGTTCTGAACATGCGCTCATCCAGTCCTTGGCCTCTCTGCTGATCACGTGTGTGCTGGTTTAATTGCGAGTCTGTGTGAACGTGCTTGAAGGAGGGGCACAGTTGTCGAAATATTGACGGGGAGAAAGTGCTTAGAGGTGAATGAGTGCGGTGTGTGAGCTGGGGGTGCTGGAGTGAATGAGGTGCAAGGAAGTGCACGCAGGAGAGACTGGAAAAAGGGCGTGGAAGAGGAAGGAGACGTAGGGCGAGACGGGAGGGACCACTCTACCTTCCAGACTGCAGCAGTGGCGATTTCACAGACTCCTGTTTTCAGTTATAGTTATTCACAACAAAATCAATGTTGTTACTCATTTATCTCATACTGCTAAAAAGCATTGGCAAAGCCAATAAGACTGGTTTGTTTTAGATGCGTGTCCATCACAGTGTAATATTATTGTACACTGTGGCGTAACGAAACTTGAGCGGGCCCTTGCAAAGTACATGGAGGTGGCCCCCCTCCGGGCTCACTGAGGAGCTCTCAGGCCAGAATACTGGGGCATATTTACAATATCTGGCGCATCCCTGCATATCAGCAGGGATGCGCCAGTTATTGTGTGCCACAGCTCCGCCGCCATGGATGCGCTGCATTTATAATGCGGCGCACCATGGGGCAAAAACGGCACAGATTCGTCACGCATCTGTGCCGTAAAAGTGGCGCATTGCTGAAGTTGCGTCGCAAGCGCGACGCAGCTCCAGCAATGCTCTGGGGGGCCCTACCTTGGTAATGCTGCGTCAATCCCTACGCCTGCTTCAGGCAGGCGCAGGGTTTTGACGCAGCATGGGTCTAAAAGTGACTGAGTGAAATCTTGTAGATTTCACTCAGCCACTTTTAGGAGGCATTCCTGCGCCGGAACACCCTCCCCTGCGCAGGAACGCCTACATGTGGCGCAGGGCTTTACAACGTGACGCATCTCCCAGATGCGTCACGTTGTAAGTACCCCGCACCATGGTGCACGATTTGCGCCGCCGCTGCATCACAAAAGTGACGCAACGGCGGCGTAAATGTGCCGCAAGGGGCTTGTAAATCTGCCCCACAACCAGAAAGCGCACAGAGGCCCCGCAATACTGTCTAGTGGCACACTATGGGAAATACAGGACTTTAGTTTGCTTGTTTTAAGCCACGCCCTTTGGACATATTTCTAGTGACGCTTCTTAGGACACACACCTTTAAGAGACCCTTCACTTTTTGGCCGCTTTTTTTTTCTTTCAGGTTTCTATAGCGCGAGCACGCCCCGAAGGTATTGGAGCGCTTTACATGAGCACCAGTCATGTTACACAAGGACACATTCATTTTTTTTTTTAGTGGGCACGGGGAGATTACGTCAATTGACCAGAATTGCTTTACAGCCTTGAGCACAGGGATTTGTACAAGTGAGTGTGCATGTACATGCCCTGTGCACTCAAGTGCCTGCACTGCCACTGGGTGTTTGCACATGTGCATAAGCACCCATGTGAATTTGCACGAGTGCCCGTGCTGCCTCGGTGAGTGTACCCACCCACCTACCACTCAATCCATCTATCCATCAGCCAGCCTGCCTGCCGGCCTGTCGACCGACCGTCCTACCTATCTACCTGTCTGCATTTCTAGCATGATCTATACCAGAATATGCAAACGTAATTCAGAGCAGCCCCCCCTCACCTGTCAATAACCACAGCTCTTTGAAGTTCACACCTTCGCCTAACAGAGGTACAGATGCGCTGCAAACCAGGGAGCCGCTTGCAAAGTCACCCGGGGCTACCCAAAGCGCTGCGATGCCACACCAAGGGCAGGCTGTGAGCTACAAAAACGGCACTAACATAATACAACATAGCATCCCATAATATAACATAACATGATTGATCATACACACACACACACACACACATATATATACATATACATACATATATATGCCAACAATCATTATATATGTGTATATGTTTATACATACATATATATGTCAACAATCATTATATATATATGTATATGTTTATACATACATATATATGCCAACAATCATTATATGTATATGTGTATATATATGTATATGTTTATATATACATATATATGTCAACAATCATTATATATATGTATGTGTTTATACATACATATATATGCCAACAATCCTTATATATATATATATGTGTATATATATGTATATGTTTATACATACATATATATGCCAACAATCATTATATATATATGTGTATATATATGTATATGTTTATACATACATATGTATGTCAACAATCATTATATTATCTACTGGCGGTCGCCAGTAGATAGTTATAGTTAGGACCGAGTTCCCATAGGAAATCTGAAAATTCTATTTTGAATAACTTTGGCGCCGGTTGACGAATCCTCGCGAAATTTTCAAAACTAATGGGGCGCTCCGCTCAGCTCCTACCCTGAAAGTCTCGGGGTGATTCGTCAAGCGGGGGCTGAGAAAAAAGGGGGGTCCCAAAACGCGTTTTCCCCATGCATTTTCCCATAGGACCTTTAGTCGAAGGTACTGCCCGAACGGCTGAACAGAATTACTTGAAATATGGCAAAGAGGTAGTCCTCAGGTCAGGGAAGTGCCCTTTGCATATATGGTGTCAATCTGTTCAGTAGTTCCTGAGAAAATTGCAGTTAAAAGTACATAAATATCTATATGCGCGCACAGTGCTGTGTGCGAGCGTAATTCTGATTGGTGGTTAGATGTCAGTCAACATTCGAATCGGTCGAAATCAGGAAGTGTCGGACGCCATTTTGTGTGTGGCAGTGAAAAAGAAAGGTGGAGAACGTGAAAAGGGGGCAGGGTAGAGAGTTCCTGACCCCCTAGCCTTTGTCAGGGGGTCCCTGAAGGACCCCGAAGGGTGAAAAAACCATTTTTTTTTTTTTTAAATCGCGGGGTGCGCGCACGGTGAAAAACCCTTAAAAAAACAAAAAAAACATTTTAAACTGTTTATAAGTTTATAGAAGATATTAACTATGCTGTTCAACTTTATCCAAATTCAAAATAAAAGAGCTGAGCCATTCCATATTAAAGGATACAGTCAATCTATAACTATATACATAGGTAGTTTATTGTAAAATAAATATATAAAAAATATAATAATACATACATAAATTAGCATTTAAAAAACCTTACAAATTCACTAAAAAAAAACATAGGTTTCACACACGTTATAGTTAGGAATTAGCATTTAAAAAGCCTTGCAAATTCACTGAAAAAACCATAGGTTTCACACATGTTATAGTTAGCTGGACATTTCACTCGTAAAAAACCATTGAAATTCCCCCGTTATAGTTAGTTCAGCTAACTATAACTCGCGCGACCGCAATCCACTGCTGATGACGTCGCATATTACATCACTCATGACATGGTCAGTGACATCACTCATGACATCACTGATGACATCACTGATGACATCACTGATGACATCATCCAGTGAATATGTGTTTTTCTGAAAAAAAAAATATTTTTTATATATGTATATCTAAAGGTTAATGGAAGAATAAATGGGTAAATAAGTTTCTAAATGGATGGTTTTTTTGGTAAAATTAATTGTATAACTGACTTATTAACAGTATCTTAGTCAATACAGTGATGTAATATGCGACGTCATCAGCAGTGGATTGCGGTCGCGCGAGTTATAGTTAGCTGAACTAACTATAACGGGGGAATTTCAATGGTTTTTTACGAGTGAAATGTCCAGCTAACTATAACATGTGTGAAACCTATGGTTTTTTCAGTGAATATATATATGTATATGTTTATACATACATATATATGCCAACAATCATTATATATGTGTATACATACATATATGCCAACAATCATTATTACCTACTGGCGGTCGCCAGTAGGTAGTTATAGTTAGGACCACGTTTCCATAGGAAATCCGCAACATTCTATTTTGAATAACTTTTGCGCCGGTCGACGAATCCTCGCGAATTTTTCAAAATAGGTGGGGCGCTACGCTCCGCTCCTACCCTGAAAGTCTCAGGGGGTTTCTTCAAGCGGGGGCTGAGATAAAAGGGGGGTCCAAAAACGCGTTTTTCCCATGCATTTTTCCATAGGACCTTTAGACACAGCTACAGCCCGAACGGCTGAACAGAATTACTTGAAATTTGGCAGAGAGGTAGTCCTCAGGTCAAGGAAGTGCCTTTTGTAGGTTTGGTGTAAATCTGTTCAGTAGATTCTGAGAAAATAGCCTTTACATCAATATATATATCTGAGCCAGCTTACGGTGCGCTTACGGTGCGCTTACCGTAGGTGTACGGTGACGTGCGCGAGCGCGATTCTGATTGGCTCTTAGATCTTAGTAAACATTCGAATCGGCCGAAAGCAGGAAGCGGCGGCCGCCATTTTCTCTCTCGCACTCTGAGTAGGGCAGCATAAATGAAGCCCAAAAATGGGTAAAGGGGCAGTATATTGAAATAATAATCACCCAGCAATGATATACGGGCCCCCAAACAACCCACAAGGGTTTTTCGAAAAATCGCCAATTACGCTTACCGTACGCGTACGGTAAACATTTGGCTTATGAAATAATTGAATTTAATAAACAAAACATTTCACAACGATGCGCATAATATGTCCCCCATGTGCGCACGGTGCGCGAAGCGCATCGTGCGTACATGGCCCATCTCGCATAATGTGGGCACGCGGTGCGCGCAGCGCACTGCGTGACCACCGTGCGTGCATGGCACTAACTGCGTAAAGTGGGCGCGCGGTGCGCGCACGGAACGAACTGCGTTAAGTGGGCGTGCACGCCACGAATGGCGCAAAGTAAGTTAGCATTTAAAAAACCGTACAAATTCACTGAAAAAACCATAGGTTTCACACACGTTATAGTTAGGAATTAGCATTTAAAAAACCTTGCAAATTCACTGAAAAAACCATAGGTTTCACACATGTTATAGTTAGCTGTACATTTTACTGATAAAAAACCAATGAAATTCCCCCGTTATAGTTACTGTAGGCAACTATAACTCACGCGACCGTAATCCTCTGCTGATGACATATGTGTCTTTATGAAAAAAAATATTTGTAATATATGTATAGCTAAAATTTAATGGAAGAAGACATGGGCAAATAAGTGTCTAAATACAGTATTAGCATCAGCAGAGGATTACGGTCGCGTGAGTTATAGTTGCCTACAGTAACTATAACAGGGGAATTTCATTGGTTTTTTATCAGTAAAATGTACAGCTAACTATAACATGTGTGAAACCTATGGTTTTTTCAGTGAATATATATATTTGTATATATGTATATGTTTATACATACATATATATGCCAACAATCATTATATATATATGTGTATATATATGTATATGTTTATACATACATATATATGACAACAGTCATTATATATATGTGTATATACATGTATATGTTTATACATACATATATATGCCAACAATCAATATAATATATATATGTTTTTATATATGTATATTGTTGGACAGGCCACACGAAGGGCTTGCTCCCTCCCCGCACGACAGGGCCCGAGCTCCGGCCCACCAGGCATGACCCACGAAAAGCACCTGTACCCCGTCTCCCGACGGATCTTCTGCCCTCGGACCTCTACTCATCACGGGGCCCAGCCCCACCGGCTCCCCCGGCCGGTTCAAGCCGCCATCTTGGGCCCTGCACCACGAGGCCGCGTGGCCTCGGCCCGACCCTAACCCCGGGCCTGGCCGGCCCCGACATCCCGGCACCACCTTCCACCCAGGAGGTGAGCGGACCACTTGGCAGGTCAATGGGAGAACGAAGTGTCAAGAGCTCTTCCCCCGCCAGGTGCCGATCGCCTCCAGCTCCCCCAGGAGCTGGCTCCCACCCCTGCTGGGTGTCTGGACACCTTCATCCCGGGCCCTCCGACCTCCAAGTGCGAGGGTCCGGACATCAAAGGGCGCCTGCCCTATAACTGGGGCAGCTCCGGAGCAGGAAGGCAGTTGTATCCTGGAGTCGAGAGACACCGAGAGAACTCAGCCTTGACGGACTACTGGCGCTGCCGTAGCCCGCTCTTGTGAACCATCGTCCTGCCTGCTGGCGCTGCCGCGGCCTTCTGCAACATCCATCCTCGTCGGGACCTGCTGGCGCTGCCGCGGCCCGTTGTAACGACCATCCTCACCGGGACCTGCTGGCGCTGCCGCGGACCGTACATCGACCATCTTTCCGGGACCTGCTGGCGCTGCCGCGGACCGTGTACCGACCATCTCAACCGGGACCTGCTGGCGCTGCCGCGGCCCGTACCAACTAAACCACCAAGCTCGAGGATTGTGAGCTAGTCATCATCTCATCCGAACTACCTGACTGGTAGACAGACTGTCCCGCTACCCCTTACCCTGCTTTGAGAGACTTGAATCGAGGGGACCCCTGAGTCCAGACCTCCTTGTACCATTCAACCGTACCCTAAGAAGTGCTTATAAAAAACCCTGAACCTTATCCGTGTGTGGTATCTGTCTGTGGGGGGGGGAAGTTACTTGTCTGTACGATCGCTGGAGACGGCTCTCCCCGGAGACCTCTCCTCCTGACCCCGGCCGACCCTCCCGGTCCGTCTACCCTTTCTAACATTGGTGGCCAGCGGCGCGATCCGAATCAACGCGTAATCGTACAGAGAGTAGCTCACCCCACGACAAAAACACGATGTCAGCCAAAGATAGCAACTCCACCGAGAAATTCCAAATGGATAAATTAGAAGAATACAACCACCGCGAACTGAGACAATTCTGCATAGAACTTGGCATTGCTACCACCGGCCTGAGTACCAAGGATGATCTAAAGCACGCCCTAGAGTCGTGGACAGAAACTGGGGTCGCCGGACCCTCCGACCAAAGCAGCATCACACCAGAGGGGAACGCCACGGCTCCCGAGGAGCGGGGAACGGGCCTCTCGCAGGAGGAGATCCGAGAAAGAGAAAGAACCAGATTGCACGAGTTGGAAATGGCACGACTCAAGATGGATGGGGAACTCAAGTTAGCTGAACAGAAACTCAACCTCGAGCATATGCGGCTCCGAGATGAACGAGAAGAGAAGCCTAGACAGAGAGAGCTGGAGGAGAAAAAAATAACGCTCGAGCACGAGCGCAAACTGGCGGAAATAGAACTTCGGAAACAGAATAAAGAACTGGGGGTGCCTGAGCGACCACACACCCCGGGGCCAATCGAGAAAAAAGTCCACATCCCCAAGGATGTTGTCCGCGAGTATGTCCGAGAAGACGACATACAACAGTGGTTTAAAGCCTACGAGATCGCCATGACCTCCCACCGGATCGACCGAAGTGATATGTAGTGCTCACTATTCTAGTGATCACTGTGTATCATTCCAAACGACCCTTATTGATGATTGGTTGTAAGTCAACCTTTTAGACCAGCTATCCTAGTAGCGTGGATACGAGCAGTCTTAGGCTAAACTCTAGAGGGCGTGTTAAGCCAGCTGTTTACCATCACATATACCCCTTGAACACCAAGTGAAAGGACACCACACAAGTTGTTATGAAAATAAAAGGATATTTATTTATAACAGGACTACCCTGGCTCTTTATGAGTCAGGGAGCTAAGCACACTACAAAACTCTTAGGAAAATACTTCAGTTGCACAATTTACACAAATGCCCGAGGGGCACGAGAAACCACCTACACTAACAGTGAAATGCGAATGGTTAGAGTCTGGAGATACTGATCCCGGAGTGATCCGATCAGTGGGACTAAACGAAAAAGGAACTGGACACTTGTAGAGCGAACCTGCGATGGAGCACCGAGATGCTCGAGTTACCTAGCCCGGAGGCTGCGGCTGCGTGAAGTTCGTCAAGATGTCGGGAGTCCTCGTGTAGTCTCAGGAGCCTGAAAGAAGAAGTTGCTGGCAGGCGACCAGTGACGATGTTCAGAGCGATCCAAGCCTGGATCGGTGGTGAAGGAAAACCTGAAAGCAGAGGGGACTCAGTTCTCAACCGCTAGCCAGCGATCGTGTGGGTACCAGGAGGGTACCGGCGGAAGTCACCTCGACCAGGTGAGTGGGTGACGTCGGACTCGGCTGTTCCTCGGACCAGGAGGCGCGGCGGCGACCAGGATGGAGGGCGAGCTGTCCCACGAAGGTGTCTGCTGTCGATGATGCTGGGCCCAGGAAGGGGCAGCGGATCTTGGCAGTGGCCACCCAAGCGGGGGAGTCAAGATGGCGTCGGGAGTGGACCAGGAGGGTCCGGGGTACTCCTCTGTTGAAGGGGAGCGAGAGCCAGTCTGGAGCAACCAGACTAGTGATGAAACAAAACGTGGTGCGTCGTGAAGCGGGCCACAAGCCGGTCGGCAAGTGGTCGGACAACGCGGTGAACAGCAAGGAGCGGAAGGGCCCCCCACGCAGATCTCGTGGATGCTGGGGAGACAGACTTCGATGCTGGAGCTGCTCAGGGTTTAGGGTTTCTCAAACCCTAGGTGCACTCACTCGAGGGTCCCTCGGTGGGCGTGCTAGATAAGCGTCGTGCAGGTCCTGAAGATAGCCGGTCCCGCAGGTCTCGTCACACCTACGACTCTCAGCTGAGCTGATGAGGGAGGTAAAAGGTCAGAGATGGCAGGGAACTCGGGTCTCGTCGAGCTGGGCAGTCTTGATCCGTAGGAGAGACTTACAGCAAACCGCAAGCGCTTAGGTGGTGCCTGCTGGTGCAGGGTGGCTACTCCTTAGCCACAAGGGAGAGTCTTCAGAAATAGTCAAGAGTTCCTTTCGTGGAAAGTGGTTCGTGATTCGGAGGTATCCGATTATCTGATTATCCAATTTGGGAAGGGGACTCGCTCCTACCTTTATTCTAAGAAAAGGGGCTGGCCCGTGACTAGGTTCTACCTATGGGTGGAGCCAGGAGGGGGGTGGTTACACCCCTATCCTTTGTCCGGCTTCGCGCCAGCTCAGGGGCCGGTGTGCCCCCGAAACTGGTTTGAGCCGGGCTATGCACAGTGAGCACCGGGGTGCCACTTGCAGTCACCTTCCTTTCAGCCCTGCCCACCTGGGATACACAAACCCTGTCTGGGACGGTGCTAACACCGCCCTCGACAGGAAACCCTTTGTCCAAGCTCCCTTTGCTGGAAGGTCCCCCAGCAGCGGGAGGTCAGACTTGTGTCTGGTGGCAGCATCCATTTTGTGATGCTGAGGCTTGAGTCAACTTTAACCGGGGTTCAAGGTTACTTCCATGTCGTGTCCCTCTAAAAGGGGGGGAATGCCAACCCCGTCACCCGGACTGGCGAGGGGTTCGTATTCCCATTCGTATGACACCTTACTCGACATGTGTAGGTGATGCGAGGCCAAAGTTAGCAAATAACCGCTAGGATTATAAGGCATTAAAAGTAGTTGGCCCGCGTCACCATGGAACGGGTATTAGGACTTGGTTCCACAAGCCGTCGACGGGCTCAGCTCGCGCCAGAGCACCGTCCCACATGATCCCCTGCACTCTGCCTTCAGGATTGATAAGGCCTGCCATAGGAGTGACTGATAGGAACCCATGTGTCCATGTTAGGGTTTAGGTGTAGGAATACTACACCTACAGCAACGGGTGATTACACCACGTGGCCCCAGCTGTCGTGCAGCCAGTTGTGTCAGATTTGGGCGGCCATTCCAGGGGTGGCATAATACATGCTTCAGCCCCTGGTAGGCCCTGGGTACACCGATGCCCTGGATACCTGTGGTATGCTGAGACAGGGACTGACAAGGCGGCCCAGTTCCAATTAGTGGATGCACCTAACGTACATGTGTGTTAATTTCGAGAGAGAACAGCTAGGCTGTGGGTCTGATTGGCAGGCCCACAGCCGGAGAAAGTCGTAAACCAATGAAGCAAAAGCAAAAAATCTGGGTGATCATAGGATTGCAGACCCTACTCTCCTACAGGAGGTTTATCAACGAGGGTCGCGATGCCCTACTGCAGCTCCCAGATCACCAAATGTCGTCCTACGACCACATGAAGGCTGCCCTCCTCACCCGCTACGGCCTCACACCCGAGATGTACCGCCAGAGGTTCAGAGATTGCACCCGGATCCCAGGTACAACTTGGGTAGAATACGTGAACTATTTCAGCCGTGCCTTCGAGGGTTGGATAAAGGGGAGCCATGTCACCACCTACGAACAACTCTTTAACCTGATGGTATGGGAGCACCTGTCGAACAACTGTTTCGTCGAGCTCAGGCAGCACCTCCTCGACAGTAAGCTGACTGACCCCCGGCAGCTCGCCGCCGAAGCTGACCGATGGGAAAGCACCCGAGTGGGCCGGAGGGGGCCACACGAACAGAACAGAAGCAACCAAGGCCAGCACCGTCCTCGGGGAGGAGGAGGGGGCCAGGGGCGAGGGAGAGACGCCTTGCCAGCAACACCCATGGCCAGCACCCCGCCTCCGGCCGGCCGGGGCAACCCCCCGTGGCGTCCTGGGGTTCGAGCCAACGTCACGTGCCACCGATGCCAGCGAGTCGGCCACTACGCCAATGACCCGAGCTGCCCGCAGAACCAAACACCCAAGCCCCGCCAGGTAGCTGCTGCCGCCCTGGGGGAAGAGCAATCATCGGAGGAACCAGAGGAGTATGAGCCGGCCCAGCAAGAGTGGGAACCGGCCGCCATGGTCCTGGCGTGCTTAGGGGGAAGAGACATGGTGCCGCGGGCTCCCCTACCCGCTAACACCAGGAAATACGGTCAGTGGGTGACCATTAATGGACAGCGAGCCGAGGCCTTGCGTGACACAGGCGCCAGTGTGACGGCCGTCCGCTGTCACCTGGTGAAGCCCGAGCAGATCCTGCCGAACATTCTCTGCCCCGTCCGCTCGGCAGACAACTCTGAAAGTATGTGTCAAATGGCCTGCGTCCCATTCGAATGGGGAGGGGTCTCCGGCCTGTTGAAGGTGACGGTCCGGGACGATGCCCCCGTGGACTGCCTCCTGGGGAATGACCTCGAGAGTTCCCCGTGGGCCACCGTTGAGAGAAGAGAGCACCTGGGGATGCTGGGCCTCCCGGACTGGGCCTGCATAACCACCCGGTCCATGGCCGCCCGTGCCGTCCCTCGATCAGAAGAACCAGAATGGCCAGCACCTCCGCCCCCGGTCGCCCCAGTAGAAGACAACGACGAGGCCAACCTCCCAGACCCGACGACCGAAGGGGACGCGCAACCCCAGGACCTTCCTGACCTGGCTCAGTGGCGTCAAGAAGGGGGGCCCACCCAAGAACAGTTCCGCCAGGAACAAAAGACCTGTCCCTCCCTCGAGGGACTCCGCCAACAAGCCAGCGCCCAGAACGCAGGGGACTCCACCGGAACTCACTGGGTCTACTGGGATAACGACCTGCTATACAGCGAGCAAAGAATCGCCGAGCTGGGGGCCGGTCGAGTACTGGTGGTACCTCTCCGCTTCAGAGACTTTCTGCTCAACCTGGCCCACGATGTCCCCCTGGCTGGACACCTGGGCCAGGATAAAACGTACAGCCGCCTAGTGACCCACTTTTTCTGGCCGAAAATGAGGAACGACGTCCTGAACCACTGCCGATCTTGCCCCACATGCCAAGCCAGCGGGAAGAGTGGTCGGAAGCTGAAAGCCCCTCTGCAACCCTTCCCTGTGGTCACCACCCCGTTCGAGAGGGTGGGGATAGACATTGTGGGGCCTCTGGACCCCCGCACGGCACAAGGACACAGGTTCATCTTAGTACTGGTGGACCATGCCACCCGCTACCCCGAGGCGGTGTCCCTACGGACCGTGACAGCTCCGGTGGTTGGCCGGGCCCTAATGGGGATCTTCTCCCGGGTAGGCTTCCCCCGAGAAGTCGTCAGCGACCGAGGCACGAACTTTATATCCAAATACATGAAGTCCCTCTGGCAACAATGCGGGGTCACCTACAGATTCACGACCCCCTATCACCCCCAAGGGAACGGACTAGTGGAGCGTTTTAACCGCACTCTCAAGGGGATGATTGGGGGATTGGAAGAGCCCCTCCGTCGCCAGTGGGATGTACTACTCCCGTGCCTCCTCTTCGCCTACCGAGAAGTTCCCCAGAAGTCCCTCGGTTTTAGCCCTTTCGAACTCCTGTACGGGCACCCTGTGCGAGGGCCCCTCAGCCTAGTAAAAGAAGGTTGGGAGATGGCCCCCCTAAAGACCCCTCCAGACGTCTTCAAATACATCCTGGCCCTACGCAATCAGACCCGGCGCTTCAGAGGGATGGCCAAGGCGAACCTCGAGGCCAGCCAGGAGGACATGAAGAGGTGGTATGATCACAATGCCTCCTCCGTTGAGTTCGAGCCTGGGCAACAAGTATGGGTGATGTCCCCCACCGAACCATGTGCCTTGCAGGATAAGTGGACGGGGCCCTTCAAAGTGGTCGAGCGCAAAAGCCCCGTCACTTACCTCATCGACCTGGGGACCTCCCGGAACCCCCTCCGGGTCCTCCACACCAACCGACTCAAACCACACTTTGTGCGCTCAGAACTCAGCCTCCTGATGGCTACGGACAGTGGGGCAGAGGAAGACTCCGAACCCCTCCCGGATCTTCTGAAGACTCAGGAGAATGACGGCTCCGTGGACGGGGTCCGGCTATCTGACGCCCTCACTTCGGAGCAACGCCAGGGCTGCCGGAACCTCCTGCTGCAGTTCGCTACCCTGTTCTCCCTCACCCCCGGGGTCACCCCTTGGTGTTTGCACGACGTGGACACCGGGGACAGCCCCCCTGTCCGACACCGGGCCTACCGCGTACCAGATCGGGTACGGGCCTGCATACAGGAGGAAGTGGCCAAGATGCTCACAATCGGGGTCATCGAGCCCTCGGACAGTCCCTGGGCCAGTCCGGTTGTATTGGTTCCCAAAGCCGCTGCCCCCGGCACCGCACCGGAACTGAGATGCTGCGTCGACTACCGGGGCTTGAACGCTGTCACCCGGACCGACGCTCATCCGATTCCCCGAGCAGACGAGCTGATCGACCGGCTGGGGGCCGCCCGCTACCTTAGTATCTTCGACCTAACAGCGGGCTACTGGCAGATCGGCCTCACACCCAGGGCTCAGGAACGGTCAGCCTTCTCTACCCCCGATGGCCACTACCAATTCAAGGTCATGCCCTTCGGCATGAAAAATGCCCCCGCCACGTTTCAACGCCTCGTGAACCAGGTCTTGGCGGGGCTCGAAGAGTTCAGCGCTGCCTATCTGGACGATATCGCTGTATACAGCCGCCACTGGGCCGACCACCTCCGTCACCTCCAAGAGGTCCTACAGGCCCTCCAGCGGGCCGGCCTCACAATTAAGGCCGGCAAGTGCCAAATTGGCCAAGGGTCTGTGACCTACCTTGGGCACCAAGTGGGAAGCGGGCTGGTGGCCCCGCTACAACTTAAGATTGCTGCCATCCAGTCCTGGCAGCCCCCCGTCACCCAGACCGAGGTCCGAGCCTTCTTGGGGCTCACCGGCTACTACCGGCGGTTCGTGAAAGACTACGGCAGCATCGTGGGGCCCCTCACGGGTCTCACGTCCAAGAACCAGCCGAAGCGGATTAACTGGATCCCCGATTGTCAAGCGGCCTTCGAGAAACTGAAGGCCGCCCTGTGCACCGCCCCTGTGCTCCAGGCCCCCGATTACAGTCGGGAATTCGTGGTACAGACCGACGCCTCCGACCACGGCATCGGAGCCGTCCTTTCTCAGTTAAACCCCGAGGGTCATGACCAGCCGGTGGCCTTCATCAGTCGACGTCTCCTGGCCCGAGAACAGCGCTGGAGCACCATTGAGAGGGAGGCCTTCGCAGTGGTGTGGGCCCTCAAAAAGCTCCGGCCTTATCTCTTCGGTACCCACTTCCGGGTACAAACCGACCATCGACCCCTGCAGTGGCTGATGCAGATGCGGGGAGAGAACCCAAAACTCTTGCGCTGGTCCATTTCCCTGCAGGGAATGGACTTCACTGTGGAGCACCGACCAGGCCAAGACCACGCCAACGCGGATGGCCTGTCCCGCTTTTTCCGCCTCGACGAAGAGAGTCCCCAAGGAGATGGGTGACTCTCCCCGCCTTCAGCTGGGGGGGACGCATGTTGGACAGGCCACACGAAGGGCTTGCTCCCTCCCCGCACGACAGGGCCCGAGCTCCGGCCCACCAGGCATAACCCACGAAAAGCACCTGTACCCCGTCTCCCGACGGATCTTCTGCCCTCGGACCTCTACTCATCACGGGGCCCAGCCCCACCGGCTCCCCCGGCCGGTTCAAGCCGCCATCTTGGGCCCTGCACCACGAGGCCGCGTGGCCTCGGCCCGACCCTAACCCCGGGCCTGGCCGGCCCCGACATCCCGGCACCACCTTCCACCCAGGAGGTGAGCGGACCACTTGGCAGGTCAATGGGAGAACGAAGTGTCAAGAGCTCTTCCCCCGCCAGGTGCCGATCGCCTCCAGCTCCCCCAGGAGCTGGCTCCCACCCCTGCTGGGTGTCTGGACACCTTCATCCCGGGCCCTCCGACCTCCAAGTGCGAGGGTCCGGACATCAAAGGGCGCCTGCCCTATAACTGGGGCAGCTCCGGAGCAGGAAGGCAGTTGTATCCTGGAGTCGAGAGACACCGAGAGAACTCAGCCTTGACGGACTACTGGCGCTGCCGTAGCCCGCTCTTGTGAACCATCGTCCTGCCTGCTGGCGCTGCCGCGGCCTTCTGCAACATCCATCCTCGTCGGGACCTGCTGGCGCTGCCGCGGCCCGTTGTAACGACCATCCTCACCGGGACCTGCTGGCGCTGCCGCGGACCGTACATCGACCATCTTTCCGGGACCTGCTGGCGCTGCCGCGGACCGTGTACCGACCATCTCAACCGGGACCTGCTGGCGCTGCCGCGGCCCGTACCAACTAAACCACCAAGCTCGAGGATTGTGAGCTAGTCATCATCTCATCCGAACTACCTGACTGGTAGACAGACTGTCCCGCTACCCCTTACCCTGCTTTGAGAGACTTGAATCGAGGGGACCCCTGAGTCCAGACCTCCTTGTACCATTCAACCGTACCCTAAGAAGTGCTTATAAAAAACCCTGAACCTTATCCGTGTGTGGTATCTGTCTGTGGGGGGGGGAAGTTACTTGTCTGTACGATCGCTGGAGACGGCTCTCCCCGGAGACCTCTCCTCCTGACCCCGGCCGACCCTCCCGGTCCGTCTACCCTTTCTAACATATATGTTTATACATACATATATATGTCAACAATCATTATATATATATATATGTATATGTTTCTACATACATATATGCCAACAATCATTATATATATGTGAATATACATGTATATGCTTATACATACATATATATGCCAACAATCATTATATATATATATATATTCAGTGAAAAAACCATAGGTTTCACACATGTTATAGTTAGCTGGACATTTTACTCGTAAAAAACCAATGAAATTGCCCCGTTATAGTTAGTTCAGCTAACTATAACTCGCGTGCCCGCAATGCACTGCTGATGACGTCACATATTACATCACTCATGACATGGTCAGTGACATCACTCATGACATCACTGATGACATCTCAAATGACATCACTGATGACATCACTGATGACATCATCCAGTGAATGTGTGTTTTTCTGAAAATTAAATATGTTTTATATATGTATATCTCAAGGTCGATGGAAGAATAAATGGGTATATAAGTGTCTAAATGGATGATTTGTTTTTGAAAAATTGATTGTGTAACTGACTGATTAAGTGTATCTCTCACTTTGTGTATAAGTGGCTGCATGGGTTGGTGAGTAGCTACATGGGTGTCTATATAGTTTATTAGTTGTTTTTTTGAGTATCAGTCTGAGTGTCTGTATGGTACGGTGGGGGGTATTACGTAGTGCATAGATGCATGAATGAGTGACTCACTGTTTGTATGTGTTGAAGACAGCATGTGTGCAGGACTGTATGGGTGGATGAGTGTGTGTATGGGTGTGTTAGTGAGTGAATGACTGTCTCAATAGTGTCTTCAGGAGTAACTACATATGTTTTAAACTAGTATATGTGACTATTGGTGTATATATGTGAGTATATGTGAGAGGGAGAGATTGAAAGAGTTCCTGTATGAATAAGTATGTGTTTCTATAAGTGATTGTTTAAAAGACTAAGTATGTGTAAGTTTCCGTAGAAGTAAGTATGGTGGTGTGTGTATTACTGTATATGCAAGTAAATGTATGTTTTATTCTTTATTAGCATGAGTGACTATGTGTGTGAGTAACTCTATGGATGAGTGGCATTGTGTAACAGGATGTATAGATGTATGAGTACATATGATGAGTGAGTACATGTATGAGTGACTGTATAGGACTGTTGGTGAATGAGTGGATGTGTATGTGGATCTTAGAATTACTGAAGAGGTTGTTGTAACTGGTATTGGTATGTCCATTGTTTTGAAATTTTTAGTCTCTATTTTTGAATGTGTGTATCAAAGCTTATATTAAGGTGAGAGGAGGTCTGCCACTCTATCACAAGGATGATGTCATCAGTGATGTCATCAGTGATGTCATTTGAGATGTCATCAGTGATGTCATGAGTGATGTCACTGACCATGTCATGAGTGATGTAATATGTGACGTCATCAGCAGTGCATTGCGGGCACGCGAGTTATAGTTAGCTGAACTAACTATAACGGGGCAATTTCATTGGTTTTTTACGAGTAAAATGTCCAGCTAACTATAACATGTGTGAAACCTATGGTTTTTTCACTGAATTTGCAAGGTTTTTTAAATGCTAATTCCTAACTATAACGTGTGTGAAACCCATGGTTTTTTCAGTGAATTTGCAAGGTTTTTTAAATGCTAATTCCTAACTATAACGTGTGTGAAACCCATGGTTTTTTCAGTGAATTTGCAAGGTTTTTTAAATGCTATTTTTTTTTTTTATTCTTCATTTTTTTCAAACATATTTTTAATTTAATTTTCTTATCTTTTATAAAGACTATGCTTAAATTTTTAAAATCCTTAAATATTTTTTTTATATATATTTTTAAAAATAAACATGTAAAATTTATTTCCAGATTTTTTTTTTTTTTTTTTTTTTTTATAGTACGCGTACCGTAAGCTCACGGTAAGCGTACGGTTTACGCAACGTCCGTAATCTATCTACGCTGCTTGCGTATAGTTACGTACTATGCGTAGCCGCGCGTACTGCGCGTGGGACGCGTGCGCACTTACGCAACACGCGCACGTTACGCGGAAGTGCCGGGAAATGACTGTTATGCGCATGCGCGCAAGCGCGTGTCTTTTTTACGCGCACGCGTACTTTTTGCCGTAAGCGTACCGTAAGCGTACCGTAAGCGTACGGTAGGTCATGTGATCTTGAAACACAACTTTTGATTGGTTGAAACTACTTTCAGTTCTAGAACTCTCCTACACCACACCCATTCCCCTCATTTCTGCTTGTGATCCCTTGGAAGAAGGAGCTGGTTTGTCTTTGGGATACGATGGCAGAACAGCAGAGCCCTTCTGAGAGTGAGGCTAGCACCAGCAGCACTGTCTTGAGGCAGAGAGCGAGGAAAGTAAAGCCTTCTTATGTTTGGGATTATTTTACTTTTCCAGAAGGCCAGCAAAAGGTGAATGCACCCTTAGTTACTTGCAGGCTGTGTCAGCGTGTACTTTCTAGAGGTAATCCTGACAGGAAGTATTCCTTTGGGAATCATACCATGATCAGACACCTCAAGGATGTACACAAAAGGACACATGGTCATCTTTTTGGAGGTAACTCTTCAGAAAGACGAGCCAGTACATCCACAGCAGCTCAGCCTGGACCATCATCTGCAGGGCAGACTCCTTCTTCTGCAGGTCAGGTGAGCCCTTCATCTGTGGGGGGAGAATCTCCTTTTGCTGGCCCTCTGGAAATTAACCCTCGGTTTGCGAGGGTTGAAGTACGGTGCGCCACTTGTCACGATCTAATTACTTATAGGGAGACCAGTATTTCCCTAGTGAACAATAAAATAGATCAGCACACTTGTCGTACCGTCTAATATTCCCAATCTTTCTTTCCTCTGTCCCTGCATGAACACAACGGCTCTTTTAAGAGCCAACCTTATCTTTCATCTTTTTTTTACATATGTTTTTAAAAACTTTTTTTTATTTTTTTTTACCGTACGCGTACGGTAAGCGTACCTTTTTTTTATTTTTTTTTAAAAAAACACTAAAAATCATTTATCACATTACATTGACTTACCATACTCACTCAAAAAAATATTTATTCATTTGTTTATTTAAAAAATAGTTTTTAAAATGGTTGTAGTTTTCGAAAATTTTCTATATCGATCTGAAAAAAAAAAAAGTATTAATATTTTTATAACAATTTATAATACAGTACACATATTTACATTTTTTTCCAAAAAATATTTTTGCCTCTTTTAACAATTGGAAATCACTTTTACAGACTGACACATTATGAAACCACTATTTTTGATTTATTTAATTGCACGTGTCCAAGCTGTTTTTTTTTCAGACCACCACCATGTGCATTCTCTGTGACTGCCTACACTCCACCAAGGGCAACCAGCCTTAGTGATGCTGAATGTATTTGCATTACAGACTTAAACCTGAAAACCCCACTGGCTTGTAAATACTGTGCATGACTATACACGGCAAGGACATGGGTGTGTGCTAACCCTCTGCTTATTCCCCCAAAAATTCGCTCCCCCTTTCCATCTAATGCAACTGTGAAATCACCAGAGCAAGACGCAATAAATCTCTGCCTATAATTCTTCTATGCACACAGAGTCATGTTTTCACATTAGTCCCAAAACGAAATTTCTTTGCCAATTTGAAAGCACACTTACTGCTCTTTTTTTTTTCAGGGGCAAGTGTAAATCACTTTTACACACTGACACATTATGAAACCACCATGTGTAACTACAACAAAAACAATTCCCATTTCTATTATTCATTTCTTAAGTTACCACATACATACCCTCTCAAACTGTAAACTCACCTTTAAAATTAGTTAGTTGTGAAAGAAATGTGACACTCAAACAGCAGATTATCAGAGCCAGGATCTCTGTTGTGTTCACCTCTCTCCTCTCAGCAGAACCAGATAATGGCAAACTTTCCCTCTATTTTTCCACACATATACATGTAAGTTTCAAATCTCAGTGCTTCCCCCTTTTTTTCACATGTAATCACACATTTCTATTGGTTGAAAACGAACCCTTTTCCAAAAGTACCCTTCCCCCAACTTGACTTCTGCCTAGTACCCTTCCCCCAACTTGACTTCTGCCTGCTACCATAGCAACAGCTCATGGAACACTGCTGTGTGCAGTTAGGTCAGAAGTTCGACACACAATGTTTCAATTCCACAGAGCAAGAGTGCTTGACTTTTCAAACCTAACAGCAAATCCATAGTACTGTTCTTTGGTTACACATTTTTTTGTACCAATACAAAACATGCTTCTATTAATTTACACATACAGCCTAGTTTTTATTCTTGAATGGTATGAAACAGCCAATCAGTTCTTTTTGTTTTGAAAAAAATATGTATGCCTCCATTTCCAAACTGTCTTTCTTTTCATATTGCCATTCTACTGAAAGACACCTCCTGAGTGCATCCAGATCTCCTTTGAAGATGTTCACAGTGTGGATTGTAGGGCACAGCTATGTCTTCTGGAGTGAAAAGTTTGCAGAGAAAACAGATATGGTGAGAGACCTTGCTTTGCCAAATGTAGACATTAAATGGATTGGTCAGAGAGGGTTAAAGTGGCACCAATTGATGCCATTGGTGAAATCCTTCATGCAAATCCAACACCCTGACCTCATAATAGTGCACTGTGGTGGCAATGACCTAGGCACTTTGACTGGGGTAGGTCTGGAAATGCTTATGAAGGACACCTTTGCACAACTGTTTTCACTTTTCCCTAAAACTGCCTTTGTGTTTTCCAACATATGCCAAAGGCAAAAATGGAACTGGTCCAATCATTTCTGTCCACAGATTGACAAAGCAAGAAAGCACGTCAACAAATCTGTTTCTGCTTTCCTCCGTGACTATGGTATGGGTGCCATTTACCACAACAACTTGCGTTATGACATGCAAGACATTTATAGAGGAGATGGTGTGCACTTCAATGATGAAGGGAACAGAGTCTTCCTCTTGAACCTTAGACTCTGCATCGGTACTTACTTGTAGGTACCACTAAAAAAATGACTTCATAAACACAACAGCTCTTTTTAGAGCTCCCTAATATCTAAACTCTTAAATCTGCTTTTCATTTATTTATTTTTATTTTTTTACCGTACGCTTACCGTAAGCTTACCGTAAGCGTACCCCGTGATTTTTTTTAAAATCAATAAATGTTTTTTTTGTACTTTTCTGTCCTTCTTTGACCCCCTTACAATTGTTAGGGGGTCTGTAACTCTCCTCATTGCCCCCTTTCCTTGTTTTCACTCTTTTTTTTCAGAGTGAAATACACAAAATGGCGGCCGCCGCTTCCTGGTTTCGGCCGATTCGAATGTTTACTAAGATCTAAGAGCCAATCAGAATCGCGCTCGCGCACGCCACCGTACGCTTACGGTAAGCGTACCGTAAGCGTACCGTAAGCTGGCTCAGATATATATATTGATTTAAAGGCTATTTTCTCAGAATCTACTGAACAGATTTACACCAAACCTACAAAAGGCACTTCCTTGACCTAGGGACTACCTCTCTGCCAAATTTTGAGTAATTCTGTTCAGCCGTTCGGGCTGTAGCTCGTTCTAAAGGTCCTATGGAAAAATGCATGGGAAAAACGCGTTTTGGGACCCCCCTTTTATCTCAGCCCCCGCTTGACGGATCCCCCCGAGACTTTCAGGGTAGGAGCGGAGCGTAGCGCCCCACCTATTTTGAGAAATTCGCGAGGATTCGTCGACCGGCGCCAAAGTTATTCAAAATAGAATGTTGAGGTTTTCCTATGGAAACGTGGTCCTAACTATAACTACCTACTGGCGACCGCCAGTAGGTAATATATATATATATATATATATATATATATATATATATATATATATATATATATATATATATATATATATATATATATATATATCCAGAACATAAAGTTTGCCAATTTGGGAGAGCCACATTCAGGTAGGTTCAAAATGCGTTTTTATTACAAAAGCTGCAGCGTGTTGAAGGGCAATCTTTACAAGAAATGAACAGCCTGACGCGTTTCATGCTCTGCGAGCATTTCTTCAGAGGCATTCGGTTAGCACATTGTAGCGTAAAGGCAGTACTTATCTTAATGGTCACCTGCCCCAGTGGGTGTCGGCTCGCGCTGAGCCTCATGGTCCATGTAGTGCCTTAATCCAACTCAAGTGAGCCGCTTCTCGTTGTGCCTCAGTGAACAAAAATAAAACCCCAGTGGGTGTTGTAAAGCGTCCTTTCAAAACAGGTTGCACCTCATAACTCTTGTAAAAAGACCTCCTGTCCAGCAACCGGTTGCCTAATAGCTCCAGCCTGGTCCATCACAACATGGCAGGGCTTCCAACAATCATTATATATATATTTGTATATATGTATATGTTTATACATACATATATATGCCAACAATCATTATCTATATGTGTATATATATGTATATGTTTATACATACATATATATGACAACAGTCATTATATATATGTGTATATACATGTATATGTTTATTCATACATATATATGCCAACAATCAATATAATATATATATATATGTTTTTATATATGTATATGTTTATACATACATATATATGTCAACAATCATTATATATATGTATATGTTTCTACATACATATATGCCAACAATCATTATATATATGTGTATATACATGTATTTGCTCATACATACATATATATGTCAACAGTCATTATATATATAAATATATGTATATACATACATATATATGCCAACAATATATATATATATATATATATATATATATATATATATATATATATATATATATATATATATATATATATATATATATATATATATATATATATATATATATATATATAATATATATATAAATATATATATATATATTCACTTAAAAAACCATAGGTTTCACACATGTTATAGTTAGGTGGATATTTCACTCGTAAAAAACCAATGAAATTCCCCCGTTATAGTTAGTTCAGATAACTATAACTCGCGCGACCGCAATCCACTGCTGATGACGTCACATATTACATCACTCATGACATGGTCAGTGGCATCACTCATGACATCACTGATGACATCATCCTTGTGATAGAGTGGCGGCCGCGCGAGTTATAGTTATCTGAACTAACTATAACGGGGTCAATCACAATGTGCTGCAACATTTGTTTTAGATACCAAATTGTTTTTTCCTGCTATTACGAATTCATCATGCACTTGCACTTTATTGTTAAGCACCTTATAAAGTTTGTTGAAACCACTGCATGTACAAAAATAGAGTGAGTAAAAAAAAAGCTATAAAATAACCGATCACCTGACAGAGCGTGTTATGTGATCAAGGCCCTTCCGGGCTGAAACGCGTCATGGCTGTAAAGGTCGAGGGAACTACTGAATAAATCCTTGCTGGTTTACCTTGTGGTCTGTGCTTCGTTGCTGTCAAACCCTGCGCAAGCCTACGGAGTTCAAGAGAATATATATATATATATATATATATATATATATATATATATATATATATATATATATATATATATATATATATATATATATATATATATATATATATATATATATATATATATATATATATATATATATAAATAAATATATATATATTCACTTAAAAAACCATAGGTTTCACACATGTTATAGTTAGGTGGATATTTCACTCGTAAAACACCAATGAAATTCCCCCGTTATAGTTAGTTCAGATAACTATAACTCGCGCGACCGCAATCCACTGCTGATGACGTCACATATTACATCACTCATGACATGGTCAGTGGCATCACTCATGACATCACTGATGACATCATCCTTGTGATAGAGTGGCGGCCGCGCGAGTTATAGTTATGTGAACTAACTATAACGGGGGAATTTCATTGGTTTTTTTACGAGTGAAATATCCACCTAACTATAACATGTGTGAAACCTATGGTTTTTTAAGTGAATTTGCAAAGTTTTTTAAATGCTAATTCCTAACTATAACGTGTGTGAAACCTATGGTTTTTTCAGTGAATTTGTACGGTTTTTTAAATGCTAAGTTATGTATGTATTATTATTTTTTTTATATATTTATTTTACAATAAACTACATATTTTTTTGGGGGGGGTTTTCACCGTGCGCGCACGGTGCGCGCACCCCCGCGATTTAAAAAAAAAAAAAAAAATGTTTTTTTCTGCCTTCGGGGTACTTCAGGGACCCCCTGACAAAGGCTAGGGGGTCAGGAACTCTCCACCCTGCTCCCTTTTCACGTTCGCCACCTTCCTTTTTCACTCTCGCACTGAAAACAAACAAAATGGCGGCCGACACTTCCTGATTTCGACCGATTCGAATGTTGACTACCATGTAACCACCAATCAGAATTACGCTCGCGCACGTTAGGGTGCTTGCACGGTGCTCGCACGGTGCGCGCACGGTGCGTGGCTATAGATATGTAGGTGCTTTTAACTGCAATTGTCTCAGGAACTACTGAACAGATTGACTCCATATATGCAAAAGGCACATCCCTGAGCTGAGGACTACCTCTCTGCCAAATTTCAAGTAATTCTGTTCAGCCGTTCGGGCTGTACCTTGGACTAAAGGTCCCTATGGAAAATTGCATGGGGAAAACGCGTTTTGGGACCCCCCTTTTTTCTTAGCCCCCGCTTGACGAATCCCCCCGAGACTTTCAGGGTAGGAGCGGAGCGGAGCGCCCCACCTATTTTGAAAATTTCGCGAGGATTCGTTAACCGGCGCAAAAGTTATTCCAAATAGAATGTTGCGGATTTCCTATGGAAACACGGTCCTAACTATAACTATCTACTGGCGACCGCCAGTAGATAATATATATATATATATATATATGATTGGGACAATGAAAGAAAGGCAGAGGCTATTTCTTTGTTTAATGAGGAGCAAGATGAGCTGGGAGTGAAACCCACAACAAGCTCGGCCCCCGTGGGAAGCGACACTACTTTGAAACAAAAACTGTTCCTACTAGAGAAACTAAGCAAACGCGAAATTAATAAATGGTGGGAAGTGGCTTCACTTACTAACTACGTGGATTTTGGCCGCGTCCCCAGAGGCCTGAGAATTACAATTGTACCCACATATGATAATCCCAACCCAGACCTTCTCACGGAATGGGCTCAGTTCATGGCCAAAACGTGCAAGGGCATGTTAGAGATGCTCGTTAAGTATGCACAAATAGACCTAGAGGCAACCAGGAAGGAATTGGTGACATTAAAAGTGGATTTAGAGAAATACAAAAATGACAACATATTGGAAGAATTTTTGAAAACACTCCCAAAGGAACTTAAGGAGTACGAAGACGCAATCAAGCAAAAGAAACAACGAAAATTTCTTAGAGATAAGCGAGACTACGCCGAGGGGCGCATCTTGACTTATGCTAAAAGATACGATTGGGCTCAAAGAAATCTTAAAGTCACTACCACTGAACGTACAACTGAATTACTGTCAACAGGTTCCAGTTCAGAACTGTGCACCGACTCGGAAGATCGCAGCACAGTGGTCCCTTTAGCCATACGTCCTCTCACCTTCTTACACGAGTTTCAAATACTGAAGCAGAAAAAGGAACAAACTCAAGTAAACAAGCCCCAAACGAGAGGACAGACAAGAGGAAAGGGGCAAAGAAGAGGAAGAGGACGAGGGACCACAAAAGAAAAAGACTAAATAAGAAAAAACATAAAAATTTCAAAACATCGATTTCTCAAAATCAAGATCCAACGATAAATCAAACAATGGTTAATCTTTCCACCAGAAGTCTAAACGAAATGGAAATCTCGGTTCTGCAATTGGGCCTGTCCTTTTGTCCTAGTAACAATTTGAATTATATGGACACTAGAATTGACTTATTCTTATATATTCGTAAACTCAAATTAATGAAAATGTTCGAGACACGCTCAAAATCGAAGCCAAAAGAACTAGTAACTAGAATGTACGATCCGGAGATGCCCAATCTACAAATCCAGGACATGGAACTATTGAGAGTCATGCGTGATCTAGAAATGGGAGACAATCATGGTGGAAATGATTACTCATTATTGCAATCATGTGATGTTACTAACAAACAACGAGAGCATAGCGGTCTGAAAAGGAAATCAAAGTTTAATCCCAATGTTCCCTTTGACAATATTGAAGCATACAATTCAGCGGTCATCATTGAATTAAAGAAATCAAGACAGGCATTCCAAAAATCTAAATGGGATAATCTTACAAAGGAACAACGGGAAGCCCTCAAAATCTTGGAGTTGGATTCAACGATTGTAATCAAGCCCTCCGATAAAGGGGGCAATGTTGTTGTGATGGATTTGGAGAAGTACAGATCAGAAGCAATGAGACAACTTATGGACGAAACCTGCTATGAACTCATTGATTGGGCCCAATATAAAAAGACTATCCTTGATTATCACAAACTTTTAAGTGACTGGTATTTCCAGGGGTTGATTGATACTTATGGGTACAATTTCTTGAGAACAGACAAACCACGTATACCATGTATTTATTTTCTTCCCAAGATCCATAAGCACGCCACGTCACCACCAGGGCGTCGATAGTCTCATCTAATGGGGGACTACTTGAAAATACATCAATTTTTCTGGATTCATTTTTGTGCAAATATGTGCTTGATCTAGTATCATATTGCAAAGACAGTTCAGATTTTTTACGCAGACTTCGCGATATTCAATGGGAGGATGAATACACGATGATTAGTCTAGATGTATGCTCACTTTATACATGCATTGATCAACGTAAAGGGGTGGCAGCATGTATGCATTTCTTAAAAAGTAGACACATAGATCTCTGGGAACATAATGAAATGTTAGAGACAATGATGTTATTCTGTCTTCAAAATAATATCTTTCTTTTTGAGAAGTCAGTGTATCGTCAGCGATCTGGTACCGCTATGGGTACTTGTTTTGCCCCTAGCCTAGCGAATCTTTTCCTAGGTTGGTGGGAAGAACAGATAGTGTGGACAGATCAATTACAAACTTATACCGATCATATAGTGGTATGGATCAGGTATATAGACGATCTATTTCTTATTTGGAATGGCCCACAAAATCTAGCCAAGGAGTTCATTGACCAATTGGGTACCAATGATCTGAACTTACAGTTCACCCATAAGATTAGTTCAAGTTACTGTGAATTTCTGGACATTGCAGTTGAAATAAAGGAAAAGAAGATCACAACACGCCTTTTCCGCAAACAGACCGCAGGCAACACTTTGTTGCACGCGGCAAGCCATCATCCATTCCCTCTAAAACAAAGCATACCCTATGGGGAATTGCTAAGAGCTCGCCGTGCCTGCAGCACGAACAGTGACTTTATAAAAGAGCAACAGACTATGCTCACACGTTTCAGAACAAGAGGATACAAAAAGGAAACCCTAGAGATAGCCCAAAATAAAGTCAAGGAGCTGCAACAACACAATATACTCTTTAAGCCATCTAGGAGCACTATCAATAGAAGCAACAATGATAGTAACCAGGTCAACGCACCAAGAATGGTAACACAATTTAGCAGGGGAGCCTGGACACTAGAAAAAATCATGAAGAAACACTGGAATCTACTGATAGCAGACCCTATCATTGGTACATGCATAGGAACCAGACCACAAATAACATACAAAAAAGCAAGGTCACTGAAGGACAAATTGGTCCATAGCTATCGTGAAGAGGTTACTCAACCGCAATGGTTAACAATGCCAAATGGCTTCACCACATGTGGGATGTGCAAGGCAGATCGCAATGGCATAAACTGCAAAGAATATACCACATGCACTAAACAAAAACGTCCAATAAAACACCTAATCAATTGTAACAGTGATTTTACCGTCTACATACTTGAGTGCCCTTGTGGCCTCAGGTATGTTGGCAGTACTAAATTACCACTTAAATCAAGAATTTTGCAGCATTTACGTGCTATCACTAATTGTGATCATAACTATCCAGTGGCACGTCACTATTCCGAATTCCACAACAGTGACAACAGCAGCTTACGGTTTTTCGGAGTAGAAAGAATTCCTAAATGTATACGAGGAGGGGACCGAGAAAAACACCTAAGAGTACTTGAGTCCAGATTTATTTTAGATCTGGACTGTAAAATACCCAAAGGACTCAATAGTGGAGAGGAACTTGCAACTCACATAGGCTTGTAATTAACAATAGCATGGTCTCGAAAGTAACATGATCACTCCCAACCCATGGCTGGGATTTTAATTATTCCTAAATGCATTTCTATATACTCACTTTTATTAAGATAGGGAAATAGGGTTACACAGGATAAAATAATATTTCCCAATTGGGATATTATATGAGCACTTACCGCAATTGTGGATGCTCTTAATGGAACCCCCTAGGGTTACCCATTCATCATCCTAATTATTCCCTGATACCCTTCCTCTTTCACACATTTAATCATATTATTTATCACACACATCACTATCCCGTCACTCCCCTCATACCTAGCACTTAGTAAAGGATACTTCCTACTCCTGCCATTATACCATGATAACAGTAAGGAACAGTCCTGTAGTTACTTAATTGGAAGTTTATGGATAAATATCAGGAACCATTGTCCAAATAAACAGTCTGGTTTCATAATGTCCGCTGTAAAATAAAATGGTATCATGATCTCAGGGTCCCACACAATCACAGCACAATGGACATTATTTTGAATTGTATGGCTATTCAGCCTTTATTGAACCAAATTTATAGTTGATGGCGCATTTGCGCATAACATTGTATAATCAGGACATATATAATCGTCAGCTACCTGTTTTTGTTCACATCATTTCCAACTTTATTGTTTCCTGACAATTCCTGTATGATGATTGTCAAATACGAGGATGAAATACGTATCGTAATATTATGCTTCTTACTGCAGTTTATTATTTCTTGCAATTGCGGTTACTTTATTTATTTTGTGTATCACCATTAAGTATGTGTTTAAGTTCAGCTTATGTCGCGCTCGCCATGCAGTACAATATTGAAGCATTTCTTCTATGTTTATGAACTATGTCCCTGTATTTCTAAGGTCGATTGGCATGCAGGAAGTAACTTGACAAAGGCAAACGCCGAAACGTGTCGTCCTTCTAAAGCTAGCGCACAATAAAGTTTTGTGCGGTTTCCTGGTGTGCTGTCCTCTTATTCGCAGAATTGTTACGGAATAAAGGGATTTGAATCATATATATATATATATATATATATATATATATATATATATATATATATATATATATATATATATATATATATATATATATATATATATATATCCCAAGCGGGCATATCAGCAAGGGCCTGCGATAATTATCGCTCAGCGCTTTTAGTGCGAGGAAAATTATCGCAGGCTAACGGTGGATTCAATCGCGCAGATAGCATGCTATCAGTAACGCTTATCTCCCAAGCGATAGGAATCCATGCGTTAGCCTGAAAACAGTGTGATTATCGCTGGAAATCCAGCGATAATCACACTGCGACCAGCGATACCTTGCTGATAGGCCAGGGTGGTTTTAGCCATGTAATCCACCTCCCATTGGATTACATGGCTAAGTCAGAACTAAAGCAGGCGTAAGGAAAGTAGCGATAACTGTGGTTAGCGCTACTTTTCTTATCGCTCTGCTTGTTTGCGTGCAGCTTGATAATTAGAGAAATGTCGGTTCGCGATATTTCTCCAGTTATTCTGGCACGGAACGCCCACTTTGCATCTCATTAAGGATGCAAAGCTGGGCGTTGTTGTAAGGGGCTCTAAATCAGCAAAACACGCAATAGCGTGTCTTTGCTGAGAAGGCAATAAAATTATCCCCGCTTTTCGGCCAAAAACGGCCGCAAATGCGGCGATAATGTTTTATTGCCGCCTTGTTAATATGCCCCAAGGTTCGGTCACGCTGAAGGAACACAGGGGAACAGACTCCAAGTGGACATAAAGTGGTGTTTATTGTAACATCATCGGGTCCAAATGGCTCGTTTCGTCCGCCGGACTGCGGCCTTGCTCACATGGCGCGCTGCAGGTACGTTACAGCTTAAGTAGACAAGCGAGTATTTCTACTATGTTTACATTCTTTTGCATTTTTTTCGCTTTTAAACATTTTTCAACTTGACGTGAATTCTAACCAGATCCCATAGGTTCACATGCCCGTGACTCATAGATGGTACAGCCTGTGTTCATGAGACGCAATAGACAGACTCGAATCATGAAGTTATCTACCAAACCACCCGTGAATGTTGCTGCAAGAGGGGTGAATATATTCTCTCATAGTCAATATAAAATAAATGTTGGCGTCCATACAAGTGTACGGGAGTGAGAAATGTGCCAGAACACTGCAAAGGAAAAGCATACAGCTGAAGCTGGTGTGATTACAGAGGTTTTCAAGACCCTGCGTCACCTATATGGCCCCAAATAGAGCCAGGCATGAGGAAGGGGTAAGGCATGGCGGGGCATATCAGCAACAACCGGCGATAATTATCGCTAAGCGCACTTAGCTCTAGGATAATTATCGCTGGCTATCGACGAATTTTATCGCTAAGATAGCATGCTATTAGCAACGTTTATCTCAAAAGCGATAAAATTCCATGCGCAAGCTGCCAATTGTGCAATTATCGCTGGAAATACAGCGATAATCGCACAGCGTTTGGCAATAGTTTGCTGATAGGGCAGGCAGACTCAGCCATGATATCCACCTTCCATTGGATATCATGGCTAAGTCAAACTAAAAGCAGACGTAAGGAAAGTAGCGATAACCAAGGTTAGCGCTACTTTTCTATTGCTATGCTTGTTAGCGTGCCCATTGATAATTGGAGAAATGTTGGTTAGTGATATTTCTCCAGTTATTTCGAGCTGGAATGCCCACTTTGCATCTCATTAGAGATGCAAAGGTGGGCGTTATGGGAGAGGGTGCTAAGGCAAGGATTCACGCGATAGCGTGACCATGATGATATAGCGATAAAATTATCACCGCTTTTCGGACGAAAATGGCCACCAAAGCGGCGATAATTTTTTATCGCCGCCTTGTAGATATGCCCCGGCATCTTTACGGAGGCGGGTAGTGGTATGCATGTGGTGTCAGGCTATGGTCAGGTTAGATGTGGGATAACGATGATGAAGAAAAAAGAAGGAATAAAAGAAAGAATAAAAGAAAGAAAGTCAAGTTAGAGAGGCTGGCGTGTGCACAGGTGCTAAAGTCGTAAAAGAGCCGTAACCCAGTGGCGGGGGGGTGAGAAGAGTAGAAAATGGGTAATAAAAACATAGTCCCAATATTGGGGTGTGGAGGGAACGTCACAGAATTAAACTCATAACCACCAACTGATTCCAGCCGGAACTAGTTGTATACATTTGTACATGTCAAACGAGACTAAATTACAAGGAAGGCCACCCAGGGAGTATTATGGACAAGCATAAATGAGATGAGTCTTAAACAGCGAATATACATACATATATGTCAACAACCATTATATATATAAATGTACATGTATATACATACATATATGTCAACAACCATTATATACATAAATGTACATGTATATACATACATATATGTCAACAATAATTGTATCTATCTATCCATCTATCTATCTATCTATCTATCTATCTATCTATCTATCTATCTATCTATCTATCTATCTATCTATCTATCTATCTATCTATCTATCTATCTATCTATCTATCTATCTATCTATCTATCTATCTATCTATCTATCCATCCATCCATCCATCCAATCATCCATCCATCTATATCCATCCATCCAACCATCCATTCATCCATCTATCTATCTATCTATCTATCTATCTATCTATCTATCTATCTATCTATCTATCTATCTATCTATCTATCTATCTATCTATCTATCTATCTATCTATCTATCTATCTATCTATCTATCTATCTATCTATCTATCTATCTATCTATCTATCTATCTATCTATCTATCTATCTATCTACAGGAAAGGTTGCCCTTGCAAGAAGGCGCCACACGCAGGAAGGTTGATCACTGTATTTAATTGGACAATGCCAGTGATCAAGGACAGAGTGCTGTCCGAAACGCGTTTGGCCTGGGACTGTGATGGAAGATGGGGGCCAAGAGCGCTGTTCGTCTCCAATTAAATACAGAGATCAACCTTCCTGTGTGTGGCGCCTTCTTGCAAGGGCATCCTTACATGTGGATATATATATATATATATTTTTGTTTTCCCTGAAACAAACAAATGTTGTTATAGTTAGGTACGATAATATCTTACTCGCGGTACCACTGGAATATTACATGATGGGCCCTGGTGAAATCCGCTGTAGTACCGCAGGACCATGGCACCACATGAAGAATCTTTCTAGTTAGACCCCAGGGAGTGTTCCTCTTGGACCCCGTCCCCCACATAAGGGCCTTGGGGGTCAGGTTACCCCTACTCTACCCTGCCCCCTTATTACTTATTTTCATTTCTTTTCTTTACAATATAGGGACCGAGTCCTTGAGCCATAAAATGGCAGCCACAACTTTCTCTTCATGTTGTGGTCAGCAAATCAGATTACATGTTTTGAACCTCTGGTCATGCTAGTACCAATCAGATCACGATTTTTCCACTATCGGTACTGTGGTACTCCGCAGAAGGGCAGCAAAGGTACCGCATCACTAGATATCTATACATTTTAAACCTTCATTTCTCGAAAACTACCAAACAGGTATGAAAGAAGCACCCTGCAGAACCTGTTACAGGCCCAGGTGTGACAGAAGCCCCCCGCAGAACCTGTTACAGGCCCAGGTGTGACAGAAGCCCCCTGCAGAACCTGTCACAGGCCCAGGTGTGAAAGAAGCATCCTGCAGAACCTGTCACATGCTCAGGTGTGAAAGAAGCCCCCTGCAGAGCCTGTCACAGGCCCAGGTGTGAAAGAAGCATCCTGCAGAACCTGTCACAGGCCCAGGTGTGAAATAACCCCACTGCAGTACCTGTCACAGAGGCCCAGGTGTGAAAGAAGCCCCCCTGCACAGCCAGTCACACAGGCCCATGTGTGAAATAACCCCCTTGCAGCACCTGTCACAGGCCCAGGTGTGAAAGAATCCCCCTGCAGAACCTGTTACAGGCCCAGGTGTGAAAGAAGCCCCCTGCAGAACCTGTCACAGGCCCAGGTGTGAAAGAAGCCCCCTGCAGAACCTGTCACAGGCCCAGGTGTGAAATAACCCCCTTGCAGCACCTGTCACAGGCCCAGGTGTGAAAGAAGCCCCATGCAGAGCCTGTCACAGACCCAGGTGTGAAAGAAGCATCCTGCAGAACCTGTCACAGGCCCAGGTGTGAAATAACCCCACTGCAGTACCTGTCACACAGGCCCAGGTGTGAAAGAAGCCCCCCTGCACAGCCAGTCACACAGGCCCATGTGTGAAATAACCCCCTTGCAGCACCTGTCACAGGCTAAGGTGTGAAAGAAGCCCCCTGCAGAGCCTGTCACATGGGCCCAAGTGTGAAAGAAGCCCCCTGCAGAACCTGTCACAGGCCCAGGTGTGAAAGAAGCCCCCTGCAGAACCTGTCACAGGCCCAGGTGTGAAATAACCCCCTTGCAGCACCTGTCACAGGCCCAGGTGTGAAAGAAGCCCCCTGCAGAGCCTGTCACAGTCCCAGGTGTGAAAGAAGCCTCCTGCAGAACCTGTCACAGGCCCAGGTGTGAAATAACCCCACTGCAGTACCTGTCACACAGGCCTTGGTATGAAGGAATCCCCCCTGCACAGCCAGTCACACAAGCCCAGGTGTGAAAGAAGCCCCCATGCACAGCCAGTCACACAGGCCCAGGTGTGAAAGAAGCCCCCTGCAGAGACTGTCAAAGACCCAGGTGTGAAAGAAGCCCCCTACAAAGCCTGTCACAGGCCCATGTGTGAATGAAGCCCCCTTCAAAATCTGTCACGGGCCCGGGTTTCAAAGAAGCCCCCCGCAGAGCCTGCCACAGGCCCAGGTGTGAAAGAAGCCCACTGCAGAGCCTGCCACAAAGGCTCAGTGTGAAAGAACCCCCTGAATAGCCTGCCACACAGGCTCAGATGTGAAAGAACCCCCCCTGCACAGCCTGCCACACAGGCTCAGGTGTGCAAGAACCTTCCTGCAAATCCTGCCGCAGAGGCCCAGGTGTGAAAGATGCCCCATGCAGAACCTGTCACACAGGCCCAGGTGTGAAAGGAGCCCCCTGCAGAACCTGTCACACAGGTTCAGGTGTGAAAGAAGCCCCCTGCAGAGCCTGTCACAGGCCCAAGTGTGAAAGAAGCCACCTGCTGAACCAGTCACACAGGCCCAGGTGTGAAAGAAGCCCCCTGCAGAACCTGTCACATGGGCCCAAGTGTGAAAGAAGCCCCCTACAGAACCTGTCACACAAGCTCAGGTATCAAAGAAGCCCCTTGCAGAGCCTGTCACAGGCCCAGGTGTGAAAACCCCCTCTGCAGAACCTGTCACACAGGCTCAGGTGTGAAAGAAGCACCCTGCAGTGCCTGTCACATGGGCCCAAGTGTGAAAGAAGCTCCCTACAGAACCTGTCACACAAGCTCAGGTATCAAAGAAGCCCCTTGCAGAGCCTGTCACAGGCCCAGGTGTGAAAACCCCCTCTGCAGAACCTGTCACACAGGCCCAGGTGTGAAAGAAGCATCCTGCAGAACCTGTCACATGCTCAGGTGTGAAAGAAGCCCCCTGCAGAGCCTGTCACAGGCCCAGGTGTGAAAGAAGCATCCTGCAGAACCTGTCACAGGCCCAGGTGTGAAATAACCCCACTGCAGTACCTGTCACAGAGGCCCAGGTGTGAAAGAAGCCCCCCTGCACAGCCAGTCACACAGGCCCATGTGTGAAATAACCCCCTTGCAGCACCTGTCACAGGCCCAGGTGTGAAAGAATCCCCCTGAAGAACCTGTTACAGGCCCAGGTGTGAAAGAAGCCCCCTGCAGAACCTGTCACAGGCCCAGGTGTGAAAGAAGCCCCCTGCAGAACCTGTCACAGGCCCAGGTGTGAAATAACCCCCTTGCAGCACCTGTCACAGGCCCAGGTGTGAAAGAAGCCCCATGCAGAGCCTGTCACAGGCCCAGGTGTGAAAGAAGCATCCTGCAGAACCTGTCACAGGCCCAGGTGTGAAATAACCCCACTGCAGTACCTGTCACACAGGCCCAGGTGTGAAAGAAGCCCCCCTGCACAGCCAGTCACACAGGCCCATGTGTGAAATAACCCCCTTGCAGCACCTGTCACAGGCTAAGGTGTGAAAGAAGCCCCCTGCAGAGCCTGTTACAGGCCCAGGTGTGAAAGAAGCCCCCTGCATAACCTGTCACAGGCCCAGGTGTGAAAGAAGCCCCCTGCAGAACCTGTCACAGGCCCAGGTGTGAAATAACCCCCTTGCAGCACCTGTCACAGGCCCAGGTGTGAAAGAAGCCCCCTGCAGAGCCTGTCACAGTCCCAGGTGTGAAAGAAGCCTCCTGCAGAACCTGTCACAGGCCCAGGTGTGAAATAACCCCACTGCAGTACCTGTCACACAGGCCCAGGTGTGAAGGAATCCCCCCTGCACAGCCAGTCACACAAGCCCAGGTGTGAAAGAAGCCCCCATGCACAGCCAGTCACACAGGCCCAGGTGTGAAAGAAGCCCCCTGCAGAGACTGTCAAAGACCCAGGTGTGAAAGAAGCCCCCTACAAAGCCTGTCACAGGCCCATGTGTGAATGAAGCCCCCTTCAAAATCTGTCACGGGCCCGGGTTTCAAAGAAGCCCCCCGCAGAGCCTGCCACAGGCCCAGGTGTGAAAGAAGCCCACTGCAGAGCCTGCCACAAAGGCTCAGTGTGAAAGAACCCCCTGAATAGCCTGCCACACAGGCTCAGATGTGAAAGAACCCCCCCTGCACAGCCTGCCACACAGGCTCAGGTGTGCAAGAACCTTCCTGCAGAACCTGCCGCAGAGGCCCAGGTGTGAAAGATGCCCCATGCAGAACCTGTCACACAGGCCCAGGTGCGAAAGGAGCCCCCTGCAGAACCTGTCACACAGGTTCAGGTGTGAAAGAAGCCCCCTGCAGAGCCTGTCACAGGCTCAAGTGTGAAAGAAGCCACCTGCTGAACCAGTCACACAGGCCCAGGTGTGAAAGAAGCCCCCTGCAGAACCTGTCACATGGGCCCAAGTGTGAAAGAAGCCCCCTACAGAACCTGTCACACAAGCTCAGGTATCAAAGAAGCCCCTTGCAGAGCCTGTCACAGGCCCAGGTGTGAAAACCCCCTCTGCAGAACCTGTCACACAGGCTCAGGTGTGAAAGAAGCACCCTGCAGTGCCTGTCACATGGGCCCAAGTGTGAAAGAAGCCCCCTACAGAACCTGTCACACAAGCTCAGGTATCAAAGAAGCCCCTTGCAGAGCCTGTCACAGGCCCAGGTGTGAAAACCCCCTCTGCAGAACCTGTCACACAGGCTCAGGTGTGAAAGAAGCACCCTGCAGTGCCTGTCACAGGCCCAGATGTGAAAGAACCCCCCTGCAGAGCCTGCCACACAGGCTCAGGTGTGAAAGAAGCCCCCTGCAGAACCTGTCACACAGGCCCAGGTGTGACAGAAGACCCCTGTAAAGCCTTTCACACAGGCACAGGAAAGAATGGAGCCCCCTGCAGAGCCTGTCACACAGGCACAGGTGTGAAAGAAGCCCCGGTACAGCCTGTCACACCGACATAGTGTTAGAGAAGCCTCCTGTAGAACATGTCACACAGGCCCAGAAGTGAAAGAAGCCCCCTGCAGAAACTGCCACACAGGCTCAGGTGTGGAAGAAGCCCCCTGCAGAGCCTGTCAAAGGCCCAGCTGTGGATGAAACCCCTACGGAGCCTGTCACACAGGCCCAGGTGTGAATGAAGCCACCTTCAAAATCTGTCACAGGCCCGGGTGTGAAAGAAGCCCCCTACAGAGCCTGCAACACAGGCTCAGGTGTGAAAGAAGCCCCCCTGCAGAGGCTGTCAAAGGCCCAGCTGTGGATGAAACCCCTACGGAGCCTGTCACACAGGCCCAGGTGTGAATGAAGCCACCTTCAAAATCTGTCACAGGCCCGGGTGTGAAAGAAGCCCCCTGCAGAACCTGTCACACAGGCCCAGGTGTGAAAGAAGCCCCCTGCAGAGCCTGTCAAAGGCCCAGCTGTGGATGAAACCCCTACCGAGCCTGTCACACAGTCCCAGGTGTGAATGAAGCCACCTTCAAAATCTGTCACAGGCCCGGGTGTGAAAGAAGCCCCCTACAGAGCCTGCCACACAGGCTCAGGTGTGAAAGAAGCCCCCCTGCAGAGGCTGTCACAGGCCCAGGTGTGAAAAACCCCCCCTGCAGAGCCTGCCACACAGGCTCAGTGTGAAAGAACCTCCCTGAACAGCATGCCACACAGGTTCAGGGGTGAAAGAACCCCCCTGCACAGCCTGCCACACAGGCTCAGGTGTGCAAGAACCTTCCTGCAGAACCTGTCACACAGGCCCAGGTGTGAAAGAAGCCCCCTGCAGAGCCTGTCACAGTCCTAGGTGTGAAAGAAGCCCCCTGCTGAACCAGTCACACAGGCCCAGGTGTGAAAGAAGCCCCCTGCAGAGCCTGTCTAAGGCCCAAGTGTGAAAGAATCTCCTGCAGAACCTGTCACACAGGCCAATGTGTGAAAGAAACCCTCTACGGAGCCTGTCAAAGGCCCGGCTGTGGAAGAAACCCCCTACAGAGCCTGTCGCACAGGCCTAAGTGTGAAAGAAGCCCCTGCAGAACCTGTCACACAGGCCCATGTGTGTAAAAAGCCCCCTGCAGAGCTTGTCACTCGGGCTCAGGTGTGAAAGAAGCCCACTACAGAGCTTGTCACAGGCCCAGGTGTGAGAGAAGCCCCCCACAGAGACTGATACACAGGCCCAGGTGTGAGAGAAGCTCTCTGCAGAGCCTGTCACAGGCCCAGGTGCTGAAAGCAGCATCTGCAGAGCCTGTCTTTCAGGCCCAGGTGTAAAAGAAGCCCCCTACAGAGCCTGTCACAGGTCCTGGAGTGTAAGATGCTCTCTGCAGAGCCTGTCACACAGGTCTAGGCGTGTAAGGTGCCCCCTGCACAGCCTGTCACACAGGCCCAGTGTGTAGGATGCCCTCTGCAGAGCCTGTCACACTGGCCCAGGTGTGAAAGAAGTCCCCTGTAGAACCTGTCACACAGGCCCAGGTGTGAAAGAAGCCCCCTGTAGAGCCTGTCACACAGGCCCAGCTTTGAATGAAACCCCCTACAGAACCTGTCACACAGGCCCAGGTGTGAAAGAAGCCCCCTGTAGAGCCTGCCACACAGGCCCAGGTGTGAAAGAAGCCCCCTACAAAGCCTGTCACAGACCCAGATGTGAATGAAACCCTCTGCAGAGCCTGTCACACAGGCCCAGGTGTGAAAGAAGCCCCCAGCAGAGCCTGTCACACAGGCTCAAGTGTGAAAGAAGTCACCTGTAGAGCCTGTCACACAGGCACAGATGTGAATGAAGCCCCCTTCGAAACCTGTCACAGGCCCGGGTGTGAAAGAAGACCCCTGTAGAGCCTGCCACACAGGCTCAGGTGTGAAAGAAGCCCCCTGTAGAGCCTGCCACACAGGCCCAGGTGTGAAAGAAGCCCCCTACAAAGCTTGTCACAGGCCCAGGTGTGAATGAAGCGACCTGCAGAGCCTGTCACACAGGCCCAGGTGTGAAAGAAGCCCTCAGCAGAGCCTGCCACACAGGCTCAAGTGTGAAAGAAGTCTCCTGTAGAGCCTGTCACACAGGCACATGTGTGAATGAAGCCCCCTTCGAAACCTGTCACATGCCCGGGTGTGAAAGAAGACCCCTGCAGAGCCTGCCACACAGGCTCAGGTATGAAAGAAGCCCCCCTGCAGAGCATGCCACACAGACTCAGGTGTGAAAGAAGCCCCCCGCAGAGCCTCCCGCAGGCCCAGGTGTGAAAGAAGCATCTGCAGAGCCTGTCTTTGAGGCCCAGGTGTGAAAGAAGTCACCTACAGAGCCTGTCACAGGCCCAGGTTTGTAAGATGCCCTCTGCAGAGCCTGTCACACAGGCCCAGGTGTGAAAGAAACCCCCTGCAGAGCCTGTCACAGGCCCAGGTATGAAAGAAGCCCCCTGTAGAGCCTGTCACACAGGCACAGCTGTAAAATAAACCCCCCTGTACAGCTTGTCACACGGGCTCAGGTGTGAATAAAGGCCCCTGCAGAGCCTGCCACTCAGGCCCGGTTGTGAAAGAAGCCCCCTATTGAGCCTGTCACACAGGCACAGGTGTGAATGAAGCCCCCTTCAAAACCTGTCACTGGCCGGGTGTGAAAGAAGCCCCCTACAGAGCCTGTCACAGGCCCAGGAGTGTAAGCTGCCCTCTGCAGAGCCTGTCACACAGGCCCAGGTGGGTAAGTTGCCCCCTGCACAGTCTGTCACACAGTCCAGTTATTAAGATGCCCTCTGCAGAGCCTGTCACACAGGCCCAGGTGTGAAAGAAGCCCCCTGTAGAACCTGTCACACAGGCCCAGGTATGAAAGAAGCCCCCTGTAGAGCCTGTCACACAGGCACAGGTGTGAATGAAGCCCCCTTCGAAACCTGTCACAGGCCCGGGTGTGAAAGAAGACCTGTGCAGAGCCTGCCACACAGGCTCAGGTGTGAAAGAAGCCCCTCCGTAGAACCTGTCGCAGGCCCAGGTGTGCAAGAAGCATCTGAAGAGCTTCTTTTTCAGGCCCAGGTGTGAAAGAAACCCCCTACAGAGCCCACCACAGGCCCGGTGTGAAAGAAGCCCCCTGTAGAGCCTGTCACACAGGCACAGCTGTAAAAGAACCCCCCCTGCAGAGCCTGCCACACAGGCTCAGGTGTGAAAGAAGCCCCCTGTAGAGCCTGTCACACAGGCACAGGTGTGAATGAAGCTCCCTTCAAAGCCTGTCACAGGCCCGGATTTGAAAGAAGACCCGTGCAGAGCCTGCCACACAGGCTCAGGTGTGAAAGAAGCCCCTCCGTAGAGCCTGTCGCAGACCCAGGTGTGCAAGAAGCATCTGAAGAGCCTGTTTTTCAGGCCCAGGTGTGAAAGAAGCCCCTTACAGAGCATGTCACAGGCCCAGGTGTGTAAGATGCCCTCTGTAGAGCCTGGCACACAGGCCCAGGTGTGTGAGATGCCCTCTGCAGAGCCTGTCACACAGGCCCAGGTGTGAAAGAAACCCCCTACAGAACCTGTCACACAGGCCCAGGTGTGAAAGAAGCCCCCTGTAGAGCCTGTCACACAGGCCCAGCTGTGAAAGAAACCCTCCTGTAGAGCCTGTCACATAGGCTCAGGTGTGAAAGAAGCCCCCTACAGAGCCTGTCACACAGGCCCAGATGTGAAAAAAAACCTACAGAACCTGTCACACTGGCCCAGGTGTGAATGAAGCCCCCTACAGAGCCTGTCACAGGCCCAGGTGTGAAAGAAGCCCCCTATAGAGCTTGTCACACAGGCACAGCTGTGAAAGAAACCCCCCTGTAGAGCCTGTCACACGGGCTCAGGTGTGAAAGAAGCCCCTGACAGAGCCTGTCACACAGGCCCAGGTGTGAAAGAAACCCCCTACAGAACCTGTCACACAGGCCCAGGTGTGAAAGAAGCCCCCTGCAGAGCCTGCCACATAGGCCCGGGTGTGAAAGAAGCCCCCTACTAAGCCCGTCACAGGCCCAGGTGTGAAAGAAGCCCCCTGCAGAGCCTGTCACACAGGCCCAGGTGTGAAAGAAGCCCCCTGCAGAGCCTGTCACAGGCCCAGGTGTGAGAGAAGCTCCCTGCAGAACCTGTCACACAGGCCCAGGTGTGAATGAAGCCCCCTGCAGAGCCTGCCACACAAGCTCAGGTGTGAAAGAAGCCCCCTGTAGAGCCTGTCACACGCACAGGTGTGAATGAAGCCCCCTTCAAAACCTGTCTCAGGCCCGGTTGTGAAAGAAGACCCCTGCAGAGCCTGCCACACAGGCTCAGGTGTGAAAGAAGCTGCCCAACAGAGCCTGCCACACAGGCTCAGGTGTGAAAGAAGCCCCTGTAGAACATGTCACATAGGCCCAGGTGTGAAACAAGCCCCCTGTAGAGCATGTCACACAGGCCTAGATGTGAAACAAGCCCCCTGCAGAACCTGTTACAGGCCCAGGTGTGAAAGAACTCCCCTGTAGAACCTGCCACACAGGCCCAGCTGTGAAAGAAACCCCCTACAGAGCCTGTTACACAGTGCTGGGTGTGAGAGGAGCCCCCTGCAAACCTGTCACTCAAGCCCAAGTGTGAAAGAAGCCCTTGCAGAGCCTGTCGCAGGCCCAGGTGTGAAAGAAGCCCTTGTAGAGCCTGCCACACAGGCCCAGGTGTGAAAGAAGCCCCATGTAAAGCCTGTCACACAGGCTCGGGTGTGAAGCAAGCCCCCTGCAGAACCTGTTACAGGCCCAGTTGTGAAAGAACGCCCTGCAGAACCTGTCACACAGGCCCAGCTGTGAAAGTAACCCCCTACAGAGCCTGTCACATAGTGCTGGGTGTGAGAGGAGCCCCCTGCAGAACCTGTCACACAGGCCTAAGTGTGAAAAAAGCCCCTGCAGAGCCTGTCTTACAGGCTCAGGTGGGAAAGAATCCCCCTGCAGAGCCTGCCACACAGGCCCAGGTGTGAGAGAACCCCCTTTGCAGAGAGTTATACACAGCTCCAGGTGTGATAGAAGCCCCCCGAAGAGCCTGTAACACAGGCTCAGGTGTGAAAGAAGTTCCCTGCAGAACGTGTCACACAAGCCCAGGTGTGAGAGAATCCTTTGCTCAGCCTGCCTTACAGGCCCAAGTGTGAAATGAGTTTCCCGGAGAGCTAACAGTAACACAAGATTTACAGGCGCATGGTTAGAGGGAGCTCCCTGCAAAGTTTAAAGTGACACAAAGCTACAGGCCCAGGTGTGAAGGGACCTACTCGAAGAATGCAGCACGCCAGGTGTATGTCTTCATAGGTAAAAATCACAATTCATCAAACTTTGACTAAACCCCAGTAGAAAAACAAGTCATGCGAAACCTCGTCCGAGCCGGCCATGTCCCTAGTCCCAGCTTGTGGAGAGAGTTTCAGAATCAGGGAAATGAACTCAAAACCTAACATTCCATAAGTACCCTGATCAGAAGGCAGCCTGATGTCCTGCCTTATGGAGGGACGTCTCTTTTTACTTCGAGCTGGTTGGCACAAAGCCAATCTCTGACCTCCCCTTCGCTTCCAGGCCACGTTCTTGTATTGCTATCGGTTTAAGTTACTAATAGCCACGAACAAATGATAGAAGAATGTTGAATGCTCACAAAAGCCCACAAAAGGGCTGTGAAACCCCAAATCTTCCTCATTCTGCATGAATGTGCCGTTATGCAAAACCACAGTACTTCTTGCCCTACTGTTTGCACCTCTACTCTCCCCCAAGCCCCACCCAACCATGGCAGTCTCCTGCTAAAAAATGTACAGATCAATGTCTTGCAGCAAAACCTCCCCTTACTCTTGGAAACTATCATCGTACTAACTAGGAGCTGTTACTCTAGCACTTGTAAGAGGGGATGTTAGGAGGCGTTGGACTGGCCAGGGTGAAAGGCGGGTAGAGATGGGGTGGTTCTTTAAAGTGCTGTCTTGCTGTCTTCTGGGCATGTTTCAGAAGTTACAAGAGGGAAGCAGTTGCACATTCTTGATTTAAAATGTTCCTCTGCCCCCTCCACCCTCAATGAGGATGCTTTCCATGCAGTCCACCCCCTCGGAGGCACTGCACTTCACTCACCCTCTCACCCAATGTAAAATAACATTAGTCTTCCCTGGCAGCCCAAGACCCTGTAATCCTAGTTGTAAGTGGGAAGTTGTCTTCACCCTGCAACCTTCCTCACTTAGGAATGCACTGCGCTGCACCGTGCTGCGCTGCACTGACATCACTTTCTCTTTTTCCCCAGTCAAAGGGGATCAGGCCTGTTTGGTTAGCCTGCGATGCCCATTGTGGGGTGGGGCCAAGAGAGACATGAGAATGGTTGATTCCTAGCTGTAATAGAAAAGACAACCTAAAACCAATGGAATGGAATGTGGCCAAGTTATTAACAGTTACAGCCATTAATTAACCTATTCCAAAAATCACTTTTTGTTTTTTCAGTGATACTTCAGGAATCCAGAAGACCCATAGACCTGAAGGGGTATGTACCCTTACTTCTCAGCCCCACGACCCTCATACAAAGCCTAACTTGTGCATGTACACATATTAACACATGCAAACACCCATGTCCTGCTTCCATTGCTCTGTCTGTCTCTCTCTTTCACTGTCTCTCTCTCTCTCTCGCTCTCTCTCTGTCTCTCTCTCTCAATACTGCGCAGAGGGGAGGAGGGCAGTCATTAATCTTCATGGATTTGTAGGTCTGGCTTGACAGTGCAACTGTCACCTGACATTTTATCCTACTCCAATATTATTCTACAGTTCTTTGCTACAAATACATGTCCATTTCCAAGCTATTTATTTGTAATGCTTCACATTACCATACAAAATTCCTTTAAGGCCAGACCTATTGGCATTTCCAATGCTTGTTTCATTTCCCCCTAAAATAAGAGTTTGTTGCTATAAGTCAAACATTTCTTTATACGATTTAAGCATGGTAAATCATAAAAGTACATAAAACATAAAAAACAAATCATAAAAGTCGTCCTAAAATATCACCAAACTTGTCACCTCTCAGAATGAAACCCTCCCCCCCCCCACTAAAAACCTTGATACATAAAAGCAATCTTAGATAAAAATTGCAACAATAGCAAAGCTGGCTGAACTTGTTTAAAATTCACATTTATAAAAAGTGGGCGGATATACTTGTGGTGTAGAGATGCATACTTATGGCATAAAAAACTACATGTAAATTGTCAATTGCACTGGCCCTATCACACGTACAGATTGTAAGTTCTGAGGGTCCACGCCATCCTACTAACAATTGGAGGAACAAATTCAAGCCTTAGTAAGATAGCAGATGTCTGTACAAAACTGGCATATCTAAAGTCAGATACATTTCTATATTACTCATAGATGTGACCATAACATAGTGCGCCCCAGATTTTTGAGCCATCATACTATTATATCTTGATTAATATGCTTTACTCTGAAACGCCTCCCTAACCCGCCCCACATCTAGCTTAGAGATTTTCTCAGGGTAAGAGAACAATTTTGGAATACCTAATTCATGTAGAATACTTTTGACATAAAGGATGCATGGAATAGGAAGACTATGTTCCAATGTCGAACAATCTTTTAAGATCAATCCGTTTAGGTCCAGTTGTTTTTTTAGCCAAACATTCACCCATAATAGTATGGGACGAACTTTAATAAGATGCGAAATAAAATCTGCCCCTAGTTCTGCATGAGTTATCTCCATTGGTACCCTCTGCGGCAGCCTTCTCAAAAATGTATTTTCAGCTACCACGATAGAGTGACAGCATTTATATCCCCCTATATCCGACCCATAAGAAGCTGATGGTACATATTTTGCTCTATAAAGATCTAAAATAGATTTTATATGGCCATGACCCAAAAGTCTTGCAAAGGCCTCAATGCTATGAGCAACAGGAGAGGATGTGGTCCGTCGGCTAAACTGCTGACTTTGGTGCTGGAAACCAGGGTTCGAGCCTCGGGGTCGCGTCCACATCCTGTGATTCTGAGCAAATCACTTAATCTCCCCATGCCTGAATGCATAATGTAAATATGGTACTCATGTAAAGCGCTCCAATACCTTTGGGTCGAGTTTGCGCTATATAAATATGCAAAAAAACACAACAACAAAGATCTCAACATGGGTTATCAATAAAGGGTCACAGTTCAATTTTCTATTCGACCAATAACCAAGGTAAGAAAATTGATTAGTATTTTCTATAAAATGGGCGTCAATCTTAATAGTCTTTGTTTTAACCTGTTTGGGACCCATTACCATAACATAAGATTTCAATACATTTGTTTTTATTTTAGGTCTAAATTATCCATGAAATCATAAAAACAATGCAGGGCATTTGCTCTACATGCCATTAATACAGTATCATTGGCATACAGCAAGGCGGTAATCGGCCTGTAGTTTACCCCTGAGACCAGTTTGTTGCTATTAAAAAACAAGCATTGGCAAAGCCAATTATTCTCGCCTATGCAAGATCTATCGGCTTTGTCAATGTTTTTAGCCAGTAGGCCTCACCTTTGGGACGTTTTGAGCAAATATTCTGCATTGACTGGCAGTGTTTTTTCTTTTTTGTTATGAATGTTTACATTATATGATGACAGGCATTTTCTTAAAGCCACAATATATATTTATAAGCACCAGTCGCTCTTGAAACTGAAGAGGACTGATTGAGCAGAAGTGCACATTGTGCAAGAGCAGAATGCTGTCACTCAAAGCAAGCTACACCTATGGCTGGAGTGGGCTGAACCTGTGCCCCATATTGATGCTGGGGTGGGCGGAAGGAAAATGTGAAGGGCACTGTATCACACCAATGGATGAAGCCGACTAACTCAGAACCACCCTAAAGTAACCGTTGCAATGCATACATATTTATCAAGAACCAAAGGGATTGGCTACGCCAGACCTAAAAAGTAACCCTTCAAGCTGCAGATATACATGTGCAGCAAGAGTATTAACCTACTGAACTATCTTAGCAGTACTGATATCATAAGGAAGCAGAAAGAAACTATGGGGCAGATTTACAAGAAAGTGACGCATCTGTAGAGATGCGTCACTTTCCCTGCACCAACATGCCAAATCCTTGCGTCACCATGGATGCGCCGTATTTACAATACGACGCACCATGGCGCAAGGATTGACAGATGCGTCAGAAATTCTGACGCATCTGTTGATGGAAAAGTCACACATTGCTGGAGTCGTGTTGCAAGCACGACGCAACTCCAGCAATGCTCAGGGGCGCCCTATGCCTAACATGCTGCGTCACTCCTTACGCCTGCTTCAAGCAGGCTCAGGGTTTTGGCGCAGCATTGACGTAAAAGTGACTCCGTGAAATCTTGTAGATTTCACTGAGTCACTTTTACGGGGCTTCCTGCGACGGAACGCCCACCCTGCATACATTAAACCTGACGCAGGTTTAATGTGGCGCAGGGCTTCACAACATTTCGCATCTCCCTAGATGTGTCACGTTGTAAATGGGCCGCAACATTTACGCTGCCGCTGCGTCACAAAAGTGACGCAACAACGGTGCCCCTATATTTAAGGAAATGTCTCCTCTTATCTGACCAAAATGAAAAAGGAGGGGTAGAGGCAGATGCTACCCCCAAATTGAGCAAGTAAGAGGCAACTAAAACCCAGAGGGAAGAAGAACAGAAAGCGCCAGGGTAAGTGAGGCTTGGTGTACAGGCAGGATAGTCCAATGTGCCATCCTCCTGGAGGTGCTACGAGGCAACAACGATGTAACGCTCCACAAATCTGATTTAATGAAGACATTAATGTGTTCAGGAAATGATACCGTTTTTTTCTTTCATTTCCAGTGCTGCACAGGATCACTCCGAGGGCGAGGAGCAGGGAAGTTAAAAAACAAGAGCAACAACAGGTATCTTTCTCCGCCTTCAAATTACACATCAGAGCAGCCAGACACAGGCTGAACATAATTTATTTTGTAATGGACATAGAATGAAAAACGTGTCCAGCGGGAGTGTTATACTGCTGCTGCACAGCCTGAGTGCCTGGGAGAGAGAATGTGGGTGAATGGAATGTTCGTGTGTGCGAGGGTCAGTTGGAGATGGGCTGAGCAGCAGTGAGGCTGCTTCTGGTGGGGTTCTCCCCTATGTAACTCCTTACCTTAATAAACCTACATGGAAAACTACTTGGATTGGACCTTATTTCATTTTACTACATTTTGGCGACGATCTGGTGCCCCTCAAAGCGATCCGAAAAGCGTCTAAGTGCTTATTGAAGCGCATAAGGACTGCATAAGCACTGGGCGCTTCAGAGGTCCAACTAGGATACTGGTCGTCACAGTAAGCGCAATGACAACACAATATTTAAATATATCTGGGTAAAAACAATAAGTTTTAAGAAGTTGCATCACCTGTTGGCAAACCGCTCCCTCTCCCAAAAAACTCTTCATACATGGTCAGAATACCACCCAATCCATCTGGAAGGCTGCTGTTTCATGCTGAATTCTGGTCTGACCCTCTCACTGTTTTTCTTTCGAAGAAGCTCATTCGTGCAAGGAGTTTGCTGTTGGATGCAGGTGGACAAGCCGCCGTTCATCGACCCAGATTTCAGCAGTTTTTAAATTTAACAGCAATAAAGGGCACACAAGAAGCATACATAAAAGCAATTTCCATTTTCCCGCAAACTGCTTTCTCTACAGCTATTATGCAGAGACGAAACTTAAACTTGTAAAACTTCCCCTTTAACCTGAAGGCAGGCTGGGGCTCATGTTCCCGAGCTTGACAGCACACTTCACAGCGCAAAGGCATAGCACTGGCTGTCTGCAAACCGTGCCCACAATGTGCCTATCCATCAATAGATGTCAAGGATCAAGCGGGCAGATCAGGAAACCTTTAAATACACAAGCATGAGCAAAGCCAATAGGCATTCCCTATATAAGATATATTGGCTTTGCCAATGCTTGTTTTGTTATGACTGGTGGGGCAGGCCAAGATGGACAGTGGGTGAAGGAAGGGAGGGGGCAAGCGAAGCGAGTGTGAAGGGTGAAGAGATACAACACCGGAGGACTGGGGAGGGAGGGGAATATCTTTTTAGAAACAAATATTGCATTAAAGCAGGGACTTTTGTTTGAAAAGACTAACTCCGTTACTAATTGAGCAAGTGATAACGTTTGCTGCCTCTAGGAAAAACAAGAATAAAAAGAGACATGGAGGCAGCTACAGACAGGGGCAGTGGGAGGGTGGAAGAAATAGTACCTGAATCATGTTGTGAGCAAAGGACAGCCACTGATTAAGTTGAATCAATCGGTGCTTGGTCCCTGCTCCACAGCAAGTATCGTAAGTGACGTTTCGGCACCAGCGCCCAATTAACAGGGCTGCAAAGAAGAGTCAGGCTGTGGCAGACAAATTATCAGCAACGGGTGGGCTCCAAGCCCTTTTTGTAAACAACAGTGTCTCGCAAGCAAGACCCATGCACTAGCGCGTGCTATCGCCGGCTCGACCCTAAAAATGGCCCTAATTAGGTTTCTCGCTGATTGTGGAGGTCATTGCTCCTTGCCCAGTCCACAAGGCCCTAAATAAGTTGGTTCTCCCAGGGCATGAGGGGCAGAGGCCAGTGGTAGGCAGGCCTTCGCCTCTGTGCCTCACCAGCAGTCAGTCAGCAGCTCCCCTGATATAGACGGTCCAGGGGAACTGCGAGTGTGGCAAAGCAAATAATTCTCCCAACCCCCCAAACTCTTAATTACCCCTTTAGCCAGTGTTTAATTTGAGCCGGGCGTTTCTGGTGCTCGGGACGGCACGTAATTGTCAACAGTGGCGCGTCTGCCACATGGTGGTGCTGTTTGGCTAATTTGGAGATAAGCACAACAATAATTGCTTATGAATGCAATACATATTAAAAATGACTAATAACTGCCACCACAGCCATGCTTAAAGCTTTGGGGGCCTGATATAATCAGAAATGTCACACTTGTAGGAGTGTGATGGTTAGTAGCTGTGTTTTTACTGTAATTAAAAGAGCTGACGGTGGAAATAGGAATTGCAATCGGAAGTGGCCTGCTGACGAGGGCCCTAGCACTTATTTATTTTTTCACAAATTAAGGACTGGCTGTCGCCAGGGTTAGTAAGCGCTATATAAATACAATTTACAATGACACATACCCTCCTCTTCGGAGTAAGGTGGAAGACTCCAAGAGGGCAGAAGTTAAACAACTAGTTGGCAGGTGAAGCACATGCTATCAACAGAGCAATCTCACGTGGGCGATGTGTTCCAGCCCGTTAATGCTGGGAGTTAGTTGAGAGATCCATCAAGCAGGTCCGGATATCCTGCCGGGCCTCGCGGCGCTTGGATGAAAAGCCCCTGCCCTGACTCCACGCTGAGATCAGGCGGGAGATCCTCGCGCCGCTGCTCTTCCTGATCAATAACCAGCAGTAACTCGAGACACCTGACATTTCACTCTTGCAAAGGTGTGTTTTTAATTAGGAAATGCACGTGGACGCATTGTCTCCCCAGGGGATTATCTCAATATCACCTCCCCAGCTCCCTGCTTCAAAACAACCGCCCCAGAGCTGTGCCCCGCCATGTGTACTCTTGTGGCTGAGCAGGTGTGGTGGGATTATGGCCAGCAAGCAGTAACCATCACAGTGTGTGTGTGTGTGTGTGTGAGAGGTGATATAACATGTCTATAGTGTTCCCATACTCCTCACAGGACCCCAAGTGTATTTTGGAAGGACAAGCAAGTAGTAGATAATTTGTCATGCATGGTCAACAGAGCATTGGCTTGTTACCCTACCAAGAACATGTTTGGCTGCATACATGAGGGTTGGCGGTGTGCTCCAATCAGGTTGTGGCAAACCTGTGGTTGCACTTAAGCATAAGGTGATGCAGTGAGGTGTGGCTGAGGCACACTATGAGGTCTCAGCATCCAGCTGTGCGTGTATGTGGGTGAGAATGTGTGTGATGTGCTTGTGTGGTTGCGTAGGGAATGCATCAGCTGTGGAATAGGCTGGCAGTGACATCCAGTGGACTTTCAAAAGACAACATTGGCCACTGTCCTAGCGGCGACCTGCAGTGTCCCTCCGCGCCACAGGGGGGCAGTGTAAAATGTGCCAATTCTACGGGGAGCGGCAGAAATAGGTGCAAAATTAACACCAAAGTTGGGGGGGAGGTGGGAGGAGGTACAGAGATAAGTTTCTTGGAATGTCTCTCCCTACTATGAAGGGATACAACAATTCAGCGGGGAGGCGATCGCACACCCACCATGTTACTAATGTTTAATCAGGAATAGTGCGTACATGCTGCATGACCCCTCCTTCCAGTCACTTCACATATGTCATGATCTGTGGCTTACCTTCCAGTTCTGCTTGGCAGCCGCGCAAGCGCATTGCTACAAACTCACTTGTGTTGAGTATAATCAGGGAAGGAAGGGCTGGCAGTGGATCCGGAGTATCAGCACTGCTTTGCAAAGGGCTTTGCATCTCGGATGATGTACTATGCACTGACACCCAAATAAAAACTACATTTCCCATGAGTCCACTGAACTCTCATGTCATTGATAATGGCGGGAATCATCTTGAACTCATTGGGTATTAGTTTCCTTGTCACTCACAGCAGTCTTGCTAGGAAGTTGAGATACTTTTGTTGCTTCAGCCTGGGCTTTGATGTCAGAACCCACAGAAGTATTTGAGTTTGTTTACCTTTCTTTGGATACCGAGGAAGCGGTTTAGTGATATCTGTGTGAGCAATATGATTCTGATGAATGTTTGCTGTTACAGTTTAGTGGAAGACAACCTTGAACGTATATCATCACCACAGAGCAAACAGTCATAAAATAGAAGGTAATAACCTTGCCAGAAGAGAGAGTAAGAGCTACGTCAAATTTTTACTATCAATTGTTTCACAGATATCTATTTGTGTTGTAGTTTCAGGGATATCAGCATTCCACCAACCAGAGAGTCTGATACTTATAGGTACTCTGAAGGTGACAGGACTTGAAGAGTACCCTGGAGAGGGGTAAAAAGGGTTTCTTCGCTGCACCAATACACCTACCTACCAGGCAGGGTCCCCACTGAGGGCCAATGCACACCGGGAACAATCACCACTGAGAGCTGGTGCACACCAGGCAGGGTCCCCACTAAGGGTGGGTGGTAAACTCTGCTTCACCGGCGGAGTTCGCGTCATTTTTCTCACTCTGCGCTCCACTTGGAGCATGGAGTTCGGCAAAACATTCCTACTCCACCGCGTCGCGGAGTTTCTACCGGCGCCCACCCTTAATGTTTACCTTTGATGGTTACACAGTTATAGTGCAGCACTGACTGCACTGCAGCGCTGCAGTGGTTAACCTATTGCTACCAGCCGTGCTTCTCTGTGCTGCACTGCTGTAACGCGCACCTCTTGTGAGTGTATTCCATACACAGCCCTTTCTTTAAGGCACACCTGACTGGACAGGAACAAAGTGCTGTTGTAGCAATAAGGGGGCAGAGGAACTTTACTCCTCCTTGAGGAAATCTGGCTGGAGCAGCGGTACCATTACTGCCATGCATTCCCGCAGTATCCAGCAGTTTGTTAGCAAAGACGGAGCAGCGTTTTCCTGCCTGCCATTTATTGTAGGCAAACAACATCAGCTACCAAATTAACCTCTGTAAAGGTGGACACTTTAAAAAGGAGGGCCCTGGCTTCTTTGGCAAGCATGGGAATGCAGAGCTGCCATACTGGTGACATTTAGAGCCATGCGTGGCTGAAAGTAAACAGGCTGGGTTGCACTACATTGGCCCAGACAGTGGGCATGTTGGAACTAGTAGATAAACCCTCCACAGCCTGCCCATTATTGAATTGGCGCAGACCAGATCTCAGGGCGGGACCCATCAGTGTATGCTTCCATTTGCCTCGAGTCGTGACCCCTTACCAGCTGAGCCAGGAAGTGTTGCACGCTGAAGCTGCACGAAAGATGGCGAGCAGGGCTGCGAGCAGTGGCTGCGGGACCCTCCTCTGGTGGCTCCTCCTGTGCCTGCTGCCGAGCAGGGCTTGCACCACCTCAGCTTTGGGTAGAGGGCGAGAGGCCAATGTGGGGGTGAGGGGTAAAGGTCCCGGGTGGAGTTACCTGTGCAGACAGGGGAAGGCGAAGGAGAACCCTGGTGGCCCCCACCCCCCTGCATGCGCCCAGGACGGGGCTCTGGGGGGGGGGACAGCAAAGTTTTTGTCCATCACAGAACCGCTGTGTTACGGCTGGGGCTCCTTTGAGGCTGCTCCCAACACTTGTTGCATATGTGTTTGGACCCCCTGCCGACCATCGCTCTATTCCCTCATTTCTCCACACTTGCAGGTCGCCTAGTTGGGATGGATGAGGATGTTACTCCTTAAAGTGTTGTGTACCTTAAATATCCTGGATTTTGATTTGCCACTTTGATGTGTGTCGTTGTTTGCAGCGCTGCATGTGCATTGAACCTGTTGTGTTAACACTTCCCCTAAAGCTTAAAGGTTGCCTACTTTGCCCGCTTGTGGAACTCCGTGAAAATTGCCAGCGTTTTTGGTAACTCCTTGGAATTCCGCAGCGTGAAACCCTGCGAGGTCTGCCCAGGCCTAGTCACCACTGAGGGCTGGTGTACACCGTGCAAGGTCACAACTGAGGGCTGGTGCACACCGTGCAGGGTCACCACAGAGGGCTGGTGCACACCGTGCAGGGTCACCACAGAGGGCTGGTGCATGCCAGGCACAGTCACCACTGAGAGCTGGGGAACACGAGACAGGGTCACCGCTGAGGGCTGGTGTACACCGTGCAGGGTCACTACTGAGGGCTGGTGCACACCGTGCAGGGTCACCACAGAGGGCTGGTGCATGCCAGGCACAGTCACCACTGAGAGCTGGGGAACGCTAGGCAGGGTCACCGTTGAGGACTCGTGCACACCAGACAGGGTCACCACAGAGTGCTGGTGCACACCGTGCAGGATCACCATAGAGGGCTGGTGCACACCGTGCAGGGTCACCACAGAGGGCTGGTGCATGCCAGGCACAGTCACCACTGAGAGCTGGGGAACGCTAGGCAGGGTCACCGTTGAGGACTCGTGCACACCAGACAGGGTCACCACAGAGGGCTGGTGCACACCGTGCAGGGTCACCACTGAGGGCTGGTGCACACCGTGCAGGGTCACCACAGAGGGCTGGTGCATGCCAGGCACAGTCACCACTGAGAGCTGGGGAACGCTAGGCAGGGTCACCACTGAGGATTCGTGCACACCAGACACGGTCACCACAGAGGGCTGGTGCACACCGTGCAGGGTCACCACTGAGGGCTGGTGCATGCCAGGCACAGTCACCACTGAGAGCTGGGGAACGCTAGGCAGGGTCACCGCTGAGGACTCGTGCACACCAGACAGGGTCACCACAGAGGGCTGGTGCACACCGTGCAGGGTCACCATAGAGGGCTGGTGCACACCGTGCAGGGTCACCACAGAGGGCTGGTGCATGCCAGGCACAGTCACCACTGAGAGCTGGGGTATGCTAGGCAGGGTCACCGCTGAGGACTCGTGCACACCAGACAGGGTCACCACAGAGGGCTGGTGCACACCGTGGAGGGTCACCATAGAGGGCTGGTGCACACCGTGCAGGGTCACCACAGAGGGCTGGTGCATGCCAGGCACAGTCACCACTGAGAGCTGGGGAACGCTAGGCAGGGTCACCATTGAGGACTCGTGCACACCAGACAGGGTCACCACAGAGGGCTGGTGCACACCGTGCAGGGTCACCACTGAGGGCTGGTGCACACCGTGCAGGGTCACCACAGAGGGCTGGTGCACACCGTGCAGGGTCACGGCAGAGGGCTGGTGCACACCGTGCAGGGTCACCATAGAGGGCTGGTGCATGCCAGGCACAGTCACCACTGAGAGCTGGGGAACGCTAGGCAGGGTCACCGCTGAGGACTCGTGCACACCTGACAGGGTCACCACAGAGGGCTGGTGCACACCGTGCAGGGTCACCATAGAGGGCTGGTGCACACCGTGCAGGGTCACCACAGAGGGCTGGTGCATGCCAGGCACAGTCACCACTGAGAGCTGGGGAACGCTAGGCAGGGTCACCGTTGAGGACTCGTGCACACCAGACAGGGTCACCACAGAGGGCTGGTGCACACCGTGCAGGGTCACCACTGAGGGCTGGTGCACACCGTGCAGGGTCACCACAGAGGGCTGGTGCACACCGTGCAGGGTCACCGCAGAGGGCTGGTGCACACCATGCAGGGTCACCATAGAGGGCTGGTGCATGCCAGGCACAGTCACCCCTGAGAGCTGGGGAACGCTAGGCAGGGTCACCGCTGAGGACTCGTGCACACCTGACAGGGTCACCACAGAGGGCTGGTGCACACCGTGCAGGGTCACCATAGAGGGCTGGTGCACACCGTGCAGGGTCACCACAGAGGGCTGGTACATGCCAGGCACAGTCACCACTGAGAGCTGGGGAACGCTAGGCAGGGTCACCACTGAGGGCTGGTGCACACCGTGCAGGGTCACCACAGAGGGCTGGTGCACACCGTGCAGGGTCACCACAGAGGGCTGGTGCACACCGTGCAGGGTCACCGCAGAGGGCTGGTGCACACCGTGCAGGGTCACCATAGAGGGCTGGTGCATGCCAGGCACAGTCACCACTGAGGTCTGGTGCACCAGTACTTTGCTGTCATTGTCAAAGTGCTCTCGCGCCCATCATACCAACTCCGACAGGAATCAGCCCCGTGCAAAGCAGCTTTGCTCCGGCTCCAAGAGGAACAATCCAGACTAAGCTACCTATCGCACTTAAGGCGTGAAACTAAGCAAGCATTGAAGTGATGCATAGAATGATTGAATGAATCTCAGCCACTGGTAATTACTCTGTTCTGCTTTCCAGTGTATCATGTTTTTGCTCATCGTGCACCTCATACCTGAACCATCCACATGCAGAGGTCTTGGTCTTGGTCCCCCCCTCCCCCCCCCCCGTCAATAGGAGCGATCTGCCCGACCTGCGAGGCAGGTCCCCGAGCCATCGTTGTCACACTGGCAGCGTTGACTCTACGACAGTGAGGATGCTGTGGAGACCGGCTGGCTTCCAGCTCGGGGTACCGCAGCCGCTTCAGGGCAAGTGCGGTACAAAAGCTTCCTCATGTATTGGGCCCGGGGGGCCGTATGCACCTGCTTTTCAGGGAGCTCCACAGGGGACCAGATTCAATGAGCCCGGAGGGTTGGCGTGAAGTCAATCAGGAATAACTCGCAATTTGCAACATGTTTCTCCTTCCCTCGTTTCTCTCTCTCGGTCTTTCTGTTCATGGCCCTCCTTTCTGTGAGTGCAAGTTTCCCTCTCCCCTCTCTCCCTCCCTCCCTCCGATGGTCTCTATCAATCAATCAATCAATCAATGACACTTATAGAGCGCGCTACATACCCGTAGGGTCTCAAGGCGCTGGGGGGGGGGGGGGGGGGTGCCGCTACTGCTCGAACAGCCAGGTCTTCAGCTTCTTCCTGAAGGAGAGGTGGTCTTGGGTCAGGCGCAGGTCGGTTGGGAGGGAGTTCCAGGTCTTGGCGGCCAGGTAGGAGAAGGACCTTCCTCCTGTAGTCGCTCTTCGGATGCGGGGGACGGCGGCGAGGGCGTGGTTGGCTGATCGGAGGTGGCGTTTGGGAGCGTAGAAGTTGATCCGGCTGTTGAGGTAGCTCGGGCCTTGGTCGTGTAGGGCTTTGTGTGCGTGGGTGAGGAGGCGGAAGGTGATTCTTTTGTTGACGGGGAGCCAGTGAAGGTCTCTCAGGTGTCCGGTGATGTGGCTGGTTCGTGGGATGTCGAGGATGAGTCTGGCTGAGGCATTCTGGATCCGCTGGAGTCTCTTCTGGATCTTGGCGGTGGTACCGGCGTAGAGGGCGTTGCCGTAGTCCAGTCGGCTGGTGACGAGGGCCTGGGTGACGGTCTTCCTGGTCTCGGTGGGGATCCACCAGAAGATCTTCCGTAGCATGCGTAGGATGTTGAAGCACGCCGAGGAGACGTTGTTGACTTGCCTGGTCATGGAGAGGGAGGAGTCCAGGATGAAGCCCAGGTTGCGTGCATGGTCTGTCGGTTTGGGTGCGGCGCCCAGGGCGGGAGGCCACCAGGAGTCGTCCCAGGCGGAGGGTGAAGAGCCCAGGATGAGGACCTCCGTCTTGTCAGAGTTCAGTTTCAGGCGGCTGGTCGCCATCCACTCGGCTACCTCTTTCATCCCTTCGTGCAGGTTGGCTCTGGCGGAGGCGGGGTCGTTGGTCAGGGAGAGGATCAGCTGGGTCTCGTCGGCGTAGGAGATTATGCTGAGGTTGTGTTTGCGTACGATGGCCGCGAGGGGGCTCATGTAGACGTTGAAGAGGGTGGGGCTCAGAGATGATCCTTGAGGGACGCCGCAGATGACTTCGGAGGCCTCTGACTTGTACGGTGGTAGGCGGACTCTCTGTGTTCTTCCGTCGAGGAAGGAGATGATCCATTCCAGCGCCTTGTCCTGGATTCCGATGTTGCTGAGGCGCTGTACTAGGGTGCGGTGGCAGACCGTGTTGAATGCCGCGGAGAGGTCTAGGAGGATGAGGGCCGATGTTTCACCATTGTCCATCAGGGCTCGGATGTCATCGGTGGCGGCGATGAGGGCGGTCTCGGTGCTGTGATTGGCTCGGAAGCCGGACTGTGAGGGGTCGAAGGATCCGTTCGTCTCGAGGAAGGCGGCCATCTGCTTGTTGACGGTCTTCTCGATGACTTTCGCAGGGAACGGGAGGAGCGAGATGGGGCGGTAGTTCTTGAGTTCGGTGGGGTCCGCTGTTGGTTTCTTGAGCAGAGCGGTGAGTTCGGCGTGTTTCCAGCTCTCAGGGAAGGTGGCGGTGTCGAAGGATGTGTTGATGATGTCTCGCAGGTGGGGTGCGATGACAGCGTCGGCCTTGTTGAAGACGTGGTGAGGGCAGGGGTCGGTCGGTGATCCGGAGTGGATGGAGTTCATCGTGCAGATGGTGTCTTCGGTGCTGATCGGGGTCCAGGCGTGGAGGGTGGTGGTGGGGGGTGGTTGTTTGGTCATGGTGTGCGTTGGTTGGTTGTTGAAGCTGTTGTGTATGTCCGCGATCTTGTTGTGGAAGTATGAAGCGAGGGAGTTACAGAGGTCTTGCGATGGGGTGATGTCGTTGTTTCCTGTGCTGGGGTTGGAGAGCTCTTTCACGATGTTGAAGAGTTCCTTGCAGTTGTGTGCGTTGTTGTCCAACCGGTCCTTGAATGCTGTTTTCTTGGCGGCGCGGATCAGCTGGTGGTGCTTCCGGGTGGCAAGCTTGAAGGAGGTCCTGTTGTCCGGTGTAGGTTCCCTTCTCCAGACTTTCTCGAGGGCTCGGCAGTTCTTCTCTCTCCCCTCTCTCCCTGCAATGGTCTCTCTCTCCTGTCTCCCTCCCTCCCTCCCTCCCTCCGATGGTCTCTCTCTCCCCTCTCTCCCTCCAATGGTCTCTCTCTCCCCTCTCTCCCTCCCTCCCTCCGATGGTCTCTCTCTCCCTCCCTCCCTCCAATGGTCTCTCTCTCCCCTCTCTCCCTCCCTCCCTCTGATGGTCTCTCTCTCTTGTCTCCCTCCCTCCCTCCCTTCCTCCCTCCGATGGTCTCTCTCTCCCCTCTCTCCCTCTGATGGTCTCTCTCTCCCCTCTCTCCCTCCCTCCCTCTGATGGTCTCTCTCTCTTGTCTCCCTCCCTCCCTCCCTCCGATGGTCTCTCTCTCCCCTCTCTCCCTCCAATGGTCTCTCTCTCCCCTCTCTCCCTCCCTCCCTCCGATGGTCTCTCTCTCCCTCCCTCCCTCCAATGGTCTCTCTCTCCCCTCTCTCCCTCCCTCCCTCTGATGGTCTCTCTCTCTTGTCTCCCTCCCTCCCTCCCTTCCTCCCTCCGATGGTCTCTCCCTCCCCTCTCTCCCTCTGATGGTCTCTCTCTCCCCTCTCTCCCTCCCTCCCTCTGATGGTCTCTCTCTCTTGTCTCCCTCCCTCCCTCCCTCCGATGGTCTCTCTCTCCCCTCTCTCCCTCCAATGGTCTCTCTCTCCCCTCTCTCCCTCCCTCCCTCCGATGGTCTCTCTCTCCCTCCCTCCCTCCAATGGTCTCTGTCTTCCCTCTCTCCCTCCCTCCCTCTGATGGTCTCTCTCTCTTGTCTCCCTCCCTCCCTCCCTCCCTCCCTTCCTCCCTCCGATGGTCTCTCTCTCCCCTCTCTCCCTCCAATGGTCTCTCTCTCCCCTCTCTCCCTCCCTCCCTCCGATGGTCTCTCTCTCCCTCCCTCCCTCCAATGGTCTCTCTCTCCCCTCTCTCCCTCCCTCTGATGGTCTCTCTCTCTTGTCTCCCTCCCTCCCTCCCTTCCTCCCTCCGATGGTCTCTCTCTCCCCTCTCTCCCTCTGATGGTCTCTCTCTCCCCTCTCTCCCTCCCTCCCTCTGATGGTCTCTCTCTCTTGTCTCCCTCCCTCCCTCCCTTCCTCCCTCCGATGGTCTCTCCCTCCCCTCTCTCCCTCCAATGGTCTCTCTCTCCTGTCTCCCTCCCTTCCTCCCTCCGATGGTCTCTCTCTCCCCTCCCTCCCTCTGATGGTCTCTCTCTCCCCTCTCTCCCTATCTCCCTCCGATGGTCTCTCTCTCTCCTCTCTCCCTCCCTCCCTCCGATGGTCTCTCTCTCCTCTCTCCCTCCCTCCCTCCGATGGTCTCTCTCTCCCTCCCTCCCTCCGATGGTCTCTCTCTCCCTCCCTCCCGCCGATGGTCTCTCTCTCTCCTCTCTCCCTCCCTCCCTCCCTCCGATGGTCTCTCCCTCCCCTCTCTCCCTCCCTTCCTCTGATGGCTCTCTCCCCTCTCTCCCTCTGATGGTCTCTCTCCCTCCCTCCCTCCGATGGTCTCTCTCTCCCCTCTCTCCCTCTGATGGTTTCTCTCTCCCCTCTCTCCCTATCTCCCTCCGATGGTCTCTCTCTCTCCTCTCTCCCTCCCTCCCTCCGATGGTCTCTCTCTCTCCTCTCTCCCTCCCTCCCTCCGATGGTCTCTCTCTCCCTCCCTCCCTCCGATGGTCTCTCTCTCCCTCCCTCCCGCCGATGGTCTCTCTCTCTCCTCTCTCCCTCCCTCCCTCCCTCCGATGGTCTCTCCCTCCCCTCTCTCCCTCCCTTCCTCCGATGGTCTCTCTCCCCTCTCTCCCTCTGATGGTCTCTCTCCCTCCCTCCCTCCGATGGTCTCTCTCTCCCCTCTCTCCCTCTAATGGTCTCTCTCTCTCCTCTCTCCCTCCGATGGTCTCTCTCTCTCCTCTCTCCTTCCCTCCCTCCGATGGTCTCTCTCTCCCTCCCTCCCTCCCTCCGATGGTCTCTCTCTCTCCTCTCTCCCTCCCTTCCTCTGATGGTCTCTCTCCCCTCTCTCCCTCTGATGGTCTCTCTCCCTCCATCCCTCCGATGGTCTCTCTCTCCCCTCTCTCCCTCTAATGGTCTCTCTCTCTCCTCTCTCACTCCCTCCCTCTGATGGTCTCTCTCTCTCCTCTCTCCCTCCCTCCCTCCGATGGTCTCTCTCTCCCTCCCACCCTCCGATGGTCTCTCTCTCTCCTCTCTCCCTCCCTCCCTCCAATGGTCTATCCCTCCCCTCTCTCCCTCCCTCCCTCTGATGGTATCTCTCCCCTCTCTCCCTCCGATGGTCTCTCTCTCCCTCCCTCCCTCCGATGGGCTCTCTCTCTCCTCTCTCCCTCCCTCCCTCCGATGGTCTCTCTCTCTCCCCTCTCTCCCTCTGAAGGTCTCTCTCTCTCTCTCCTTGTCCCGTGTGCTCTCTCACCCTGGGCTTAGATTCAATTTTACTGGTTCCCTGTGGAGTGAGCCGTGCTTCGTGTAAGGCTCCTAATAGCACAAATAAGACTAGTGATGTCACAGATGCATCTGGAACCAGAGCATTTCAGGGGAGTAAACATAAGGTAAAGTGATAGTAGAGATTTTAACAAGCACTGGCAAAGGCAAGAGGTCTCGCATATGCACGAGCTTTTTTTAGCCATGATGTACACCAGCGTGGCTGCTGTTCAGCACTTTGTCTGTCTGAGACTAGTGATGGGACACCCCTTTACTGGGGCAGCCATGCTTCTTGCAAACACTATAACATAACATAACACAGCTGAAAGTAGAGGTGAGTGGTGTGGAGTGGTGTAGGGTGGAGTGCCATAGAGTATCCTGCTTTGGAGTGGCGCAGAGTGGAGTGCCATAGAGTATCCTGCTTTGGAGGGGCGTAGAGTGGAGTGCCATAGAGCATCCTGCTTTGGAGTGTCGTTAAGTGGAGTGCCATAGAGCATCCTGCTTTGGAGTGGCATAGCGTGGAGTGCAATAGAGCATCCTGCATTGGAGTGTCGTAGAGTGGAGTGCCATAGAGTCTCCTGCTTTGGAGGGGCGTAGAGTGAAGTGCCATAGAGTCTCCTGCTTTGGAGGGGCATAGAGTGGAGTGCCATAGAGTGTCCTGCTTTGGAGTAGCCCAGAGTGGAGTGCCATAGAGTGTCCTGCTTTGGAGTGTCATAGAGTGGAGTGACATAGAGTATCCTGCTTTGGAGTGGCATAGAGTGGAGTGCCTTAGAGCATCCTCCTTTGGAGTGTCATAGAGTGGAGTGCCATAGAGCATCCTGCTTTGGAGTGGCGTAGAGTGGAGTGCCATAGAGTATCCTGCTTTGGAGTGTCGTAGAGTGGAGTGCCATAGAATATCCTGCTTTGGAGTGGCGTAGAGGGGAGTGCCATAGAGCATCCTGCTTTGGAGTGTCGTAGAGTGGAGTGCCATAGAGTATCCTGCTTTGGAGTGTCGTAGACTGGAGTGCCATAGAGCGTCCTGCTTTGGAGTGTTGTAGAGCGGAGTGCCATAGAGCGTCCTGCTTTGGAGTGTCGTAGAGTGGAGTGCCATAGAGTATCCTGCTTTGGAGTGGCGTAGAGTGGAGTGCCATAGAGCATCCTGCTTTGGAGTGTCGTAGAGTGGAGTGCCATAGAGCATCCTGCTTTGGAGTGTCGTAGAGTGGAGTGCCATAGAGTATCCTGCTTTGGAGTGTCGTAGAGTGGAGTGCCATAGAGCATCCTGCTTTGGAGTGTCATAGAGTGGAGTGTCATAGAGTCTCCTGCTTTGGAGGGGCATAGAGTGGAGTGCCATAGAGCATCCTGCTTTGGAGAGTCATAGGGTGGAGTGCCATAGAGCATCCTGCTTTGGAGTGTCATAGAGTGGGGTGCCATAGAGCGTCCTGCTTTGGAGTGGCGTGGAGTGGAGTGCCATAGAGTATCCTGCTTTGGAGTGGCGTAGAGTGGGGTGCTATATCGCATCCTGCTTTGGAGTGGCGTAGAGTGGAGTGCCATAGAGCATCCTGCTTTGGAGTGGCGTAGAGTGGAGTGCCACAGAGCATCCTGCTTTGGAGTGTCGTAGAGCGGAGTGCCATAGAGCATCCTGCTTTGGAGTGTCATAGAGAGGAGTGTCATAGAGTCTCCTGCTTTGGAGGGGCATAGAGTGGAGTGCCATAGAGCATCCTGCTTTGGAGAGTCATAGAGTGGAGTGCCACAGAGTTTCCTGCTTTGGAGTGGCGAAGAGTGAAGTGCCATAGAGCATCCTGCTTTGGAATGTCATAGAGTGGAGTGCCACAGAGTATCCTGCTTTGGAGTGGCGAAGAGTGGAGTGCCATAGAGCATCCTGCTTTGGAGTGTCATAGAGTGGAGTGTCATAGAGTCTCCTGCTTTGGAGGGGCATAGAGTGGAGTGCCATAGAGCATCCTGCTTTGGAGAGTCATAGGGTGGAGTGCCATAGAGCATCCTGCTTTGGAGTGGCGTGGAGTTGAGTGCCATAGAGTATCCTGCTTTGGAGTGTCATAGAGTGGAGTGTCCTAGAGTCTCCTGCTTTGGAGGGGCATAGAGTGGAGTGCCATAGAGCATCCTGCTTTGGAGAGTCATAGGGTGGAGTGCCATAGAGCATCCTGCTTTGGAGTGGCGCGGAGTGGAGTGCCATAGAGTATCCTGCTTTGGAGTGTCGTAGAGTGGAGTGCCATAGAGCATCCTGCTTTGGAGTGTCATAGAGAGGAGTGCCATAGAGTCTCCTGCTTTGGAGGGGCATAGAGTGGAGTGCCATAGAGCATCCTGCTTTGGAGAGTCATAGGGTGGAGTGCCATAGAGCATCCTGCTTTGGAGTGGCGTGGAGTGGAGTGCCATAGAGTATCCTGCTTTGGAGTGTCATAGAGTGGAGTGTCATAGAGTCTCCTGCTTTGGAGGGGCATAGAGTGGAGAGCCATAGAGCATCCTGCTTTGGAGAGTCATAGGGTGGAGTGCCATAGAGCATCCTGCTTTGGAGTGGCGCGGAGTAGAGTGCCATAGAGTATCCTGCTTTGGAGTGGCGTGGAGTGGAGTGCCATAGAGTCTCCGGCTTTGGAGTGGCATAGAGTGGAGTGCCATAGAGCATCCTGCTTTGGAGTGGCGTAGAGTGGAGTGCCAAAGAGCATCCTGCTTTGGAGTGGCGTAGAGTGGAGTGCCACAGAGCATCCAGCTTTGGAGTGTCGTAGAGTGGAGTGCCATAGAGCATCCTGCTTTGGAGTGTCATAGAGTGGAGTGTCATAGAGTCTCCTGCTTTGGAGGGGCATAGAGTGGAGTGCCATAGAGCATCCTGCTTTGGAGAGTCATAGAGTGGAGTGCCATAGAGTAACCTGCTTTGGAGTGTCGTAGAGTGGAGTGCCATAGATCATCCTGCTTTGGACTGTCATAGAGTGGAGTGCCATAGAGCGTCCTGCTTTGGAGTGGCGTGGAGTGGAGTGCCATAGAGTATCCTGCTTTGGAGTGGCGTAGAGTGGGGTGCTATATCGCATCCTGCTTTGGAGTGGCGTAGAGTGGAGTGCCATAGAGCATCGTGCTTTGGAGTGTCATAGAGTGGAGTGCCACAGAGCATCCTGCTTTGGAGTGTCGTAGAGTGGAGTGCCATAGAGCATCCTGCTTTGGAGTGTCATAGAGTGGAGTGTCATAGAGTCTGCTGCTTTGGAGGGGCATAGAGTGGAGTGCCATAGAGCATCCTGCTTTGGAGAGTCATAGGGTGGAGTGCCATAGAGCATCCTGCATTGGAGTGGCGTGGAGTGGAGTGCCATAGAGTAACCTGCTTTGGAGTGTCGTAGAGTGGAGTGCCATAGAGCATCCTGCTTTGGAGTGTCATAGAGTGGAGTGCCATAGAGCGTCCTGCTTTGGAGTGGCATGGAGTGGAGTGCCATAGAGTATCCTGCTTTGGAGTGGCGTAGAGTGGGGTGCTATATCGCATCCTTCTTTGGAGCGGCGCAGAGTGGAGTGCCATAGAGCATCCTGCTTTGGAGTGTCATAGAGTGGAGTGCCATAGAGCATCCTGCTTTGGAGTGTCGTAGAGTGGAGTGTCATAGAGCATCCTGCTTTGGAGTGTCGTAGAGTGGAGTGTCACAGAGTCTCCTGCTTTGGAGTGGCGTAGAGTGGAGTGCCACAGAGCATCCTGCTTTGGAGTGTCGTAGAGTGGAGTGTCATAGAGCATCCTGCTTTGTAGTGTCGTAGAGTGGAGTGTCACAGAGTCTCCTGCTTTGGAGTGGAGTAGAGTGGAGTGGAGTGCCACAGAGTATCCTGCTTTGGAGTGGCAAAGAGTGGAGTGCCATAGAGTATCCTGCTTTGGAGGGGCGTAGAGTGGAGTGCCATAGAGCATCCTGCTTTGGAGTGTCGTTAAGTGGAGTGCCATAGAGCATCCTGCTTTGGAGTGGCATAGCGTGGAGTGCAATAGAGCATCCTGCATTGGAGTGTCGTAGAGTGGAGTGTCATAGAGTCTCCTGCTTTGGAGGGGCATAGAGTGGAGTGCCATAGAGCATCCTGCTTTGGAGAGTCATAGAGTGGAGTGCCACAGAGTTTCCTGCTTTGGAGTGGCGAAGAGTGAAGTGCCATAGAGCATCCTGCTTTGGAATGTCATAGAGTGGAGTGCCACAGAGTATCCTGCTTTGGAGTGGCGAAGAGTGGAGTGCCATAGAGCATCCTGCTTTGGAGTGTCATAGAGTGGAGTGTCATAGAGTCTCCTGCTTTGGAGGGGCATAGAGTGGAGTGCCATAGAGCATCCTGCTTTGGAGAGTCATAGGGTGGAGTGCCATAGAGCATCCTGCTTTGGAGTGGCGTGGAGTGGAGTGCCATAGAGTATCCTGCTTTGGAGTGTCATAGAGTGGAGTGTCCTAGAGTCTCCTGCTTTGGAGGGGCATAGAGTGGAGTGCCATAGAGCATCCTGCTTTGGAGAGTCATAGGGTGGAGTGCCATAGAGCATCCTGCTTTGGAGTGGCGCGGAGTGGAGTGCCATAGAGTATCCTGCTTTGGAGTGTCGTAGAGTGGAGTGCCATAGAGCATCCTGCTTTGGAGTGTCATAGAGAGGAGTGCCATAGAGTCTCCTGCTTTGGAGGGGCATAGAGTGGAGTGCCATAGAGCATCCTGCTTTGGAGAGTCATAGGGTGGAGTGCCATAGAGCATCCTGCTTTGGAGTGGCGTGGAGTGGAGTGCCATAGAGTATCCTGCTTTGGAGTGTCATAGAGTGGAGTGTCATAGAGTCTCCTGCTTTGGAGGGGCATAGAGTGGAGAGCCATAGAGCATCCTGCTTTGGAGAGTCATAGGGTGGAGTGCCATAGAGCATCCTGCTTTGGAGTGGCGCGGAGTGGAGTGCCATAGAGTATCCTGCTTTGGAGTGGCGTGGAGTGGAGTGCCATAGAGTCTCCTGCTTTGGAGTGGCATAGAGTGGAGTGCCATAGAGCATCCTGCTTTGGAGTGGCGTAGAGTGGAGTGCCAAAGAGCATCCTGCTTTGGAGTGGCGTAGAGTGGAGTGCCACAGAGCATCCAGCTTTGGAGTGTCGTAGAGTGGAGTGCCATAGAGCATCCTGCTTTGGAGTGTCATAGAGTGGAGTGTCATAGAGTCTCCTGCTTTGGAGGGGCATAGAGTGGAGTGCCATAGAGCATCCTGCTTTGGAGAGTCATAGAGTGGAGTGCCATAGAGTAACCTGCTTTGGAGTGTCGTAGAGTGGAGTGCCATAGATCATCCTGCTTTGGACTGTCATAGAGTGGAGTGCCATAGAGCGTCCTGCTTTGGAGTGGCGTGGAGTGGAGTGCCATAGAGTATCCTGCTTTGGAGTGGCGTAGAGTGGGGTGCTATATCGCATCCTGCTTTGGAATGGCGTAGAGTGGAGTGCCATAGAGCATCGTGCTTTGGAGTGTCATAGAGTGGAGTGCCACAGAGCATCCTGCTTTGGAGTGTCGTAGAGTGGAGTGCCATAGAGCATCCTGCTTTGGAGTGTCATAGAGTGGAGTGTCATAGAGTCTGCTGCTTTGGAGGGGCATAGAGTGGAGTGCCATAGAGCATCCTGCTTTGGAGAGTCATAGGGTGGAGTGCCATAGAGCATCCTGCATTGGAGTGGCGTGGAGTGGAGTGCCATAGAGTAACCTGCTTTGGAGTGTCGTAGAGTGGAGTGCCATAGAGCATCCTGCTTTGGAGTGTCATAGAGTGGAGTGCCATAGAGCGTCCTGCTTTGGAGTGGCATGGAGTGGAGTGCCATAGAGTATCCTGCTTTGGAGTGGCGTAGAGTGGGGTGCTATATCGCATCCTTCTTTGGAGTGGCGCAGAGTGGAGTGCCATAGAGCATCCTGCTTTGGAGTGTCATAGAGTGGAGTGCCATAGAGCATCCTGCTTTGGAGTGTCATAGAGTGGAGTGTAATAGAGCATCCTGCTTTGGAGTGTCGTAGAGTGGAGTGTCACAGAGTCTCCTGCTTTGGAGTGGCGTAGAGTGGAGTGCCACAGAGCATCCTGCTTTGGAGTGTCGTAGAGTGGAGTGTCATAGAGCATCCTGCTTTGTAGTGTCGTAGAGTGGAGTGTCACAGAGTCTCCTGCTTTGGAGTGGAGTAGAGTGGAGTGGAGTGCCACAGAGTATCCTGCTTTGGAGTGGCAAAGAGTGGAGTGCCATAGAGAATCCTGCTTTGGAGTGGCGTAGAGTGGAGTGTCACAGAGTCTCCTGCTTTGGAGTGTCGTAGAGTGGAGTGCCACAGAGTATTCTGCTTTGGAGTGGCATAGGGTGGAGTCACGTAAAATGGCGTGGAGTAGCGTAGAGTAGAGTGCACTGGTGTAGAGTGCATCGGCGTAGAGTGTTACAGAGTATAGCAGCACACAGTGCAGTGATGTAGAGTGCAGCACCATAGAGTGCAGATATGCAGAGTAGATTGGAGTGAGCTAGACTGGAGTGGTGTAGACTGCAGTGGCGAAGAGTGCAGTGGTGTAGAGTGGCATAGAGCACATTGGCATAGAGTAGGGGTGCATAGTAGAGTATAGAGATGTAGATTAAAAGAGCGTAGAGTGCAGGGGTGCAGAGTGGAGTAGAGTGCAGTGGTGCAGACTTCAGAGGCATGGAGTGGTTTAAAGTGGAGTGGTGCAAAGTAGAGTGGAGTTATGGAAAGTGGAGTATGCACTACTACAATTGAAATGACCATTACATTTGTACAGACATACAGTTTCACTGATAAAAGTACACAACGCACAAACAATAATGTTTGGAAATGCCATCACCTACGGTATTGATTAACTTTGATCATATTAATGTATTTGTATCCAACACACTTCAAAATTAACAAACCTTTGCTTAATTTGTGCTTTCCTAAGTCTAATATATTCTGAAATACTTGTACAGTTCATTTAAATGGTATGTGCAAGAAAGCAATTCTTTACTACCCCCGGTATCCAGCAAGAGTGTCACATAAATCCTCTCACTCTGAAGTGAGAGAAATAAAATAAACACCAAGCTCCCTTGAAGGCACAGTCTGACATTTGACCTCTGTCTTTGAATGCACAGCAAATGTGACAAGATGAGAACAAGATTTAAAAGCTTATTTCCAGAAAGAAGCACTGGTGGAAGGTTGCCGGAAATAGGGGTTGAACAAGGGAAGTGACAAACTCTATCAGGGTGTGCGATATGATGAGAAGCCTCAGATTTGTGATGTTTGATGCACACCTTCTGACTCTCCTTTCCCCTCAGGTGTCCAGGGTGGAGTGGTGTAGGAGTTGGAGTCAAGTGTTGTTCTAGTTGAGGCGGTGTATTGTAGGGAAGTGCCTTCTCAGTCCTCATGGAGTTGGTGCTAGATTATAAAGTCCACGCTGACAAGGTGCTGATGTAGGGTGTCTCACTTCGCAGTTTGGCCCTTCAAGTTTCCAGAGTGGTAGGCTGGGAGCAGTGTAGTGTCGGGCTGTGAAATAGTGTAGCTCTGTGAAAACTCTTCTCACCTCCTTTCTTTTTCCCTGCAGGTGTCACTTCTGATGGGTGTAGGGCAGCTCTTACCTGGCCTCTTCGTCATCCTTTCTTCTCTGATGCACTGGGCAGGTGAGTGTGAGCTCCTGGCAGGTGAGTGTGAGCTCTAAGCAGGTGAGTGTGAGCTCTGGGAAGTTGAGTGTGAGCTCTGGGAAGGTGAGTGTAAAATCTGCCCTGGTGAGTTTGAGCTCTGGGAAGGTGAGTTTGAGCTCTGGGAAGGTACGTTTGAGCTCTGGAAAGGTGAGTGTGAGCTCTAGGAAGGTGAGTGTGAGCTCTGGGCAGGTAAGTGTGAGCTCTGGGAATTTAAGTGTGAGCTCTGGGCAGGTAAGTGTGAGCTCTGGGAAGGTGAGTGTGAACTCTGGAAGGTGAGTGTGAGCTCTGGGAATGTGAGTGTGAACGCTGGGCAGGTTAGTGTGAGCTGTGGGAAGGTAAGTGTAAGCTGTGGGAAGGTGAGTGTGAGCTCTGGGCAGGAGCTCTGGGCAGTTGAGTGTGAGCTCTGGGAAGGTGAGTTTTAACTCTGGGAAGGTGAGTGTGAACTCTGGGAATGTGAGTGTGAACTCTGGACAGGTTAGTGTAAGCTCTGGAAAGGTGAGTGTGAGCTCTGGGCAGGTGAGTGTGAGCTCTGGGAAGGTGAGTGTGAGCTCTGGGCAGGTAAGTGTGAGTGTGAGCTCTAGGAAGGTGAGTGTGAACTCTGGAAGGTGAGTGTGAGGTCTGGGAATGTGAGTGTGAACTCTGAGAATGTCAGTGTGAACTCTGGGCAGGTTAGTGTGAGCCGTGGGAAGGTAAGTGTAAGCTATGGGAAGGTGAGTGTGAGCTCTGGGCAGGTGAGTGTGAGCTCCGGGAAGGTGAGTTTTAACTCTGGGAAGGTGAGTGTGAACTCTGGGAATGTTAGTGTGAACTCTGGATAGGTTAGTGTGAACTCTGGAAAGGTGAGTGTGAGCTCTGGGCAGGTGAGTGTGAGCTCTTGGAAGGTGAGTGTGAGCTCTGGGAAGGTGAGTGCAGATAAGTGTGAGCGCAGATAAGTGTGAGCTCTGGGCAGGTAAGTGTGAATGTAAGCTCTAGGAAGGTGAGTATGAACTGTGGAAGGTGAGTGTGAGGTCTGGGAATGTGAGTGTGAACTCTGGGAATGTGAGTGTGAGCTCTGGGAAGGTGAGTATGAACTCTGGAAGGTGAGTGTGAGGTCTGGGAATGTGAGTGTGAACTCTGGGAATGTGAGTGTGAGCTCTGGGCAGGTAAGTGTGAGCTCTGGGCAGGTAAGTGTGAGCTCTAGGAAGGTGAGTGTGAACTCTGGAAGGTGAGTGTGAGGTCTGGGAATGTGAGTGTGGACTCTGGGAATGTCAGTGTGAACTCTGGGCAGGTTAGTGTGAGCGGTGGGAAGGTAAGTGTAAGCTGTGGGAAGGTGTGTGTGAGCTCTGGGCAGGTGAGTGTGAGCTGTGGGAAGGTGAGTGTGAGCTCTGGAAAGGTGAGTGTGAGCTCTGGGCAGGTGAGTGTGAACTCTAGGATGGTGAGTGTGAACTCTGGAAGGTGAGTGTGAGGTCTGGGAATGTGAGTGTGGACTCTGGGAATGTCAGTGTGAACTCTGGGCAGGTTAGTGTGAGCGGTGGGAAGGTAAGTGTAAGCTGTGGGAAGGTGAGTGTGAACTCTCAGAATGTGAGTGTGAACTCTGGACAGGTTAGTGTGAGCACTGGAAGTGTGAGCTCTGGGCAGGTGAGTGTGAGCTCTGGGAAGGTGAGTGTGAGCTCTAGGAAGGCGAGTGTGAACTCTGGAAGATGAGTGAGAGGTCTGGTATGTGAGTGTGAACTCTGGGAATGTGAGTGTGAACTATGGGCAGGTTAGTGTGAGCTATGGAAAGGTAAGTGTAAGCTGTGGGAAGGTGAGTGTGAGCTCTGGGCAGGTGAGTGTGAGCTCTGGGCAATTGAGTGTGAGCTCTGGGAAGGTGAGTGTGAGCTCTGGGCAATTGAGTGTGAGCATTGGTAAGGTGAGTTTTGACTCTAGGAAGTTGAGTGTGAACTCTAGGAAGGTAGGTGAGTGTGAACTCTGGAAGGTGAGTGTGAGGTCTGGGTATGTGAGTGTGAACTCTGGGAATGTGAGTGTGAACTATGGGCAGGTTAGTGTGAGCTGTGGGAAGGTAAGTGTAAGCTGTGGGAAGGTGAGTGTGAGCTCTGGGCAGGTGAGTGTGAGCTCTGGGCAATTGAGTGTGAGCTCTGGGCAGGTGAGTGTGAGCTCTGGGCAGGGGAGTGTGAGCTCTGGGAAGGTGAGTGTGAGCTCTGGGCAATTCAGTGTGAGCATTGGTAAGGTGAGTTTTGACTCTAGGAAGGTGAGTGTGAAGTCTGAGCAGGCAACTTTGAGCTGTGGGAAGGAACGTGTGAGCTCTGGGCAGTTGAGTGTGAGTCCATGTTTACCTCAGCTTGTTCAGGTGTCGGTGCCGCACCTCCACACACTCGTTTGCTGCCTTTATCTCAACCTCTTCTGCTGGGACAAATCGTCGAGGGCGCAATAAGCTGCACTTGCAGGGGCAGATTTACAAGCCCTGTGCGCCACTTTTGTGCTGCCGTTGTGTCACTTATGTGACGCGGCGTAAAGCTAGTGCCATGCTGTGGGGAATTTACAACGTGACGCATCTATGGAGATGTGTCACGTTGTAAAGCCCTGCGCCACATGAAACCTGCGTCAGGTTTCATGTAGGCGTTCCGGCGCAGGGGGGGGCGTTCCGGTGCAGGAACGCCTTGGAAAAGTGCCTGAGTGAAATCTACAAGATTTCACTCAGTCACTTTTTCGACTCCGCTACGTCAAAACCTTGCGCCTGCTTGAAGCAGGCGTTTAGGTGTGACGCACCATGTGCAAGATAGGTGGGGTTGGCACAGTGCTGAAGTTGCGTTGCTCCCGCGACACAACTCCAGCACTGCGCCAACGTTACGACGGCAGATGCGACACACATCTGCATTTCCTTGCACCATGATGTGCGTCGCATCTGTGGTGGCGCAAGGATTGTGATGCATGTCGCAAGTTTCCTGGCGCATCCCTGCTGATTTGCAGGAATACGCCAGGAATTGTAAATCTGCCCCGTTGGCTTTAAATACTCTTACCTACATGCCAAGAACCAAAATATCGTAAAGGGGACACAGGTTTACTATTAGTGACTCCATGTATGTGCACCTTATGAAATATGTGGGGGTGAGAATAGTAAATCCGTGCTTACCTTTACACATTCACATGCACCATATTTTGAAAAAGATACTTACCTATAAGTACTTACCTTCATTACATTCTGACATCTATACTTACCCATATAAAATTACTTTCACTCTATTTTGAAATGCGTACTTACCTCTTTAGACTTACCTTCGTCATATTTTGACAACTATACTTACCTACACGTACTTATATTCACAACATTATGAAATCTATACTTAGCTATATGTAGGTACATTCACAATATTATGAAATCTAATAATAACTTTATACTGGCATTCGTGCCATTTTGACACCACGCTATTTCCGTATTAAATTGCCCTGCATACATCCTGTTTCCTGCCTTCTAACCCCTCTTGGCTGCAGAGACTCGATGCACAGAAAGGTGAAGGTGGCTCAGCCTTTCATCCTGCCGAGGTCGATCCTCGGCTGCCTTTGGTTTGGTGCTGGCAGTCCCTGTCAGTGAAGCCCTCAGGGGATACGTCAGACCGTAGCATGTCGTGACTGTGACAGATTGGACTCAGCGACGCCGCACCGGTGGTCAGTGCAGAGCGACAGGTCCGAAAACAGGAGGCGGGAGGGGCGGTACATCCGGGGGCGCCCTGAGAACCGCCCCTCCTCCGCGCGCTGTTTTCCACTCTGAGCTTTTTTTTTGTGATTAGAGGCAGGTACACGATGTGAAAGTACTGGACTGGACTCGAGCCAGCGCTTCCCTGGCACCTCCGTACACCTGCCTCGTCCTCGCCAAGCCACGAGGCTGGGGAGAGGGGGGTCGGGGGGTATCGGTATCTCAAGGGGCTCCTGTGCACAGCAGGGAGCTCAGTCACACCTTCAAACCTCGGCAGATACATACGCTCCGCCTTTCAGCCTCCGGAGGCTGCTAAAATGAGTACCACTGGCTTGAGTAACAATTAGACTCCTGTATCTGTCAGTAGCACCAAGGGACCCTCCGGGGGTAGAGGTGTGCCCTCAAAAAAGTATTTTAAGTTATGGTATTATTGTATTGTATTGTAAATGCATTGATATAGCGCACTACCCCTGAAGAGGTGTCGAAGCGCTTTTTCGGAGAGTAGCACTCTACTCCAGAACCCATAAAGGGTTAGTGGTGAATTAGTGTGGTGAAATATGAAAGTCATTTGAGTGGTGGATAGGTTAGTTATTTAAATTGAGAAGGATAGTGGAGAGATAGAAGAGGGAAGGATTTAGAAATCTTTTTATGTTTGTTTTTGTTTGTCTTGGAGCTCACAGCAGTAGGAGGAGGCTTGGGATGAGTAAAAGGGAGGTGAAGGGGGAGGAGTCAGAGATCGGTTCCTGGCTTTGATAATGGAATCTCCTGATTTCAGGAGTTACCCGGCGCCCGATTCATAAACTGCATTTTGTAGTAAGTGGGACTATCAGCATAAAAGAAAGTGCAGTTCACAAACCTACGAGTGTAACTCTCCGCCTCACCTGTCCTATCTTTTCTACATAGAGATCTCCACACATGTACGTTTACTACTTAGTACTAAATGTGGGCGGGGCCAGGGAGAGCTTCTCCTCGGCTGCCTCTATTGCGCCACACCTGTGCGTGAGCCCCCGGTTCTTCCTGTGTCACGCGCTGACCTGCCGTTCACCCCCCTGAGCTCATTGTTCCAGATTTCTACTTACGGAGATGGGGCGCCGGCGGCATTGGTGGAGCGTAATGTGGAGTTCCAGCCAACTTCCACCATTCAGTGCATGGCAAGTTTTTTCTTGCATGCGCCCCAAAATGGTAAGTTGACGAGCAAGATTTGGCGTCCCCTAGTGCGATATTCGGGCACTAGGAGGAGACCGGGCAACCTTTTTCCAAAACGGGCGGTCACGACCATTTGCATCTGAAGGCTGCTGATCGAGTTGAAAATCCACTACAGCGGCAGCAAAATCAACTTGAGTAGCTGCGCCCTCTGGCGTGCTGCATGGTGCCGTTCACACTGATTTATCAGCATGGAATGCACCTCTGGCGCTAAATCACCGCACAAGCAACGCCACATACCTATTTCCATCCATTGGCGGAACTTCGCCCACCACTACATTTTTCACATAAAATGCTGTGCACCCTTAGACCATCGTGAAACCCGTCTATTTTGTTTCCAATAAATTATCATGACCATTTTGTAAATATTTAAAAAAAATAACTCTTAATCAAATTTCCCTTCCAACCTTTAATAGTTCAATTTTTTAAATATTTTTTTGTTGTTGTTAGCTAGATGTAAGGAAATCTATAGTGATTTATTAAATAAACTATTAGCAGTTCTTCAGCTATAGAATCAATGCATGTACTCATTTAACCCACTTTTTTTCCCACCAGGAGTACAGGCTTCTTGGGAGCAGTGTGGCTCTCTTGCCATCTCCTCCAAGGTGGTGCCCGTAGGCACGCCCGTGACTGCCTCCTGCCACCTCGATGCCCTTTGCCTACAGCAGGCCGGTAATGCCAGCCCGGCTGGTCTGGCTTGGACCCTGGATGGCGAGGAGCTTCCCAGGAGCTCTAAGGTGGAAGCCAACGAGAAAGATTCAGTGATCACCATTCCGCGGGCGAGCGGGACGGCGGCGACCTTCGCCTGCTACTCCCTCCATCAGGGGGCGCCACAACTCCTGGGGAACGTCTCCTATCAAGTTGCAGGTAAGCAGTACAACCTGTTCTTTCCCCTAATATGGCTTGATGCTGGTGTGCTACAACACATGCCCACCTGAGACATGAGAGCTGGCGCCCAATGAGGTTACAATCTTTCCAATCCTATTCTGAGAACCTTTCTTACAAAAAATCACATTTATTATTATAAAACAGGCTTTGGTGCGTTTGAATCATAGCATCACAGTAGAACTGGGCTTGATTCTACAAAAGTTGGCACATCTAACTGAAACTTATTTATACAAAAAGGAACTCACTTCTTGGAAATGCCAGAGCAGAGATGACGCTCACACCTGTTGATTTTACCCACAGCCGGAAGCGTGAGCTAGGTCTTATAAAGTGGGTCTCTCCATGGGGGTATAGGATGTCCAAGTGAAGACCAAACAAACAGAAACTTGGGAGCAGCCGTAAACATTTAGAATACCCTCTTCCTGCACTTACGGCACTTCTGAACTTATACCAACAGAAAATTGCTACGGGTGGCGTAGTAACTGTGGCGGGGAAGGAATTACTTCGCATGGAAACCTTTTTCAACTGAAGAAAGAAATAAATGAATACAAATTTGAAAATGCACACTGTCCCTAAATCTGTGAATGAGGTTTGTGCCCTTTGTGGACAATCCACAGTCGTGCAGCCAGGAGAGCGTAGCAATCTTTGAAATACGCAAAGTTCCCTGATGTCCAAGCAGGACTAATGCAATAGGAAAATAGATGTGCAATTCTGCAACTCACAGACCGTGTGCTACGTGTCTATGCACTTTATAAAACAACTTATAGTAAAAATAAACATTTTATAACATGCATACAACACTCTAGTTCTGCTTGACAATTCAGCTGTCTGCATAGCTACTGGAATCAATTTTCAAAGTATGCCTAGAAAGGGCTTTGGCTCTGACCGAGGTCACTCTTGCTATTGGCTGTTTGGTGTATCCCTCAGCTTATTATGGAACGCTTGCACTGCAACGCATGGGGGACTATTTTACACCTCAAAAGTACATCCAGCCACCACACATGATATCCTTTAACTCATACATGCATGGTCTGCAGGTGAAAGTTGTTTCTTTGCTTTGTTCTTTCACTGTAGCAGATTCTTTTTAGTGGTATAGTTAGGGCTGAAAATGCACAGGTAAGAGTGAAAATGCAAAGGTGTGAGGGACGGCAACAGATTAAATCCAATCCCTGAAGGTTCCCTGGCGGCTGGAGATCTCTTTTAAACTTTAATTGAAACCATGCTTGATTGGCGACTCCTGGGAGCTTCAGCGGATGCTCCTGATAATCTGTACATGATACTATAAATTGTTAGCATATCATTATTTATTTTCCTTCCCGTCAACATTTCTAATGTTGATGGCTACTTAACGCTCACTGAAGGAAACAATTGACGACCTACTCCGGGTGCCTCGGTGCTTACTATTAACACATTGTTTCTTATAGGTAACTGTTTGTGAATTATTAATGTATCTGTCTATGCATTTTTATTTAATTCTTGCTGAGAGCTTTTCTAGATTTTGTCACAATCTTTGATTATGATTTCAGTTTTGGGTTCATGTTGTTTTCATACTCTGCCCGAAGAACATCAGTTTAGTAAACAATTTCCAATGAATTGCTCTCATTTCTCTGAACACCAACAAGCGTAGCTTTTCGTACCTTTATCACTGATTTGTCTATTTTCTTGTGTGTCTTATCTAACTTAAATTACACACTTTTTGAAGATTGGGGAAAACACAATGACTCATTTGTAGAACCTCATTTCAATATTACACTATCTTACTTGGTAAGAAAATCCTCTGTACGGACGCTCCATAGGTGACATTCTTAGCTCGTACAATGGCACAAACAATCTCAGGAAATTCCGAAGGCAGCAACGTGATCTTTAAACTCCTCTCTTCTTCAAACACATTAGAGACTTCTTAATTCATTTCTATGTTCTTGGTGATCTTGATATTGGATGTAAATATTTCTGACGCTCTTGCTGTCCCTTGACCAATCACACAATAAAGATACTTTACCTTTTTTTTTAAAGTGGATTCAATGGCATGTGTTTTATTTCCCAATCGTTATCATGCGCTTCTGATAAAAAAATCTTTTAATAACTCTCAGACATTTCTATCCAATGTACATTTTAATGTATCCATTGTCGTGAAACTCCCTTCTTTGTAAGAAGTTTTATGATGATCGAGGGATTTACATCGCAAATTAGCTACGCTGCTGTTTTTTGTTTATTGAATTTACTATGTAATATGTTGTAGTATTTGATAGTGTGAAGTTTACTTATAAAAATCAAATTTTTGAAAAATTTCCAAACTTTCTTTCTTGGACTAGGGAATGCATGAGCTTTAGAGGCTGAGTGCATTGTGAGCTTCTATCAATATCCTGCAAAGATTCACTAGATTTCAATTGTTCTCATAGTTTAATTTCAGAAGACATTTCTGGGTTGTTTCGAAGATCAAAAGACCTCCGCATAGAACATTTTAAAAGTTGTACTTGCCGTACGTCACATTATGATCTTGGGTTTAACTAATGAACACGGCCTTCCATTCAGTAAAACGGGTTTTTCCTTTCTTCAGTTTTATCCTGTATTTAAAAAATTCAGGGGCAGTATCCCCGCTTTAGCGGCACTTTTTGCCGCTAAAGCGGTGATATTTTTATCGCCCTATTAGCAAGCTGTTGCTATCAGCTGTTAGCGACAGCTTACAGGCGATAGCACCCGTTTTTGTACCACTTTGCATGTCAGCATTATTTATCGCTAATGACATGCAAAGGAGGCGTTCCCAACTTGAAAGCGACTGAAAGCAGTCGCAAACACACCTTCCACCTATTACCAAGTCCCGCGAAGCGATAAAAAAACACACGCTAACCACGTTTATCGCTTAGATTTCACACCTGGTAGAAAGCTGACTTACCCATTATAGTCAATGGGAGGTGGATTCTACGGTTAAGTCCTCACCTGCCTATTAGCAAGATTTCCATTAGTGATGATGGGATTTTTATCGCTGGATATCTCACGTTATTGTTGGGATTCGCTGCTATCACTGGATTTAATATCGCCTTTGAGATAAACGTTGATGATAACGCATTATCTCTGCGATAAAATCCGGCGATAAAAAAACAGCGCTAAGCGCGCTTTGCGATAATTATCGCAAGTCCTTGCTAATATGCCCCCCAATGTTTAACATTAATTTGGTTTTCTAGTGGTGAGTGTCTGTATTAGGGGGCGCTGTGGGAGGTTCTCTGTGCATTTCTAAGGCATATTTTTAAAGAACATGAAATGTCCATGTGAAAAAAAGTCCCTGGTCTTTCTTGTCTCTCTTTCATGATCTTCCGGCATCTCTTGCTATCTTCTGATTGTCGGTGCCTTTTCTCCCAGCCCCTCCTGCAGCGCTGCACATTTTTACCTGTGTGGTCATCTGGATCGCCAATATCACGTGCTCCTGGGATCCTGGACAGCAGACGAACCTGCTGACCACTTACACCCTTCATGTGCGAGAGTGAGTACCAGCCCCTATGTGAGGGGCTCACCAATCTTCTCCCCACTTCCATCACTGGATGGACCATACCAGGATTGAGGGGTGGTCGCATTGTTTCTCTTGCATCGAAGATCCATCCCTGGAGCTGTCACATCGCTTCTTTCCCGTTGCATAGAAGGGAAGGGTATTAAAAGGTATCGTGCAAGTGACGTTTTGCAGGAATGGGCCATGGAGGGGAATTTAGAGTGGCAGAGGGTGGTACCCCCACCTCCAAGGCTGTTGACTGCCAGCCATATTCAGACATCTCAGTCTGCCTACTGGAGATCTCTGCGCATTCAGAGGACCTGCCCCTAAGTTTGATCAGTCGCTATTCTACGTGTCATGTGTCAGGTGAGTCCCTCCTGGGTGTACTACAAAAACTTTGAGGGGCAGATTTACTACTTCTGGCGCATCTCTGCTAATCAGCAGGGATGCGCCAGAAGAGTTGTGACGCATCTGCCCACCCTTGCGCCACCACTGATGCGCCGCATTTACACCGTGGCGCACAGATGGGCAGATGCGTGTTGCATCCCCCCCCGCGGAAAGGCGGCGCATTGCTGGAGTTGCGTCGCATGTGTGACGCAGCTCCAGCAAGGCTTGGGGTGCCCCTAGCCCTTACATTCTGCGTCAATCCTTACGCCTGCTTCAAGCAGGTGCAGGGTTTTGACACAGCATGGCCGTAAAAGTGACTGAGTGAAATCTTGTAGACTTTTCGGAGGCATTCCTGCGCCGGCATGCCCCCCCCCCTGTGCAGGAACGCCCATATGTGGCACAAGGCTTTGCAACGTGGCGCATCTCCATAGATACGTCATGTTGTAAATAGCCCGCAGCATGGCGCTGGCTTTGCGCCGTCGCTGCATCACAAAAGTGACGCAACGGTGGTGCAAATCTGGGGTAAGGGACTTATAAATTTGCCCCTGAGTTTTTAATATCGCCCTGAACTTATATCAACTCCACAGTCTCGACAACCATATATAGATATGGTCGGTAGATGAGGAGTTAAGAATATTGACGGCCTGATCTAGGTCTCAGCGGACGAGTTACTCTGTCACAGCAGTGACCAATATCCCGTCCGCCGAAATCCCATGATTTTCTATGGGATTTATATTTTTGCGGACTGGATATCTGTCACTGTAGTGACAGAGTAACCTGTCCGCCAAGATCTCAACTAGGCTCTTAGAGTGTATTTCCCAATGTTTGTAAGTCTGCTTGTCTTGACGATATGTTGTTAGTCAATGCTGTGGATTCAAAATGAGTGCAAGTCGATATTCCTAAGCTCGACATTTTAACATACCACCCATTCTAATTGTTGGTTGGCATCAATCACATACCCTCTCTCTCTAACATTTGCCTGTGATTGTTGATTTGTGGAGGCTGACCGTGAATGGACCTTCAACCCCGTTCTCACGGTCTTTCTTTGCCTCATGTCCAGAGACCTGGGGAGATGTGAGCAAGCCTTCAGCGACACCAAGGTCTGCCACTCCATGGACCACCACCGCTGCGCCATCGGCATCACAAGGATGAACGCCTTCTACAGCATCTGGGTGACGGCGCAGAACGCCCTGGGCTCAGCCACCTCGCCCACCCTCTGCCGCCTCGCCACTGACATGGGTGAGCACAGTGGGCATGCTCTAGTGTTTTTTAAAAAAGAAGGTCCTGTTGTATGACTTTATCTTCAGAACAGGTATTCATGTACCTCAATGTATTGTATGACTGTGTAGCTGAAACAATGATGCTGACTGGCTGAGCAGGGCTGCCACCTTCTCACAGACTGGCATCAGCCCTTGGGTACACAATGGGGCCTATAAGTGGAAGAACCAGGGGCAGCGGACCAGAGAGCTGAGGCGGGAGGGGCGGCCCGGTGCCTGGGCATCACGTATGGGTCCAGGGGATTTCACACCAATGACAATTTCCACACATACTTTGTATACCTTTGGACCTGTCTTCATATCTCCCTTTTGCCCAGAGTCCACGTCTGCTGGTCCAGCACTCTCGCTTGTGCAGCCCTGATGCACAGGCCGAGCCCAGCACAAGGTGTCCTGTGAATGAAGAGGCCTGGTGCACTAGGCGACACTTGTGTTTCTCGTGACACAGGGTTCCTGGGCCTGTGGTGTATCTTTAGTCTTGAAACTGTCACTCATCACAACACAGCCTTCTGCCCTGAGACCCATAATTCCAACCTTTCTTACCATGCCTTGTTGTGTTTCTTACTGGGCCTCTGTCACTTGTTCTGAATGTATTTACAAACGCTGTGCCCTCTAGAACAGATCCCGTCACCTGTGATGGGAGACCTCCAAGAATAAGAAACATTGACAAAGCCTGTTTCCCCACTCAGATTCCTGCTCCCCGCGCTCTCTGTGTTGCCCCCACGGGTCATCTGTTGCTTCCCTGCCCAGACACGCGCCACTAGATTTTCTTTTCTTATTTTATTTAATTCCGACACTTCGTCACCCAACTCCTCCGTTGCCCCTCACCGCTCCTGCTGCTTGTCTGCACTTGTTTATCCCATCCATCCCGCCAGCCCATCAATTACTCCCCTCTCCAGTCTTGTGTCTCTTTTCACTTTTTAAAAAAATCTTAGGGGCATATCTACAAGGCGGCAATATAAAATTATCGCCGCTTTTGCGTCCGTTTTCGGCCTCGGCGATAGTTTTATTGCTATATCAGCAAGGTAACGCTATCGAGTGAAACCTTGCCTTAGAGCCTGAATTCCCAACGCCCACCTTTGCATCTCTAATGAGATGCAAAGTGGGCGGTCCTCCCTAGGATAACGGGAGAAATGTCGCTAAGCGACATTTCTCCTATTATCAAGCCTCACGCAAAGCAGCATAGCGACAAGAAAAGTAGCGATAACCCCTGTTATCGCTACTTTCCTTACACCTGCTTTGAAACTGACTTAGCCATGATATCCTATGGAAGGTGGATATCATGGCTAAGTATGTGAGGCCCTATCAGCAAGCTATCGCCAAACTTCGTGGGATTATCGCTGGGTTTCCATCAATAATCTCATGTTTGGCAATTAGCGCTAGGATTTTTATCGCTTTTGAGATAAGCGTTGCTAATAGCACGCTATCTCAGCGATAAAAATCCATGCTAGGCGGCGATAATTATCCTAGCGCTAAGTGCGCTTAGCGATAATTATCGCCGGTTGTTGCTGATATGCCCCTTAGTTTTTACATTTTGGAGGGTCTGGAGGCTGCAAAATGACGCTGGGCTATCGCTGTTTTAAAAAATTACCTTTGGTTAACATTTTTAATTTACCATCCCAAAATGGTGGTCACCCACCTTGGAATGGTAAATAAAAACACTAAACAAAATGGCCACCAGGTTATGACGCACGTGCACACATGTGAGATAATAGATGCGTGCACAATAGGGCCACTGTGGCAAGAGTGCTATGCAGCATTGCACCTTGGGTTTGTTTTACTGATTCGGTTCATCATCAATACACTTTTTTTTTCTTTTCCTAATTCTGAACAAGATTGTCAAAAAATCACGTGCAAAGCAAATAGGTGTTCATTAGCAAAGCTAAAAAGCCTGACCTTTTGTCTTTGCCAATGCTTGTTTTGCCCATCAAGTACTTTTCTGAGTATGAAATCTCTCTGGGAGCGCCTGGGTAAGTGGAGCCCACCTCCTGAAGCATGATGGCTGTACACAGGGCGCGTTCTGCAGCAAAACATCAAAGGCCATTTCTCTAATTTGCCGCTGGGTTGGACCGCTATGCAGCTTATTTGAGCTTTGAGGGCTACAGTCTCAGTGGAGTGGAGGAAGGGTGCGCTCCTTGGAGGAGAAGCCTCCATGTCCTGTTTTTAGAAGAAAAATGATAATTGAGCATGGCTTTAAAGAGCAATGCATCATTTCCTGCGCCCATAAGTGGTCTCCTTACATAATTTCCTCCTCTTCTTAGTTATTGCTTTTCCATTTACACTCTATTCCTCAAGCCTGAGAGCCTCATTTTCAAGTGGCTTGAACCCCTATGTAACATTTGTACAACACTAACACACTCTTCAGTTTCTACCTTTGAGGTTTGTGCACTTTAATGTCCTCCAAATGTTAAGTGCTCTGAAGCACCAAGACCAATGACACTCTTCTTACGATTGAGCCCAGAATAATCTGGGAAACGCGGCTTCCTTATGAGACGATGCTCCAGGTTCCATTATCCGCGGCTGGCCTCATGGCGTGCACTCAGAATCTGGGTGCACAGTATGAGTACTAGTTTTATGTCGATGCCACCTAGACCACGAATCGCAACACAGAGCTGATGACCATCCAGGGTACGCAAGATCCAGTCCAGTAGAGCGGCTCATTGTTTCAACAGAACTTGCATTGCTACGAACCTAAGAGTTCTAGGTGACAACATTCTCCATTGCTCCTGCCCTCTATCCTGATCTCGCCTGTTCCCTCCCACACACTCCTTGCTCAACTATAGCGCCACGCTGTCCTGCTAGCTGCAGATATCAGATGGCCCCTATGCCAGTGTTTCCAGCTCACAGCATCCCTGATGAGGGAATAGCAGGGCTGCAGGGGTTTAGGGGTGACGTCCTGGTTACCTCGCCCATAGCAGGGGTGCTCCACACATCTGATTGGTTGTCCCCTGTTCTTCCAGTGAAGCTTGGCCCACCTGCGATGGAGAGCGTGACGTCCTCCCAGCGGTGCCTGGTGGTGGTGTGGAGACCCCCAGCCGACGGACTGCTTCCGGACGAAGAGGCTGAGTATGAGGTCCGGTACCGAGAGCAGAAGCAGAGGGCGGAGGAAGAGGACGCAGGGGCGGAGCCCTGGCGACAGGTGAGGAGCAACACGGGACACGAAGGGGATGGATCAACATGTCTGCCTGGGCCGGCATTCAAGGGCTGTTACCACTGCTGCTTCTTCAGCATAAAAAACAGAGGCTATATTGAATGCACTTGTATAGCATGCCATATGAACCGGGGATTTTTTATCAGTATTAATGTAAGGTACGTCAGAACCCGCAGGGGCAATATTTGAGGGCTGTAAGGGAACAGAAGCAGGACCCCCTGTTCCACCTATTTGTAACCCTGTGGTAGGAAGACACTAGTAAACAAATATTGAATTCATCAACACACAATTTTACAATAGATCTGATAGTTTAACAAAAGGAGAACATAACTGTCAACATAAGGCCCATAACGTCACCCAAACTAGGGAACCCATAACTAGCCGACTGTAGAAGCAGTGACCAGTAGTACACTCCGATGCGCCCCAGTGGTCGACGGGAAACCCACTGATGACGCATGCCACGCTAGGTAGGCGAGGGTTCCTCGCCCTATGTGAGTACATCAATGTATGGTCGCTCCACAAGATGTTTGGCTGTTTCTATATGTTTATGTCTACAGAGGGCGTACAACAGCCCTGTAACTCCTCCGGTCTCTCTTTAGGCCCTCTTTACATGTGATCGGGCAAATGGCCCACATTATCCCCATCCTTTGAGGTACCGGTACGAGGCGCACCAATAACTCTGGGAGTGGGGAAAATCCAGCCCATTTGAAGTTGGATACATACGGTCTGTCGTGTCGCCTTGCTTGACCAGGTCCTGAACTTCCGGGTCAGGCATGGCAGAAAGGGAAGTGACGAGGCGGCGTGAGCGCGCGCGCTAGGAAAAGGGCAGCTGCAAAGAAATAAAGACGTGCCCAAAGATCACCCGTGTCGGCGCCTTATTTAAGAAGCGCGCGATGCAAAATCTGGCAATTAGGGTGTGATGAAAATACACCCCCCTCCAACTGCACGCTACAGCCACAGGAGAAGACGATCTATTAATTATACAAATGAGCGCCGTCGATCACCTCTGCACTGCAGTCCTGGCAAGGACCTCCTGTAAGAAGAGTCCCTGAGGCCCCAACTGAAAAAAAAAAGAGAGAAAAGGGGCACAGCATTGGGGTAGAAACTCTGGCTTTCACCCCTCCAACTGGCTTATAGGCGTCACGTCCGGTGGCCATTTTAGAGTTAGGCGTGCCCATAGGAACCTATTGGCTTCAGTCTGGCGGCCATTTTGAGGTCAGGCAAAGAAAAAGAAAAAAAAGAAAAAGAAGCACCCTGAGCCTGCAACCGTAGATCTTGAAGTCTTGCAAAGCCGTAAGAAGCGTCATGAGGGACAGTGAAGACAGCAGTGCATCATCATGTCCACCCGACCTGACTCCACACAGAATGCAGCACCAGGTCCAGCTTCAGCCGCACCGCAAGGCCCCATACTAATGGGGGTATCGTTCCTGCGACCCCCCCGAACCGGTAATACTGATTTCCGGAAACAGCATGGGCCCCAAGTGGAAAAGCTGGTTAGAAGATTTCGAAGACTTTATGAAGGGCTCAAGAGTAGATGATCCTGACCATCAACTTATAGCGTTAAAGAATCTAGTGGGGAAAGACGTTGGACAAATAATCAAAGAATTACCCCCGGCAGACACAGAGTCGTATACAGATGTGAACGACGCCCTGAACAGGAAATTTCTCCACAAACGCAACTTAGATTATGAACGCTACACCTTCAATCTCGCGTCCCAAGAACGCGATGAATCCATGGGTGATTTCATTTCACAACTAAAGCGTCTGGCACGATATTGCGAGTTTGACAACTTTAACACTGAGGATGCACTTCGCTTACGCATCATCGAAGGATGCCAGTCCGAATCACTGCAACGTCGACTACTCAAAAAACACTACTCGCTCGACAACATTGAAGAACTCACACGCATAAACGACCAAGCTGAAGAACACACAAAGAAAATGGAAGCTGGAAAAACAGAAAAGAAGGAACAAGCCCTCCGAATTCAATCCCAGCCAGAATCAAGACGTCTGCCGGATCATCGGAGGCCTGTCAAACTCACGAGCTCGTCCCACGGTGGGACCAGAAGCAATAGAACCCAGAAACAATCGCCACACTGCTACCGCTGCGGCCTAGAATATCCAGACACCGGTACCTGCCCAGCCCTGGGCCAGCAATGCAACCGATGCGGGAGAGACAATCACTTTGAAGCCATGTGCCAAACCAGATGAAAGAAGCTAGGCCAGTCAGACGAAGTGTCAGGACACGTCACCATGACAGGGCGGTGCATGGCAGAAGAGACCGATCAACCAGCTCATCCAGGTCCAGTACTCAGTCCCAGGCGTCATATCGCTCACACCGGTCGACATCAAGAGACTCGTCCGCATTAACTCCCATATTACAGGACAGTGACGAATATGTATGCATGGTAGCTGACCCAGACCGGCTGAAGAAATACCCACGACTAGATATTCAAATGGGTACCTACTCCGCTAAGTTTGTCTTGGACACGGGAGCATCCTTGAACTACATTTGCACAACGGAATATGAAAAGATGTGCCCGAAACTGAAGCTAGAACCAGCTGCAGTATGCGTCTACACATGGATGTCCAAGGAGCCACTGCCATGTCTAGGACAGTTTCCCACAACGCTAACTTACAAGAACAGATCAATTCAGGCCCAAATTCACGTCATAGAGGGTCCTGAAGCTGCCGATTGCCTACTCAGCCTACCCACAGCAGGACGGTTGAGGCTGGTGGAGATCCTATTTAAAGTGGATGACTCACCCGACATGATCAACAAATTCCCGAAGCTGTTCTCAGGCCTAGGAAAACTAGCCAACGTAAAAGTTAAATTACACATCAATGAGCAAGTCACGCCAGTGGCCCAACACCGCAGGAAAGTTTCATTTCACCTCCAACAACCGGTCGATGATGAGCTTCAAGATCTGCTGAGAGCGGAGATCATAGAACAGTCATCCGGACCCACTCCCTGGGTGTCATCAGTGGTAGTTGTGCCCAAACGAGGATATGAAAACAAAGTACGCCTGTGTGTGGACATGCATGCCCCAAACACAGCCATAGAACGGTAAAGACACCCCGGACCTCATATTAGTGACACGATTACCCGCCTGAACGGAGCGACGGTCTTTTCAAAATTGGACCTCAACAAAGGATATCACCAGCTTGAACTCCATGAGAAGTCGAGATATATCACCACGTTTACCACTCATCAAGGACTCTTCAGATATAAACGCCTCAATTTTGGCATCTCGTCAGCGGCGGAAATCTTTCAAGAAGCGGTTCGGCGGGTGATCCACCACATTCCAAACTCATTCAACTACAGCAACGACATACTTGTTTTTGGCACGACACGTGAAGAACATGACAAGGCCCTAGACCGCGTGTGTCATGCCCTTCTAAACGCCAACCTCACACTCAACAGAGACAAGTGTGAATTCCACAAGTCGACCCTTAAGTTCTACGGTCACATCTTCTCCAAAGATGGCATGAGACCAGACCCCGACAAAGTATCAGCACTCGCTGACACCCCGCAACCTCGCGACGTTAGTGATGTTCGGTCATTCTTGGACGTGGCCAGCTATTGTGCCAGGTATATCAAAGACTATACAACCATCAGTTACCCACTCCGAGAGCTAACAAGACAAGGCCAACCATTTCACCGGTCCAAGGCATGCGAACATGCTTTCAACAAGATCAAAGGCCCTGTAAGTTCTGCCGCTCACCTAGCTTACTTCAACCCCAGACGGAAAACAGAAGTCACTGTTGACGCCAGCCCCATGGGCCTAGGTGCCATCCTTGCCCAATATGACGACGAAAGAGACCAGCGTCATATCATAGCTTATGCCAGTCGCAGCCTCACCGACACGGAGAAGGCATACTCGCAACCGGAGAAGGAAAGCCTGGCTGTTGTGTGGGCATGCAAGCATTTCCACTTATTCGTCTATGGGAAGCACTTCACCCTCATTACTGACCATCAGGCCTTAATTACCATCTTCGGCAACCCACGGGCGAAGATGCCTCCAAGGATCGAGAGGTGGGGGATCCACCTGCAGGACTACCCCTATACCATTATTCACAAACCGGGAAAGGCAGAAAACCCAGCGGATTCTTTTTCACGTCATCCTCAAACAGTGCCACAGACACGCACCTCTCTAGCTGAAGAATTTCTTCACTTTGTGATTGACCCAGCGCGCCCACCTGCCGTCCCACTAGATGACATTGTGGAAGCCACTGTCAAGGATGCCACACTCCAAGACGTTATGCGGCGCATCCGAGCAGACTCATGGAGACATCTGGAGACCTCCCAAACCATCACTGCCATCAACATGCAAGAACTCTCATCCTTCAGACACGTCAAGGATGACCTTACAATCAGTGCAGATGGATTATTATTGAGAGACAGGAGGATTGTCATTCCTCAGCAATTACGACAAGGGACCATCAATCTAGCTCATGAAAGCCACAGGGGCATAGTAGCCACGAAGAAAGCGCTGATAGAGAGAGTCTGGTTCCCGTTGCTTGACCAGATGGTAGAAGCCACGCTTCAAGACTGCCCGCAATGCCAACTAGTGGGGCGAGAAGAACCACCCGCCCCACTGCAGATGTCTGATCTCCCGTACGGCGTCTGGCAACAAGTAGCCATTGACTTCTTCGGCCCACTAAAATCTGGGAAATATGTCATCGTCATCATGGATGAATATTCTCGCTTTCCCATTGCACACCAACTATCATCCACAAGAGCATCTGCAGTCATACCCGTCCTTGACGAAATATTCGCAGCATGGGGGACTCCACAGACAGTAAAAACGGACAATGGACCACCTTTCAATGGACATGAGTTCTCGGAATTCGCAGACCACCTGAACTTTAGACACCTGAAAATCACCCCCTCTGGCCCCAAGCCAATGAGATGGTTGAGTGCTTCATGGCCACCCTGAAGAAAACCATCCAAGAAGCTGAACTGTCCCAGCGTGACATACAACCAGCGCTCAATGAAGTTCTGAGAGCCTACAGAACAACACCACACAGCACCACTGACAGATGTCCCGCCACCCTGATGCTCGGGAGAACCCCGCGCACCAGGATTCCAACGTCGGACACAGTCATACACTCCAGACTCCCGACTTCAGATCACGAGACACTAATGAACATTGATGGAGACAAAAAAGCAAAGATGAAAAACTACGCCGACAATCGGCGTCATGCAAAGACATCCAGCATCCAAAAAGGAGATTGGGTACTAGTGAAACAGGAACAGAGGGCTAAAGCCGACAGCCGATACCATGCTCACCCGCTGCAAGCAGTGAAGAAGAAAGGAACCCTGATCACAGCAGCCTCCACAACAAAGAGGACCACGAGAAACATATCGCACTTCAAGAAGTGCAATCCAGCAGTCTACAGTCGAGAAGACGAAGCAGACAGAGAAACAGACACCACAGACCCAGGAGCTGACAACCTTGAAGAACGTTTTAGCGCAATCAACATGGATGAACCCAGAGAACAACACCCTCCTCGCCGGCCACAGAGGACCACTCGAAGGCCGGTCCGACTCATTGAAGAACTGGTCAGGCATGGCAGAAAGGGATGTGATGAGGCGGCATGCACGCGCGCGTGCGCGCTAGGAAAAGGGCAGCTGCAAAGAAATAAAGACGTGCCCAAAAATCACTCGTGTCGGTGCCTTATTTAAGAAGCGCTCGATGCGAAACGGTCTATTAATGTATGAGGCATTACCGCTATAATCAGTAATTCCGGGTCTGCTTAGTCCCATGAGTCCTCATTTTCCTCTGTACTTTCACAGAGAGATTTCAGCTGTTTTCTGTTATACTTTGTGTTGGAGAAGGTTTCGCCGCCGCTGTCAATGCTCTATAATACACAACAATCTCCTTACCGTGTTGTGAAGCTTGGTATAAAACTTTCCACTGCCAATGTTTCTTTTAATGCATAGTGTGAATAAAATAATGAACCGTCACAAAATATGTGATCAGCCGATCTTTACAGTGTGTACTCCCCCCTCATCAGGGCCTGTGTCTGCGGAGGTCGCGAATACAGTCCTCATCCTGTGAGTAGGAGCCGAGAGCGCAGACATTGAAAGTAGGCTGCGGACAGTGGTGGTGTGTTGGGGTCTTCTTCTCTAAGAAGCCCTCCATTTTCTTAAGTACTAAACTGCTTTTAGGTATCCCCGAAGGAGCACAAAGTTGCTGAATGAAAATTGAGATACATTTGCTAAAAAATTTGGCAACATTTCATTTGTCTGAGTTTTTACACTACCCGGTGTTTAGAGTCGTCCTGTCGACATTATTTATGAATGCAAAGCTCTGTGATGTGATAGAGAAGGATGGAAGAAGCTTGAGAACGGCGTAGATAAGAGTTGCAAAGTTACAAAGGAAGCTGCAATCCAATCTTGTCACTGCATAAGCAACTCTCTGCTGGCTGTTGAACAATGTTTTATGCGACCTTCTTCTGGCCAAAAATATAATCCTGATTTTCGGTATCACCCAGCGAGTATTATCAACATTTCCTCTCCTCCACCTCCACATTCTCACCCATTCTGGACTGAAGACAACAACACCCAGATTTGTCAAAAGCCACCACTTCCGGATTTGTTTGACATGAAATGCTTATTTTATAACAAACATAATTCTCTCAGTGACCGCAGGGGGGCGCTGTTGATCTATGTTAGCCAGGCGCAAGTAAATCACTGTGGGATATGCATTTCATGTTTTTAGGTCTCTGCTTCAGAGGGCGCGCATGCGCTCTCTCGAGGAGAGACATGTTGTATATACTTTAAGTGCTTCGGACCACCCATAAGCTTCTCATTCGCTGGCTCCTTTGGGGGTATATCATCAACGAGGCGATACAAAATTATCGCTGCTTTTGCGTCCGTTTTCGGATGAAAAGCGGCGATAATTTTATCACTTAATCAGCAAGGTCACGCTATCGCGTGAAGCCTTGCATTAGCGCCAGTATTCTGAATGCCCAGCTTTGCATCTCTAATGACATGCAAAGTAGGCGTTCCTGCCTTGACATAACTGGAGAAATGTCGCTAAGTATGCCTTGCCCTATCATCAAGCTATCACCTAACTTTGTGAGATTATCGTTGGATTTCTAGCGATAATCTCACATTTGGTAGTTAGCGCTTGGGATATTATCACTTTTGAGATAAGCGTTGCTAATAGCACGCTATCTCAGCGATAAAATTCCACGTTACCCAGAGATAATTATCCTAGCGCTAAGTGCGCTTAGCGATAATTATCGCCGGTCCTTGATGATATGCCCCTTGTTGCTTTTCTAATCTTTCTCCTCATTTGTATTGGCATGCATGAGTCACGCCTCTTCCTGTCTTTACCCCTCCCCGAGAGCAGGGACCAATTACTATCATTCATCTACTCCTCACATTTTAGAACAGTGTTTGGGGACTACATTTTTTGTTTGTTTTCATCACTCAACGCAAGCGCTTGTGTTTTTAGCCACACTGTGCTGCAATGCCTTTTTTTTTTCACTACTTAACATGACCGCTTGTTTTGTTTTGCTTTCTTTTCAGCACTTAACATAACCGCTTGAGTTTTGAGCTGCACTGCACTCTGACACACTTTTGTTTGTTTTTACCAGTTAACACGAGCGCTTGTTTTGTTTTTTTAACCACTTATGACGAGCGCTTGTGTTTTCAGCTGCGCGCTCGAGGCTCAGTTTTAGGTCTCGCCTGACCCAGCGCATGCGCTGGTCTGGCGAGACTTATTGAGAGGGCTCCAAAAAGTGTTACTAGGCCAGCCTAGAGCTACAGTGCATGTGCGCGGGCGCACGCGCCACGCTTTACCGCGATTACTTTCACGGCCGCACGGCCGCTTTGATGTTTGATCGTGATCGCGATAACTTTCACTTTCACGGCTGCTTGGCATAGCCAATAGGTCTCGCTTTTGGGACCTTATAAGTATTTAGTTATGCAACTGTTGCATGGATAAACACTTATAAGGTCCCAAAGGCGAGACCTATTGGCTATGTCAATGCTTGTTTACTTTGTTTTCAGCAATTAGCACATGTGGCGCTCTAGTTGCGACCACTATCTATAGTGTATTAATTTCTACAGAGTATGGAGCCCTGCTTTACTCAAGCAGCATTCTTATTTTTTTTAGGCATCTTGTTTGTTGTTTGGTCTGTGCGTGCTGCAGAAACACACAGATGTTCTTTAACAATTGCTGTCAAATGCCAATCATGTTGCCGTGATGGTTGTATTACGCCGAGGGATGTCCTAACATACCAATAGACATGCTTCAGCCAATCTCCTTGTCGGGCGTGTAACCTGCCTCCTGACTGCTTGTGGTACTTTACAAAAATGCCGGCACCATTGAGAAATTAAAGATGAGCAGGCAGAATTTGTATCAGCAACTAAGGGGCATATTATCAAGGACGGCGTTAAAATTATCGACGGTTTAGCGGCAGAAAACTGTTGCTAAAGCGACGATAATGGGCTTGATAATATGCCCTGTCGAATTCCAATAGAAGCCATGTTCACACCAGAACATGGACTTCTATTGGAATTCTCAAGGGCATATTATCAAGCCCATTATCGCCGCTTTTGCGGCAGTTTTCTGCCCGGCGATATTTTTTTGCGCCGTCCTTGATAATATGCCCCTTAATGATTTATTCTATACGTACGCAACCATCACAATTACAGACTCGTTCAGCGATCGCTGTGAAAAAAATCCCATTAAACATTGATCAAGCTAGGAGGGTCCGGAGCTTGAGACCCAGCAGCTTCCGTCACAGTGCTTGCTTCAAATCTCTTTCTGTTGTGAGGCCCCAGTCTCATCATGCATATAGTATTGTTGCGACAAGGTTTGAATTAGTGGAAGCCATAGCGCAAGAGGCATTTAAGTTACTTTGGAAATATTAGCTTTTTATCCTTACACGTTTCAATCTCAGCCGATGTATTTCTTGTAGTTTATCTGCCCATTTTTATTATGTAAAAAACTGCTATTTTGGGAAAGTATTTGTTCCTGGGCGTATTGTGCTGTGATTATGGAAGCGCCCTGCAAACAAAAACAAAAATGTATTTTTCTCTGACAAGAGGCATGGAAGCTCCTGGCACGCTGCTGCCGACTGCTCACTGCCGATCTCTTGCACTTTCTCCTTTGTGCTCGGCGGCAGCTGTCACTTCACATCGATGGTATTGTGAGCAGCCTCGAACATCCAGAAGCATAGTGCAGTGGCCATGCTAGTGCCGGGGAGCTAGCATCTTATTGTGTGCTTGAATATCAACGGGGTGTTTAATATAAGTGATTAATCATTGTTTATTAATACTAATACTTTTAATTTTGAAATCATTTGAAAGATTTGCTATGCTTTTGAAAGCCCTTTAAAAACAAAAAAACACCATTTATTGCACAGAATACACAAAAGTATTGAACACTCAGACCCCTCGTCCCATGAATTTTTATTTTTATTTTTGCAGTGTGACTTAGCGTGAACTCGACCCACAGGTATGCTTTACATGAGCACCAGTTGCATTAATTGAGGACACTTTTTTTTTAGGCATGAGGTAGACAAAGTGATTTGCCTAGAATCCCAGGATGTTGAGCAGAAGCCGAGACTGGAGTCTGACTTTCCAGTTTCAAAGTCGGCAGCTCTGGCCTTTACGCCACAGCCTCTCCCTATCCTATTGGTGAACACAGTTCACTGTTTTCATCTTGTCTGTTGTGTGATCTGTGGGTGCTGCAGAAACACAGAGATGCTATTGAATGATGGCTTCTAAATGCCAATCATGTTGCTGTGATGGTTGTATTAAGCCAAGGGATGTCCTAACAGACCAATAGACATGCTTCAGCAAAACTCCTTGTCGGGTGTGTAACGTGCCTCCTGATCACTTGTGGTGCCTTGGTTATTGTCGCATCATGGATCCTGATGAAACTTGCAGCAAACGAGTGAGGTGGTTGTTGTAGATACAAACAAACTGGCAAGTAAAGATGGCGACACATTATATTGCATGGTATTTCGCGCTAGAGGCAGCCAAGTGACTCCATGCTATCTGTGACATTCCAGCTCTGTCTAGCTTTTTAGTGAACGGCACCTACATGCTGAGACTTTATCCTTCCTGTTTCATGTATGGATTTCAATGTCCACTATTGAAAAGCAGCAAACAATACGCTGCAAAGATGGATCTTCACTGACCAAACCAAAGGACTCCAGGTAACCATGACTCCGGAACAAGAAAACCCGCAGATCGATACAAAGCAGCATTGCTCCGGAAGTGCTATGATGCCATACAAATGGCGCAAGCACTCTATACAAACTTGTATCAGATAACATCACACAAGTGTGACGCTTTAAAAAGACAGGACTGGCAGAAGGCACCAGGCATGATATGCGTCAGGGAACAGCATCACTGGTTTTGTGTATAAAAACATTAAAGATGACCATTGGTGTCAACATGAAATACAGAGCTGTTTAGGCACCCGTCTGCTGTTGCATATACTAACCCTGAATAACTACAACAGTGCAACAGCAAAATAACTATTATCTGTTGTTTTAATGACAGGACTCGATTCGTAATGCATAGAGTTGGCCCAATTTACAGCTGTTTCCCATGAATGCTTCCACCCCCCTCGCTGCCCGTATCCCTCTTTCGCCCGTATGGTTCAGTACCCCTGCTCCCTTTTCCTCTTTGGTTGCTTTTCTGTGCCCCGTTGTTGCAACTCTTCCCCATTCGCACTTACACAAAAGAAAAAGTCGTCTGCTTCATAAATCTTGTTTTTCTCATTCACACAAATTATTCTTTAATCAGGTCTCTTAAATATGTGTTAAATAACAAATACATTACGGGATCTTTTGCAGAAAATGTTCCACTCCGTCTCGCGCTACTCTGTGGGAGCTTCCCCTCTATACATAGACACAAGATTGATAATTTTGTTTACAGAGTTGAGTCTTATAAGTCAGCAGCTTGGCCGTTCCATTTGACAATGTATAACTTAATTGCAGTATTTAACACATGAGCCATGGCAGCCAAAGAACTACCCGCGAATGGCCAATCGTTTATGCCTCGCCCAGTTGAGGGAGGAGGTACGGGAGCTCAGTTTTAATGCACAAAACCAAGCTCCCCAGCGCTCAGTGGTGACATAACAGTCAACACCAGCTACGAGACCATTCTTGTGCCAAGAACCCGTTTGTCAATAAAACCAGCCCCGGTGCCATACACAAATGCATTAACATTGTCAATGCCTATTCTCAGATTGCTGAAACCTACTAGGTTCGCCAATGCTTGTTACTCTTGCTACATGCTTCCGTTCACTGATTACGGTTTATTAGACAGTGAGTAACTGTTGCTAATCCTGCAGAAGGGAACATAGAGCAGCGAATTGTGAGTTTAAGTTTTTTGCAAAGTTGAAAATGTGTTTTGCTTTTATAATCCTTCTGTATAAGGCCCTCGTCTGTAGGATTCCAATCCACTTTACTTCCAGACAAGAATACCGTGAACACTGCTTAACAAACATTATAGATAATAAAATGATATTGCCCAGTACTTTCGTTTTCAAGCCACCCACATCCTACCCTCTGATGACCTTCAAAACTAAAATTGTAGGATTAAAGTTCCTGAGTTGATGGACATTTCTTATTAGCCACAGAGCAGAGTTTGCCTTCTTCTGACCAGCTTCGTGGAGGCACGAATGAACCTGCCAGGGCTGACACAAGCCCCTCAGCATGGCTTACTTGTCTGAACCCCTCTCATCAGCACTGTTGTTCACCTGTGTCTAAGTCCAAAACTCCACGAACAAGGACAGTGGATTCATAACCAGTGCTTAAATCATAAATAAAATAATTGCCAGGCTCAAAATTTTTCTTTGAGGCCTCTCGAAAGCGCCCCCAAATGCCGGACTTGCCATATAACAAGGACCCCTAGTCTTGATTTCAATTCCTGCCTCTTCCTTACAGAACTCTACATTTCCTGTTTCTTCATCTCATGAGTTCCTGTCTCTTTATCTCATGAACACCGAGGCTGCCTGGTCTTGATTCCACCTCATGCCTCTTTCTTCCACCTTTTACACTTCCTGTCTCCTTATCTCATGAACACCGAGGCTGCCTGGTCTTGATTCCACCTCCCGCCTCTTTCTTCCACCCCCCTACACTTCCTGTCTCTTTATCTCATGAACACCAAGGCTGCCTGGTCTTGATTCCACCTCCCGCCTCTTTCTTCCACCCCCCTACACTTCCTGTCTCTTTATCTCATGAATACCGAGGCTGCCTGGTCTTGATTCCACCTCCCGCCTCTTTCTTCCTCCACCCTACACTTCCTGTCTCTTTCTATCTCTTTTCCAGGTTCTTTTTGGACTTGATTCTCCCACTTTGTCACTCGTTTCCTTTTTCTTCCTCATGCATTCTCCCTTTTTGCCTCTCTCTCCCTTGGAGTCAAACTCTGATCATGAAATATATGCCCTAGTACCGAATAATGAGGGGTAGTGCAACCACCTTCAACCCCCCTCCGCACAAATGAAACTCTGCAGTGCATCCAGTGTTTCTCCTCCATTAAAGTCCACACACACACACACACACACGTATTTGTGTTTGTAAGAAAACGCTCCCTCTTCATGAACTCTAATTCTTGACTTCCTATATTCTAGCATCTTTTGTATACGAGTTCTGTGTGACATTGAAAGTTGATGTATTGTCGCACCTCACAGTCCGACATTCAGGTGCTCCGGCAAAAGATATATGGCCCGGATTGCTTGGGCTGGTATTCTGGACTGACAGGTGTTACTAAGTCTTTTGTACATAGTCTGAGTCAAGAGACAACAGGTATTTCCTTTTCCACTTAACCTGTTTCCTCCACAAACCGTATTTAGAGGACCCGACAGCCAAATGGATTCGTGTTGGTGCGGTTTCACCAACTCTGCTAGATGTGTGCATGTGGTGGGAGACGTGCAATGGAGAGTGTTTCTGGTCGGTGCTGTGTTCACCATACCGGTGAAAGCATTACAAGTGAAAGTGGTCCACGGCAGGAGCGGCTCTTCCATAATGGCGGACGAGCATCGCCCCACTAAAAATGCCCCAGAGATGAAATATAAAATGGGAATGAAGCTATTTTATTACAACAAAAATGTCATCAAGACCTCCCAAACTGAGAGCCAAGACGGGGCAGGGGCTGCTTAGTGGCTGCAGGGAAGAGGTGGGAACTGCGCATGTCTGTTTGGCTGGCTGTCTTGCGACTGCCAGCCAGACATGCACATTTTAAACTTCTCTAACCTAGCTGTCTTGGACAGCTGGGTTAGTGAAAGCACAGGCCTCTAATGCTCTTGAGAGCGCTGAGAGAGGCCGCTCCCTCCAATCCTGGTCCTGCTCTCATGCTGGCTACCAGCATGAGAGCAGAGCCGGGATTGGTTAGGGGAGTTGTTGAGAGTCCCGAGCTGGAGGCAGAGCCAAAAAGAAGAAAACAGGAGCTAGGAGGACATTAGTGCAGGAAGGTAAGTGCCTATCTCTTTCCTTCATTTAATAAGTATATATTTAATCTTTATTAGTATGTTTATTTAATGCAGTAACCCACCCACCACCCATTTGCCTGGCCTACCACTCTCTAGTGCTGCCACCCGCCACTGGTCCACGGATGTGGAACCTCAAATATTGAGACGATCCATTCTTTGTGTAACAAGTAAACTCTTTACATCCTCACTTATGTTGCCAAGTTCATTGCAAACAGTTTTAACATGGCAGGTGGTGGTAAGTGGAGCACCAGCCATCTGTATCTGTGTTTATTTCAGTCAAACTCTCAGAATCCTTTCTGTGGTGATAGAGATGGCCTCTAAGACCCTCCGCGTGCTGATAATATAGCGATATGCGTAAAACCCTTGCTTCTGGTGTCAGAAGTGGGATTTTTTTAAGGTTGACAGTTTAAGTTGGTGTTCGCCTCCGCATGCGTTAAATTGTATCACTGCCCCTCTTTTTATCCACTGTAACTTTGTGCCTGTCCTGTAATTCCAAATTCTAAAAGATCTCACTTTCCTATTGAAGCTGAATTTCACAGCCACTGAGAGTGAGATGTCGCCGAAGCGACTTTGCAGTGTTTCCTATTTCACCAATTACACCCTGGAGATGCGAGCCAAGTACCAGAGTCCCTTCAGCCCCTGGAGCGACTGGAGCCCGGCGAAGACCGTGGAGACGGAACAAGCAGGTAGGGTCTGGAGGGCACCCATCCCCGACTGGCTGGATGGCATGATTCTGACCTGTCCTGTGTGCATGTGTGACGAGCGGACAGCCTCCCCACCCTCTGATTGGCTGGAGACATTTGTGTCCTGACCTGTCATGACTCTGACCTGTCCTGTCTGCATGCCGGATCTGGTGGCTCAGTGGAATGATGCGTCCACTGCAGGGGCCTGTGTTCAACCTCATGGTCACAGGTTCAAATCCCGGGGGTCCACTCAGCCTTTCATCCATCTGAGGTCGATAAAAGGAGTACCGTTGAGTTGGGTAGCAATAAACATCTGTTATTCAGCGCCTTGATACGTTTGGGTGATGTGTGCTTTACAAATACACGTTATGTTATGTGTGACGGGTGTACAGCCTCCCCATCCTCTGATTGGCTGGACTCATGCGGATTCTGCCCTGTTATGAGTGTGACCTGTCCTGGGTGTACATGGGGAGTGTGGCCCAGCCATTCTCTGGCTGGGAGTTGCTTGGTTTCTGCCCTTTCATGGTTCTTGCTTGTTCTTTTCTCCTCTTCAAAGCACCCTCCAGCGCGCCATCTTTGTGGAGAAGAATCGCGACTCCGGATGCCTATGGGCGGAGGAATGTCCTGCTGATGTGGAAGGTAACTAAAAGGCCATATATCTCTGGAAAGGTACTTTCAAGCTGCACGACCCCTGAGAGCGATCAGAAAGGTAAACTTTGGGCAGAAGATCATTAAACACAAACCTCAGACTGAAGCAAGAGAATAATGTCTCTGCCCAAAACAACAAGCATTTACAATGCAATGGTCTCGGCATTGGTAAAGTTAAAGCTAATGATGTTGCTCATGACATTATTTTTGTTTATGTTTTTAAAACATTTAAAGAAACGGCATTGTTATTTACAATGTCAATAGCTTAATCACTCTCAAATGCGAGACCTATTGCATTTGCACCCACACACAGAGCCACCTACACACACACTGATTAAGCTATTGACATTGTAAATAACAATGCCGTTTCTTTACATGTTTTAAAAACAAAAACATAAACAAAAAAAATGTCATGAGCAATGCCAATAGCTCTAACTTTAACAATGACGAGACCGTTGCATTGTAAATGCTTGTTCAGTATTGGCTGGGCCCGTAGAACAGTGCGCACGTGATCATTCACCTGGGGAGAATTAGGGATGAGGGAGATAAATTGTACTAGTCTCCAGCAGTAGTTTTGGTTCAACCTCAAAGAAAATCGGTGCTGGTGTTGTGTGTCTGTCACAAGATGCGGATAAGCGAGAATGACAGTAGGAAAGGAGATGACATAACAGAATGCTACGAGGGCACAGAAGAAGCTGCAGACGGTGCAGGAGAATGCATCTTGGGAGCCGGCCAGGGTGGCCAGAAAGCAGCGTGGAGAGATGTGTCTGGGGTTCAGAGTGTGGAGAGCTGTGGCGAAGTAGTTATGCTGGTAGAAAGGACCAAAAGTGCAGTGGCTGGACTGGCCATTGGCACACGTCTGTGCGAGAGTCAGCTGTGGCTGCCATTAAGAAGGTCCAGGGGAGCGGGGGGGGGGTTGAAATCATAGAGATAGTGGGCGGGGCTGGGCAGGAGCATGCAGCAGGAGAATGCGGCAGGCAGTGGAGGGCAGGTGAAGGTAGGCAACCCGTGAAGGAGGGTGAGCACAATCGGAAAAAGTGCTATAAGGTGAGAAAGAGCGAGAGAGGGTGAAAACAGTCAAAAGTGGTAAAAAGAAACGCAAATGTGAGGCAGTGGAGATAGTGAGGGGAAAAAGGAGCAAAAAAGCAACAAGTTGTCGCAAAAGCAGAGCATGGAGAGTGAAAACAGTGCAAAAAGGCACACAGGAAGGAGTGGATAATGTGGCGAAAAGGGGCAAGAGAAAGAGCAGAGAGTCCGAAGAAGCACAAAGAGGCAAGTGCTGAGAGGCAAAGGGTGAGGCAGAGAAAAGGAGGCAGCCTAAGAAGCAAGCAGGAGGCTAGGAGTACTCTGCCCAAAGTTGCAGAGGGATTCGGTGTCTCAAAGGGCTGAGCCTTGTCGGAGAGCCAATGCAATGACGAGAGGAAACAGGCAGGGCTAGGCAACGTCTCCTCAATATTACTCTAATATAACACTGCAGCATTAGGCATATGACTACACGGCAAAGCAACAGAATAAAGAATAGGATACAATGTAACAGTGGAGCATTAGTAATATGACTACAATGTAAAGCTGCTGCATGAGGAAAAGAAATATAGACCCTCCAGCTCTACACAGGTTAGATAAAGCTAGAGACTATGGTCCTGATTAGAAGTGACCCGTGTAGGGCTGAATGCGATAATTATCACATTCCAGCACTGAAGTGTTTAGATGCATCTGATGCGATAATGTTAGCCTATTCCGATGTTTTAGGGACTAACGCGTGGATTTTTGTGCTCACTGCTCCAAAATCAACTTGCTACACCAAATATGGAGTCTTTTCCCCTTTGTTAAATTCTAGCAGGATTTCCCAGCCAAAATTTAACAAAAGGGTAAGTAAGATATTTATCGCACCTCTCAACTATCACGTGCATCATCAATACTTGTGACTGTAATCCTTGCGCAAACAGGACATTTGTAATCAAGCTATAGATGTGTTTTAATCAATGGGCACACAGGATACCCATCTGTCCGTTACTTCAACGATAGAATAGTAAAACAGATTTGGTCTACTCACGAAATTTGGTGCAAAATGCCGCTATAAATGCAGTTGTGTGCCTGAAAATTTCCTTTTTATGCCGCAAAATGTTCAAATCAATGCCACAATATCCTGGCGGTGCCTGACAATTATGATCGTAAGTACGCAGTAACTGTGTAAGACTGCACTACTCTTGGGCCTGCCATGCAATTAACCCAGGACACACCCTGTAGTAGCGTTTAATTATCCCATTTCACATGACTGGACCCCCTAACACACACTCAATGCCACTCGACACCTCGAGCACTGCAAAGAATGCAGCTCTTTCTCGGCTCATCCACAACGTGCAGCTCCTAAACACCCCCCCCACCCCTCCCCCCCCCCCCCCCCCCCCAAATAAATCAATGTAAGATTGCGGCTGCCTTTGCAGCCCAAATAGGAGACCCCGTTCAGTGACAGGCTTTACTCCCCTCCTCCATTCATTGAAATCGTAGATGTGCTCGTTACACGACACCCTCCTCTTTGCCTTCACCCCAAGTAGCAAGGTCCTCACCACCACTACCCCCGCCTTCCCTATCACCCATAGGCTTTGCTATTCCTTTATTGGCTGCGATAGTCGACCACCCAGGAAAGTGGCCAATCAGAGGAGCAACTGCGTCACCCCAGACTGGAAGGCATCAGGCCTGGCTAAAACTCCAGCCCAAGCCGTGACCCTCGTAACGGCTTAAGGCGCATTGTCTGCAAAGGAGCAAAGACAGCAATGGCCGGTGAAGAGGATTCGAGTCCCTCTGGGTGGCTCCAATCCTCCTCCTACTCCCGGCGCTACACAAAAGAGCTTGCACTCACTCCATCTCCAGCAGTCCATAAAGAAAAGTTCACCGACAAAAGAGGCCGCATGTTTTCTTCTCTAGTCCCCTGGAGTGCCAGGCAGCCTACTGGTGCCAGATGCGGTCCCCTTAACCGGGAGACCGCGAGAACAACATTCCGCAGGACTTTTTCATTGGGGAATTACAGCCCCTCAATGTCTGACACGGGTTTCCAGAGCGGCGGACTTCCTAGCCAGTAAATTCATGGGTCTGTTAAAGGGATTCTGAAGTTTTCATTACAACGGTCTCATCTACATCCCGATTGCTGGCATGTGCAGTATGCTGCTTTTCAGCCATTTACGCCCTCTGTAGTTTTCCCCCACCATCTGACAATATTTTCTCACGAACGCTAGTTGGAATGGAAAAAAGATGCCAATTTTATTCCCAACGGGAACAAACTTTAAATCACGTTGTCTTGCGACTTTGAAAGTGGATGGGTGTTGGCTACCTTCTTCCCTTGAAGCAACTTAAGAGGAGCAAAATTCCCCATTTTAAAGTGAAAGTTCACACGAAGAAAACTGCGACCTATGAGCGTTCACTGTATAATTTATAAGAAATACATGACGCTCACAAGCGGGACATGCACATTTACACACTGCTAGCACCTACAAAGCAATCCACATGAGCAACATCGTGCAGCCGCTTTTCGAAAACCAGATCATGGTCAAGATTTTATCAGAGGGAAAGGAGAGCGAAGGTAGAGGAGCAAGCAGCGAGTGAGCTGTTAACACACACATGGAAAGCACGGATACCAGTGACGTGTCTATTACAGCGAAAGAGGCCAGTAAGCTCCCATTACACAGTACTTAAAGAGATGGCATATGGCAAAAGCCGCTGGGATTTGGTGATTCTACGGATGTGCTGGTTTAAAATTACCCCCAAAAACTTGTGCTGTGCTTTTAGAACACACTCGAACAAGCACACCACTGCCTTTCTCCGAGGCGAAACAGAAATGCCTCTGAGAAAGGCAGCGGCGTTTCCGGATTCGGGGGCGTGTTTTTCTGTTCTCTCCTCTTGCCATTGGCTGGAGGAGATAATGAGAAAAGTAGCAAAAAACACCGCCCCCGAATCCGAAAAGGACGGGGCCTGTTCAGAGAGACAAACCTCTTCTCCAATGGCTGGCGAGCATTTAAGAGGCCAGCCAATGGAGAAGAGGAGAGAAGAGGGGCGGGTTCAAGCCCCTCTTCTCCAAAACATTAAATCTCGGAGCGAGACTGCGCAAGCGCAGCCTTCGAGCCGAGACCTAAAAATCAAGAGCGGGAGGTCTTGCCAGCAGTCTGACCTGGGGGAGGGAGAGGTGAAGTTTGTACATTTATATAGTGCCATTTATGTCCCGTAAGGGTATCTAGGCGCAGTCCATGGGCACGGGGAGACGAAGCAGTTTGCCCAGAATCACAGGATGTTGCGCCAACGCTAAGACTTGAACCCGGATTCCCAGCTCCCGAGCTGGAAGCTCTGGCCACTGCGCCACATCCTCTCCCCATAGAATGTCTCATGTAGGCCATAATTTTCCAGCGGTGAGACCTGGGAGAGGTAGAGACAGTCTCAGTGGGGCCCCGAGCTCCCATCAGTGAGACCCGAGAGAGGTAGAGACAGTTTCAGGGAGGACATGCGTTTCTGGCAGTGAGGCCTGGTAGAGGTAGAGACAGCCTCAGAGAGGCCACGAGCTTCAAGCAGGGAGACCTGGGAGAGGTAGAGACAGTCTCAGAGAGGCAATGAGCTTTCATCAGTGGGACCTTGGAAAGGTAGAGACCGTTTCAGAGAGGTTGATTCTGCAGGCAATGAGTCCTTGGAGAGGTAGAGACAGTCCCAGAAAGGCCGCGAGATCCCATCAGTGAGACCTGGGAGAGGTAGAGGCAGCCTCAGAGAGGCCTTAAGGTTCCAGCAGTGAGATCTGGGGAGGTAGAGACAGTCTCGGAGAGGCAACGAGCTTCCAGCAGTAAGACCAGGGAGTGGTAGAGACAGTCCCAGAGAGGCCACGAGCTTCCAGCAGTGAGACCTGGGAGTGGTAGAGACAGTCCCAGAGAGGCCACGAGCTTCCAGCAGTGAGACCTGGGAGTGGTAGAGACAGTCCCAGAGAGGCCACGAGCTTCCAGCAGTGAGACCTGGGAGAGGTAGAGACAGTCCCAGAGAGGCCACGAGCTTCCAGCAGTGAGACCTGGGAGAGGTAGAGACAGTCCCAGAGAGGCCACGAGCTTCCAGCAGTGAGACCTGGGAGAGGTAGAGACAGTCCCAGAGAGGCCACGAGCTTCCAGCAGTGAGACCTGGGAGAGGTAGAGACAGTCCCAGAGAGGCCACGAGCTTCCAGCAGTGAGACCTGGGAGAGGTAGAGACAGTCTGAGAGAGTGTAACTTTTCTTTGGCAACCACTAGATAAAGTTAAGAAAGCGCTCCAATGATATGTCTGTAGCTGCTTCCAGAAGTGACAAGACACTCAGGCGAGCAGTTCATACAAGCTCCTCGGGGGCTTCAGGTCCCACTACTTTGCTAGTCCAGCGCGGGTCCCTACAGCTTCGGGGCTCTGTGGGGTCTCTTCCTCTCCCTAGTTTGGGGTCCTGGGGATACCGCTGTGTGCTGCTGACGAAGCCTTGAACCCATGAGCTCAGTGTGTCAGATCTCACACAGTTTTCTTCCCCACGGAATATTAATTCCTCAGAGAGCTCCAGCGTTCAGAACAGGAAGAAGGAAAGACATGAGACTGGCCTTTATTTGAAGGTTGCAGTGTCCTTCATGGAAACCCACACGTAGGTGCTGGTTGTGCTGGAAAGAGACGACGCCCTGTTAAACTTTCACCTCCAGGACATCGAGCGAGTGCTAACGGCGAGAGCTCTCTGCGGCCTCCTCCCAGGCCTGTCAGCTTTGTCATGTTGCAAAGCAAAATATGGCACCTTAGAAAACTCCTCAAGAAATAACTCACCTTCTATCTAACTAAATAGTTATTGTAGTTACTTCACTCTCAGAGCATATCACAGTACAGGAAATGGCCACCCCAGAAGCACACAGTGGGGACGGGGTGCTTCTGACTTTCACAATATGGCGGCTTCAGGACGGCGCTGACGTCACCCATAAGAAAATAAGGGGCATATCACCAACAACCGGCGATAATTATCGCTAAGCGCACTTAGCGCTAGGATAATTATCGCCGGCTATCGCTGGTTTCTATCACTGAGATAGCGTGCTATCAGCAACACTTATCTCAAAAGCGATAGAATTACCAGCGAGAGCTACATATTGTGCAATTATCGCTGGAAATCCAGCGATAATCATACAACGATCGGCGAATCGTTGGTGATAGGGGAGGGCAGACTTAACCATTATATCCACCTTCCATTGGATATAATGGCTAAGTCAGATTAAAAGCAGGCGTAAGAAAAGTAGCGATAAACGCGGTTAGCGCTACTTTTCTTATCGCCATGCCAGTTAGTGGGAGGTTTGATAATAGGAGACATGTCGGTTAGCGACATTTCTCCCGTTATTTGGGGGAGGAACGCCACTTTGCATCTCATTAGAGATGCACAGCTGGGCGTTCAGAGACAGGGTGAAAATGCATGGAAACACGCGCTAACATGCCCATGCTGATAGAGCGTTAAGATTATCACCACTTTAGCGGCAAAAAGTGCCGCTAAAGCGGCGATAATGCCCTTGATGATATGCCCCTAAGTTACTTACCTGTAACTGTACTTCTCCAGTATTGGATCTTTCATAGATTCACATGCTGCTTGAATCATTCCCCGTCATCAAAGTGGGAGTCCCACGGTACCACAGTAAAACAGTATGTATCAGTACCATAGGCTAAAATGGCAATGAAAAGTCAGTTTATTAGCCTATCTATGTTCATTGTTAAACAAGCATTGGCATAGCCAATAGGTCTCGCCTTTGGGACCTTATAAGTGTTTAGCCATGCAACAGTTGCATAACTAAATACTTATATATGGTCCCAAAAGCGAGACCTATTGGCTATGCCAAGCGGCCATGCGGCCGCGAAAGTGGTCGCGATCAAACATCAAAGCGGCCGAGCGGCCGCGAAAGTGAAAGTTATCGCGGTCAAGCGCGGCGCGCGCGCCAGCGCACATGCACTGTAGCTCTAGGCTGGCCTGGTAGCACTTTTTTGGAGCCCTCTCAAAAAGTCTCGCCAGACCAGCACATGCGCTGGGTCAGGCGAGACCTAAAAAGGACCCAACTTGGGCCATAACCAATCAGGCAACAGCACCCTCTAGAACGCTCCCAACAGATGCTCAGTCCCTCAAATTTTCAAGCACAATTGGAAATAAATAACCCAGAGCAATAAGGGGAGCCTCTCAGGGGAAGGGGGGGGGGGGTCGCATGTGTATCTTTGAAAGATACCAATGCTGGAGAACTGAAGTTACCAGTAAGTAACATATTTTCATTCCCAGTATTGGATCCTTCAGAAGCCCAGGTGTGAAATTCCACTGCGCTTACGGAGTTTGCACAGTTTTCCTCTCTCGCGGCTTGCCAATGTTAAGATGGCGAGCACGAGTGCAGAAAATGTAACGCTAAACCACTTCCCGGTGAGATTTCTCAATGGGGGTGGTTGCAGCAGGTCGCTACCACTCTCGTTGAGATACCTGCCCCTCACGTTGAGGATTCTGCCGCTCAAATAGAAGTTTACTCGAGCAGGGGAAAGAAACTTCGCCGACTTGCGCTGCGCGTAGTACCGTTCACACTGATTTTAAAGTGCAGAACAAACTCCCGACGCTAAAAATCACAGCGAGCAGCGCAACTTACCTTAGTCCACTGCTTAGGAACAATCATGTAGTATACAACGCTATCATATACATTAGTAATGATATGTTAAAAAATCACCTACAGTTTCAGAGGCTCACCTTATTGAAACAGTTGACATAGCACCACCTGTCCTACGGCTGCATCCCTTCTCTTCACCGATCCTAGGCAGTAGTGCTGCGTGAACGCGTGGGTGCTCTTCCACATCGCAGCATGGCATATTTCTCCAGCGGGACACCTGCAAACAGAGCAGCCGACGTAGACACTGCCCTTGTTGAGAGCGCCTTTGCCTTTGTTGAGTTTGGCTTACCAGCCTTGGTGTGGCAAAACTGAATGGTGGCAGATCTCCAACATGTGATGGTTGCTTTCGTGATGGCCGTACCTTGACAATAAAGTCGGTAAGAGACCAACAGCTGATCAGTTCTTCGGAGTTGTTTGGTACGATAGAGATAGAACTTAAAACATCACTTAATGTCCAAGGTGTGGAGAGACCTTTCAACCAGAGATCATGGATTTGGGAAAAAAGCACAAAGTATAATAGTTCATTAAGATGAAATCGCGATGGAACCTTGGGGATAAACTTTGGGTTTGCTCTAAGAAGCACATAGTATTTGCTATATACTACATGCTAGTCGTATTGTCCGTACGTGCCAGAATCAAAGCACCTGCTATTCGTGGAAGAAAAGCTTGCAGGGTGAAAGGTATCACTTTCAGTTCCGGGCAGTTGATATGCATCGTTTTTTAAGTGACGATTACTTCCCTTGGATCTGCAGGTCCTGTAAGTGGCCACCCGAGCCCTCTAGAGAGGCATCGGTGGTGACGATGAAGTCAGGTACTAAGAATCTGAGGCCATTTGAAAGATGAGATATTTGAGACACCACACTAATTTTTCCAACACCTTTTAGGATGTTGTTTATAAAATCCTCGAACGACCCTTCCGATTGGATCCATTGTGCTTGCAGCTCCTCTTGAAGTGGCCTCATCTTCAGCCGTGCACGCGGGACCAGTTTGATTGCAGAAGAGACCATGCCCAGTAGCGACATGTCCATCTGCACTGAAACAGACTTTCTTTTTGAAAGCCTTAGGGCTAAGTTTGTCAACTTTCGTGTCTGTCTTGTGATACAAAGGCTTTGTTTAGGTTTTTGACTTGAGGAATTTGGATAATTCACTGTGAGGCCCAGTGTGTGGAACTGAGCTAGGCAAGCCTTGGTAGCTTTGGACGCTTGCTGTGGTGTTGAGGCTTTTAGCAGCCAGTCGTCTAGGTAGGGTAATACCTGATGACCTTGTGCTCTGAGTGTGGCTGCTACAGGGAGGAGACATGTTTGGCGAATATCCGAGGAGCTGACTTGAGACCGAAGGGGAGGACTCTGAACTGGTGATGGTATCGGCTACGGTGAAGCAGAGATATTTGCAGTGTTTGGGATATATGGGGATGGGGAAAACATATCTTGACGGTCCAGAGAGGTCATGCAATATCCGATGTTCAGCAGGTGTAGGCATGCGGAAGTCTTGTTTGCGTAAGAATTTGTTTAATTTCCTGAGGTCTAGGGTGGGTTTCCATTCCCCTGTTTTCTTTCATATGAGGAAAAAACATGAGTAGAATCCCATGCCCTTCTGGGAATAAGGGACCTTTTCTATCGCACCCTTGGCCAGCATTACGAGGGCTTATTTTCTTAGTAAGGGAAGACGAGGTCGGTGCGCTCCTTTGGAGGGGTGTTTAGTGGTCTCTGCACAAACTCTAGGGTATGTCTGTGGTTTATTAGATCTAATATCCATTTGTCCGATGTTATCTATCTTGAGGGAGGTAGTTGTAAATATTCACACTCATGTGACAGGAAGGAGTGGAAGTAGCCGGTATGTGGTCTAGGTCACAGTTTAGGACTTGCCTTTCGACTCGGGTGGAGGGGGGTGCTTCAGATGCGTGCTTTGTTTGTTATAGGCCACAGAGGGTGGTTGGCAGTACACCTGATATTGGTAGACTGGTCTATATTGTGATTGAAAGAGTTGGTATTGTTGAAATCATTGATAAACCCCTCTGTAGGTAGGGAAACCTCTCCCTCTAGCCCCTTGAAAGGGCAACTTCTTAAAGTGAATGGTACCTAGTGATCTAGCGGTGTCAGTGTCCATCTTCATCGCCAATAGCGCATCATCTATGTGCGGATGTATGTCGTTACAACGCACACTTTTACAACGCATGCACTTACAACGCATTTTTTACAACGCAAAATCCATTACAACGCATACCATTACATCGCAGGACACTAAAACGCATTTTTAAAAACTACCTTTACAACGCATTCCATTACAACGCATACTACCTTTACAACGCATACCATTACAACGCATTATATTAAATTGCATTTAAGGTAAGTATTAGATAGTATAGGGGTAAAAATTACTTTTCTAACTCCAGGGGGTGCAACAGTAGGGTAAGTGTTGGATAGTATAGGGGTAAAAATTACTATTCTAACTCCAGGGGGTGCAACAGTAGGGTAAGTGTTGGATAGTATAGGGGTAAAAAGTACTATTCAAACTCCAGGGGGTGCAACAGTAGGGTAATTGTTGGATAGTATAGGGGTAAAAATTACTATTCTAACTCCAGGGGGTGCAACAGTAGGGTAAGTGTTGGATAGTATAGGGGTAAAAATTACTATTCTAACTCCAGGGGGTGCAACAGTAGGGTAAGTGTTGGATAGTATAGGGGTAAAAATTACTATTCTAACTCCAGGGGGTGCAACAGTAGGGTAAGTGTTGGATAGTATAGGGGTAAAAATTACTATTCTAATTCCAGGGGGTGCAACAGTAGGGAAAGTGTTGGATAGTATAGGGGTAAAAATTACTATTCTAACTCCAGGGGGTGCAACAGTAGGGGAAGTGTTGGATAGTATAGGGGTAAAAATTACTATTCTAACTCCAGGGGGTGCAACAGTAGGGTAAGTGTTGGATAGTATAGGGGTAAAAATTACTATTCTAACTCCAGGGGGTGCAACAGTAGGGTAAGTGTTGGATAGTATAGGGGTAAAAATTACTATTCTAACTCCAGGGGGTGCAACAGTAGGGTAAGTGTTGGATAGTATAGGGGTAAAAATTACTATTCTAACTCCAGGGGGTGCAACAGTAGGGTAAGTGTTGGATAGTGTAGTGTAATATTATGCGTTGTAATGGTATGCGTTGTAAAGGTAGTATGCGTTGTAATGGAATGCGTTGTAAAGGTAGTTTTAAAAAATGCGTTGTAGTGTCCTGCGATGTAATGGAATGCGTTGTAATGGATTTTGCGTTGTAAAAAATGCGTTGTAAGTGTAGTGCGTTGTAAAAGTTGCGTTGTAAAGGTTGTTCCCCTCTATGTGCTTACCAAACAATGTTTTTCCGTCATATGCCATGTCCAAGATCTTTGTATCTCCGGCCTCAAGGATGTGGCATTTAGCCAGCCCTGGCATCTGAAGACCGCTGCCTCAGCTGATTGGCTGAAACCTGTGGAGGTGATGTCCTCCACACAGTCTGTAATCTCCGAGGAGGTGCGCTCACCCTCCTGGAGGATCTTCCTCGCTTCTGCCATTTGGTCCTCAGGCACTAACCTCAACCAAGCTGCTGACATCAGACCACATTTGTCAGACGACCCAGGATCGATCCGTTCTTTGTCTGGCGGTGCAGAGATGGGAGCAGAAGGGTTTTTCAAGTACCTTGCGCCGCTTGAGAGATCACAGAATACAGTTTGGGATGACCAGTGAGGCAAGCGGAGGAATCCTCTGTAGCCTTGTACTTTTTGTCCATGCGGGGTGGCACCGCCGCTACTGTAGCCGGGTTTTTCATTATCGTAATCCCCTTCTCCCAGATACAGCTGCTGATGGGGATGGCCCTTGCTGATTTCCTTGCTTGCTCCGTGAAGTCATAAAGAAACAGTCTGACTGTTTGACAGAGGTTGGGAGATGAAATCATGTTGCGGCCCAGTCCATCAGGTTATGTGTAGACCCGCAATGTCCTCTGGGGGAGAATCTGAAGGATGTGCTGGTGGAGGCGATGGAGTGGGAACAAGGTAGTCATCCCACTCATCCTGTGGGGGTGGGGCTTCAGGGATTTCATCTTCCTCCCTTTCATCTTCTAAAGATGTTGGGTCCTCTCTTGGTGGATCTACTATGTCAGAGGCAGGTGTCATCCTGGGCATTTTAGTTGGAGGGATGTGCCTTGGCGTAGTAGGAGAGGTATGCCGAGGTGGCATAGTGGCTGTTCCTGCCGAGTCAGGAAATCTCCTTCTGTAATCTTGCAGCATGGCCTGCAGATCCTGGACGAGTGACACAGGCATATGTACTTCATCATACCTGGGTTGCGGATAAGGGTGGTATTGATGATGCTCATAATGGGAGGTGCATAAAATTCATGGTAATAATGCTCCTCCTTGTCTTCATCATCTTCATCCTGGTGTTTGACCTGGAGTTCTGATGGGCTGTGTGCTGCCCCAGAAGGCCCAGCCTCATCCGACTCCTCCAGGTCTAACAGGTGACTTGGTGGCAAAGGTGAGGCCTTGCTAGATGATGTCAATTTCAGGTCTTAAAGCTGTTTTGGTTATTTGATCTTCCTCGACTGTCCAATCGAGTCGTCAAAGTGAACTTCGGCATAAACAGTAAAAAACTCCGTTGTCAGTGCCACTGTTGATGGTGTCGCCGTCTACGGTGTCTTCATCGACAGTGTTGTCATCGACGGTGTCGTCGGGGGTAACATCGCCATCAACAGTGTCTTAGTGGATGACAGTATTCTTGTTGACGCGATGGGTGCGTCAATGATGGCTGTCGTTGCCGTTGTCTTAGACAACAATGGTCTTATGGATGAGACGGCAGTGACCGTCATCATCAATACCGACATCGACAGTGATGTTGTCATCAACAGGGCTTTGAGAGGATTTTTAGTCCTTGATGTCGACGGTTCAGAGAAGGAAGAATGCTTATGCTCCTCTGTCTTCACAGATGGCGTACTGGGCTGAGAGGAGGCCGCCTCTGTGGAGATGAGTTTGGTTTCTCCTTTCTCAGAGGGTTTTTTGTTGAGTTTTTAAGGCTTTCCTGCCCTCCTCAGATGTCACTTAGTCAGATGATCTTGGCCTTTTGTGTGTCCTCATGGACGTGTCACTGTCTTCCTCAGATGTGGTAGATCTCTTCGTTTTATCCTTCTGTAGCCACAGACGTAGCCTTCCGTCCCTGCCCTTTAGGGTCGTATAGGAAAAGGTGTGACATATTTTGCACTCCTTTGCCTGATGTTGAGGGTAGAGGCAATAAAGACAGTTTCTGTGTGGATCTTCCACATGTAGCCTTTTCTTTTCACATGTTTTGCAAGACCCGAAAAGGCCTTTCTTAGAAGTATCAGACATAGTAGTTGTAGATACATTTTCAGTTCTAAAGAGGAAGAAAAGTAGCAGAGCTCAGGGTAACTCCCTTACATGATGCGTGGTAGAAAATCTGAGATCTCAGCCTCTGTTGGGAGTGTTCCATAGGGTGCTGTCGCTGATTGGTTATAATCCAAGTTTGGTCCTTTTTTAACAAAGGACATAGATAGGCTATGAAACTGACTTTTCATTGACATAGCCTATGATACTGATAAATACTGCTTTACTATGGTACCGTGGGACTCCCACTTCCACAGCAGGGAATGATTCAAGCATGTGAATCTATGAAAGATCCAATACTGGAGAATGGTGACTTTGGGGCCGAGAGAGGATCCCAAAAATGACAGTATTGGGGCTGGGTGTAGATTCCCCAAAGTGGATAACTCCCAGCATTGCACACCTAAATTGTAATTCAGTAACCCTGGGTGAGCTGTTCAGACCCACATGCGTTCCCAAAGCAGTGACATCTCTGTTTTTTCTCACTCTTCCCTTATTCCCTCTGGACCTCCAAGCCTCCTCCTCCACAGTACCTTTGTCTTTTTAGTTTCTCTCCTTCCCTTCATTTTTCCTTCCTTCTTTCTTTTTTGTTGTTCTCCCTTTTACTTCCCCTTTCTATCTTTCTTTGCTCCCTCTTGTCTCGACCCCCTTTCACTCTTCTCTCTTTCTCACCTTCTTATTCTCTCTTCCTCTTCCAGTTTGCTCCTACTCCTCACTAGTTCTTTCTACTTTAGCCTTTGAAACAGGATGAAGCAAACGGGAGGATTCTGGGATACCACCTCCTCTCTCAGACACTGGGGGAAGGGAGCACCGTTCTCTTCGAATGCCCTGCAGACTCCTTCAGGTGGACTCTGTCCCTCTCCAAGGAGGACCACACCATCCTCCTGACAGCCTACAACATCCTCGGAGAGTCTCCCGCCGCCAAGCTGGTGATCCCAGCGGCCGACCAAGGAGGTAGGTGTAAACCCTCCGCAGGGAAGCGACAACCACTGGAATGAGATACTGACAGTTAAGAGGACTGTAGGTTCATGGAAATGTTAGTGAGTGTCTCTCCACTGGTGAGTGGGTATGCTTCCAAGACTGCCTGCAATGTATGAGAGTGGACCAGTGCCCCTGAGCTGTATGGGGGGCATTCGTGAGACTTCCTTGAAGGGCCTGCACAGTTTCTGAGACTGCCTTGAAGTATATTTTTGGCAGTTTGTGAGACTCTCTTGAAGTCTGTGGGGCAGTTTGTGAGACTCCCTTTGAGAGTAGTTCCTAAAACTCCCCTAACTTGCATGGAGGGTTTCAGAGCTCTGCTGACATGCATGAGGGAGCTCCAGGAACGTCTGTAAGGGCTCCCGAGTCCGGGACACCTCATGAGGCAAGTCTTACATGCATGAAGCCAGCACTGCTGTTAGACCGTCCCTGGTGAGTTTACTCATTTGTTCCTGTGACTTCCCATTTTATTCCCAGAAATTTCTTCCCTTTGTTCCTTGGGAGCGAGGTCCTTTTTTCCAGTAGTTTCCATTTTTTACAAGATTTTGCTACTTTACCAGAGAGTTTGGTCTTCTTGCCCCTTTTAGGGAGTTTGATCCTCTGTTTCCTGGAAGTTTGTTCCTCTGCTGCCTGGTATTTTCATCCTCGGTTTAACTGGGGTTCGCTCCTATGTTCCTCAATTCTCATTCTCGGTTTCCTGGGAGTTTGTTCCTCTCCTTCCATGTGATTTTCACCCTCTGTTTACTGGGAGTTTGGTCCTCTGTTCCCTGGGACTCAGTGGAGGCTATAAGTATAAACATATGGAGGGGCACTACGGCGCCAAACTCACCATACACTGCTCCCCCAGGGCGCACCTCTCTCCCAATCGGTGTTCACGAGTAGGAAAGGGAAAGACTTCCTTCCTTCTCAGTGGACACCAATACAACCAGTCCTGGAGCTGCTCTTATGCTGACAGCAGCTCCAGGATTGGTGGGAGCAGGCTAACCCAGCGCTCATTTTGAGGCTGAGTGCCAGTGCCAGCAATCCCCCGCTGTTTCACAGCCAGGGGATTTCTGGGTGTGCACTGTGCAAGCCGGGCTGGCCGTAGCAATAGACCGGGCAAACCCAACATGCACACAGCAGGGGCAGCTGTAATCGTGCAGTTTCAGGATTCAGCCCCACCCCCTCCCCTCACACTGCGGCATATAAGTCAAATGGCATTAACATGCCATTTTACGTATTCGTCTGTGCCTGCTTTGCTTGCAGCAGGCAGGGCTACGCACCTCCGCTCAAACGGAGGCGCCTCCCTAGCAGATTTTTTTATCTTCTGTTTCCTGGGAGTTTGTTCCTCTGTTTCCTGGGATTTTCATCCTCTGTTTCCTGGGAGTTTGTTCCTCTCTTTCCATCTGATTTTTATCCTTTGTTTTCAGGGAGTTTGTTCTTCTGTTTCCTGGGATTTCAATCCTCTGTTTCCTGGAAGTTTGTTTCTCTCTTTCCATGTGATTTTCCTCCTCTGTGTCCTGGGAGTTTGTTCCTCTGTTCTTTGGATTTTCATCCTCTGTTTCCTGGGAGTTTGCTCCTCTCTTTCCATCTGATTTTTATGCTTTGTTTCTGGGGAGTTTGTTCTTCTGTTTCCTGGGATTTTAATCCTCTGTTTCCTGGGAGTTTGTTTCTCTCTTTCCATGTGATTTTCATCCTCTGTTACCTGGGAGTTTGTTCCTCTCTTTCCAGGAAGTTTGATCCTATGTTTCCTGGAAGTTTGATCCTCTGTTTTGTGAGTTTAATGCTCTCTTTCCTGGGAGCCTTTTCTTCTGTTTTTGGAATTTGAACCGCTGCTTCTTGGCACCTTGGTTCTCTAGTGAGCGTTTGATCCATTGTTTACTAGGAGTTTGCTCCTCTGTTTTTCCTGGGAAAATTGATCTTAAGTTTTCTGAAAGTTTTCTTTTATGTTCCTGAGAGTTATTTCCTGTTCATTTTTTTTGTTTTTCTTTTATATAGTGTGAACTCGGCATGAAGGTATCAGAGTGCTTTACTAGTGGTGGCTCCTCTGCTAAGGCAGAGGAGCGACGCCCCACAAGAAAAATAACATGATAATAACTATGTTATTATCAATTTATTTGCCATTATTGGCTATGTAAAGCCGGTGCTGGGCTGCGCTTCCGGCAGATCAGGGGAAGGAGTGGTGGCACTCTCCTAAGTGCGCATGAGAGTTTGGCTGGCCGTCTCGGGCAGGCCAAACCGCCATGCACACTTGGCACGTTCTCCAATGGGCTGTGTTGTACAGCCTGATGGAGCACATGCCCAGCCTCCCATTCCCTGGCTGAGCACAGATTCACGGTGCTCAGGCAAATCACAACGGTGCACTGCAGCGTTGTGATTGGTCAAGGGAGATGGGAGCCTGGGTGCTTCCTGGTTCGTCGACCTGAGGAGGACGAGGATGGAGGAAAGCGGCCGCTGGAAAGGTAAGTATTTTTTTTCTTTTTCCCCTTTGCCCCGTTTCTTTTTTTTAACCCCCCCTTCCCGCCTCACCACTACTGCCTGGTAGCAGCTGCTACTGCACATTACATGAGCACCAGTTGCATTACAGATGGACGCATTCATTTTGCTAGGCTCAGCGGGCAGATTTACGGGCCCCTTGTGCCACTTTTGCGCTGCCATTGCGTCACTTCTGTGACGCAGTGGCAGCGTAAACCATTTGCCACGTTGCGCCCTATTTACAATGTGATGCATCTAGGAAGATGCGTCACTTTGTATAGCCCTGCTCCACATGAAACCTGCATCGGGGGGCATTCCGGCGCAGTAAAGCCTCGGTAAAGTGCCTGAGTTAAATCTACAAGATTCCACTCAGTCACTTTTCCGACGCCGCTCCGTCAAAACCTTGCGCCTGCTTGAAGCAGGCGTAAGGCGTGATGCACCACGTTATGTATGGGCAGGCCACGAGCATTGCTGGAGTTGCATCGCGCTTGCGACACGACTGCAGCAATGCGCCACCCTTCCGACAGGAGATGCATCACGCATCTGTTTATCCTTGTGCCACGATGTGCCGCATAGTAAATGCGGCGCATCTGTGGTGGGGCAAGGGTAAACTTGCATGATGCATCTTACCTGGCGCATCCCTGCTGATTTGCAGGGATGCGCCAGTCGTCATAATTCTGCCCCAGGGAGATTAAGCGATTTGCCCAGAATCACAGGATGTTGAGCGTCCCTGCCGAGACTTTGAACCCGGTTCCCCAGCTTCGAGCTCGACCACTCTAGCTGTTCGGTCATTTCCTCTGTTTCTTGTGGCGCTTGAGTCATTACTACCTGGGCAGTTTGATCTTCTTTCCACAAAGTTTGTTCTTCTCTGTGTGAGGTTTTGCTTCCATATTATTAGGGTGTTGGAGTGTTCAATGGAAGTTTACTCTTTTGTACAAACTCGGGGGGATTGGTTCCCATGAGTTTGCTCGTATAAAGGGATATTCATTGCTTAATTCTTTCCAAAACCTCCATCTATTGATCCCAGATCTTGAATGAAAGAAGTTTGGTTGTCTGGAGATTTGGAGGATGTTATGGTCTTTTGTCTCCTCTTCTCTTTCAGACCTTCCGGCTCGCGTGCCTGTCCTGGTGTCTACGGTGAATGACCATGCTCTTCTCCTGCGGTGGGAGTCCCGGATCCTCAACACGGGTCTCACCGAGGACTCAATCCATGTCCTGGAATGGGCTGTGGTCACCGAGCAGCATGGAAGTGGTCTCAGCCACTGGGAGAGCAGAGAGGGAAACATCACTGAGGCCGTGGTACGAGGTAGAGACAGTTTTAAGAATGACATTATGGTGTTTGGTTTTTTTGTATTATAAGGTGTGTACCATACATTTGATTGTCTCTAGAAGCCATGGGAAATCCGAAATAATTAAAATAATTTCTGAAATGTTGCAGCTCACCGCATCCAAACCACAAAGCTTCCGAATCGCAAAAAATCAGTGACCAAAAACTTTAGCCCTTTTATGAGTTTTAGGGTTTTTCCAATTCATAAATGGACTTCTGCAAAACATTAAGAATTATAAATAGGAGGGGTTGTGACAGAGGAACCCCCCAGTCCTTATTTGGGACTCCAAATTGAAATGTATCCATTCTTTTGTGACTTTCAAAGGGGTTTGTGATCTATTAGGAATTGCATATAGTGTGGGGGGGGGGGAGCGTGAACGAGACGTCCCGCTCCTATTGGGATTTGTAATTGAACCGAACAATGGTCCATGGCCGCAGTTGTGGTGGCAAACCATAGACAAGCATTTGCACTGCAATAGGTCTCGCATTTACGAGCGTTTGAGCTTATGGCATTGTAAATGACAAAGCCTTTTATTTATGTTTAAAAAACCTGCAATAATAAAAGGTATTGTCATTTACAATGTCAATAGCTTAAACTCTCTCAAATGCGAGACCTATTGCATTGCAAATGCGTTCGACGCCCGTGCTATAAAGATTTTTTTTTAAAGCGTTAGGTGAGAGGGTGTTGCAGGCAGGACAAAGCTGTTTGAGAGAATATTGCTCGGAGGCTGTAATTAAAGCCTACCGAGTGACAACACACGTAACAGGGGTGTCCTCATGAGAGGTTACACAATAAGACAAAGTGATACTAATGAGGAACTATTAAGCCTGTTGGCCAATGAAAAGCCACAGTTTACAGTGGACAATGACACAAGCCAATGAAAAATATGAGCGGAGAGTGAGCAGAGCTTCAAGTGCATAGCTGAATACAGCGTGCCTCGAGAGCAGCGCATGCGCTGCCCAGGCCCAACCTAATGAGCTGCCAACCATGGAGTAGGGGTGGTAACTGGTTCACAAAGCAGAAGCCGTCCCTGTGGCAGATTCTTGTTTGGGAATCACATTGGTGACATTACGGGGAGCAGGCACCGGCCTAGCATACTGCTGCCTGCTCCTGTCCAAGTGTTCCAAGCGAGAATCATTAAAAAAAGATGGTCCAGATAATGGATTTACTGTTGTTATATATTTTTTAAATTATACTTTTTGGGTGTGCTGATACCGGGATGGGGGAAACTGATGTCCCTTGCAGGGCTCCATTGCAGCATTCATAGCTATGCGCAAGGGGTCGCGACCTGCCAAATTAAACATTATTTTACTATCCCTTGTGAATGGACAATTTGTAGTGACCCTACAGCACACAGTTGGAATCCCCAATCGCATTTGGAAACCAGTCGGTTCCCATTGGTGAGCCCTGGTTTATGGATAGGAGCTGTGCATCAAGCACCGGTGATCCCTGGTTTATGGATAGGAGCTGTGCATCAGGCACCGGTGAGCCCTGGTTTATGGATAGGAGCTGTGCATCAAGCACCGGTGATCCCTGGTTTATGGATAGGAGCTGTGCATCAGGCACCGGCGAGCCCTGGTTTATGGATAGGAGCTGTGCATCAGGCACCGGTGAGCCCTGGTTTATGGATAGGAGCTGTGCATCAGGCACCGGTGAGCCATGGTTTATGGATAGGAGCTGTGCATCAGGCACCGGTGAGCCCTGGTTTATGGACAGGAGCTGTGCATCAGGCACCGGTGATCCCTGGTTTATGGATAGGAGCTGTGCATCAGGCACCGGTGAGCCCTGGTTTATGGACAGGAGCTGTGCATCAGGCACCGGTGAGCCCTGGTTTATGGATAGGAGCTGTGCATCAGGCACCGGTGAGCCCTGGTTTATGGATAGGAGCTGTGCATCAGGCACCGGTGAGCCCTGGTTTATGGACAGGAGCTGTGCATCAGGCACCGGTGATCCCTGGTTTATGGATAGGAGCTGTGCATCAGGCACCGGTGAGCCCTGGTTTATGGACAGGAGCTGTGCATCAGGCACCGGTGAGCCCTGGTTTATGGACAGGAGCTGTGCATCAGGCACCGGTGATCCCTGGTTTATGGATAGGAGCTGTGCATCAGGCACCGGTGATCCCTGGTTTATGGATAGGAGCTGTGCATCAGGCACCGGTGAGCCCTGGTTTATGGACAGGAGCTGTGCATCAGGCACCGGTGATCCCTGGTTTATGGATAGGAGCTGTGCATCAGGCACCGGTGATCCCTGGTTTATGGATAGGAGCTGTGCATCAGGCACTGGTGAGCAGTCGATAAACACAAAGGGGCAGATTTACAATAACTGGCGCATCCCTGTATATCAGCAGGGATGCACCAGTTATTTTGCGTCACGGCAGACACCTCTTGCGCCACCATGGATGCGCCAAGAATAGACAGATGCGCGATGCATCTGCTGCCGTAAAGGTGACGCATTGCTGGAGTCTCGTCGCAAGCGCGACGCAGCTCCAGCAAGGCTCGGGGGACCTATCTTTAAAATGCTGCGCCAATCCTTATGCCTGCTTCAAGCAGGCACAGGGTTTTGACGCAGCATGGCCGTAAAAGTGACTGAGTGAAATCTTGTAGATTTCACTCAGCCACTTTCAAGAGGCGTTCCTGCGCCGGAACGGCCCCCCCTGCGCCAGAGCGCCCACATGTGGCACAGGGCTGTACAACGTGACGCATCTCACTAGATGCGTCACGTTGTAAATACACCGCAGCATGGCGCTGGCTTTGCGCCGACGCTGCGTCACAAAAGTGACACAACAGCGGCGCAAATGTGGCATACGGGGCTTGTAAATCTGTCCCAAATATTTCACGGTGTTTTAAAGCTCCTCAGACTTCTGTTTCAGGCAGTAATGTGCGAACCCACAGCCCCACTTCTGCTGGTCTGTGAGCTCCCTGCCAATGCAGCCACGTCATCGAGGGTCCCCGAGGTTACGTCTTCCTGTCCCTTTGAACATTGACATGAAATCAGCCAGTATGCATGGGATCCCTTTGGCCATCACCCAGTGCTGCTGAACCTCTGCAGTTCCAAGCCCCTCCCTGCAGCCGAGCTTAGCACATGTTGTACCCTGGGTTTGACCCATTGATTGGTCCCCAATAGGCCAATGGCATTGTCTGTCTTAGAGCTTACAGGGGACCCAGGGGTCCTCTTGTGATGCATTTTGTGAATGTAAGGTATGTTGTAGACTGTAAATTGCAGAGTGAACAACTGACCCACGTAAGCTTCAAAGCTGAGATTCCTGTCCCTCAGAATACCCTGATTTATCACTGTTTTTGTGAAGATTCTGAGTATCTCAAATCATTCTGGAAGTCGTCTCTGTGCTGTCCCCACTATGGGTGGTTATAAAGGGAGTGTGTGTGCGCGTGGATTTGTGTGTGTGTGTGTGCGCATATGTGTGTGTGGGTGGGTGCATGTGTGTCTCATTTACCCTCAAGATATTACATTCTTCCCGTGCACTTTGCAGAGTACATTGAGCCCGGACGCCTGTACCAGTTGTCAGTCTTTGTCCTGCACGACGGGATTATCTGGGCCACGGGAACCGCACAGGCCTACTCCAGGGAGAGACGTGAGTGCTACCTGTTTATGCTGACAATTGCCATATTTGGGTCCTCTATAATTTTTCCATGATGTTTTTGTAGAACAATATTTAAAACTCAATGTTCTGGTGCTCTGCCTCTCACACGTGCTTGGAACGAGAGTCTTGTGTTCCGCAGGGATGTATGACGATACAACGCATGCTGTTACAATGCATGCTGTTACAACGAAAGTTTTACAATGCGAGTGCATTGACAACGCAGGACAGTACAACACAAGTCTTTACATCGACTTGCACTAGATGGCGTGCTAACATTAAAAAAGTGTAATTTACTATTCCAACTCCAGTCCACGTAACAGTAGGGAAGCTGTTGGGATAGTAAACTACACTATTTTTAATGTTAGCACGCCATCTAGTGCAAGTCGATGTAAAGACTTGCGTTGTAATGTCCTGCGTTGTCAATGCACTCGCGTTGTAACAGTTTCGTTGTAATGGTAGTGCGTTGTAAAAGTTGCGTTGTAAAGGTTGTTCCCCGTTCCGCAGGGCACAGTTTGCACAAGGGCACATTATTATGGGTTCACTTCAGAGGTAGAGACACAAATTGAAGACATAGAGGCAAGGGTGGAAGGGATGTGAACCTTGCATGCACTTGAATAATTTGTTGCCTGGTTTTATCTCAGTCTGGCCTTTGACCTCCCTGTTCCTGTCCCTGACTCCCTGTATCTCTCCAAGACTCCTGTCCTCACTCTCTACCTGTGTCAAGGTTCCTCCTGTCCCTGGGCCTGTCGCTGGGTTTCTGACCTTCCCTGTACCTCCTTGCACTCCGGGTGTCACTCGCCTTGTGTCTCTAGGAACTAGGATTAGATTTACAAGCCCCTTGCACCTCCTTGCGCTGCCATTGCGTAACTTTTTTGTGTTCCCACGCAGAAATGCCTCGTAAAAGTGACGCCGTGAAATCTACAAGATTCCCCTGCGTCACTTATAGGACGCCACTGCATCAAAACCTTATGCCTGCTTGAAGCAGGTGTATGGAGTGAGGCAGTACAATAAGTATAGGCCTCCCCATGCATTGCTGGAATTGCGTGGTGCTTGCGATACACCTCCAGCAATGTGTGACTTTTGAGCCTACAGGTGCATCAGAAATTCTGACGCATCTGTCAATCCTTGCGCCATGGTGGGCCGGGTTGTAAATACGGTGCATCCATGGTGGCGCAAAGGTATCACAGGCTGGCGCAGGGAAACTGACGCATCTCTACAGATGCGTCAGTTTCTTGTAAATCTGCCCCCGAATGTCCCAAAACCTGTCTCTTGGTCCCTTCCCTCCCTGTAACTCTCTTGTGTTCCTGTCCCCTGCACCTCTCTTTAGAACTCTAATTTCCCCCCAGCTATATCCAGGTCCCTGACCTCTCGGCACCTCTGTTGGACGGCCAACATAGCTTCATTGGATCCTTCTTCGGCCTGCTGCAGACCATGGCCTCCTTTTCCACCCCTCTGGGCCTCTGAACTCAGCACCCCAGTCTCCTTGTCTTTGGCGTGTTTGTATTTGTCGCTTAGTCCCTGACACCTGCACCTGCCAGTGGAGTCCTTACCTCTCTGTACCTCTCCTTACTCCTTGCAGCTCCTTTATATGCTCCAAAACTGCACCCAGCCTGGATTGGGAAGTCCCAGGTGGAGCTGGAATGGGGTGACATTCCCATCGAAGCGCAGCGTGGGGTGATCCGAAACTACAGCGTCTTCTACCAGGAAGTCGGAGGGAAGGCTCACGGTAAATGCCCTGTGTGCCACATGTGTCGATGGGCAGTGGGCGGCGAGAAGGGGACATATCTGGACAGACTGTCTGTGTGGGCGACATACATTTGTTTCTGTCAGCCTGGGCCCTTTACTCAGTGTTGTCAGGTCTAAAATACAAGTCACCTTGGGGCATATTATCAAGCCAGGCGATAAAATTATCGCCGCTTTAGCGGCAGAAAACTGCCGCTAAAACGGCGATAATGGGCTTGATAATATGCTCTATGCAATTCCAATTGAAGCCCATGTTAAATGTGAAGGACGTCTAACATGGGCTTCAATTGGAATTCCATAGAGCATATTATCAAGCCCATTATCGCCGTTTAAGCGGCAGTTTTCTGCCGCTAAAGCGGCGATAATTTTATCGCCTGGCTTGATATTTCAAACTAAGGACTTGATTTACATCTCGGCGGATGGGTGGCTCCGTCACAACGGTGATGAATAACCCATCCGCCGAAATACAAATCCTATAGGATATCATGGGATTTATAGACCTAAATCAAGCCCTAAGCTCTAAAAAAAAGTTAAACACACATATGTTTAAAACAAGACTTCAAAGTGGATAACAAAGATAAAGGATGTATTTGCATACAATGTATAAAATAAAAAAGCAAAAAAAAACATTAAAAACATACACATTGGCATTCATGTGCTGTTTGTGGATTGCATGGGAGCTTCTATGTGACTCGCTTGGACAAACAAGTGTCTGACTGTAAATCTAAGACATATCAGATCTGCCAGAGGTGGCTGTGTGTTTTGGGATCCTGCAAAGAGTTTTTGCAGTAATCCCTGAAAGAACAGCATTTCAGAAAGGCTCTCTTGAGCTACCCATGCAGTCTGAGGTTCGATGGTGGAAGTAAGAACTCCATCTCATGTTCTGGTACCACCGTCCCCTCTACCTTCCAGATGTGTGTGTCAAGCAGTTAAGCAGCTTCCATCCCACCAGATACCTGACCCCTCTTCTCCTCACTGCCTCTTCCAGTGATGACCCTGAACAGCTCTTCTCGTCGCTGCTTGCTGTCGCGCCTCGGCGTCGGGGCCCAGGTCCTGGTGCACTTGGCCATCACCAACAGCGCAGGAGGAACCAACAGCTCTGGCTTGACCATAACCACAAGAAACTTCGGTAAGTGCAGAACGACATCACCTGCTGTCTCTCCAGCATTCTCTCTGGTCTTGTCCAACCTCTCTTGGTGCTCACCTGTGCTCTCTCTGATCTACCTTGATGTGTTCCTGCACTCTTCCACAATCACATGTGATCACTCTGGTCCCCTGGACATTGTCTGGGTGGTCATTTTTGCCGGCTCTCTCTGCGGCCTCAAGTGCCTCCGTTGTACTCTTCGGTGCACTATTGCATGCGCTCTCTCACACATGTCTGTCTTGTGTTCTCGCATGCACTATTGCATGCAGTCCCTGACATGTGTCTCTCCCCTGTGCTATTCCTTGAATTGTTGCATGTACTCGTGTGTCTCCATAGCTTCCAGGTGACTAGCCCCACAGTCTCCCACGCACTCATGTCTCACCTACTCCCTTCCATGTTCTGCCCCTGCTCTCTCCACTGCCTCTCTTGCACTTACCCGGTCTCCCTCGCTTACTTTGTAGATGACGGGGAGGTGGAGCTCCTGGTACCCTCTCTTGTAGCTGGGGTCACCCTTCTGCTGATGGCTGTGGTCGTCACATGCATGTACCAACACCAGATGTAAGTGGGAGAACATTTGAGGATGGGTGGGTGGTTGTGTGTGATGACCTCGCTCTAGGCCGGGCTCTTCCACCTGCAGACCTCATTGAGGTTCCATGACCAGTTACCACAATGAGTCCCACGGAGCCCACACGGTGCCGCAAAGATTCTGCACACGCGCAACACATTCACGGCTCCTAACTTCAGCATCGCTTGAGGCTTTGTGCTGCCTTCACAAGTCAATGACACATGTCTGTTTCGCGCCACATGATTAGTATGTATATGTTCACATCAAAGAGAGGTCTTCTCAATTCACATATATGAAGGCTTGTTCGACCGGCTCAATCAGGAAAACAGATGTATCATTGACTTTTGGAAATAGAAGACCAAACGAACATGTTGATTGTTTGTGAATGGTCGAAAGGGTAAAACACAGAACTCAACTTGAAAACAGGTCAAGTGTCCCCAACTTCTAAAAAGAAGGATGGCCTCAGCGGCGGCCAGCACGTATCGGAGGTAAGGGGGCGGGGGTAGGGACGGAGGGGGTAGGACACGGGCAAGCAGGCAACAAAAAAAAAAATCTTCTTGCAGCGTCTCTCCTCGTAGTCCTCCCTCGCTGACCTGAACAGCAGGAAGCATATCCAGGGTCCCAGTCAGTAAATCACAACGCTGCCTTAGCAACGTTGTGATTGGTCTGAGCGCCGTGTTTCAGCGCTCAGACGCTGACTGGGAGCCTGGGCATGTTCTCAACACAAGCTGTAATGCAGTCTGCTTGGAGGACAAGTGAAGTGCTTAAGACTGTTTTGGGCGGCCCCTGGGGGCCAGCCAAGCAGTCATTGTGCACTTAGGAGGGTGCTTCTACTCCTCCCCTGCCCCCGCCCTCTCATGCAAAGCTGAGGAAGTAGGAGAAAATCAATTGATAATGATGCGAGTTATTATCATTTTATTTTCTCTTTATTTCACTGCTAGAAAGCAGTGGGGTGACGCTGCTCCGCCTTAGCGCAAGCCACCACTGGATGACCTGCATAGCGTCCATCCTGTCTCTACCCTTCCCTTCTTATGAAACGTGACAGAAAGCTAGAAACTCTCTTTCCACATCCAAGCAGAGGCTGCAATACTGCAAACTGTTGATGAGTCCCTTCGCACCGTCGTCTCAGGCAACTCCTGCTCCTTCGGCCTCTAGATCTAGGGAACTATTCAGATCCAACCACTCACTGTCCCTTGTCTCTCCTCCTTCCCAGGATCAAGAGGTGTCTGTGGCCACAGGTTCCCGATCCTGCAGTCACCGACCTGGCGAGCTGGAGACCTCACAGCACGTGGAAGGTGAGTGTCCAGAGGAGGCGGGCGTGCCTTCAAAAAGGTGTTGGGGGATACCCTAATGGGGTGACTTCTCTAAGCTGCAAAGGTGTCTGCGTTGCATCAATTCAAAGCTTGCATCAACTTTGACATTGAAAAAGACCACCAGCCCACCCATTCTGCCTACTCCCTGCAGGGGAGACCCCCTAACCCACCCATTCTGCGTATTCACTGCAGGGGAGACCCATAGCCCATCCTTTCTACCAACTCCCTGTCATGCCTGCAACATGGTGCATGGATGCCTGCGTCAGGGGTATGAATGTTTATGTTCAGGAAGGTGTCCCTCCCTGCACATAAACAATCTGAAATGGCGTTTTTCAACTTCTGTGTGTGCTGCATTAGCACACATAGAACTTGTTTTAATGATTGATTATGTGCAGGAAGAGACACCTTCCTGCACATAAACAATCACCAGAGGTGATTTCCTCGTTCTATGTGAAAAAAGTAAAGAAAGAGATAAAAAACGAGGAGAAATTAATAGATTTCTCCTCGTTACGCCTCCCTGCGCCTGCCCTGTGGAGGCGTAGCATTCAGATACGTTTCCAGGTTTGCGATTTCTCGTAAATCTGGAACTGTGTCTGCTTCCATTGGTGTTAAGTGGGAACACCCACAGCAACACCCATGGAACGCCCCTTTCAAGCAAAGTACTGCGTGTAAAGGGGCCTTATTTACAAGGACAGGAAAAGTCACACACGGTGGCTTTACTGTCCTTGTAAATATGGGGCAGAAAAATGAGCCACAGGTGCGTCATAAAAAGTGATGCACCAGTGGCACAAGGGGCTTGTAAAGAAGTCCCTTGGGGGCTTATTTATGAGAAACTAATGCAGCGCGGTGCCGCAAGTTATTTTGCTGCACCACGCTGCGTTCGTTTCAAGGCACAGGGATGCAACATATTTACAGCAGAAGGTCTCATCTCTGTGCCTTTGCTTGCACTGGCACACAAACTGCTGCCATGCGCTGGTGCAGGCACCTTCGCACCATGGTGCAAGAATGCCTGCATCGTAGGGAGATTGTTCTTGTGCAGGAAGGGGCACCTTCCTGCACAAAACAATCACTTGAAGTGATTTCCTCTTCCAATACGTGCTGTAAAATGCAGCACGCATTGACAGAGGAAAAAAATAGGAGAAATTAAAAAATGTCTCCTCGTTGAGCCTCGTTACGCCACCCCTGGGGGTGGCGTAGCATTCTGATGTATTTCCAGGTTGACGATTGCTTGTAAATATGGAAATGAATCAGTGGACATGGGTGTTTTGCGTGGGAACACCCACAGCAACACCCATGTCACGCCCCTAACACACAACGTGTTGCGTGAAAAGGGTTGAGATTTACAAGCACATGTAAAGCCACACAGGGTGGCTTTACGTGTGCTTGTAAATATCACGCAGCAGGTTGCGCTGCACCACACAACGTGACGCATCAACGGCGCAAGGAGCTCTCATAAATGAGCCCCTTTGGGCCTTATTTATGAGAATTGTCGCATCGCTGCGACACTTCTCTGTGCACCCTCCTTGCGACACCATAGATGCGTCATATTATATACTGTATTACGCATCATGTTGCAAGGAGTTACAGATATGTCAGTATTAATGAAGTATCTTTATGTGCAAAAGTAGCACAGTGGTGGGGTGTGTCTGAAAACAGACGCAACTCTAGCAATGTGTCCTTTCACATGGGGCAAGCCTCATGCGAAAGGGCCTGGGTCACCGTTACGCCTGCCATGAGGCAGGCGTAAGGTTTTGACACAATGGCGTTCTAGCAGCGGCGTACTGAAGTCTTATAGATTTCACTGCGCCACATCTACGAGGCTTTGATGCGGGGGAACACCCACCCTGCATACGTTATACCTGACGCAGGCATAATGTAGTTCAGGCCTTTACAAAATGATGCATCTGCCTAGACGCGTCACTTCATAAATATAGCGCATTATTTACGCCGCAGCAGCGTCACAAAAAGTGAAGCAACGGCAGCGTAAATGTGATGCAAGGGCTCATAAATAAGACCTTTTGTTTTTACAAGAAGACCAATATTTTCAAAAAGTGTTTGCCGGGGAGGGAGCGACCCAAAGGAGTGTTGGGTCTCCATGTGGAGACCCGGATGAGTGCTGTGGTGCCCTCTGGAAGCCTCCGGGTGAGTTGGGGTACAGTGTGCAGAGCCAGGGGTATCTGGGGTGCTGGACAGAAAGCAAGGAAAGTATTAGGGTGTAGTGCAGAGAGACAGGAAAGTCTTGCGATACAGTGGAGAGAGAGATATGTGTTGAGGTGCAGCGCAGAGAGCCAGGAATGTGCCTGGGGAACAGTACTGAAAGTCAGAAAAGCACAATTGTACAGTGCTGAGAGCCAGGACAGTGTTGAAATACATGGATCAATACTCACATCGGTCAAAAGAAACTCAGGGTGCTTGTCCATGCTCTTCGAGAGGAAGACCCATTTCAAGGCCATCCCCAGGGGTGCGTGGACACCCATGTAGACCTCTGTTGTGGTGGCTTTGGAGCAGCCAGGCTTGCTGCTTGCATCATAAATACACAAATAACACCCTGTCCCTGATCTCACTGCACTAGCTTCCCCTCTTCACCAGCACATTCTTCAAATTCACAAAAAGAAAAACAAAATGCAGAGTTGGGAGAAAAATGGAGGTTCACTCAGAATTAACAGTGACAAAAGTGCACCCCCTTTGGTCAGAGAGGACCCCTCCAGGAATAGGGCGATCTCTTTTCCCCGGGCGGTTCTCCAACAGGAGAGCAGAGTTGAGGGTCGTCCCCATCCGACAGCCACATCTGTGTCATGAATGTACAGAGGCGCCCCACCTTAGGTCAGGGACCTTATCAGAGACACAAGCCTAATATTTAGGGTCTCTCTCTTCTCAGCAGGACCTGGGGTACCCTTCGTTGGAGCAGACGGACAAGCTGCAGATGAGGCTGTCGTATTCCGATGCCGGCTGGTGCAACGAGATCCCACTCGCCAAGCAGGACAAGGCAGAACATCTGGACGCCGACTCCTGGGGCTCCCACCTCCTGTCCCCTCACGGCGCTTCTTCTGAGCTCCCGGAGGTCTTCATCAGTCCTTACAGTGTGCCTCACGTGGACCAGCAAGGGTGCCCGGCTCCGGGGCCCGAGGAGCCCGAGGCAGCCCAGAGCGCAGTAGAATACGCATCTGTGGTAGTCAAAGCCTACAGCCTTCCCCAGGGCAATCTTGGCCAGCAGGAGTTGTGCTCTTACAGCCAACCATCGCTGACCCCAAGGCATGTCAACAGCTCTGGTCCAAGTGACCCCGGGCCGAGCTATTCTCTGTTACCTTCGCTGACCAATCTTGAGGGCTCTGACTGTGAGCTGCCCTGTGAAAGCCCTCAGAGCTCCTCTGAGTTCCCTCTGCTCAGGGCTCTGTTGGGGGAGGGCAGTGGGCCTCCCCACTTCCTGACAGCATCACAACTTCCTGAAACTTAATTCCATTGGACAGGTCCAGCAGACAGGGGCGGGATTCTGCAACCCGACGTATAGATTTGCACTGTCGCTCCAGGAAGTTGACGGCTGTCCTTTGAGCTACAAATTCAACCATCTGCATGTGGAAAGATCCCTCATTGAGTACAGGTTCAGGACAGCTGACAGGCCCTCTGGAGGACATGAATCCAGGAAAAGGCACCCCTTTCACATGAAGGACTACACATGGTTGCCTGTGAGACAAAGTGGGGTTCACACACTGCCACGCATGACCTGGAGATTGTGACATACCAGAGGATGAGAGGCTTGCGTATGGGCAGCGAAGCACCCAGATATTCATGGTGAACAAGATGGGAAGAGGAAAGCAGGGCTCCATTCATTATAACAGGGTGCTCTACGAGGAGTTAGCAAGAAACTCCTCACCTGCAGCTGAGCACTGCCCTCCAGTGCTACAGGGGGGGCCAGGCCAGGATTCAAAGAGACCAGAACCGGGACTGTTTTCACAGTTCTCCCAGTACGCTGTTGATGTCTTTTCAGTCTCTGCACTTCCAGCTGTTTACACTCCGAAGCTCCGCCTACCTGGCAGCCATTTTGAAAATATGATCTTCTGTAGAATAGCTGCAAAACTCTAGGCCAGGAGGATGCCAGCTCTCCAGGCTCGGACTTTACTTTTACACATAACTATATTTTGGGACTATTCATCGAAATATAGCGCTTTATAAAGCGTCTGAATGTGAATAAATAGTACATTAATCTTTCTTTGTTTCAACTGGGCCATCACACAACGCGCTGTAAAAAGAATATTCAGGACAGTACTGGGCAAAGTTGTAAAGATGTTCCTGCACTAACATAAGGAAGTAATTTTCAAGATATTGCAACTTTAAATAAAATGTATGTAAAAAAAATCTATCCGAAGTGGGAGAAGAATTCCCCACTAAAGAGCACTTTTAGAAGTTTTTGTACAGAAATGCAAGTTTATTTTTCAGAGATGACATTTTTACAACTTCCGAAAGTTTGCCAGGCATTTATTGGATCCATGATTTCCTCTTCACATGGAACGGTGTAGACCTATGGATACACCAGACATTGTATATCTGATCCACGTGAACTGCACATTATGAAGATTTACTTTAACCGAAATATCTAATTGGTGGACTTTAAAAGGGCTTTATGGGTGACAAAGGGATTCTTAAATAGTAACAACTGATTTTTCCAAATAAAATCTATAGAAAAACAATGTATTTGAATTAATTTTACTGTTAAAATCCGTAAAAAGGTAATGGAAATAAAAGCAACGTCATTTTAATCAAGAAAGGAAAGCCTGGGTCAGTCTGTTGATGCCTGCAGGCTGTGCAAGCACTGATGTTTTGCAGAAATACACGAAAGAGTGGAGAATCAGAGAGAAACCGCAATGCATTGTTTTAAAAAGGAAAGAGAGCAGAGGAGACCGAGGGAGGGAACATGAAGGGACACTCTATGCCTTCTGTTGTAGAGATTCTCCAATGCAGCTTCCTTCTTGAGTTGGATTTTCACAGATCAAGGAGTCTATTTAAATGTAGGTGGTTGGGCCGTCCTCTACCAAAGCGACGGAATAGCCTGGCGGGGATCCCGACAGGCAAATAAAAAACATTTCCATTGTTCCGACTGACATTTCTAGCATTCACAGGAACCGCCGTCTAGGTGGGCCCTGTGATGGCGATTCCTGGTTCTCCATTGCAACTTTGGTGCATGGCTCCGTTACCGCAAAGTAACAAACTTTTTTTATATTCAAAAAGAAAACCCAAAAGTAGGATTTTGAAAATGAGAAAAAACACCAATGCCCCACTCGCCATGGGAGCCATATCTTATGGCGAAGGGGATATTTTTATGTTTTTAATGCCCTTTACCGCCAGGGTTTTCCTGGTGTTGATGGGCAGAACAAATGGCAATGTGTCCCCCCATTTGAATTGGGCGGGTGGACATATAGCCAATTCTGCGATGGACCTTACTCTATCAGGCCATCAGTGAAGTTTGGTCACAGCTGCGACTTAGAAGTCTCCGTCATCATGAAACTATGGTCCACCTGCTTCTGAATTTGGCGGGGACCACAATTTTGGCACCAAGGGTACTTTGTCACTGTTAGACTTGGCATCTTTTGGCGTGTTTCCCCTGAGTTTTTGCTTTCTGACCTCCTGGTTTTGACTCTGTTTTTGCTGACGTAGTGTTTCTGCACACTTTTCTCTCTGCTGATCAGCGCTAAAGTGCATATGCTCTCTGTGTAAATTGTGTTATGGATTGGTGTTTCCATGATTGGATATTTGATTTACTTGTCAGTCCCTAGTAAAGTGCACTGAGTGTGCCAGGGCCTGTAAATCAAATGCTACTCAGGGGCCTGCAGCACTGATTGTGCCAACCACGTGAGTAGCCCTGAAAAGGTAACTCAGAACCCCCATTGTGGAGTCTGCACGCAACTTGTAACTGCCATGTCGACTTGGCTAGTGCGCACACTGGCTAGTCCCTCACCTTCCCATTTCTTACATGCCAGCCACCCCCAAGGTAGGCCCAAGGTACCCTTGTGGGCCGGGTGCAGTGTATGTGAAAGGTAGGACATGCCCTGGTGTGTGTGGCATGTCCTGATAGCGAATTACGGCCAATTTCGTTTTTCACTATTGCAAGGCTACCTGCTCCCCATAGGACAGAATGGGGAGTTTGTTTCATAACATCTTATAAACATAACTGACCCGTGAAATTAGGTAGGAAAATAAAGTTTAGTATGCCTGAACTCAGAATCTAAAGATGCATCTTTCAGTGAAGGTGATTTTTACATTCTGTGTTTGGAAATAGCACTTTTAGAAAGTAGGTATTTTCTTGCTCAGTCATCCCGTGTGCCTCTGCTGGAATGTGGATGTCCTGTCTGGGTTTTGCATGACAGAAGGCTGGGGAGCAAGAGTGGCTCCAGATACTCTAGGTGGGTCAGGAAAGGGCTAAATAGACCTGGGCTGCAATTGGGGAAGGGAGAGGAGATTTCCTTGCACCTCAAAGGGCCTGGTCTGCCTCTGACCATGCCGTCTCCACCTCCTGCCAGGAAGTCACACCAGAGAAGGCAGAACTGGTTCTGGCTGGGCACAGACACTCTCTGCGTAAGAGATCAAAGGATTTTGGGATTTAAATATTGGGGCCCAGACCCTGAACTTTAGAACTCTTTTGGACCAAGAAGACTGCCAAGAAGAAGAGCTGGAGAAGCTGTGAGGAGGAACTACCACTTTGCTGTGTGCTTTGCTGTGTTGGCCTGCAGTGGCTGCTTCTGTCTTGGGCAGTGAAAGGACTGGACTGAACTTTCTGCAATCTACTTTTGTGAGTTTCTCCAAGGACTTGAGGTAGAGCTTGCCCCCTGTTCAATAAGTCTCAGGAACAGCAATGACTTCAAAGCTCTTCTGCCCTCAGCACTGGGGACCGTGTGTTTTGTGCTGCAACAGAGGAAAAGCAACCTGACGACGTCTATGATGCCGCTGCCAACTCTGTGTCCTGAAGGCACCGCAGAGGGCACTGCTGCAATGCCCCACTGCGACCCTGGTCTCACCGACGACGCCTGCTGATGCCGCCACCGAGCCGCTGCTCGCACCGTGACCTGTGGACACTGCACTCCGCACCGCCTTGCTTCACGACAATGCCTTGGTATCCCCGATTACGCCGCTCCACACCGAAATCTACGCCGCTGCTCGCACCGTGGTTCGAGGGCACTGCTCATAAAGTTACACGATGCACCGCCCTCATCCCGCACCACAGCCTTGGCCTACCGACGCCAGCGTCATCGACTCCAGTTCGTCAGCCGATGACAGCGCTTCAGCAACGATGACGCCGCTGCTTGCACCGCGACCTGCCAGCACCTTGACGAACACCGCATTCACTTCGCACCGCGATCCTGGTCTCATTGACAATGCCATCTGATGCCACCACTGAGCCACTCTTGCACCACGACCTGAGGGCACCGCACGTCGCACCGCTGCACTTTGCACCGCAGCACCCGACGCCTGCCGACACCAGCGCTCCTGACTTCAACAGAGAGGAGATCGATCTGCAACGCGTGTGACCTCGAGGGCCCCGACGACTCCTGCACCGACCTCCGGAACTGACGCCTTCGGACGCCGTGCTTTCGGAAGCCCAACGAGAGGTCGCCGACGCCCTGCATTTCTAAAAGGTACTGTTTGCGGGTCTTCACAAAACCGTAGCTGGCCCGCGACTCCGCGGTCAGCCAGAACTGTTTGGATTTGTTTGCTCACCACGCCCTGATAGCCCTGGACGGAGCTATCAACATCAAGGAACTGTTTTTCAAGCATATTTTGTTAACTGAAGATTTGTAAGTACTGTATTGTGGATTTTTATTGTTTTTGGTCTTGTCTTAAGTATATAAAAATATTGGATATTTTTCTAAATTGTTGTGGTGTCCTTTTGTAGAGCTTACACTGTATTACTGTTGGTTATGTGCAAATGCTTTACACAATGCCTCTTAGATAAGCCTGACTGCTCGTGCCAAGCTACCAAGGGGGGTGAGCAGGGGTTATTTTAGGAGTGTAACTCCCTTATTTTGACTAGATTGGTGGTTTCTGCCTGGCTTTGGCACATGCCCTAGCCTACCAAAAATCCCATTTCTAACAGTCACCAATGCACCGAAGTACCCTTTCTACAACTAGGGCACTAACCCTGATTTTGGCGCAAACACCTTTTTGTGCCGTCGTTGGGATTCCAGTTCAGGTGCAGACTGCATCCTCCAAGCATCTTTGCCTGAAAAACATGGTCCCGATAAAACATGGGACAAATCGTGAGCCAAATAGCACCCTTTTTGGGTTTGTGCAACAGAGGAACACATGCACAGTCACTGTGTTATTCCCCATTTCGGAGAATTCCTCAAATTTCAGAATGGCTTGTTAATCACATTCCCGCTAGCCACCGCACCTCTGGTAGCACAGCTTGCGGGTGCGCAATACCTGCACCAAATTTGCACCCAAGTTGGTTATGGGGACACAGTTCTTGGAGAAAGAACGGCGGAGGGACTAGAAGGAGAAAAGAGTGGAGGGACAAGAAAAGGACCCCCCCTAAAACTAATACAAATCATGTCACAGATGTGAAATACTCTGTACACTGTGTCATGATTCCTCACCTCATGCAGTCGTGGACACGAAGGGTTCTGTATCCTTGTGCTAAAGTACGCGCATCAAGTGACAGAGGTGAAAGGCTCTATACACCCTGTCAGTCCCTGAGCCCAACCAGCCACGACAGTGAAGGGCTCTGTCTCCCATGCCAATGCCATCATCCCATCCGCTTCTAGATGTGACAGGCTCTCAAACTCTTCACCAGTCTATTGTCACAATAAAGTCATAAACACAAAAGCTTATGCGTCTCTGTGCTAAACTGAGCGCATCAAGCCACAGAGGTGAAAGGCTCTGGGCGCGGTCAGTCCCATGAGCTCAACCATTCTAACAGGTGAAGGGCTCTAGGGTTTTCTTATGAGCCCTTGCGACACTTTTACACCGCCTGTGCCTCACTTTTTGTGTAACGCAGCAGCGGCATATAAAATGCGCCCCGCTGTGCCCTATTTACAAAGTGACACATCTAGGCAAACCCCTGCACCACATTATACTTGTGCCAGGTATAATGTATGCAGGATGGGCGTTCCCCAGCATAAAAGCCTTGTAGAAGTTGCGCATTGAAATCAATAAGATTTCAGTGCGCCAATTCTAGGACGCCATTGCGTCACTACCTTACGCTTGCCTTATGGCAGGCATAAGGGTGACACAGTGCATTAAAGATAGGCCTCCCCCACGCATTGCTGGAGTTACATCCTGCTCGCGACACAACTCCAGCAATGCATGACTTTTGCGGCAACATATATGTCAGGATTTCTGACGTATCTGTCTTTCCTTGTGACATGGAGCGCCGTATATCAAATATGGTGCATCCGTATTGTGTCGCAAGGAAAGCGCAGTGAAAACTGTTGAATCGCTGTTTTGTCGCAGCGATGTGACAGTTTTCATAAATGAGGCCCTCTGTGTTAGTCCATGCCATCATGTAATTGTATCACAGATGTGAAAGGCTCTGTACATTCTCTTTACCCTGAGCTCATCATGTCACTGTGTCACAGATGTGAAATACTCTGCACATTGAGTCATTCCCCTGGGCCTATCATGTCATCACGTCACTCTCATTCCCCTGGGCCCATCATGTCACAGAGATGAAAGGCTCTGTACACTCTCATTCCCCTGAGCCCATCATGTCACAGAGATGAAAGGCTCTGTACACTCTCAGTACCCTGAGTTCATCATGTCACTGTGTCACAGAGGTGAAAGGCTCTGTACAGTCTCATTCCCCTGAGCCCATCATGTCACTGTGTTACAGAGATGAAAGGCTCTGTACAGTCTCATTCCCCTGAGTTCGTCATGTCACAGAGGTGAAAGGCTCTGTTCACTCTCATTCCCCTGAGCCCATCATGTCACAGAGGTGAAAGGCTCTGTTCACTCTCATTCCCCTGAGCCCATCATGTCACAGAGGTGAAAGGCTCTGTTCACTCTCATTCCCTTGAGCCCATCATGTCACAGAGCTGAAAGGCTCTGTACACTCTCATTCCCCTGAGCCCATCACGTCGCAGAGGTGAAAGGCTCTGTACACTCTCATTCCCCTGAGTCCGTCATGTCATCAAGTACCAGAGGTGAAAGGCTGTGTGCACTCTCATTCCCCTGAGCCCATCATGTCACAGAGGTGAAAGGCTCTGTTCACTCTCATTACCCTGAGCCCATCATGTCACTGTGTCACAGAGGTGAAAGGCTCTGTGCATTGCGTCATTCCCCTGAGTCCGTCATGTCATCAAGTACCAGAGGTGAAAGGCTGTGTGCACTCTCATTCCCCTGAGCCCATCATGTCACAGAGGTGAAAGGCTCTGTTCACTCTCATTCTCCTGGGCCCATCACGTCATAGAGGTGAAAGGCTCTGTTCACTCTCATTCCCCTGAGCCCATCACGTCACAGAGGTGAAAGGCTCTGTTCACTCTCATTCTCCTGGGCCCATCACGTCATAGAGGTGAAAGGCTCTGTTCACTCTCATTACCCTGAGCTCATCATGTCACTGTGTCACAGAGGTGAAAGGCTCTGTGCATTGCGTCATTCCCCTGAGCCCGTCGTGGCATCAAGTACCAGAGGTGAAGGGTTCTGTAGTCTTTACACTGTGCCATTCCCTGACCCCATCACTTCATGGGGTGAATGTTCAGTTCGTTGTGTACATCCTGTGAGCACATACATTCATAGAGGTGAAAGGTTCTGTTCCCTACGCCAATCCCTTGACTCACAAGCCCTTCAGTCAAAAGGCTCTGTACTCTCCCCTAAGCCTGCAGCTCGCCAGCCTTGTGTGCCCTCCACTGAGGCCCTCCGCCAGAGAGGTGAAGTCCTTGTAACTCAAAGGAGGCTGTATCCCTGCGCCAGTTCCCGCAGCAGCCCAGACCAGACCCCAGAAGGGGGCATGGATCACATCTGAACGGCTGAGGGCTGCTGAGCCGGGGCTGGCATCGAAGCTGGTGCCGCCCGCCCTGCGTGCCACCGCGGTGTGCAGAAGGAGATTGGACTATATCTTAACGGCTGGCCTGGCATCGAAGCTGATGCCCAGGGCGATGGAAGAAGCCCTGCCCTGCGTGCCCCCGGGCTGTGCCCTTGCTGGACACACACGGCAGCTCTCTGGTCAGTGCCGGGGGTGGGCACCAGCAAGGCTTCATGGGAGCTTCAGGAGCTCGACAATTACTGCTCCTGGAGATAGATCGATGCCAGGGGCAGGCAGACAGTGGGTAATGAGCCCCTCGCGCGGCCAGGCACGCAGGGCGGCCTCGCCGAGTCTCCGTAGCTCATTGAAGCAGGAGGGGTCCAGCAGGTGCCAGGGCTTTGCATGGGAGGGAAGTGGGGGTTCGCCAGGGGATCTGCGCACCCCATCCCCCCATTCTCCTTTCCTGCTAAGCCTTGCGATGATAGCTCAGGGACCCGAGAGCTGCAGGTCCTTGGAGCCATTGGGGGCCTATGGGAGGGGGTCCCTGGAGGCGAGGGCCGGGGCAGAGAAGGGCCACCTGGAACACGAGCTACCTATGCACGCAACTTCCAGCTGTTGATGTCACTTCCTGTGCCTAGGAGGAGAACATAGGGCCATATTATCAAGGACGGAGATTATCGCCGCTTTAGCTGCAGGAAACTGCCGCTAAAGCTGCGATAATGGGCTTGATGATATGCCCTTGTGAATTCCCATAGAAGCCCATGTTCACAGCGGAACATGGGCTTCTATGGGAATTCACAAGGGCATATCATCAAGCCCATTATCGCCGCTTTAGCGGCAGTTTCCTGCTGCTAAAGTGGCGATAATGTTAACTCCGTCATTGATAATATGGCCCATAATCTGTTACATTTCTTTAGATCCTCATTATTTTCTCTAGTAATCATTTTCCAATCAGCTCCCACGTGTGGATATGGGGGGGGGGGCATTTCAGCCCCTGTCACCCAACCTATACTGTTTTTAGGTCTCGCCAAGCGAACGCAGCGCATGCGCTGCTTCGCATTGGCGAGACTCTATTGTCGTCGGTTTGGTGCGGAAGGGAGACAAACCATGAACGTGCACGGAGGACAGGCGATGTGCACTCCATATGCATACACATCATCTGTCCCCGCGTAGGGCTGGCGTTTTATCACATTAACACAGCGCGCGCATGGCGCGCTTTCACTCCCCCCCACCCCTACCCCTTCGGCTCCAGATCATCAGGAGCTGTGCACGCGTCAGACAGGACAGGAGATGCGGTCCGGCTGGCGTCTGGGCCGCGAAGCAAAGGTCGCTCCTGGCTGCATGAGGGTCAAGGCTCAGGGCCCAGCTACCCAAATTCTTGTGGTCAAAGAGCTGGTAAGCCAGGCCGTGGGCACCGAAAGGGGTAACTGTCCAAGACACGCTGAGCTCAGAGTCCGTGGGAAGCAGCTGACGTGAAGTGGCGGTGAAGCTGTTCAGGAAGCCGGGCAGTACTTTTAGTTGGAAATGTGGGTTTTCCTCAGAGGACTCAGGGGGTTCCAGTATGGTGATGTGCTGTCCTAACCGGAGGAAGCGTGTTTCCACATGGTAGAACCAGTGGAGGGCGCAATTCTGGCGAACGTCACCGTTGGGCAGCAACTCCGGGCCTACCTCTGTCCTCTCACTCTCCATGATCGTGATTGGTGGAACATTTTTGCATCGCATGAAGAGGTACGATTTGTCCGGGCTCCACAGGCTCGCGCACCAGTCGAATTGAACCCCCTGTAACTGATATACTACTGGGATAGGCAACTGGATCATAAAGAAGAACAGGTCCTGCTCCGTGAACCGAGTAACAAAGGGCAAGTGTCGGCAGTCTCCCCCGGCGCAGCCCTCGCTCGTACATTGCACCGTCAGCTCGCACGGGAGAGGGGGCAGGCGTATTGTCGCCGTGGAGGTCCAGTCATCGCTGTTGTAAAACCTGAGGCTTTCCACAACCCAGCCGCAGACCGAGCCCGGTCCAGCGGCGCTCTCTGGCGTCACCCAGGCCGCTGGCTCATAGATGATCTGCGCAAACTGGCACCATAGGCACGAAATATTATTGGCAGTGTCCAGCATGTGAAACACTGGCTCCGTGTCTAAACAAGATAGTGACAGTGGTGGGGAAGCTTCTTAGCTCCCACACCCATCAGGACTCCAGCCAGCAGGAAAAACTGAACTCCAAGCATTATCCTTCTTTGGTAGAGTCTGGGCTCGCTGACACTGGTGGCAAATGCTGTCAAAAGCCGAAACCCTTGAATTCACTCGCGCATATTCAAAGTCACCCATTCCACGTGCCTTGGTTCGAGCCGGTATGCGCTTGTCGGGTCCGACGACATTGTGCTCTGTTAGAACTCAGTGGGCAGGGCCCTGGGAGTGTTAGCCGTAGAAGAGCAACTATGGCATGTTGTGCTTTCCAAAAGCCATGAAGCCCAAGGTGGCTCTTGAAGTAGTCTTCCAACCTGCTGTTGGTGTCCACCAGAATCGATGGATTGGACTGTTTTTGGAGATCACACAATACATCATAAAATCGGCACAACTGGGAACCAAAACCAACCGTGGCAAAATTGTCCAAATAAGCCCGCCTCTTCTCTCTGTCCATTCTCTTTTTCTTTCCCCAGCTGATTCCTTCCCTCTCTGTCTCTTTCGGTTTGGTCTACCGCCAAAAACCCGGGGAAGCATTGGAGAATGACACCGGCCGAGGCAGGCAGCTTCAAACACCTGTTCAGTGGTACAAGCCTCCCAAGAAAATGCCCGCTGGGATTATCACCTGAAAATAATTTCACTGCCCCAGTGTAAAATAGGTTCTTGCATTCTCTGGTTTGCGTCGCTGTCGACATGCCCCCTCTTATGAATGGGACTTTTGGCTTATACTGTTTAGCAGCAAAAACTATTAAGTGTACTGAAATATGTAGTTCTGCATGTCCATCTGTAATTATGGACCTAAAAAACCCAGTGTGCCACGACCGAGAGGATATCCAGAAAGTTCAAAAGTCCTCTCACGTGGATCCATATCTTTAATACCGCTGAGAGAGCCTAACCCACCTTAGAAGAGGTCCCTTTTCTCTTCCAATTCTCCCTTCATCAATTTATCTGTTCATCTTTATAGCCTACAATTCACCTCCCAGCATTTCACCATTCCATGCAGCCATCAATTCACTGTGCTATCAATTCATTCTTTCACCCATCCCTCTATCTTCCCATCCATCCAGCAATCCTTTCATACAGTCATCTGTTCATCCATCCATCCTCTGACGTCTAACCTTCTTTTAATTTATCCAGTCATCCTTTCAACTTTCCTTCCACCTGTGACCCACCCTTCTATTTATCCACCATTTTACCAATTCATACAACTAACTATCCATCCATTAACTATTCAGCCCATTAATCCATGCTTTTTCACATCCATCCATCCTTTTAGTCATCCATAAATCTGTTTTCCCATAGATTACTCTCCCTTCCATCATATATCCTTTCATGCATGCATCTATCCATGCACCATTCTATAATTTCATTAATTCACCCATCCTTTTACCTTTCCATACACCCATCAATCCTTAACGCTGCATATGTTCTCTCACCCTTGACTCCAAAACCCCACCGTCCTGTCATGATTCTCTCGTACATAGTTATTTGTGAGCTTTTATTTGCTGATCTGCCAGCAAAAGAGGCCCATACATAACTCATTAGCATTTTCGGGAGTCAGCAAACCTACTCATTGCACCCAGTGACAACCCCCACCCCGCCGCACTAGCTTGGGAGGAGAGGGGGCAGGTTTATTACAATGTATGTTTACAGTATTGTTGAAAACATTGAGCTCTTAAAACCAGAATCCACACAGTGCCAAAGCAGCTAAAATAAAACATAAAACATCAATAACATAAAATTATGTATAAATGTCGAGCATAAGTACACCAAATCAAATAATAACCGTAAGGTTAACATTAAATTCTGTTGACCATTGTTTACATATAACTCTGTCTTCCTCTTTTACAGCCTTCCTGTCTCCACCTGCCTCTGTCTCTTAGGGGCATATCAGCAACAACCGGCGATAATTATCGCTAAGCGCACTTAGTGCTAGGATAATTATCGCCGACTAGCGTGGATTTTTATTGCTGAGATAGCGTGCTATTAGCAACGCTTATCTCAAAAGCGATAAAAATCCGAGCGCCAACTGCCTAACGTGAGATTATCGCTGGAAACCCAGCGATAACCTCACAAAATGTGGCGTTAGCTTGCTGATAGGGCCTCACAAACTTAGCCATGATATCCACCCTCCATAGGATATTATGGCTAAGTCAGTCCTGAAGCAGGCGTAAGGAAAGTAGCGATAACAGGGGTTATCGCTACTTTTCTTGCCGCTATGCTTCCTAGCGTGGGGCTTGATGATAGGAGAAATGTCGCTTAGCGACATTTCTCCTGTCATTACAACAAACAAATGATGGACAGAATGCTGACAATGCAGACATTCTCCCCCAGTCAAGAGATCTGGGTTAAATCCATCGTTCTTTTGCCCACTACACCACCCCAGTTTAGACATGGCCATATGCAAATCAGTCTTGACCCTGTGCCTCATGGGAACAGTCCAGCCCGAACTGCCAAGCCATGTCTTCCCTGGACCGGAATCAAGCATCCTAGGACCGGTTTCTGGCTATCAGCCGTCATCAGCCAGGATAGCTTGACTCCAGTGGCGTAGTGAGCACGGGTCATGTCATGTCAGGTCAGGAACGCCCACTTTGCATCTCATAGAGATGCAAAGCTGGGCGTTAGGAATTCGTGCGCTAATGCAAGGTTTCACGCGTTAGCGTGACCTTGCTAATTAGGCGATACAATTATCGCCGCTTTTCGTCAGAAAACGGCCACAAAAGCGGCGATAATTTTCTATTGCCGCGTTGTAGATATGCCGATTAGTTCTTTTAGTGTGGATCCCTGCTTGGGTATTTTTGCTTCTGTCGGCCTCTGTCTCTCCATGGCCGTCACTTCCCGTCATTCCCCCTCCCCCCTCTCTCCGCCCCGTCATGGGTCTCTAAGCTCCGTCTCATGCCTGCTAGCGCCAGGCTCGACTAGGAGGACACCTGGGCCTTTGATGGCACCTGATGGTGGCGGAGATACCGGGCCCGTATCTGTGGTTGAGCCGACGCCGAAACTCAAACCTGGTTCCCCAGCTCCAAGGTCGGCAACTCTTGCAGTTACGCCACATCTTCTCTGCAGTTGCAGTGATCTCTTGGTAAATGCCTATTCTATGCCCTCTCTCTTTTTGGGAAGTCTCTTTATAGCCCCCTAACTATAATTATCTCTTGTAGAATGCCGCCCTATGCTCTGTCCCTATGAGGGTAGTCTTTCTGAAGTGTTCTTTTTAATAGGTCTGTCCTGTGTATGTATGGATTGGTATTTGTAGAGAGTATACCAGTGTTGCGGAATGCCAGGATTTTAAATACAAAGTATGCCTGTATAGTCTTGATTCCATCCCATGCTTCTTTCATCCACATCATTAACTTTCTGTCTCTTTGTCTCACCCTTGCACTTTTTCACCCCTTCTTTCTCTTTGTCACAGATTTCCTCTTTTCTCTTCATCCCACGTTCTCCCTTCTCAGTCTTTTGGTCTCTCTTACTATGGTCCATCTTACTCTGGTTCAAACTCTAGCCATAATAATTAAGTCCCAATCTCTAACAAGCATTTACAATGCAATGGTCTCGGCAATATTATAGGTAGAGCTATTGGTATTGCTCATTATTTTTTTATCATTTTTGTATCCCTAAATAAATGGCATTGTCATTTCTATTGGCATTAGCTTTTTTTTGCATATGTGATACCTATTGCATTAGCAGAGAGAGAGTGAGGTAGTGAGATAGAGAGAGTGAGGTATTGAAATAGAGAGTGAGGTAGTGAGAGAGAGTGAGGTAGATAGAGAGTGAGGTAGTGAGATAGAGAGTGAGGTGGATAGTTACCTGCATTACCTATAAGATTGTGTACAAATGTGTGGGGAAAGGAAAGTCGGGATAGGGTGTGGGAATAATAAGAAAGAAAAGCAAGTAAAAGGGTGGAAAGGAGGAAGAAAATGGAGTTTGTAAAGACAAAAGCAAAGAGAATGAAGTGCAATGGCGTAGAAGGGTGCCAGTGCCTTACTGCAAGCAAAGAAAAGGGATCCCCAGTACTATGGTTGGGAATTAAAAAGGAGCCATTACTATGGAGCAAGGGGCCCCCGTCACTCCTGGGCCCCGGGGCCAGTTTACAGTCTGCACCAATGATTTCCGATTACCGATGTATTGGTAAAGCAGAGAAGGTAGCGTGAAAACTGTGTGAGGGGACGTCAGTGACAGCAAAGTGAACGAGCATCGAGGTGTGTGGGGGAGGAGAGAGAGGAAAGAAATGTTGTATTGCGAGGTGCAGGAAAGGGGTTGAGTATGGGTAGTGTGAGGGGAAGGACGGAAGGTAGTGAGGGAAATGCGTTAAGAAGAAATGTGTTAGGAAAAAGTAGAGGGGAGGGAGACGGAGAAGTAAAGAAAAAAAGAGAGAGTGAGGTGTATGCGGGGCAAAATGAGATGAGGACAGAGGGAGAAGCGTGTCGGGAAATCAGGCCATTTCGAGATCTTAACAGCCATAAATAACCTACCCATATAGGGGCCCTTACGATGAAGAGAGGCCATGAGAAAGGCACGAGGCAGAACACGTTCATCACACACACCCCCACACACCTTCCCCGAAAAAGTGTGGGCCCGAGAGAGGCGCGAGACTCCTTTAACACAACACTAGGAGGCAACGGAGAGCGGGTGAAACGGACCAGCTCGGACAAGAGAGGCGCCCCGCTCTCTGACCAGAAGAGCCGAGGAGGACAAACAGAAGAAAAGAACCCCCATATCCCACCCGCAAAGTGCCCCATGAGCACCAAGAGATATGATAGGCACCAGGCATGATACTTCCATGACCAGATAGATACAGACTGGTATACGGCCCCTAGGCAGGAAACGGACCCAACACCCCTCCAACAGAGAGAAAGAGAGCAGTAAATCGGCGCGAAGCCCCCCTCCCCCACGGACAGAGTCGCTGGAAGTAGGGGCGCGGCTGGGGCTGCAGCACCCCTAGACTTGGGAACATTTCATAAAGATAATGGAAAACAGCAAAGCCATTCACTGCTCACGTCAGGCAGCACGAGCCGTTTGTTCAAATACACTGACAGTTAAATGGCAACAAGAGCTCTGCGAACCCCCGATACCGCTGCCCACCCCCTGCCATGTATGTCCACGTTCATGTTATTTGTCTTCAAATAAATAGCATTTGTTAAAAAGGTATTATCACTCTTGTGATCGGGTCAAGAGTGACGCAGTGAAAGGCGCCAACGTAAACAAATAAATCCCACTTAATTAAGGTTTACCAATATTGTAAATGTGCTTCTTTTGGCTGTTTTTATTGCAGATTGTGGTGGCAGGCAAGTTTCGAAATAGGAAAAAACACACACTCTCACAGAGAGCTGAAAAAAGAACAAGATGGCTTACCTTACTCGTGCACAACAGCAAGAAGATCCTCACGGCCAGACGATACATAAAAAATGGCGGATAGAAGCTTCCAAACTTTTTCTGATTCGGGGGCGTGTTCCTGCTGTTCGAAAAAGGGCGTGGCTAAAAAGTGGAAAGAACAGCAAGAAACACGCCCCCGAATCTGAAAAAGACGGAGCCTATTTGGAGGGACGGCTCTCTCCTCCAATGGCTGGCCTCCGTTTAGGAAGCCAGCCAATGGAGGAGAAGCAAAAAGAGAGGCGGGCTAAATAGCCACTCTAGGAAACATTAAATCTCGACTTCCGGTTCTGCCTTCGGCAGACCGGTAGTCCTCGACCTAAAAATGGTATTGTGCATAACAAGATAATGAAGGACAGTGATGGATAGCCACTACCTGGGAATCCATTTCAACCACAGGTGGAAGTACTCTCAGAATGTTCCTAATCTTTAGCGAAGGGCTCGATCTGCAAAGGAGTTCCCAAGAGATTTAACAGGATGGATGGACATGGGCGAACAACTAGAAAGTGGACGACGCCATTTAAAAGCAAAACTGAGGCGAGTCTCACAACTGCACCCCAAGATGTCTTCAAAAACATAACCCTAACCTGGATGTAATCAGTTCCAAGAGCATCCGGTCTCTTCTGTCGCTATGAACCTCAGCCCCCATTATAAGATCAAAGACCAAAGCTTTATTTAATATCTTAAAGTCAGGCCATATATTCTAAAATGTTGGATTGGTAAGAATATTTGAGAAGGTATACATACTCCTAAGAAGTTGATAATATGCTTACAATGCTGGAAAATAGAATTGCTCTGGTGGAGGATGTATGTACTGTGTTGTGTTCTGCAGAGTTGTAGGGCGTGCGGTCACCCGGCAGGGTGTCCTAGCGCTCAGCCGCGTGAGTCGAGGCACACCGAGGGTACAGTGGGACTACTCGAAACACCAGGCTCCAGCTTCTTGCGGAATTCAAGCAGCGAGGAGGGGGCTGTGATGTGTAGCGGTGGGTCCATCCAGGCTTCAGGAGTGAGCTAGGCACAAGGCTCGACCGCCAGACCGGGTTTTCTGTAGGCCTTTAGCTGCTTTTGGGGTTCAAGCAGTGAGGAGGGGGCTGTGAAGTGCAGCGGTGGGTCCATCCAGGCTTCAGGAGTGAGCTAGGTACAAGGCTCGACCACCAGACCGGGTTTTCTGTAGGTGTGGAATGGGTGCAAGTAGCACATGCATTCCAGGAAGCAAAAACACACCAGAGAAGAAAAGTGCAGAAGGCGTCATTACAGCGAGAGGTTAACCAATGGGGTCACCGCCTGGGATGGGCAGCTAGAGGCAGCCTCACTTGAATTCCAGCCTCGAAGGTCCGGATTCAGCACCTCTCTGCCGCTTCCCCAGGCTGCCTCTGGAAGCAAGGAGCTCAGAATTGGAGGTAAATGTCATTTATGGAGAGGAGGGTGGAACCGTTGGCCATACTCTGGGCTCTGGTTCGAATGACTGTACAAAGCGCCTTCCTCCAGAGAGCAGACTTCTGGGAGCACAGCTGTCGCACCGCAAGGCCGTCAACTGGAATCCGCTTCCGAGCCACTGCGAAGCGGATGAAAAGAAGATTATCTGTATTTATTTAATTAGCAATTAAACAATTAAATCTACTGTCTGCACAGCAGCTGCACCGTGGATTGCTCCACACGGATATCTTATAAAACGGGAGATAATTCGCTGTTAATTCTCGCGTCTTACGCCGAATAAACCCCGAATAATGATTCATTCTGCTGATTGTGTTTGTAGGGCGGTTGGCCCTCTGTATGTTTTTTACTTCCTTTTTATTTAAGCCCCTTACATCTTTTCATGATTCTCTGTATATTTTTAGTGCACCGCTGAAAAGGATTTTATAAATAGGAACTGTAAAGTTGTCCGTGCTCTTCTTTTAAGCAGCCAGGGTATAAAGAGTTTTTTTTTTTTTATGAAAGCAGGAGCGCGTGACGTCAACGGGATTATTCAGGGATGGTGAACACGGCACACTCGGTGCAGTCAGGCGTCCTCTTTCACGACTACTTTCCACGTGTGTTATCTTCCTTTGCATAAATACTTACTACCAGACCACTAACTGTAGTGTAACTATAGGTAGATATTACTCAATATTCAGCAGGGGGCCGGGTGGGGGGGGGGGTTACACTCAAAGCTCCGGCTGAACATTAAATCTTTATCACACCACCCCCTTTGACCTACGCTTACACTACTATTCCCCAGCTACCGTAGAGCCGAGGCCAGCCTCCGCCACAGACTCCATGTGCAGTGTCCGGGGGTAGTGAACCTGCACTCGCACCTACGATGGTGGTGGTGGTGTTGTACTGTACCCCGAGTCAACCTTCACACCACCTCCTTGGAGCTACGCCGACACTACTCTTCCAGAGCTACCGTAGAGCCGAGGCCAGCCTCCGCCACAGACTATGTGCAGTGTAATGGGGTAGTGAACCTGCACCCAGCCACACCTACGATGGTGATGGTGTACTGTACCCCGAGTCGACCTTCACCCCACCTCCTTGGAGCTACGCCGTCACTACTTTTCCCCAGCTACCGTAGAGCCGAGGCCATCCTCCGCCACAGACTCCATGTGCAGTGTCCTGGGGTAGTGAACCTGCATCCACGCCCACGATGGTGGTGGTGGTGTACTGTACTCCGAGTCAACCTTCACACCACCTCCTTTGACCTGCGCCGACACTACTCTTACACAGCTACCGTAGAGCCGGCTTGGTGTTTATTGCCGAGTGCACCTGGCGAATCTTTCACTGCAAACGGTAATAATGCACTTGTCTCTCCGGCCTTGCTCGGGTGCAGGGCCTCATCGTATACTGCTCTCCTCCCCCGTCGATCGTGCACCTTTTTCCTCTGCCCCCCTCCAGTGTTCTGTTTTGGGGCTCCTCGGCCACGCGCCGGCCTTAAATTGATGATGGATCCGCGCGTGTAGCGGTTCTGACAAGCAGCCTTCGCCATCTCCCGGCAGTGAGCATCATCCCACACTTGCTTGCATGGGGCATGAACACGGCGCCGGACGGATGGATCCTCACGGCAAGACAATAGGGAAAAAATGGCGGATGGAAGCTCCGAAACTTTTTCGGATTCGGGGGCGTGTTCCTGCTGTTCTAAAAGGGCGTGGCTAAAAAGTGGAAAGAACAGCAAGAAACACGCCCCCGAATCTGAAAAAGACGGAGCCTATTTGGAGGGACGGCTCTCTCCTCCAATGGCTGGCCTCCGTTTAGGAAGCCAGCCAATGGAGGAGAAGCAAAAAGAGAGGCGGGCTAAATAGCCACTCTAGGAAACATTAAATCTCGACTTCCGGTTCTGCCTTCGGCAGACCGGTAGTCCTCGACCTAAAAATGAGCATGCCCACCACCCCTCAACCACCAGCACAAATTAAGCAGTGTATGTAAAGCATGGTATGGAGATAATTGGGTAATATCACTTAGATTGTGATGCAATAGCGTGCCGAATATAAATATTATTGGGGTTTGTCACTTAGACTGAGATGCAAGAGCAGGCACATATTCAACAAGCATTTGCAATGCAATAGGTCTCACATTTGCGAGAGTTTGAGCTATTGGCATTGCAAATGACAATGCCTTTTATTTATGTATTTAGAACACCTGCAAGTAGATATTAAACACGCACTTTGTACTTATAGTCTTTGCTTATGAGAAGCGAGGCTGGAGGTAAGTGGGGCTTTTTTACTGCCAGCCTTGCTTTGCGTAAGCAACGACTGTAAGTACAAAGTGCGTGTTTAATCACTACTTGCAGGTTTTCAAAACACATAAATAAAAGGCATTGTCATTTACAATGCCAATAGCTCAAACTCTTGCAAATGCGAGACCTATTGCATTGCAAATGCTTGTTTTTTTGTGGTGTAAACTCGAAATTCTCTCTCAATAGACATAGGCTTTGATTAAACGGGCCCTGGAGGTTGGTGTGATATTTCACTCACCGGATAAGGTCGCCAGGACAAGACAGAGGTAAAAATGTATGTAAAATCCATAAACAATGCAAGAGTGTTCGGCAGCGATGGTTCCTCCTCAAGGGCGGAGGACCGTCGCCCCACCTGCTGCAAGCGCAGCAGGTAAATGTAAATTAATAAAATGGTCATTGCATTTAATTACATCTGTGCTGCCGGCCCATGCTGTTCTAGCAGGAGTGTGAGGGCGGGGGAGGGCTGATTCCTGCTGATTGGTGGCAGCAGCTAGATAGCTTGCCAAGCGTCAGGGTGCCACTGCGGAGTGGGCATGTCGGATTGGCCGGCTGATGGCCAGTCCGACATGCGCACTTCAGACCACACCAATCCCAGCGGGGCTAAACAGCTGGGGGATTGCAGGCACAGGCCCTTAGTTTCAAAGGTAGCTCTGGGTTAGCTTCCCCAACCAATCCTGGTGCTTCTTTCATGCGGAAAACAGCATGAGAGCAGCTCCAGGATTGGTTGGGCTTGCGTCAGTTTGTGTAGGAAGTCAACCAGCTTTCTTCCCTTTCCCTCCTATTCGAACTTCATGGCATTGGCTCATCTGGACGGCTGCTCACTCTCAGAACACAGAGAGTCAACACACCGTCACCCTCATGATCTCAAGAGTAGACAGACACCGGAAGGAAGGCAGCATCTCTAAGCTTTTCGGCAGCATGCCGCGTCCCACCACTTTCAAATGTGACCAGCCACTGCTGGTGTTTAGCACTCTGGGCAAAATACTCTTTTGTCACTGGAGCGCTCCTCATCCACATTGTTCTGATCTTCCCCAGTAAGTTGACTTCGCGTTGCACTGGTGCACTGATGCATCCTATCGAAGTACTGGTCACCGGAGATTGGAAACACCTGGCATGTTTCCCCAATTTGCAGACTTTGATGTGTCTCCTGAAGCTAAGACTGACCAGGAAGAAGGGTGGAGTGTTGGTGGAGACTGGATAATCCACTTGTGAAGAATTGGGCCGAGATTAACAAAGAATGTCATGTAATGCAGCACAGCACTCAAAAGTTGTGGTGCTGCATTGTCTGAGAGGAAGAAAACAGGAAAGCACCATATGTACTTAGACAATAGTGCAAAGGCATCTGTGTTATGTCTACTAGATTCACTGACATAATATCGAAACGAGAAATATTGTGCAACAGAAATATTGTGTCAAAAGTATCGCACACAAAATAGGGTTTTCTATACATATAAAGGTAAGTACAAAAATATTGAAAAAATATATAAGTAACAAACGAATATCGTTTTTTAAAATAGATACAGATAATAACTAAATCTTAAATATTTTAACATATAACATTAATATAATGGAAATTAAATATGATTAAGTGATATTTAAATATATATATAGATACTAATTTAAACAAACACACACATATGTCTGTTTGTATGTTTATATACACACTTAGGTGCCGATTCGGATCCTGGAGAAACCGGGTACGAACCGTCGGTCGGAGCGTTTTCTCCGTCCGACTCGTACCCGGGAAATAAACCTTACAAACATGGAAGTACGATTCCCACGGAAGCACCATTTCCATACGAATCGTAAAAAACATCGACCGACGAAAATATACATATGAATGTGATCCGGGAATGCTCCGACGTGACGTCGGGACGCATTCAGGCTGCGGTTCACGAACCAGGAAGTACGATCCGCACCGACGTCACCCCGCACGGATTATAATTTCCGGCTGCCAAAAACTGCCAGGTAATCAGGACGACGCGCACAAGGAGCACCTGTACGCGACGGACAGCCATGGACCCGAACCTACGTGTCATCCCAGCCCTCATAGCAGTCCACCTGCTCTACAGGCACCGACGCAGACGCCGCAGAAGGTCAGAATAACACCCAGGGGCAAAGGGGGGTGGCAGGGGCAGGACACATAACCCCCACACAAGTCACAAATTACACATGCCCTGGACATACCTGACCTGCAGGACCTGGTCACCTCGAGGGGGTGGGGGCGTGTCCAGCAACGCAAGCGTCCGCCACAACGGAAGTGGATGTTGACGCGAACCGGCAACACAACAATACCGGTACGTACCGTACCCAGGCCTTAAGAGCGTGGGTACGGGCCGTACCACGCCCACCACTACGTGACCCCAACAATGGCGGTACGGCCCGTACCCACGTACTAAAGGCCTGGGGACGGGCCGTACCAGCATTGTTGGGGTGATGTAGGGGTACGCGTGGTACGACCCGTACCCACGCTCTGAAGGCCTGGGTACGGTGCGTACCCCTACGGCACCCCATTGGGGGTCTGCACCGTACCCAGGCCCTCAGAGCGTTGGTATGGGTCATACCATGTGTACCCCCACATCACCCCAACAATGCTGGTACGGCCCGTACCCAGGCCATTAGAACGTGGGTACGGGCCGTACCACCATTGTTGGGCTGACGTAGTGGTGGGCGTGGTACGACTCGTACCCACGCTCTTAAGGCCTGGGTACGGTACGTACCCAGGCCTGCAAATCGTGGGTACGGGAATGTACGGAGCGTACCCCCACCCGTGTATGAATGGAGCGTACCCACACCCCACCAGTGTATGTACGGAGCGTACCCACACCCGTGTATGAATGGAGCGCACCCACACCCGTGTATGAATGGAGCGTACCCACACCTGTCACAGGTGGGGGTACACTCCGACCCGTGTATGAATGGAGCGTACCCACACCCCACCAGTGTATGTACGGAGCGTACCCACACCCATGTATGAATGGAGCGCACCCACACCCGTGTATGAATGGAGCGTACCCACACCCCACCAGTGTATGTACGGAGCGTACCCACACCCGTGTATGAATGGAGCGCACCCACACCCGTGTATGAATGGAGCATACCCACACCCCACCAGTGTATGTACGGAGCGTACCCACACCCGTGTATGAATGGAGCACACCCACACCCGTGTATGAATGAAGCGTACCCACACCCGTGTATGTCCCGATCGTACATGCCCAGACATAGGAGGGGTGTGTGCAGAGTCCTCCCAGCAGTGCCCAGACACAGGAGGGGTGTGTGCAGAGTCCTCCCAGCAGTGCCCAGACACAGGAGGGGTGTGTGCAGAGTCCTCCCAGCAGTGCCCAGACACCGGAGGGGTGTGTGCAGAGTCCTCCCAGCAGTGCCCAGACATAGGAGGGGTGTGTGCCTATCACTCCCAGCAGTGCCCAGACATAGGAAGGGTGTGTGCAGAGTCCTCCCAGCAGTGCCCAGACACAGGAGGGGTGTGTGCAGAGTCCTCCCAGCAGTGCCCAGACACAAGAGGGGTGTGTGCAGAGTCCTCCCAGCAGTGCCCAGACACAGGAGGGGTGTGTGCCTATCACTCCCAGCAGTGCCCAGACATAGGAAGGGTGTGTGCAGAGTCCTCCCAGCAGTGCCCAGACACAGGAGGGGTGTGTGCCTATCACTCCCAGCAGTGCCCAGACATAGGAAGGGTGTGTGCAAAGTCCTCCCAGCAGTGCCCAGACACAGGAGGGGTGTGTGCAGAGTCCTCCCAGCAGTGCCCAGACACAGGAGGGGTGTGTGCAGAGTCCTCCCAGCAGTGCCCATACACAGGAGGGGTGTGTGCAGAGTCCTCCCAGCAGTGCCCAGACATAGGAGGGGTGTGTGCCTATCACTCCCAGCAGTGCCCAGACACAGGAGAGGTGTGTGCAGAGTCCTCCCAGCAGTGCCCAGACACAGGAGGGGTGTGTGCCTATCACTCCCAGCAGTGCCCAGACACAGGAGGGGTGTGTGCCTATCACTCCCAGCAGTGCCCAGACATAGGAAGGGTGTGTGCAGAGTCCTCCCAGCAGTGCCCAGACACAGGAGGGGTGTGTGCAGAGTCCTCCCAGCAGTGCCCAGACACAGGAGGGGTGTGTGCAGAGTCCTCCCAGCAGTGCACAGACACAGGACGGGTGTGTGCAGAGTCCTCCCAGCAGTGCCCAGACATAGGAGGGGTGTGTGCCTATCACTCCCAGCAGTGCCCAGACACAGGAGGGGTGTGTGCAGAGTCCTCCCAGCAGTGCCCAGACACAGGAGGGGTGTGTGCAGAGTCCTCCCAGCAGTGCCCAGACATAGGAGGGGTGTGTGCCTATCACTCCCAGCAGTGCCCAGACACAGGAGGGGTGTGTGCAGAGTCCTCCCAGCAGTGCCCAGACATAGGAGGGGTGTGTGCAGAGTCCTGCCAGCAGTGCCCAGACACAGGAGGGGTGTGTGCAGAGTCCTTCCAGCAGTGCCCAGACACAGGAGGGGTGTGTGCAGAGTCCTCCCAGCAGTGCCCAGACACAGGAGGGGTGTGTGCAGAGTCCTCCCAGCAGTGCCCAGACATAGGAGGGGTGTGTGCCTATCACTCCCAGCAGTGCCCAGACACAGGAGGGGTGTGTGCAGAGTCCTCCCAGCAGTGCCCAGACATAGGAGTGGTGTGTGCAGAGTCCTCCCAGCAGTGCCCAGACACAGGAGGGGTGGGTGCAGAGTCCCCCCAGCTGTGCCCATGGAAAGAAAGGGGTTGAGTACACACAGATACAATGGCCACAATTGTCAGTCAGGTGCTCAAAGACCCAGCAGAACACGAAACACATGTGTGCGAGGCTGGGAGTACACACATGCATGGTGCGGAAAAGGGAACATGTACACATGAAGTCTTGTCAATATACTCCAGTCACAAGTACAGTGACCCCCAAGGATGACACAAATGATGCAGGTGGAGACCTTGGCCAGCATGCATGGCCAAAGTTGAAGGGGTCCGTCACACACCCAGCAAATGTAGACACAGCACTGCACAAATGTCTTCACAACACCCTGCAGGGAAGATGTCAGGGTCCACAGAGGAAGGTACACACCTTGGGACAATGTCACCATGCAGTAACAGCTTACATGAGCAAAGTTTGATAGTAAATACCGTGTGATGGCACACAGATAACAGGGTCCACCCCACGAACAGCACACTACAACATATCCCAGACACCTAACACATAATCGCCACCACAAATCATGGAGCAGCACCACCAACAGCAATGCCAGAAAAGCAGTAGTGTGCCAAGGAAAATAAAATCGCTTTATTCAGCAATGTTCTAAAAAGAATAGTATGAAGAGTTCCATATTTACAAGGCCCATAGGGCAGTCCATAGTTCCAATCCAGGTGGGGGACACATTGGGATGCGTGTCCCCTAGCTTGCCTGCACAGTTCAGACTACCTTGTCATCCACAGTGGGGGGGGGCATCATATGGGGGGAAAGGACCAGGCACCGCAGGGACAGGAGGGGCAAGGGAAGGTGTTGTGGGTGCAGGGACGGACGACTCCAACACAGGGGGTGGGGCAACGCCAAAGGTAGATTCGAGCACAGCGCTGCACACTACTGCCAGGTCGACCAGCGTCTCCCCTGCACCCGAAGGAACCACAGGCCCCAAGGAGGGGGGGGGTCGCAGGGATGGGTCGCAGCACTACCGGGGGAGGGTGTGGACAGGGGGGGACTCAACCACCCTGACCGGGGACTCCTTTGACCGCTTGCGGGGTGGTGTCACTTTGGGGCTCAGGGACAGAGCGGCCATGGAGTCTTTGGTGGAATCCTGGCCAGGAGAGCTGAGGGGAGTGGATTTGGAGGGTGGTGGTCGTGAGGAATGTGGACTCCCACTCTGGCTGCGTGTCTTCCGTTTCCCCCCGACCCAGTGGGTGTGCCTACTTCATCCTGTGCGTGCGTGCCAGGAGGTGTGCGCTTTGCCTTCCCTGGTGGTGTGGTGCCTGTGTCTGGTGGTGTGTGTGCATGGGGACGTCTGGGTGTGCTTTGGACAGGCATGGGAGTGGGAAGTGTGGATGGTTCAGGGGTAGGGGGGGATGTAGCACTGCAGGAGACGCACTGCTGCAGTCAGTGTCGCGTCTATGGACCTCAGCAAGTTGCGTTGGTCAGACTGCGCAGCTGAATTGCCCTCCATGTATGCCTCCATCTGGTTGAGCACTCGGCTGTGGCCATGGAGGACATTAAGCATCGCAGTCTGACCAACCTGCAACTGCCGCAGGATGTCCACAGACTCGGCATTGGTGGCAGCAGTGGAGACAGGGGCAGGGGGTGCGGTGCCTGTCAAGAAGGAGACACGTGGTGACCTAGCACGGCGGGAAGGGACACGAGCAAGTGGGAGGCCGGTGATCGGAATGGAGGGGGCGGGTAGTGATGGAGTGCTGGTGTCAGCTGTGGGAGCAGCATCCGCCCCCTCGGAGTGCTCAGCCTCGGACCCGTCTGCGTCATAGTTGGTGGTGGTTTGACTGGACAGGTCCTCCGCTGCACTCCCGTCGGCCTCCGTGCCACTCGATGTGCCAGACAACTCAGCACTGCTGGCACTGGTGCTCGCTCACTCCTCACGGTCCGTGCCAGTGTCTCCCTCGTAGTCCCCCGACGATGCTGTGGGCAAGGTGAAGAGACAGGAGAAATCAGACACCTGTATACATATGTCACATGAGGCAACTCTACATAGGTCACAGTGCATAGCCTGAAAAGCAACAAGAGTAACATCTACAATACAAGGTACATATGTAGTCCCTGCAACACACAGTTTGTTGGCCCACCATGCCACTGTTAAAATATGGAGAGCATGACACAATAGCAAATAACTTGATATCAAATTGTACAGAGGAGCCAGGCTCTGGGGACAATCTAGCACAGCATCTGCGACACACAGCGTAGCCAAGAAAGGGATGAGCAGGAACCATGTCTATCAACTCTTGGGACATGTTGCAAAGGTAATACTGAAAACCATGGCCAACATGACTGGGGCACTGCACCTTGAGTGTTTGGCCACACAAACATCACACACTGGCCAGACCGAGCAAGGAGACTTCAGGTTTGGACATGTAGGCCTTGCCCGCACCAACCCCCCCCCACACCTGAGACAATGTGATTGAGACAGAGGAAGTACTTACACCTCTCAGTCTGGGATGAAAACACATGGCCTGCAATTAATCCTGATCGCACACAAACTACCCCTGGTGCGCCTGTCCGCATACATCACTGACAAACAACCAGAATCAGATAGTTGTACCAAGACACACAGGCACTGGCCCCTGTGAGTATGCACCAGCTAAATTAGGTCATCCTGTACAGTGGACACATGTAGCACAGTTTACGTGAATACAAATGAGGCCAGGGTACTATGCCACAGGGCCCAAACTATGCTGAAGACACAGAGAATGTCCACATTGTCTGATGACACACATGATACCTAGGAAAAGGTGCCCCAGGGGACTGTAGTGGCCACACTACTCCATGACCCTGGATGGATATGACTGGAACACAAGCCACCATCCCTGCACTATGCATATCTCACACTCAAGCACATCATGTCAGAGGGCACAACATTCGACATGCAGGCAGTAAGGCAGTACACATGAAACACACACTCCCATGTCAGGACTCAGCATCAGTGCCAACTAACATGGACCCCACAATGACAGAACTGGCCAGGGCACAGGCAAGGTCCCAAAACCTGTTACACACCACCCCCACACATGATGCTGCAAGCATTGGGCACTTGGAGTAACTGCCAGCCTAGATGACCTTGTGCAAGAGTGACTACACACAGACCAGGGAACACATGGCAAGGAGGGGAAGGGAGGAAGAACAGCACCGCTTTACTTTGGGGAACAGGATATGCACTGCACATTAAAACCCTGGCAGTGTATCCATGCAACTGCGCACTTCCAAAAGCTGGTCACACACAACAAACACACATGTACCTACCCCCTTCCTGCTGCTGCTTCTCCGCTAGGCGCCTATCCAAGTCAGGGAAGACCACCGCCAGCACACGCTTCTGGATGTGGGTCAGACGCCGGCGCCCACGGTTTTTGTGGCTCACAGGTGAGTCCCCCAGCAGGACCCGTGCGATCCTCCGCGTCCAGCACCGGATGTCCTGCCAGCGTTTCCTCACCTGGGCTAGGCGCCGCTTCCGACCATCCGTCCTCCTCACGGCACTGACGGCTTGCTTCCAGATCTCCCCCTTGGCACAGACGCCTACCTGTGAGGATGCAAAAGTGACAATACATCAATCCACCTTATCAATGATACAGAGACACACATATTACAAATCATGCATGTTAGAACTGGCCATAGTATGCAGCCAACTCATTGCACCTTTGTCATAGTGACATCATCCTCCTGGGAATGGGCAAATGCAGTAGGTGCCATTGAAAGTACACAGGTGGCATGAGGGGTGCAACACAATCAATGATGCAGGCTCACACTGTGCATCCCAAGCTACAACAGGAATCTGAACAGTACCCCTAAGCAGTCACATGCCCTAGCCCACTTACGCTACCTCAGCAGAGTACACAGACACACACAGGCCCTGAACAATCACCTGGCATTGGCAACTGCCGCTACAAACCTCACTCTGCACATGTGCCACTAGACTGGGGGTGTCACAGATGTGGGGCTGTCTCAGCACGGCAGACATCCAGCACAGCTCCCTGCTCACATCAGATGGGCAGGGTGTATCCATCCCACATGCAGCTGGGGTACAACACTCCACATATGCACACACCCACATGACAGGGGACTCACACACACACACCAATGTCCATGGGACGACCACATCATTTCGACACTCTCACCACAGGTACACTCAACAGACACACATCTGTGGGTCCTGGCACCTGTCACCCTGGGGGGAGCACAGACTCACATCAGGACTGTAGAAATAACATTTCCAGGAGGATTAGGCAGTCCGAAAGCGGCATGCACCATGCAGTGATCGTCACAGTAAGCACCATGCTAGTGCGTTGTGCACACAGGAACTACAGCATGCACTGCGTGGGAGACATGAGCCCTTCCCCCCCCTGGGAACCACTATGAAGAACCCTGCATGTCTGTCACACCTGGACACAATGCCAGAAGTCACAGTCACAAAAAGGGGCACAGTTTAAGCTAGTGGAGTCTGCACTCACCTGCTCCCCTGGTCGACCATACAGCATGGTGTACTGTGGGAGGATCACATCCACCAACGCCATATTCTCCTCCATGGTGAATGGCTGGGCCCTCTCCACAGACCTGGACATGGTGCCAGAGGAATGACAAGCAGCAGCAGTGTTGTGGAATGAAAGGATGTGCAGGCAAGTGCTCTCTCAAGGGACCTGGCTGCCTTATATCTTCCTTGCTGGCCTGTTTCATTTACAGGAGTACAGAGTGATTGGCTCAGTCACATTTCCATCCTACGTGTCCTCCAATCATTTTAAAACTAACCCAGTGACAGGCTTTGCATGGTTTTAAAATTGAGCATGATGTAATGTCAACAACCACATTGCAACAAAGTATATTGTCTCCAACCGACTTCTGCTGGCCACATGATGCAAAATTCAAACCTGAAACTCAGTCTCCATGACAACCAGCATGCATTTAGGCCCCTATACTTGTCCCTCATGTGTCCCCTATGTCAATCCTATGTCACAACACAGGTACGGTGCGTTCCACAGCCCTAGGGCACCCCAAATGCATTGCAACGGACCGTACACGCGTGTGTACGGTCCCTATCACTATGGTGGTGCTGGCGTATGCGTACGCCATAGTGATACGGACCGTACACGCGTGTGTACGGTCCCTATCACTATGGTGGTGCTGGCGTATGCGTACGCCATAGTGATAGGGACCGACCCTACACACGCGTGTGTACGGTCCGGACTACTATGGCGTACACGTACGCGAGCACCCCCATAGTGATAGGGAGCGACCGTACACACACGTGTGTACGGTCCCTATCACTATGGGGGTGCTCGCGTACATGTACACCATAGTAGTCCGGACCGTACACACGCGTGTGTACGGTCCCTATCACTATGGCGTATGCATACGCCAGCACCACCATAGTGATAGGGGACCGTACACACGCGTGTATGGTCCCTATCACTATGGCGTACGCATACGCCAGCACCACCATAGTGATAGGGACCGTACACACGCGTATACGGTCCGTATCACTATGGCGTACGTAAATGCCAGCACCACCATAGTGATAGGGACCCCACACACGCCCTTGGAGCATATGTACGGTGGGATTCACACCTGACAGTGGTGACAGGCGGCACACAGGAATGAATTGAGCTGTCATACATGGCCAAGGCTGGACATCAAGGCATTGTCTGTGCAGTACTACATGTGTCAGGCACAGGTGGGTCAGGCTGTGATGTGGCACCATACTCCTGAGGTGTGAAGCTAATTACAGTATGATGAGCTGTGTACACATGTCACGTGTGATGGTGCCCTATGTGCCACACATCCCCTTCACTCCTTTGACATGTGTGCATGTAGTACTGACTTGGTGGGCCATGCATCACTGGCATGGCACAGTCACCGACACCCGCAAATGTCCCCTGATGCCAGGTACACGGAATGTTACCCCTGACAAGTGAATGCCCGCGTTGCACGCTGTAGACATGTCATGTGTGTGTCATGTGTTCCCATAGGTTTGCTGTAGGTGTTTGGTCAAATGCATCTGCAGGTGCTGCAACCAACATGTGTCTGTGTGTAGATGGGCATGGCACACTGTTACGCACACCAGCACACATGTGTAATCCGACGTTAGGTGTGTATGTATGCATCGACACGGCGTTCCAAAACAAGGACATATCTGCATACTCTCAATGTATGTGTGATCAGTCTTGACATGTAATCCTTCATGGCAAGGTGTGTGGTCTGCCCTTATTCTATGACAAGTGACCTGTGCCTCTAGTGTTCCGCATCCTGTCTGTACCATAAACATTTGGATGTCTGTAACTCCTGTAATGCGTCTGCCTGCTCACTTACACTGGCCCACATCTAGTTTCATGGCATGGCATATTGAGGTTGAGAATCAACGTTTGTAGCTGGCTCTTGGTAGGAGTATCACATGCCTGGCATATGTGTCCAGGGCATATTGCACAGACCTGACTCTGTATGTAGCATATGTGTATTGCCTGTTGAGCATGTGCTCTGTACATTGACATTGGTGGTGTACTGTACTCACTCTTCGTTGTCCCTTCTAATTCACTGCAGGGCTCCGCCTCTCCTTCGACCAATTCCGGACTTGGCTGACATGCGGGAAAATGACTGTATACGCCGCTACCGCTTCCCCCAACGCTTGATTGAGGACCTGACAACACGGCTGGCACCACACCTCCAACCGCTACACAGGTATCCTACTGCACTGACACCCAAGTTGAAGGTGATGGCAGCCCTACATTTCTTGGCCACGGGTACCTTTCAACATACCATTGCCCATGTCGGTGGCATGTCCCAAACCATGTTCAGCCGTGTTCTGCATGATTTTTCAGAGGCCATGTTGGAGCACCTGGATGAGTTCATTAAACTCCCAACTCCTGAGCAGTTGACAGCTGTCAAGCGTGAGTTCTATGCCCTGGGAGGGATGCCCCATGTCATTGGGTCCATAGATGGAACACATGTGGCTTTGGTACCACCACAGGCACAGGAGGTAGCCTTCCGTAACCGCAAGCATTACCACTCCATTAATGCCCTTGCGGTGTGTCTTGCCAACATGGTGATTTCACATGTCTGTGCTCGTTTTCCAGGATCAGCACACGATGCGTACATCATGAGGCGTAGCAGGGTGCCTGAAATGATGCTGCAGCTGCGCAACGAACGAGCATGTATTGTTGGTGGGTATACTCTGGCAGTCCTGTATTTAACGTCATCTTCCTGTCTTACTGCTTCTCCTGACCCACTCTTGTCCATGATGTTTCCATGTAGGGGACGCTGGCTATCCCAACATGCCATGGCTGATCACGCCTCTCCACAACCCCAGCACGGCTGCCGATCACCGCTACAACAACGCCCATGGGCGGACCAGGCGAGTGATAGAGAGGACGTTTGGCCTCCTGAAGAGCCGATTCCGTTGCCTCCACAAGACCGGTGGCGCACTCCCTTATGCACCGGTGAAGGTCTACAAGATATTCTTCGTGTGCTGCATGCTGCACAACATGGCAGTGGAGAAAGCTGTGCCACTCATCCTGGATCCAGATGACCAGGACCATCCACCCGTGGAGGATGAAGGGCTTGGTCACGAGGCAAGTGATGTGGAGGAGGAGGAGGCAGTAGAGGACATGCGGAGTCGGCTCATACGCGACTTCTTTGCTTAGTGGTGAGTTCCAGTGTCTGAGTGTGCACGCATTGGGCTGTGTGTGGCAAGTGTTGCAGTGTGTGTGTCCATCTGCATGTCTTCCAAGTGAGTCAGAGGTGTGTTTGGATGTATCACTCGAGTGATGGGGCAATAGAAGAATGTTTTTCCAGAGTCATCATTGTCACCTAGCATGTTGACAACCTAATACGTGTCGAGTACATGCACATGCATGCGGATGTGCTTCTTTTGGCTGACTTCTGGTGTGTCTCCCATCCACAGGTACTTGCACATGCTGTCTGCTGGTGGCATTGTTGTGCTCCTGCTATTCCTCATGAACACAGCAACATGTGCTGAATCAGCGTTACATGCACGGACAAGTTCGAAAATCTCCTTCGGGTAAGGGATGCAGCACGGCTTTTTGGGAGTGGTATTTGTTTTGAATGTGTGTGCACTGCTCCTGTTCATGTTTGGATACTTTACATACATGTAGAATCACCATGGGGCACATGACATGGAGCAGAATTCACCTGAATTGATGGTCAGACTTGGTGACAGTCATCTGTAATGGGATTGTGGATTGTGATGGAGCCATCAATGTGTGTAACACTACCCTCGGAAACATACGGGTTGCACCGGGTTGACATGGTGTGTGAATTCCCCATTAGGGGCCCAATGGTGTATAGCAGCCTCTCCGTGAGCAGCAGGGGGTGTTTAGCTGTAACCCGTCACTTGTGTGCCAGTGCCATGGATTTCCAGCATCTGTGGTGGTAAGGGGGGTGCCAGTGTTGGTCCCACGTGTTCATCCACATGACCTGTGTATGTGTTGACAGAGTTGCATTAGCATTCCGACACACATGAGTAATAAAGGTGTCCCTCTGCCTCCAAGGTGCCTCATCTCTGTCAATGGTGGTCTGTTGCCACTGTGCATCCGGCATGTCTGGCATTGTTCTCAGAGATGGTGCATCTGAGTCTATGTGTAGAGTAGCAGGATGCAAGCTGTTTGTCAGGGATTAGATTCTGTATTGTGCATGATGTCCATGGCTGTGTAGGTATTGTGGCATGTCAGTCTCCAGGACGGCCACTGTGCTGCATGTGAATCCATTGTGTGTGTGTGTGCCATGTTGAACCAGACATTCCTTCCTTGACATACACCTTTTGCATAGTTCCTTCCTGAGATCCTTGTCTTTGTGTGCTACTTGTGGCATTGTTTCCTTGACATGGCGCATGCTGCTGCAGGCCCTGCAGCAAGGGCACCCAGTGTCCACGCAAACGAGCTGGTGTTCATCATGGATTGCTTGCTGACATGTGCTAAGCTGATCAGCAGCATCTGTGCCTCATGCGGCAGCACACTCTGCATTATGCACAAGATCCCCAGTTCCAACCACCTCAAGGCAAGAGGAAGACCATCCCCCAGGTCAACTACGACATCCGTGTCTAATCCTACCCTGCACTCTACGGACATGTGCGTTAGAAATCCCATGATACTTGTCCACATCCAGGGTGCATCTGCACAGCTCCGCTACTACATCCGGCGACCTGGCCACATCAATGTCAAACAGAGATGGGGGGAGTGGATCACTGCCAGCTGCAGGATGACCTTCTCAATCCATGCACACACTCAGGATGCAGCCCACAAGCACAACACAACCTTGTGGCACTGTGATCCAACACCCAATTGTGCCATCTCCATGCATCCAACCTTGGCTGGCCCACCATTCTCCACATCCACCTGACTCAAGCATGCAGGACATGGTTCTGCCACGTGTCTACACATACCTGGGACTCCCACCCCAGGACACTCCACATGATCCCTGACCTCTGCGCATGACTGTTGCTCTTCTAAATAGGTCTGTAGGCACAGTTGTGCGGGCACCCCCTCAGCTGGTTGGGCCCATCACGGGTGAGTATGGTGCTCCATGTCTGTCTTGGATGGTACATTGTGACCCATGTGTGTCCTGTGCCAGACTCAGACCCCAGGGTATGGATGTTTGGAGTTACTTCAGAAATCAGGCATGGTTTGACTTTACAACACACACATGTAGTGGAATAATGCAAATTGACGGTATCATCTTGTGATTGTGATTAATTTTATTAGTGCTGGGGTACGTGTTTGGGGGGGTGACAAGAGGTGCTTGGCGGGAGTGTAGAATCCAAAGTTCACAGGGGGAGTTGGTGTCCTTGCCATTGAAAGTCATCAGAGTCTGTGCCACAGTCTTTGTCAACATTGGTCAGACACTGACCAGCAAGGCCATGTGGCAGAGAATGTCCTTTGCTGCTGTGCTGCTGTTGGGCCAGAGGGCCAGGTGCCAGGCCAGGTGACCTGGGAGATGGTGATGATCCGCTGACTCTCACGGTCTTTTTCGTGGACGACCCACCTTCCTGCGGGGACCCTCAGAAGCAGCCCTTGACGGTGCTAGGGACGCTCCGTCAGATGAATCCTCCTCATCCTCCCTCCCTGTTTCTGGTGCTGCTCTACGCCTGGTGGCACAGGGAGAGTTTGCCAGGCTTTGGGCGATCTGACGGAGTGATTGGCTCACGTCCCTGTGCACCGCCAAGAGCTCTGCCAGTCTTGCCTCCATCCTGGCATGATGCTCGACCTGCAGGGTCTTCATCTCATTGAGGGTCCCCACTACCTGGTCGATGCCTCTGGAGTCACGTCGGTATGTGTCCAGGATGTTTCTGACGTGTGACATAGCCGGGTCCTGAGCCAACTGGGCAGGTTCGCGACTCCGCCGTCCTCCACTCCCACCACCCCTGCCCACTTGCGCCTGGCCTGCCGTTGTGGGCACATCGGGTCTCCGGGACCCCTGAGGGATGGCATTTGCGGTGTCGCCTGCCTCCTCCTGGGTGCCCGGAGAACCTTGTCCCTCCTGGACAGACTGGCTGTGTTGTTGTGTGCGGGCAGGGCTCCTGGGTGTCTCCTGGGATGTGGCAGGAGTGGGGGTGGTGGTTGGCACAGTTGTACCTGACGCAGGTGCTGCAGGTGGTTGGACACCAGAGGGGCCAGGTTGGTCTGGGTCATCCACGGAGTGGTGAGAGTCGTCGCTGCCGGTGGGGTCCTCTTCACGCAGAGCCTGGTCCTGTGAGTCTTCCCCCCCAGTGTTGGGGGGAGATTGACAACGTTGACCTGTGTGTGAGAGAGACAGTGTTAATTGTGTTACATGCGACATCCATGTTTCATTCATTTTTGATTTGGCACAGTTCCACTGGGTGGTTGGATTTGGCTAGCATTCCTCTGACAGTGCACTTGTGCATGGGTATGTCCCTTGGCCACAGCTTTCGACACTTTACCTATGTGTGACACAATCTTAGTTGATGCATCTTTTGGGAACGCAGTCAGCAGTGTAGTGAGCGGGCGTAGCAAGCCATGCAGAGCCGCCTTACGTGTTGCACTGTACGTGGCCAAATGTTGTTTTTTCCATGCTATTTGAGAATGCAGGTAGGTAACTTAACAATTTGTGACAGGGTTCTGACAAACACAGTGGGTGGGTATACTGGGTGTAAGGTTCTGTTTGGGCCTGCAGCACGGATGTACTCGTGCACAGATTGACACATGGCCTAGTGTTCATCAAAGGATGAAGGGGGGGTTCACGCACTGCAAAACCTTGTCTACATGCACACAGTCCACCTGCTGACGAGCGGACATGGCCACACCACCCAAGGGTGATTTGGTCTCCCTCTGTCTCCCTTTCTCCCTCCCTCTGTCAGCCTCCTCCCTCTGTCCATCTCCCTTTCTCCCTCCCTCTGTCAGCCTCCTCCCTCTGTCCGTCTCCCTTTGTCCCTCCCTCTGTCAGCCTCCTCCCTCTATCCGTCTCCCTTTCTCCCGCCCTCTGTCAGCCTCCTCCCTCTGTCCGTCTCCCTCTATCTCCCTTTCTCCCTCCCAATATCAGCCTCCTCCCTCTGTCCATCTCCCTCTATCTCCCTTTCTCCCTCCCTCTGTCAGCCTCCTCCCTCTGTCCGTCTCCCTCTATCTCCCTTTCTCCCTCCCTCTATCAGCCTCCTCCCTCTGTCCGTCTCCCCTTCTCCCTCCCTCTGTCAGCCTCCTCCCTCCCTCTGTCTGTCTCCCTGTGTCCACCTCTGTCTCTGTCCCTCTCTCTGCCCCTCTCCTTCCCTCTGTGTGTCACCCTCTGTCACCTCAGCCCAGCTTCCTGGGCACACACAGTTTGCAGGTCTTGCAAAGGCCATTGGCTTGTTCATGTGGGTTTGTTTCTTCTCTGCCGGCACCCATTGGGCGGAGTGTCTGAGTCAGCGCTGCTGCTGTGGCGGTGTGTGCTGACACTCTTTCAGTGTGATGCGTCTTCATTAGCTGCTGTTATGTGCAAATTGTGCCTTCATACCCATGTGGTCCTGCAACGCGGCCACCATTAGCAGGCAAAACAGTACTGTGTGGGGACACACTGTTTGTATGGCTGTGCCCTAAGCCATATGGGCTGAGGGCATTGTTGTGTGCTTCAGAGTTGCTCAATGTTAGTTTTGAGGCCCACCCTCCTGACATCGGGGACATCCTGTCTTGTGTTGGTGTTTTGTGTGGCCTGTGACTTGGCATGGCCTTGCTTGGGGCATGGGGCATGGAGGCGCTAGTGGCATGTGTGTGTTTTTGGAGTGTGCTTGTGTCCGGTGCTGGCTTTGGGGGGGTTGCGTGCATGATTGGTATTTGGGTTGTATATGGCGTTCCCCACATGTGAGGTGAATTGTTTGTGTACTCACCAGGCTCTCGGACTCCTTCTAGTCTGTCTACTCCCAACGGCGGCAGCGTGGCCATCACCTTCTCCTCCCAGGGATGCTAGTGTACCGGTCTGCGGGCCGGACCTCCTCCAGTGATGTTGGCCTGGTTGTGGTCGTCCGTCATTTTGTGGCGGACCGTCCTCCGCAGATCGTACCACTTGGCTTGGCACTCATGCCTGGTCCTTCTGGTGGCCCCAACAGCATTCACGGAATTGACTATCCTCTCCCACATGGCAGATTTTTCGGATATGCTGGTCCGTCTGACCAATGTTCCAAAGAGCTGTGGCTCGACTCTGATGATTTCGTCGACAAGGGCCTCCAGCTCGTCCTTTGTGAACTTTGGATTCTTGTTGGTGGGCATGGTGTGGGGTGTGGGTGTGGATGGTTGTGGGGGTGTGGGTGTGGATGGTTGTGGGTGTGTGGGTGTGTGTGTGTGAATGTGATGAGGGTGTGTTTGTGATGGTGGTTGTGTGAAGGAGTGCAAGTGTAAGGTGTATTGATGGTTGAAGTATGGTGCAGTGCGTTGTCTCTGGGGTCTGGCAGCAGTGGATCTGTTGCAAAGGATCATGGTTTGTGTGTGTTGGGCCTTTTTATTGGTCCATTTGTGGGTGTGGCTGTGTTTGAACTTTGGGTGGGTGTGTTATAAGGAGTGGTAGTGGTTTGGGCCTCTGTTTATCTGTTTGTCAGTTGCAGGTCAGTGTATAGGATGTATTTGGCCTTGTTGGATATGTTTTGTGGTGTTGTGTGCCTCGAATTGACTCTCCTTGTGTCTTTTTGGTTTGTCCTGGTTCAGTAGGAGTGTTTTTAGCGTCTGTACGGTGCGTACATGGGCCATGTTATTGTACAGTGCTGTCCTTTGCTATGGCTTAGTATGACTCGTACATGCTCGATGTTGGGTGAGGGTGCTGGTGTGTGGGCCTGGGGTAGGGTGCGTACGAACACGGGCAGGGTGTTGGTCCACACCGTCCATCGGTGGCGGTGTTTCGCACTGTACATACAGGTGGAACTGGGTGTAGGGTCCGTACATACACGGGTGGGGAGTTGGTACGCTCCATGCATACACGGGTGGGGGTACGGTCCGTACATACACGGGTGGGATGGGGGTACGTTCCATACATACATGGGTGGGGGTACGGTCCGTATATACACGGGTGGGGAGTTGGTACGCTCCATGCATACACGGGTGGGGGTACGGTCCGTACATACACGGGTGGGGTGGGGGTACGGTCCGTACATACACGGGTGGGGTGGGGATACGGTCCGTACATACACTGGTGGGGTGTTGGTACGCTCCATTCATACACGTGTGGAGGTACGGTCCGTACATACACGGGTGGGGAGTTGGTACGCTCCATGCATACACGGTGGGGGTACGGTCCGTACATACACGGGTGGGGTGGGGGTACGGTCCGTACATACACGGGTGGGGAGTTGGTACGCTCCATGCATACACGGGTGGGGGTACGGTCCATACATGCAGGGGGGGCTGGGGGTACGGTCCGTACATACACGGGTGGGGAGTTGGTATGCTCCATGCATACACGGGTGGGGGTACTGTCCGTACATACACGGGTGGCGTGGGGGTACGGTCCGTACATACACTGGTGGGGTGTTGGTATGCTCCATTCATACACGGGTGGGGGTACGGTCCGTACATACACGGGTGGGGAGTTGGTACGCTCCATGCATACACGGGTGGGGGTATGGTCTGTACATACACGGGTGGGGTGGGGGTACGGTCCGTACATACACGGGTGGGGAGTTGGTACGCTCCATGCATACACAGGTGGGGGTACGGTCCGTACATTCAGGGGGGGCTGGGGGTACGGTCCGTACATACACGGGTGGGGAGTTGGTACGCTCCATGCATACACGGGTGGGGGTACGGTCCGTACATACACGGGTGGGGTGGGGGTACGGTCCGTACATACACGGGTGGGGAGTTGGTACGCTCCATGCATACACGGGTGGGGGTACGGTCCGTACATACACGGGGGGGGTACGCTCCATACATACACTGGTGGGGTGGGGGTACGGTCCATACATACACTGGTGGGGTGGGGGTACGGTCCGTACATACATGGGTGGGGTGTGGGTACGCTCCGTACATACACGGGTGGGGAGTTGGTACGCTCCATGCATACATGGGTGGGGGTATGCTCCATGCATACACTGGTGGGGGTTCGGCACGTACATCCGCGGCCGGGGGGCGTTTTGCGCGTACATGCGGGGTCTGTGGTGGGGTGTTCGGCGCGTATGCGGGCACGTGTCTCCATGGTTGCTATGGGAGTTCGGTCCGTACGGTGTTTTTTCCATACAGTTGTGAAATCGACAGGACGGGAGTGATCGTACTTGCGCGGTCGGACTTCATGTTTCCGATTCGTATGGTAAATCGTCCGGGGATGTGTCAGACACAATTTCCGACCCGAGGACGTGTGGGGAAATTTTCCCGATGTGATTCGTATGGACTTTTTCCCATGCGAATCGTACTTGGCAGTTTGTACGCTACTTGTACGATTCGGACGGAAAAAAGTCCAGATTCAATTCGGACGGGGGAAATTTTTCCAGGATCCGAATCGGCACCATATTGTGTAAATCTATTTTTGCTAAATATTAATTTAAATATATAATAATTTTCTATTTGGTTGTTTTACTAATGTAATATATATGTGTATATATATATATATATATATATTCACTGAAAAAACCATAGGTTTCACACATGTTATAGTTAGCTGGACATTTCACTCGTAAAAAACCAATGAAATTCCCCCATTATAGTTAGTGCAGGCAACTATAACTCACGCGACCGCAATCCTCTGCTGATGACGTCAGATATTACATCACTGTATTTAGACACCTATTTACCCATGTCTTCGTCCATTAATCTTTAGCTATACATATATTACAAATATTTATTTTTCATAAAGACACATATGTCATCAGTGATGTAATATCTGACATCATCAGCATGATCGGTCGCAGTCGCGTGAGTTATAGTTGCCTGCACTAACTATAACGGGGGAATTTCATTGGTTTTTTACGAGTGAAATGTCCAGCTAACTATAACATGTGTGAAACCTATGGTTTTTTCAGTGAATTTGCAAGGTTTTTTAAATGCTAATTCCTAACTATAACGTGTGTGAAACCTATGGTTTTTTCAGTGAATTTGTACGGTTTTTTAAATGCAAATTTTTTTTTGAGATTTTTGGTAAACCTATGTATAAAATAATATATGTACTATATCCTGCATTATGGAATGGTTAATTATTTTTTTTATGCATTTTTTTCCGTGCGCGTACGGTAAGCTGACGCTACGCGCTCCGTACGTCATAAGTACGGTGCGCTTACGTGATACGATGCGCGTACGGTAAGCTGATGCTACGCGCTCCGTACGTCATAAGTACAGCGTGCTTACGTGATACGTACGTGACGTACGCGTACACGCGGAAGCAACGTCGCGGTTACGCAGGGGCGTGTAATGCGCATGCGCGAGTGCGTCTTACATACGCGCTCCGTAAGCGCTCCGTAAGCGTCACGTTCGCGCATGCGTACTTGTTTCCGAGCGCGTACCGTAAGCTTACGGAGCGCGCACGGTAGGTCATGTGATCCACAAAGAACACTTTTCATTGGTTGAAACTACTTTCAGTTCCAGAAACTTCCCACACCACACCCATTCCCCTCATTACTGCTTGAGATCCCCTAGGAGAAGGAGCTGAATTGACATTGAGATACAATGGCAGAACAGCAGACCTCTTCTGAGAGTGAGGCTAGCAGCACCACCATCATCCAGAGAAGGAGGAAACAAAAGAATTATTTTGTATGGGAGTATTTTACTTTTCCAGAGGGGGAGAAAAAGGTCAATGCTCCATTGGTCACTTGCACACTTTGTGACCGTGTTTTATCTAGAGGAAATCCAAGGAAGAAGTATTCCTTTGGAAATCACTCTATGATGAGACACCTTAGGGATAGACATCCCAGGACCTTTGCTCGACATACTGGAGAAAACTCTTCAGTAAGTCACCAGAGCCCAACCTCAGAAGCTCAGCCGAGTACATCATGGGCAGCTCAGCTGAGCCCTTCCTCTGAGGTGGGAGCATCACCTTCTTCTGCTCCTCTGGACGTTAACCCTCGATTTGGGAGGGTTGCAATGAGGTGTACAAGGTGTTGTGGTCTTATTGTTTTTGGGGAGACCAGTGTTTCCCTTATTAACAATAAGATAGACCAGCACGTTTGTAGACGCTCATAATATTCCCATTCTTTCTTTCCTCCATCCCTGTATTAACCCAACGGCTCTTTTAAGAGCCAACCTTACCTCACAATTTTTTTTATTTTTTTTTAAGCTTTCCTTTTTGTAAAATTTTTTTTGCCGTGCGCGCACGGTTCGCGTAATCGCGAAATAGTTACGTGAAGTTCGCGGAATTTTTCTCGCGGAGTTTCTCCGTTTACGCCGTGCGCGTACGCTGCGCGCATTCGGCGATTTTTTGAAAAAAAAATTAAAATTAATTTTTTGCCCTTGGGGGTCCTTCTGGGACCCCCTGACAAAGGCTAGGGGGTCAGGAACTGTCCAGCCTGCCCCCTTTTCACGTTATCCACCTTTGTTTTTCACCCCCTCAGACTGCGAGAGACAAAATGGCAGCCGACACTTCCTGGTTTCGACCGATTCGAATGTTTACTGAGATCTAACAACCAATCAGAATCGCGCTCGCGCACGGCAGCGTGCGCGTATGGTAAGCTTACGGTACGCGCTCGGAGCGCGCCCATAGATATATATATTGATTTACCCCTACACACCCCACAACCTGCTACAACACTAAAAATGACCATTAAACATTAAATAACATTGAGAAACAAGTGGAAACGTACAAACTATATTTAAAAACATTAACAATAACTATACAAACAATGTATAACATATATAATTAAAATATATACTAAAATACAGAAAGATAATTAACAAACAATATTTTATACAACTATATTTTTGCAAACAATATTAACAACATAGATATTCTTGTCAACAATATTCCTGTATAACAATATTTGTGGATCATGATATTAAAAGCTGAATATTTCTGTGTCTTGATATTTCTAACTCTATATGCTTGTTTCCAGTCCAGGGAAGACATGGCTTTGCAGTTTGGACTGGACTGTTCCCATGAGGCACAGGGTCAAGACTGATTTGCATATAGCTGTGTCTGACCTGGGGTGGCGAAGTGAGCTAAAGAACGATGATGGATTCAACCCAGATCTGTGACTGGGGGTGAGTGTCTGAAAAGTTTCAGGGCTCTGTCCATCATCTCCTTGTGTTTGCTTTGCTCTTCCTAAGTTGGCAGGGTATGGCCAGACGTGGGTCCCTTGCTCACTTTGCCACTGGATTCAAACTAGCTTGGCTGATGAGGGCTGTTAGCCTGAAACCAGTCCTAAGATGCTTGTTTCCGGTTCACGGAAGACATGGCTTGGCAGTTCAGGCTGGACTGTTCCATGAGGCTCAGGGTCAAGACTGATTTGCATATTACTTGGTCTTAACAGAGATGGCGAAGTGAGCTAAAGAACATGATATATTCAACCCAAATCTGTGATTGGAGGTGAGTATCTGAAAAGTTTCAGCGCTCTGTTTATTATCTCTTTGTGAAGGCATTACTTTTAGGGCAACTTTGCAGTGCAAAGTTTTGCTATGGTAGGTAATTCAAAATAAACAGTTTGAACTGGTTTGTGTAACTTTTGTGACACAAAACCAACGCAAAATGTTAAACTTTGTACTAAACACCAAGGAGCAGATTTACTATTTGTAAAACACATGTGCACTCAGAAAGGTCTCTTAGCACTGAAAAGCAGATGTTTTATTGCTACCCAGCTCAAGGGTACTAATTTTATTGACTTCTGAAAGATGAAAGTCTGAATGGACTTGGCAGTATTTGAACCTGGTCAAACACAGATTCCTGGAGCAGTTGCTTTAGTTCACTGAGCCACCACATCCCAGTTTAGCTAGTGTCGCATCCGATACCCTAAAAAATACAAGTGTTTTCACACATTCCACAGCAGGGGCAAAGACAGTTCCAGGTGCAAAAACATAGGGGCATATTATCGAGGATGGTGTTAAAATTATCGCCGGTTTAGCGGCAGAAAACTGCCGCTAAAGCGGCGATAATGGGCTTGATAATATGCCCTGGAGAATTCCAATAGAAGCCCATGTTCACACCAGAACCTGGGCTTCTATTGGAATTCTCAAGGGCATATTATCAAGCCCATTATCGCCGCTTTAGCCCCTAAAACGGCGATAATTTTTAGTGCTGTCCTTGACAATATGCCCCGAAGAGATTAACCTTTGCCAGAGGTGAAATAAACATGGCAAATAAGCCTGCTGCCCAGGAGAAAATCTACTTCCTGTTTAGTACTCGGCTTTAAAGTCCCAGTTACTGCAGAGCAGAGAACAGATGGAAAGAGTGAACACTGGGCCCATGGGGGCTGCACGGGTCTGATAAAACAAACGTAAATATGAATATTCCACAAATAGCGATGCGGTCTCAGGGGGTGGGGGGCTCAAATACTCGTTGACTCAGAGATGTCTTTTGTGCTGATGGTAGTAAGTGATGAATTCTGCATGTGGAACATAGCTCAAAATCAGTTAGACTTCAACTATGCCGAAAAATAACATGCATTCTGACTAGTACAGCGCTCTGAAGTAATCCTAAACTAACACACAGCATAAAACTGGCATTAAATACAATGGCATAAGGGGGAATTAGTCACACTTTCGTGACCTCTGGTGAGTTTGAATATACAATTTCTTCCTGGATCAACTAAAGTGTCTCACAGGCCTGAGAGCGTTCGGAATAGGGAGGGGGTACCAGAAGGATAGATGTGGAGAGATAAACGGACGGGTGAATAGAGCGCTTGAAGGATGGTGGAGAGAAAAATGAGTGACCCAAACACCAAAAAGAGGGACAGATGGGGGGAGAGATAAAAGGACAAGTGGAGTGAATAGAAAGATGGGGGGCAGGGAGAAGTGGGTGGGGGGGCGAAGGGAATGCTAGAAAGAGAGACGGAAAGATGGTGAGACCAGTGCTTTAAATGGGCCGGTACTCGCCGGTACTGAGTACCAGCACTTCCGATTTTTTTTGCCGTCAGTACCGGCACTTCTCTGTAGCCAAGGAGAGTACCGGTACCCTGATCCATGGCACGGCAGGCGCATGTTAAGTTTCTTCTCAAGTACAGGGCGGATGAACCGAGTTGTGAAGTAGCCTTTTGCAGAGTTGCTGCGCCCATTTGAATGTCCCCAAACTGCAGGGGTTTGAAACGGCTTGTGTCACGCTGTGATTAACAGGCCAGGATCTCTAGACAGACCCTGCACTGTCAATCAGGTGCGCAGCGACCAGTCCAGTGAAAGTGCCATCATGGCTTTCGTTATGTGTAATGAGTAAATCTGTTTTGTTGACACAAGCACATTTCTCGTGTGCTTTAATAAGTGCTGCAACTAGTACAAGTCATAATGTATGATCATACCTTGCCCTTAACCCCGCCCCTAGCCCCGCCCACTTGCCACACCTCTATTTTATTGAGTACCTGCACTTATTTTTCCCCATTTAAAGCACTGGGTGAGACAGATAATTGTGACAGAGAGAGACATACTTAGCCACTGAAGCGGCACTACACGACTCACAGAGATAGGAGAGCGGGGGGCGGGGGGTGGGGGGTTGGTTGGCTAGACGGGTGCACCAGGTCCAACCCATGTCTGTTTTTGGAGCCTCCTTCACACACCGAAAACAGTTCTAATTCATTTGAGAACTAACCCTGCCCTGGCAGCCCCTTCCTATTGTAGCCGTGAATTTAATTGTGTCTGTATTTTGACTTCTGACCACTGGAGGGCGCCAGACCCTTACTTATTCGCCAGCTGTGCAGTTTTCTTCTTAATATGGAAGCGCCTCACACGCAGGGTCGCTGCAGAAAGTATTAATTTTGTTTTTCAGCTCCTAGCGCAGGCGCTTAGTAAGCAAGTGTGCAGCAGGGGCAGTGGTACCAGGGATGGGAGGGGTCTTCGTCGCCACAGTTGTGTGGTTTTACTAAACTTGCCCTGGCGGTGCTTCCTATTTTATCCGTGAATTTAGTTGTTGTTGTACTCTGACTTGTGACCACTGGAGGGCACTAGGCCCTTACTTACGCGCTAGCTCCGCTGTTTTCCTAGCCTGGCAGCGCCTTAAACTGAGCGGTACCAGAAAGAAGTGATTAGTTTCCCAGCTCCCAGTGCAGGCGTTAAGTAAGCAATAATGCAGCAGGTGCAGTGGCACCAGTCCTGGGAGGGGTTCTTCGGAGCCATAATTGTGGTGGTTTTACTAAATCAGTCCTGACAGCGCTTCCTATTTTATCTATGAATGTAATTTTTACAGTATTTGTGCTGTACTTTTGACCACTGGAGGGCGTCAGACCCCTATTTATGCGCTAGCTGCGCTGTTTTCTTCTTAATATCGAAGCATCTCACAAACAGAGCGGCAACAAAAAGGACATTTAGGGGCATATTATCAAGGGCAGTATCGCCGCTTTGGCGGCACTTTTTCTTATCTATAAATTCTTATTATAAATGAGGCCCTTATTTTCAAGCTCCTAGTGCAGTAGCTTAGTAAGCAATTGTGCAGCAGGTGCAGTGGTACCAGGGCTGGGAGTGGCTCTTTGCTGCCACAAATGTGGGGGCATATCAAGGACCGGCGATAATTATCGCTAAGCGCACTTAGTGCTAGGATCATTATCGCCGGCTAACGTGGATTTTTATCGCTGAGATAGCGTGCTATTAGCAACGCTTATCTCAAAAGCGATAAAAATCCTAGCGCTAACTGCCAAACGTGAGATTATTGCTGGAAACCCAGCGATAATCTCACGACGTTTGGCGTTAGCTTGTTGATAGGGCCTCACAAACTTAGCCATCATATCCACCTTCTATAGGATATCATGGCTAAGTCAGTCCTGAAGCAGGCGTAAGGAAAGTAGCGATAACAGGGGTTATCTCTACTTTTCTTGCTGCTATGCTTCATAGCGTGGGGCTTGATGATAGGAGAAATGTCGCTTAGCGACATTTCTCCTGTCATGTTTGGTCAGGAACGCCCACTTTGCATCTCATTAGAGATGCAAAGCTGGGCGTTAAGATTTTGTGCGCTAATGCAAGGTTTCACGTGTTAGCGTGACCTTGCTAATTAGGCAATAAAATTATCGCAACTTTTCGCCCGAAAACGGATGCAAAAGCGGCGATAATTTTTTATCGCCTCGTTGCTGATATGCCCCGTGGTGATTTTATACCCCATCACTGGGCTGAGGACAGAAAGGGGACTTTCTCAGTGGTGGCTGGCATCTACGGGAGGGGGTAGGGTGGCAAGAAGGGCTGTGTGCCCAAACATTTGAATTAAAAAAAAAAAACTTACCTAAACCGACGTCCTCCGAATTCTTCAGCTTCGGACCTCTTCTCAACAGCATCTGGATGCTGCTGTGCGGGCACCAATCCTGGCGCTGCTCTGATTGGAGGGAGCGGCCACACTCGCCGCTCCCAAGGACACTGAAGCCCAGCCCTTGTTCTGGCAGCTGGGTTAGAGGTTTCAAAGTGCGCATGTGTGGCGGCCCTCGCAAGATGGCCGGCCAAAAAGACATGCACAATTTGAAAAGCGTAGAAACAGCTAGTGCCCTGCTCCCATCCTGACGTGAGCGTCAGAAGGGAAGCATGTATCACCATTTTATTTTACCTTCTTTGGGGGGTAACTTAAGTGGGGCGATGCTCCTCCACTCCAGCGGAGGAGCCGGCCCTGGTTTTCTAATCTTGCAGTAGAGGCAAGGAAACCCTTAGCACGTCACTACCCCAGTGCGTGGCCCAAAGGTCGTGGAGGTCAGCGCTACGAAACCAGACCAGATGAATAGCGCCAGCAGGTTCACAACTCTCAGCCCAGCGTAGACTGCAGGGTATCCTGGAGTTTGCAGATTGTGCAAGGTGGTTGCAACAAGACCAGTTTCAGGGCTATCGGGTTGTGGTGTCCGTGTGTCTGTACACAGCAGGAGATGAAAGAAACGTCAGTGTTAAACGAGACGACTGGAGTCTGAAATTAAAGGATGGTCTCACTATGCAGGTCAATATCATAAGGAGCCCCCCAAGTGATGCTTATGGTGACTAAGGTAGACACCTCATTGCCATTTCTAGATTTTCATTTATCAGTGCATTATGGGAATTGTAGTCTTTTCTGATTAATTTTGTAATTGACTTACACGCCTGAATGTAACTGGTAAACAAAGCCTCAGGCCTTGGAGTATGATGTGCTGGTTACATTGAACTACCGGTTGGCCAAGTTGTACTCCCACCTTCACTCTTCCTCCAAAAATCATGACATCTAACCAAAGCGCTTTGTAGCCATTTTGTAATTTTAGCACCAAATACATGCTCACAGTTTCTGCACTAACTGCAGATCAACTTGTTATGTAATCGTCTACGCAAACCTGCCCTATTTTCTAAAGTCCATGTGTGATTAGCTGTCCCTAGCCAACTTTTTGCTCTTTATTCTGGAATTTGCAGTCTTGGTTCTTTAATGAGATGACTACAAGAGGCTTTGTCAGTGCTTATTTTGTGATGGTTTTTGCGAAACTTTATTGTTGGGAAAGCTGCCAGGTCCTCATGGACCTAAAAGCAAAAATGTTTTTGATCTGAAAATCTCCACATTACCATAGTAATCTTCCAGTACTGAAGGGAACTACCTTGTGAGTGGATGTGCTCCTTGTGAAAGGGCAGAACGCCATCACTCAGAGAAAAGTGAGACGATTGCTGAAGTGGACTGGCCCATTCCTGTATGGTAGGCACAGCAAGGTGCTTCAATACAATGCAAAATAACTTCCCAATTCAAGATGCACTAAGAATGGTCTAAGTCCAACGCAATGGTATTGGACATAGAACAGTCCATTTGAGGAAGTTGACGCTATTCTGCCTGGCGCCATCTTGAATAGCATTGTGGTGCACTGTGGGTGATTTCTTAGGTCTGTCAGGCACTTGGTCCACAGCACGAGGTGCTGCTTCAGCTTTTACCCTAAAGTTGCCCGACTGGAACCTCTCTATATGTTATGGTAATATTTTTATAGAGAGTGCGAATGGCAAAAATTGGCGTCCAGGCACTAGAGACTATACAGTATTCTGAAAAGAAATGCAGGGCAACAGGGATCTGATTAGTGGCCTGGGAGAAAAATATAGTTTTTAATTGTTTTCAGAAAGTTAACAGATTGGGGTGTGAACTGAGATGATGTGGCAATGCATTCCACCATACACAGGTTGTATTTCCCCAGACACAGGTATTATTCACCCAAACACATGTAGTATTCCCCCATACACAGGTAGTATTCCCCCATATACAGGTAGTATTCCCGCCTACACATGTAGTATGTAGTATTCCCCATACACATGTGGTATTCTCCTATACACATGTAGTATTTCCCCATACACAGGTAGTATTCCCCCATACACAGGTAGTATTCCCCCATACACATGTAGTATATAGTATTTCCTATACACGTGAATCATTCCCCATACACATGTAGTATTCCCTCATACACAGTTAGCCTCCCCCCATACACAGGTAGTATTCCCCTGTACACACATAGTATTCCCCCATACACAGGTAGTATTCCCTCATACACAGGAAATATTCCCCCATACACAGGTAGTATTCCCCCATACACATGTAGTATTCCCTCATACACGTGTAGTATTCCCTCATACACGTGTAGTGTGTAAGAAGCTTCTTCCTACCCAGTGGGCCTTCCTAATTCTAGGGACAGCTACCTTTATGGGCCCCTAGAGGGCACTCGAGGAAGGACCCAGGGTGAAATGGGTAGCTTTAACAACAGCTGACTTACAACTGACCCCGTGCCAGCCCATCTCGCCTTTAAGAGGCAGGATGCAGTGAGAGGCTGTCCTGGTCACACCCATGCTTTTATCACAAGTCTTGCCACATTTCACACTGGTAACTTTCCCTGACGAGCGGCCTCACGCCTTGGTGTATCTATTTGTCCTTTCAAGAAAGTACATGTGCTCTCTCTTGAATTCCTGGAATTCAAAGGCCTGTGGTCTCCTTTCAGAGCTGTTGAAATTGTGTTTTATCACGAGATGACAGGAAACGCGAGAGCCTATCAGAGGAAAGATCGTAGACAGAGAGGCGCCCCTCCCCCACCTCAGACTCTCAGATATCACCTGGTCTAAGGTGAGATTACCTGCCTTGGGCTGAGCCCTGCTTCCTGGAAGGGGCGGTGACCTTTCCAACAGACATGAATGTATTACACAAAGCAGATAGAGAGACACGTGCAGAGCTCCTAACACACCTGAGATATTACACAAAGAGTTACCTACAGCGGATCTGGGGCCATAGTATCAAGAACCTGGGCTTCTATGGGAATTCTCAAGGGCATATTATCAAGCCCATTATCGCCGCTTTAACGGCAGTTTCCTGCGGCTAAAGCGGTGATAATATTATCACCGTTACTCGATAATATGGCCCAGAGTTCGCAGTACAAAGTACCACCCGGGCTTTACTGCAGTGGGGGGGGCATGTCGGAAGTAAGCTGAGAAAGACGTGTCTGTTTGCACACTCAGGGGCAGATTTACAAGAAACTGATGAATCTGTAGAGATGTGTCAGTTTCCCTGCGCCTCCATACGAAACCCTTGCACCACTATGGATGTGCCGTATTTACAATACAACGCACCATGGCGCAAGGATTGATAGATTCGTCAGAAATTCTGATGCATCAGTTGGCCCAAATGTGTTCTGCTGCAAGCACGATGCAACTCCAGCAATGCATGTGTAGGCCTATACTCATTGTACTGCGCCACTCCTCACGCCTGTTTCAAGCAGGCATAGGGTTTTGACGCAGTAGTGTCCTAGAAGTGATGCAGTGAAATCTTGTAGATTTCACTACGTCAGTTCTACATGGCTTTTTGCCTGGGAATGCCCACCCTGCATACATTATACCTGACGCAGGGCTTTACAGTGTGATGCATCTCCCTAGATGGGTCACGTAAATTGGCCGCATTGTTTATGCAGTCGCAGCATCACAAAAGTGACTGCAACGGCAGTGCAAAAGTGTCGCCAGGGTGCTTGTAAATCTGCCCTTGAGATTTTTGTCTTCTCAGTGTCACAGGTTTAAGTGCATAATTTTAATAGACAGATACAGCTTTTGCGCTCTTTGCATAGAGCAAACCTTGCCAACACGCCGGAAGAACTGTAAAGCGTCAAAGGCAGTCATAAAGTCAATGAGTGACAGGCGAGGGAACAGTCACTAGATTGTGACTAAATTGTGCTGTTGTCTCATCAACTCTTTCCTGAATTGGAGCAGCGCTGGGGCAGCGCTGATGGATACCAGGGTGTTGTTCCAGGTCCTGGGTGCATAGATGGGAAAGGTCTGCTGTCTTGTTTTTTCCTTTTCTACAGTTCTATGTCTGCAGACTGATGGCATTCTGGCTGTGTGTGTCAAGGACCAACAAAGGGTGTGAGTTGTCTGCGAGAAAAGCAGGGTGTGGGGGTTGCTGGTGGTGATGGCTTTGTAAATTATGGTTTTGAATATGGCGAGGGCCGGCATGGGGAGCCAGTAGAGTTCCATCAGGATGGGGGAGACCTGATCATATTTCTTCAGGCCCCGGATGAGATAGGGTGCGGCATTTATGATGCCCCCACGCTGTGCCAGTGTGGAGTCTGGGAGCCCATGGAGTAGAGTGCTACCACCAACCAGATGTGAGAGTTCGAGGACCTGAATTGTGTCTCTTTGCTTACAAGAAAAAGCAGGTGCCAAGTTGTCTTTGTGTTTTTTTGGCTATGTCTTCCTTGAGGGTGCGGGTGGTCTCCAGGGTGAATCAAAGGGCCTTGACATTCTGCAAAAGTTGTGGTTCAAAGCCGTCTAGGTTCAAATCATTGAGACAGGTTTGTACTATTTCCTGTTTGTTGTTTTTGGCAAATAACAGAAATTCTGCTTTTGTTGCAGTTAAGGTAAGCACTAGGCCTGACCGTGAAATTCCACTTCGCTCGCAGAGTTTGCAGAGTTTTTCCCACTCTGCGTAGCGCACAGAGTTCTGAAAAACTCTGCTTCGTGTAGCGGAGCAGGGTTTTTACCTCGCTTACCAAAGTTAAGTTGACAAGCGTGAGCGAGGAAAATCTTCCTCTAGAGCACCTCCCAGCAGGATATTTCAATGCGTGCGGTCGCGGATTTTGCTAACGCAAGCGTTGAGAAACCATCTGTTTGCGTTGAGGAAGCTGCTGCTCCAGTAGAACATCTACTTGTGCAGCAAAGAGAAGCAGCGACCTCTTGCACTGAGCGTGGTGCCATTCATGCTAATTTTACAGCACAGGACAAACACCCAGCGCTAAAAATCAGTGCAAACGGCACAACATAAAGTACTTCGCTGCTTGCAGAACGCCGCATAGGGCAGCAGAGTTTTTTGGTCACTTCGCGGAGTTCCACATAGCAGAACGCCATGGGCTCTTCCCAGGCCTAGTAATAAGAGGCCATCCAGGCTATGGTGATTTGCAGAGAGAGTGTGAGGAGTTAGATGTCTGCATCAGAGGAGACGTCTAGGTCGAGGTGCGTGTCATCTTTCGTTTTACTTATATCATACATTCTCTAATGATTCCTTCAAGTGTCCTCCATGTTAATACATACCTGTCCAACTGTTGGATTTTAAATGGAGAAAAATACATTTTTGATGGTTGATGCATTTTTGCAAAGAGAGTGCCTTTTAAAGTCTGGGGGGGCTGCTTTTTAAGAGAGTGAATATCCCTGAAAAGAGGGTGAAGCCCGGCAAACAAAGGTGATTTCACAGGTATGTTGTAGAGGTGCTCCACTCACATGCAAATTGGACAATTATTCAAAGCAGGAAGGAGGTAGGGAAGGTTCTAATGAAGAAACAGAATGCTAACCTCTACAGCAGAAGGAACAAAGGTGGGAGAGCAGTGGACACCATGTTACTGGAATAAAAGATATGGAATGCACAAAATTTTCCAAGAAGCAAGATTTTCTTATTTTACAGAGTTTTATATAGCACGAACTTGACCTGACACAGGTATCAGAGTGCTTTACATAGCACCAGTTGCATTACATGAGGACACATTATTTTTTTTTTGTATATTTGATTTGCCCAGAATCACAGGATGTTCAGTGTCATTGCAGAGACTCGAACCCAGTTCCCCAGATTCAAGGGTGACCGCCCTAGCCATTAGATCCAACTCCTCTCCCCATACTGGATCCTGGAAAAGCGTAATCCCTGAGTTCAAGATGGAGGGAAGTCCTCTTCCGGAGGGAGGAGAGGGCTAAGGTTTTGCCCACTTGGAGGGACTGTCTGACGTTAAGACAGAGACTGTTGTGGTCAGAAGTCCTGTGCCCAGTACTGCTGTATTCTATTAATAGAGACACTTCAATGTCAGAACGCTTTGAGACCATGGTGAGATCCATCTTGAGACATGCACAGGTGCACTGTGGGTAATCTGTAATGCAGACTCACCAGAACCCTGATATTGCAATAACCTGTTAGTAATTATGAAGTTTTTTTTCACATTATAATTCAGTGATCCAGTAAATTATGCAAACCACTGCTCGACCCATTAGGAAAGAACTCTCTGTAGCACGGTGGGCAATAGTTCGTCTTCTCCATTAATTAAATGGAGCTAGACCAGGGAGACATAAAGAATATTTGAATAGACAGGAGTCAAGGCAAGAGATTATAGACTGCAAGGTGTGGTCTCACCGTCACTGTCTGTAGACAATAACCCTAAGATTGAACATGTAGTATTTGAAGGCGGTCATTGGCTGTGCAGGGTGATAGTAGGTGGTTGCAGGGTAAGCACAGGCAAATACTTGGGGGCAGATTTACAAGCCCCTTGCGAGACATTTACGCCGCCGTTGCGTCACTTCTGTGACGCAGCAGCGGCGTAAACCATGCGCCATGTTGCACCTTATTTACAACGTGACGCATCTAGGGAGATGCGTCACGTTGTAAAGCCCTGCGCTACATTAAACCTGCTTCAGGTTTAATGTATGCAGGGTGGGCGTTCCGTCGGAAAAAGCCTCAGAAAAGTGATGCCGAGAAATCTACAAGATTTCACTGAGTCACTTTTCCGACGCTGCTGCGTTAAAACCCTGCGCCTGCTTGAAGCAGGCGTAAGGCATGGCGCAGCATGTTCGGTATGGGCAGCCCCTGAGCATTGCTGGAGTTGCGTCGTGCTTGCGACACGACTCCAGCAATGCGCCGCCCTTATGCCATCAGATGCATCACGCATCTGTTTATCCTTGCGCCATGATGCGCTGCATTGTAAATGCAGCGCATCTGTGGTGGCGCAAGGGTAAATTTGCGTGACGCATCTTTCCTGGCGCATCCCTGCTGATTTGCAGGGATGCACCAGGAAACATAAACCTGCCCCTTTTTGTGCAAAGTAGTACTAAGTCAAACCTTTATTCCCACCCTCCTTTCTGCTGTATAAGTCCTAAAGAATGTACTTCCTGCACTATTGTTATGTCAATTCCTGGGTCAGAGGTTTGAGGTGATTTGTAAAATGGAGGGCCATCTAAATACAAAAATGCTAGCAAAAAATGTAAAGCAATGGAGTGGTTTATTGGAAATTCAGTAGAAGTCAAAATATGAATAACAAGGAACAACGGGCCAGATGTACAAAGCATTTTTGTGGTCACATTGATAGGGTTCAGTTTGCAAACCACAAAAATGCTTTTCCCAATCTACTGATCTCGAGTTTTCTGACTCCTAAAGTGGAAATGTGAACGAATATGGATTTAGTATCTGGAACGGGAAGCTGTAAGCATCTTACAAATACCAAATTAGCATCTTATATATCAATATTTTCAACCAAAATCTGACAACACTTTTAAAACATACGGACCCCTTGATGGAGGTGGTAATCCATTTGCAAAGTGGAAGAGGTGACCACTCCCTACTCTTAAACTTTTAAAAACTTTAAAACTTTTTCTAAAAAAAAAAAAAAGAAAACCTTTTCCTTTAAAGAAAACCATCTGCTTTAGAAGATATAGATATTTAAAAAGCAGACACAGACATGGTGGTCTGCTGACCCAAGAGGCCACCATGCCTATGAGGGCCACCAATTGCAGTGAATTTCAATTTGCGACCTGTTTCTTGAATATTGATACGGTAGGTCGAATTTCGAGCAACTATGAATCGGAATATTGTTAATCGACCTTTTAGTACACAGTCCACAGTGGTCACAAAAATACCGGTTCCAATCTGCAAGCAGTGTTTTGTGACCAGTGTTTCATACATCAGCATTTTTAAAAGGATGCCCTTCTTAAAGTGTCCTCTTTAAAATCCCGGTCTTGTGAGATTTTTGGGAGTGTTCAATTAGAATTGATAAGGTTCTCTGCGTCAGAGTTTTTTTTGCACATCGCAGAGTTCCTCATAGCGGAACTCCGCGAACTCCGCCCACGCTTAATTTACATTCATTAAAGCAGCATGAAACAATGCACATACAACAAGGTATGCAAGGAAGAGCCCTGTACCTAATACCAATGTCTTGTAGAAAAGAAAGGTAGGTTATCATAAACACAAAATAAAACCTAGACTCTTGCTCTTACATGCTGGAGGGTACGTGCATTCTGAAAACCTTCAGCGTTCTGGGACAAAGCTACCAGTAACTAGGTAAGTTAACATCACTCACCAGTCACATATTGTACCATGTTATAATCAATCATGTAGACGTTTATTCAAGGCAATAACAGTCTTGCCAAGAATGCATTGACCCTTTTGCCTGCAGTAATATATATAACATAAACAATGTCAGAATATCTTTGTTTTTATGGGTGCAATTCAATTGTCACATTTCTATGGATCCATTTTGTTGCAGAGCGTGATAGCCGAAGGATGCCAGCAGGAAGTAATACAAAGCTTGTCAGAACGCTGGGAGAAGATATATTCCCCAACACAGATAAGTAACGCTAGCGCGCAGGCATGGTTACCGCCTTCAGAGATTAAACAGAAATCATTTCTTGTTTCAGGTATTAAGTACGAAGAGTGCTGCGGTAGAAGACGCAAGCAACGGCGCAGACGAAGCCACCTTGGAACTGGAGCCAAGAACACCAAGAAAGCAGAGAATGAGGTGAGGCAATCAAGAAATCAATCGCGGTGGAAGACTGGAACAACAAGCGTTGTTTCTGGCTTCCTGCACGTCTAATTACTGTTCATGAGCAAGATGGCCACTGTCTCGCCAAACCAGCCCAGACTTCGGATCTCTGTTCCCAAAAAGTATGTTGTCTCCTGTATTGCGGGTGCAAACCGCCCACCTATAGTAGCCTGAACTCTGCTAATACCCCTCCCCCAATGAATCCAAGGTAGGTTCACGTTTGGGCAGGCATGACAGTCACTACCCGGAGAGATTTATTTTTAGGGTTAAGCCTGCAAGAGCATGCACTAGCGCTTGGGTCTTGCTTGCGAGACACTGTCTATACATAAAAGCGCTTGAATCCTACCCGTTGCTTACCCTTTGTTGACTTGCATGGAACTCTTCTTTACAGCCTTGTAAATCGTCAAGGCAGGCCTAAAATAATTTATGGTCCTCTCTGTGGAGCAGGGACCAAGCACTGATTGATTTAACGTAATCAATGCCCATCCACTGCTCCCGGCAAGATTGAGGCACTATTTTGATCAGTTTAACTTTTAGTGCCCTGCAAACAGAAGGCGTGTGACTGGCAAAAAATTTCCCAACAGGACAAACAAAATTGCAAATATTTTATTTTCTATAGTTAACTTTCTTTTATTTTGACAAGTCTTCTATTCTCATTTTGCACTCATGTTTTCTTTTGTTTTTGATACTAAGTGCTGTTCTTAAAAGATGAGGATTATTTTATTGCAAAGTGAGACTGTTTCTTTCTTATGTGTAATTTCTGAAAGGAAGCTTTAACACAAAATCGTGCAGTACATCCCAATCCACCCCATTCCAATCTGCCCCACAGCATTCAATCCTATCCACCAAAGACCAATTCACCCTAATTCAAACCACTCACCCCAACCTAATCTATTACAGTCCACCATACTTCAATCCCCCCAACCCACCGTACTCCAATCCAAAGCAATCTGTCCTACTGCAACCTTCTGCACTCCAGTAGGCCCCACTGCAATCCAAAATAACCTGCCCCAATCCAAAACAACCCGCCTCACTCCAATCTGCCCCACTCTAATCCAAAACAGTCTGCCAAACTCCAATCTGCCCCACTCCAATCCGTCCCACTTTAATCCACCCCAATCCAATCTGCTCCCCTCCAATTCAAAACAATCCACCCTACTTCAATCTGTCCCACTCCAATCCGCCCCACTCCAATCCACCCCACTTCAAAACAATCCACCCCACCCTAAACCAATCTAATCCCAATCCAGCCAAATCCAATCTTCCCCACTCCTATCCACCCCACTCAATCCAATCTACCCCAAGTCAATCCACGCCACTCAATCCAATCCACCTCACACCAATCCACCCCACCCCATGCAAATCCAATTTACTCCACTCCTTTCCACCCCATGCCAGCCCACCCTACTCCAATCCACTCATCTCCAGTCCACCCCACCCCACATCAATCCACTCCACCCCACCTCATTTCAATGCACCCATCCAGTTCTCCCCACTCCAATCCACCCCACTCCACTACAGTCCAATCCACCCAATTATACTCCAATCCACCCCACTCTACTCAAATCCACACCACTCTTCCCAGGGTCGGCTTTAGCGCTGGTGGCGCCCTGTGCGACAATGTTTGCTGGCGCCCCCCACGGGCACTTCCCACAGACACCCTCACTACTACCCTTTAACAGTTCCCCCTCAAGTCTCCATAACCTTTCCAATGTGTTTAATAACGTCACCTATACCAGTGTAGGGTGTCAGAGCACTTTACATCACAAACACTACACTGCGACAATCAATCAGTGTGTAAATCAGTGTATAAGAAATGTTACATAATACAAGGTGTAGGAGTAGCATGTCATCCATACTGGTAGACAGTATCGTTTAAGAGTGCTTGGTCTGGAGACGCACAGACTCAGAATTTCTTTTATAAACATGGTTGGGGGTAACATTTATTAATAAGGATTTTTTCTTTACCGAAATGAACCCTTTTTGAAACATTAGAATAATGAAAAACGGATGAAAACATCATAATTCTCTAATCTATACCTTGCCCTTTGCATGCAGCTCTTTGGCAGTTATTAGCTCACTGTTCCATGTCAGGATTTTAACATCTGCACTGATAGGAACAAAAGGATCTCTGACAAAATCACTTCCCTATTTAAACTGTGTGCAGTTTGTGATCTGCATGGTATACATTCTTTGCAGCAGGGACATTAACACTCTGTGCTACCATAAAATTAGTTAAAACTTCTGCTTGCCAGAACTCCTTCTGTCGCCAGGAAGAACGTTAACATTTTTATTTTTGTGTGAAAATTGCAGAGGTCAGAAATGCAGAAGCAGGTGGTTTTAAAACAATAAAACACTTCTAAACACGGTACCCCTCGAAGAGTCAGCACCCGGTGCGGTGGCACCGGTCGCACCGCCCTAGAGCCGGCCCTGACTCTACCCCAATCCAATCCACCCCACCCCAGTTCAGTACATCCCACTCAATTCAATTCATCCAGCCCACCTCAGACCAAACCACCCCACTCCAATTGAATCAAATCTACCCCAGTTCAATCCAATCTACCCAATTCTAATCCACTGCCCTCCTGTTCAGCCCAATCCACCACCCTCCACTCCACTCTAATTCACAGCACCACAAAGTGCTCACTCTAACCCACTCCACCCCACCACAATCAACCCCACCCCAAACCAATCTAATTCATCCCACTCCAATCTACCCAAATCCAATCCACCTCACCCCATTTCAATCCACCCCACTCCAATCCAACCTACCCCATCTAGTCCATCCACTCCAATTCCCCAATCTAAACCCACTCCACTCAATCCAACCTCATCTACCCCAATCTAAACCACCCCAGCCTACTACAATCCACACTACTACCCCAATCCACTCCAACCCACTCCACCCTATTCTACCCCTCCCCACTCTACGCCACTACACTGTACGCCACTGCAGTCTACGCCACTACACTCCATGCTACTGCACTGTACAGCACTGCAGTCTACGCCACTCCACTCTACGACACTGCACTCTACACCACTGCACTCTACGACACTCTCTGCCGCTGAGCCACTGAACTCAACTCCCTGTACTCAACTCTATGACACTCTGACTCCAACAAATCCAGTCTACGACACGCTACTCCCCCACGCCACGTCACCCCACGCCACTAAAAATTAGCCATGTTCAACAGCAGCCACACTGGTGTACAACAGGGCAGACCCACATTGCTAATAGCTCTTGTGTAGGCGAGACCCATTGACTTTGCCAATGCGTGTTTTTAGGTCTCGGCTAGCGAAGGCTGCGCTTGCGCAGTCTCGCTCGTGAGATTTAATGACTTGGAGAAGAGGGGCTTGAACCCGCCTCTCTTCTCCCCTCTTCTCCATTGGCTGGCCTCTTGAATGCTGGCCAGCCATTGGAGAAAAGGTCAGTCATTCTGATCAGGCCCCGTCCTTTTCGGATTGGGGGGCGTGTTTTTTTCAAGAAATCTAATTATCGCCGGCCGGCCCCTTTTTCCGCTGGTGGGCGTGTTTTTTTTTGTTGTTGTTTTCACTCTTTCCACGGTCATTTCGTGTCTGTTGCTGTGAGGCGAAGGCTTCCCGGAGCTGTCTGGTAAGCGATGTTTTTTTTAATTTATGTTTGTTATTGTTTTCTTGCTTTTTATCCTACTTTGTCTTTGTTTCTTTGTTACAGGGCTTCCCCGTTGCTTCCCTGGTTCCAACTTATTCGTCTTCTAAACTTTTTCCAAATGCGGGAATGTATGATCAGTGCGGACTTCCCCATCATCCCTGTTACCTCCTCTTACTTTCAATGATCCCTGTCCTCCCCTATTACCAATAGCATTTCAGTTTCTTAGACTCGCCGCCCGCTTTTGCCCGAATATTTGGCTTCATTCTGTGCTCCGTTCTCCCCGCCTTCCTTTTAGTATTGCTCCCAAAGACTCCTCCCTTACGTACTTGCTCCTCCCTTCCACTAGTGTGCTTTGATGCACTCTATAGACAACATTTCCTCCCATACCCGCCGACTCCTACCCCTTGCTACCTCCCTTGGGACCACCATTCCGTTAATATCCCTAAGTTGTTTATCCCTCCCCCTTCGTTTTGTGTGTCTAACCGTCGCCCCGGTTATTTTTTCATATGATTTATCTCACCCCCCCCCCCCGCCTCCTTCCGTGACCCCTCCTTTGTGCTTCTTCGAATCAGGCGCCGCTGCGGGCAGCCCTATCTCTGCCGCCGGGGTCCTGGCAGCCCGTGCAGAGAGGCCCGGGAGAGCCCGTGCTACCGCCGCCGCTCAGACACACCACGGTGAGTGTGAAAGAGCGCAGGATGCTAAGGGGGAGCCCGGTGCTGGGAGGGAGGGTTATTAGTTCCCACTCCCTGTGGGCGAGAAGGCCCCGCCTTCCTTGAGGGAAGAGGGTATCAGGCATACCGGGACAGAGGCCCCAATGTACATATCGACACCACAAGGGGGGAGGGGGAGGTGGCGAGCAGTACTACCCTGCCATCATAGACAGAGGGGTGGACTGCAACACAGGACCGTAGGCCTGGGGCGGTGCACCATGAGGAGAAGGCGGCCGGATTATACGGCACGTCATCGTGGGAGCCCAGATTGGAGAAGGATTTTTTAATGTAGAAATATGCGTGTGTGGTTATGGGGTTATTAGTTACATCACTGTCAGTGGCACAAGGGAAGGAAGGGTGATCGATGCAGCATCCTCGAGAATACTCTTTTGGGCTGGGGTCACTGGATGGAGGATCCTATGACAGGGAGTGCGAGTTCCTGGACAGTATCCTTGAGGACAATTCAAGGGGGACAGACACTTAACATGAGGTGGTAAAAGGTTGGGGTACGGAAGGGCATATTAGACTTGGTGGTGCAGGTCGAGAGAAGCAGATGCATAACTAGCGGATACTGAATGAGAGACCGCCCCCACCCCAATTGACACGGCTCGTTCTGCTAGCCACGACAGTGTTTGGGTCAAACAGTGAGTGTCACAGTATGCCCGCCTCAGTGAAAATCTGAAGTGTCATTCACTTCAATGCAGGACCCGCAAGACCTGATCCTTCAAAGTTACACAAGTGCCTAGGATCCGGCGTGCTTCCGATATACTGTATAAATCACATGTTGCATACCTCTCTGCCTGGTCTGCTTACTTGATGGGAGATGTAGACTGAAGTCCAACTTTTGAAAGGCAGTGGCTTCGTTGCTGCTCACAACCCACTGCAGTGATTTAAAATGTGTTTGTGCTTTGCGTGAAGTTGCGTATTTGTTTTGGGAATTCTTGTGATCCCGATTTATTTGTTGCTCTGACTCGTCGAGTTCAGCAGTGTCCTCCTTCCTATTCCGACACGTCTAGTCTTCACCTATTCGGGTCCGGTCAACATTCCCGATTTGCCCATGAGCAGAGATATGCCCACTTGTGTGACCAATTCAACAATTGCAAGTGCCTGGAACATTAGTCCTACCACAGTTAGTTACTGTAGCTTAGTTAAGCACTCATATGGTTAGTGTGGCTTACGGTGTAAGCTTTTTTAGCCTGCAATTAGCCAGGACCTTTTAAATCATCAAGGATTGGAACATGCTTTAGTTTGCTTTCAGCCTTGGTGTAGTGTGACTCGCCTGGAAAAGATCATCATTTAAAGTAACCACGTTTTTGTTACTGAGATAGAACAGTGTTTGGATCATTAAAACAGATTTTTCTTTTGTAATTCTTTATACTCCTGGTACTGCCACCAGCCCCTGCCTTTATTCCTCAAGTCCTTTAAAGTAAAGCAACCTATTATTGGCCACTTTGTTGTTCCTTTTTTCGCATTTTGATTTGAATAAAACATGTTATCATACATAATAGTTATGGCATGTACAGTGGGCGATCGATGTGTGCCCACACACACATATTAACTGATGGGCATTGAGCTATCAACGGTGCTTCATTAGTAAAACAAGAAGTGCCAGGGCTCTCGCCAGGAGGCCACTGCAGCTGGCACCACACACTGCCCCTCCCATCGCTGCCAATGACGACACTAACACAACTCCTAATTGTCTCACTCCTACATATGTAACAATTCAGACGATTCCAGGACCCCTAACCTAAAAACATGACCTGGGAGGCAGGCATTAACATTTTAATGTATATTGAATCAACAAATACCTGCTGTGCTCATCTTTAAATTAGACAGATACCGGCACCAGGTGGCAGACTGCCATAAGTGCGTACAATTAAGTGACGGTGCCGAGCACTGGGAACCACAGGTTTAATGTAGGCACTGTCTGCGAGTTCGCTCTCATCACCTCAAGTTTGCATGTGGGCCTAAGTGTAAAGAGCTGATTGGTATAATTTATTGTGTTGATAAAACAAACTCCCGAAGTTGGAGCTTTTTTTGTTATTGAAACAAAAAACAAGTGACCCCTGATATGCAGGGTATCCGCTCCCTATCCTGTGCACGTGGGCTTTCTATATTTTCCTAGTCCATGTCCTCCATGCCTGACATATTGGACATGAGCATGAAAAGTCAGTGATGTTCGCCTGCCCTCAAAAGTGCAGGGAAACCATTGCTTTGGCGTATGACCCACAAGGTCAGAGGTTTACACTGGTAGATCCAGTGGAGGTACCACTTGTGCAAAAATGCCACCCACAACTCTTGCAGCCTTTCCCTTTCCGATGCATAATACCGTTTTTTAGAAATGCTCGCTGCCCTATTTTCTGACTCAAATGACATTTCTTTTTTTGCTTAATAATATGGCAAATAGGTTGCCCGTTGTGGTATTGAAGAAACACATTGTCTTTAAACGTGGTGGTATATTTGTCTTTGCATAACAATTAATTTGCACTCTTTTTACGGGAGACTTTTCCTTATAAAGTACATTTTTGGCGACTGATAAATGTAACCCCTTTTGTGTGGGTTGTTTTGGTTCTGCTTGCCACAGAGGACGCAGTGCTTTAGTGCACTCTAAATATTTGCGCGTTTCCGCCTTTATCGCGTTGTCTGCGAGTGCCCGAGGCAACCTTGAAATAGTTTAGCTACAAGCTTCCCCATTCAGTAACGTGTTTCTAAGGTCTTGGTCTCTGCCGTTCTGTATTACAGATTTGCGGTATACACTACTTAAAAAGTAGGAAAATTGTACACCCTTCTCCCACTAGTCAATAACAATAAACAAAATGGAGCAAAAAAATATTCGTATTGTGGGAGTGAAAAACATTAAATATGTTTGTGCATCTAAATGGGATATAAACAGTAAGTCTCTCTATGGGAGGGGCTAATAAGACAATTAAGAAAAAGACATTTGTTTATTACTTTTTGTTGCTTAATTCTACCTTTTGGTACTTTCTAAAAACTGTATTTAGAATTTATGAACCTACAACGGCAAATCCAGATTGCTACTTCGATTGAGAAAGAATGAAAGACTCCAGCGAGTAAAGAGCGAGATAGTTAATCCTTTCTTGTAACGCATGCACACGAAATGGGTGAACTGCACAGATGTAGCCAGCACCCAAAATGGGCCTGCAATGTATGAGAATACAAAGGCATGTTGGCAACATACGTTAATAAAAGAATTTTATATATATTTAGGGCTTAATGGATGCACTATGCTAGTTTGAAAAAACAATCCTGCATTTAAGTAGTTAACCTTTACTTCAGTGGTACAGTCCTCTATTTGTGAAATTAGGTGGCTGCAGATGTTGGAAGGAGCGCCAACAGAGTGGACAGGCCAGGATGCAAAAGCAGAAAACTCATAAAGAGACACGTAAATGCTGGTCAGGTAACATGCTGAGTGAAGCATAGCATTGTAGTTCACATGTTTTAAGCTACCCTTAATTGCTTAAGCCATGAAAAGCACACTCTTGAGAGAGATTAAGCTATTGACATTGTAAATAACAATGCTGTTTCTTTAAATGTTTTAGAAACAAAAACATAAACAAAAATAATGCCATGAGCAATGCCAATAACTCTAACTTTAACAATGCCGAGACCATTGCATTGTAAATGCTTGTTATATTTCTACAGTGACTGCAAACAGACTGTATAAGCTCTTGAAGGATAAGGTGCGTCCATAAATACAGCATTCACACCTACAAGCCGCCTTCAGCCCGTGCGCCCTTTGACCCCACGTGAGGCACGTGAGGCGGAGCGAGGGATCTAAGGGCAGTCCTGTCCTAGTCTGTGGACAAGCCAAACACACGAACGGCCTCACAGAGGTCAAGTCATTCAGTGTAAACAGTTATCACATTAAAAAAACAATAAACCCTTCCCAATATGGTTTCTTAAAAATAAACACAACCTGCTGGACGGGCCCTCCAGCCTCGAGGGCCCTGTTCACGAGCTCCTCGGCTTGTTTGTTCCGGTGCCAGCTGCAGTGAAACCGCCAGTGACGCCGCCCCAGCCCTCTGTGCCAACAAACCAGCAGGATTAGTTTCTTCCTGGGCTGATAAGCCGCGCGGGAGGCCTGCCTAGTGTCCACTCCCTGCTGGGAGGCCCCACCTGAGCTAAAGGACAGTACAGCTCAAGACAAGACACGTCATCATATTCACCTCTACTTCCCGGAGGAGGTGGTAAGAGCCACGCGCCTCACCTGTACCTCTAACTGTGGGCTAAGAGCCACGTGCCTCACCTGTACCTCTTACAGTGGAGTACAAGCCACTCGCCTCACCTATACCTCTTACAGTGGAGTACAAGCTACGCGCCTCGACTGTACCTCTAACTGTGGGGCACAAGCCAGGCACCTCACCTGTACCTGTAACTGTGGGCTAAGAGCCATGCACCTCACCTGTACCTTTTACTGTGGGCTAAGAGCCATGCACCTCACCTGTACCTCTAACTGTGACCTGGGAGCCACATGCCCCATCTGTACCTCTTAGTGTGGGTCTAAAGCCATGCGCCTCACCTATACTCGTAACTGTGGGCTAAGAGACACATGCCTCACCTGTACCTCTTACTGTGGGCTGCGAGCCATACACCTCACTTGTACCTCCTACTGTGGGCTAAGAGCCACACACCTCACCTGTACCTCTAACAGTGGGCTAAGAGATACGCGTCTCACCTGTACCTGTAGCTGTGGGCTAAGAGCCACGCGCCTCACCTGAACCTCTTCCTGTGGGCTGAGAGCCAGGCGCCTCACCTGTACCTCTAACTGTGGGTTAAGAGACATGCACCTCACCTGTATCTCAAACTGTGGGCTAAGAGACACGCGCCTCACCTATACCACTAACTCTGGGCTAAGAGAGACGCGCCTCACCTGTACCTCTAACTATGGGCTAAGAGCCATGCACCTCACCTATACTTCTAAATGTGGGCTAAGAGCCATGCACCTCTCCTGTACCTCTTACTGTGGGCTAAGAGCCACACACCTCACCTGTACCTATAACTGTGGGTTAAGAGACACGCGCCTCACATGTACCTCTAACTGTGGGTTAAGAGACATGCACCTCACCTGTATCTCAAACTGTGGGCTAAGAGACACGCGCCTCACCTATACCACTAACTCTGGGCTAAGAGAGACGCGCCTCACCTGTACCTCTAACAGTGGGCTAAGAGCCATGCACCTCACCTATACTTCTAACTGTGGGCTAAGAGCCATGCACCTCTCCTGTACCTCTTACTGTGGGCTAAGAGCCACACACCTCACCTGTACCTCTTACTGTCTGCTAAGAGCCACGCGCCTCACCTGTACCTGTAACTGTGGGCAAAGAGCCACGCGCCTCACTTGTACCTCTAACTGTGGGCTAAAAGCCATGCGCCTCACCTGTACCTCTAACTGTGGGCTAAGAGCCACGTGCCTCAACTGTACCTTTTACAGTGGGCTAAAAGCCACCCACCTCACCTGTACCTTTAACTATGGGCTAAGAGCCACGCGCCTCACCTGTACCTCTTAAAGTGAGCTAAGAGCCATGCGCCTCACCTGTACCTGTAACTGTGGGCTAAGAGCAACGCACCTCACCTTCAACTCTAACTGTAGGGTAAGAGCCAAATGCCTCACATGTACCTCTTACAGTGAGCTAAGAGACACGCGCCTCGCCTGTACCGCTAGCTGTGGGCTAAGAGCCATGCGCCTCACCTGTACCTTTTACTGTAGGTCTTAGAGCCATGCTCCTCACCTGTACGTTTTACAGTGGGGTACAAGCCACGTGCCTCACCTGTACCTCTAACTGTGGGCTAAGAGCCATGCACCTCACCTGTACCTCAAACCATGGGCTAAGAGACACACGCCTCAACTGTACCTCTTACTGCGGGATAAGAGCCACGCACCTCACCTGTACCTGTAACTGTGGGTTAGGAGACACGCGCCTCACTTGTACCTCTAACTGTGGGCTGAGAGACGCGCCTCACCTGTACCTCTAACTCTGGGCTAAGAGACACACTCCTCACCTGTACCTCTTTCTGTGGGCTAAGAGCCATCCACCTCACCTGTACCTCTTACTGCGGGGTACAAGCCACGTGCCTCACCTGTACCTCTGACTGTGGGCTAAGAGCCATGCGCCTCAGCTGTACCTCTAATTGTCAGCTGAGAGCTACGTGCCTCACTTGTACCTGGAACTGTAAGATAAGAGCCACACGCCTCACCTTTACCTCTTACTGTGGGGTACAAGCCATGCGCCTCATCTGTACCTCTAACTGTGGGCTAAGAGCCATGCACCTCACTTGTACCTCTAACTGTGGGCTGTGAGCCACGTGTCTCACTTGTACCTGTAACTGTAAGATAAGAGCCACGTGCCTGTACCTCTTACTGTGGGGTACAAGCCATGCACCTCACCTGTACCTCTTACTGCGGGGTACAAGGCACACGCCTCACCTGTACCTCTTACTGTGGGCGAAGAGCAATGTACCTCACCTGTACCTCTAACTGTGGGCTAAGAGGCATGCACCTCACCTGTACCTCTCACTGTGGGCTAAGAGCCATGCACCTGACCTGTACCTCTAACTGTGGGCTAAGAGACATGCGTCTCACCTGAACCTCTTACTTGTGGGCTAAGAGCCACGCACCTCACCTGTACCTCATACAGTGGAGTACAAGCCACGCACCTCACATGTACCTCTTACAGTGGAGTACAAGCCACGCGCCTCACCTATACCTCTTACAGTGGAGTGTGGGGTACAAGCCATGTGCCTCACCTGTACCTGTAACTGTTGGCTAAGAGCCATGCACCTCACCTGTACCTGTAACTGTGGGCTAAGAGCCACGCGCCTCACCTGTACCTCTAACTGTGGCCTGGGAGCCACATGCCCCATCTGTACCTCTTAGTGTGGGTCTAGAGCCATGCACCTCTCCTATACACGTCTCTGTGGGCTAAGAGACACGTGCCTCACCTGTACCTCTTACTGTGGGCTGCGAGCCACACACCTCACTTGTACCTCCTACTGTGGGCTAAGAGACACACATCTCACCTGTATCTCTAACTGTGGCCTAGGGGCCTCACGTCCCATCTGTACCTCTTACAGTGGGCTAAGAGCCACGTGCCTCACCTGCACCTCTTACAGTGGGCTAAAAGCCACGTGCCTCACCTGTAACTATGGGCTAAGACCCCGCGCCTCACTTGTACCTCTAACAGTGGGCTAAGAGGCACGCACCACGCCTGTACCTCTAACAGTGGGCTAAGAGACACACGTCTCACCTGTACCTGTAACTGTGGCTAAGGGACAAGCGCCTCACCTGTACCTCTAACAGTGGGCTAAGAGACACGCGCCTCACCTGTACCTGTAACTGTGGGCTAAGAGACACGCACCTCACCTGTAACTCTAGATGAGGGCTAAGAGCCATGTGTCCCACCTGTACCTCTTCCTGTGGGCTGAGAGCCAGGCACCTCACCTGTATCTTTAACTGTAGGTTAAGAGACACACGCCTCACCTGTACCTCTAACTGTGAGATAAGTGGCACGTGCTTCACCTGTACCTCTTACTGTGGGCTGAGAGCCACGCACCTCACCTGTACCTGTAACTGTGGGTTAAGAGACACGCGCCTCACCTGTACCTCTAACTGTGGGCTTAGAGCCACATGCCTCACATGTACCTCCTACAGTGGGCTAAGAGACACGCGCCTCACCTATACCTCTAACTCTGGGCTAAGAGAGACGCGCCTCACCTGTACCTCTAACTGTGGGCTAAGAGCCACGCATCTCACCTATACTTCTAACTGTAGGCTAAGAGCCTTGCACCTCACCTGTACCTCTTACAGTGGACTAAGAGCCACACACCTCACCTGTACCTCTTAATGTCTGCTAAGAGCCACGCACCTCACCTGTACCTGTAACTGTGGGCTAAGAGCCACGTGCCTCACTTGTACCTCTAACTGTGGGCTAAGAACCACATGCCTCAACTGTACCTTTTACAGTGGGCTAAGAGCCACGCACCTCACCTGTACCTTTAACTATGGGCTAAGAGCCACGCACCTCACCTGTACCTCTTATAGTGAGCTAAGAGCCACACACCTCACCTGTACCTGTAACTGTGGGCTAAGAGCCACGTGCCTCACCTGCAACTCTAACTGTAGGGTAAGAACCAAGTGCCTCACCTGTACCTCTTACAGTGGACTAAGAGACACGCACCTCGACGGTACCTCTAACTCTGGGCTAAGAGACACACTCCTCACCTGTACCTCTTTCTGTGGGCTAAGAGCCATCCACCTCACCTGTACCTCTTACTGCGGGGTACAAGCCACGTGCCTCACCTGTACCTCTGACTGTGGGCTAAGAGCCATGCGCCTCAGCTGTACCTCTAATTGTCAGCTGAGAGCTACGTGCCTCACTTGTACCTGGAACTGTAAGATAAGAGCCACACGCCTCACCTTTACCTCTTACTGTGGGGTACAAGCCATGCGCCTCATCTGTACCTCTAACTGTGGGCTAAGAGCCATGCACCTCACTTGTACCTCTAACTGTGGGCTGTGAGCCACGTGTCTCACTTGTACCTGTAACTGTAAGATAAGAGCCACGTGCCTGTACCTCTTACTGTGGGGTACAAGCCATGCACCTCACCTGTACCTCTTACTGCGGGGTACAAGGCACACGCCTCACCTGTACCTCTTACTGTGGGCGAAGAGCAATGTACCTCACCTGTACCTCTAACTGTGGGCTAAGAGGCATGCACCTCACCTGTACCTCTCACTGTGGGCTAAGAGCCATGCACCTGACCTGTACCTCTAACTGTGGGCTAAGAGACATGCGTCTCACCTGAACCTCTTACTTGTGGGCTAAGAGCCACGCACCTCACCTGTGCCTCATACAGTGGAGTACAAGCCACGCACCTCACATGTACCTCTTACAGTGGAGTACAAGCCACGCGCCTCACCTATACCTCTTACAGTGGAGTGTGGGGTACAAGCCATGTGCCTCACCTGTACCTGTAACTGTTGGCTAAGAGCCATGCACCTCACCTGTACCTGTAACTGTGGGCTAAGAGCCACGCGCCTCACCTGTACCTCTAACTGTGGCCTGGGAGCCACATGCCCCATCTGTACCTCTTAGTGTGGGTCTAGAGCCATGCACCTCTCCTATACACGTCTCTGTGGGCTAAGAGACACGTGCCTCACCTGTACCTCTTACTGTGGGCTGCGAGCCACACACCTCACTTGTACCTCCTACTGTGGGCTAAGAGACACACATCTCACCTGTATCTCTAACTGTGGCCTAGGGGCCTCACGTCCCATCTGTACCTCTTACAGTGGGCTAAGAGCCACGTGCCTCACCTGCACCTCTTACAGTGGGCTAAAAGCCACGTGCCTCACCTGTAACTATGGGCTAAGACCCCGCGCCTCACTTGTACCTCTAACAGTGGGCTAAGAGGCACGCACCACGCCTGTACCTCTAACAGTGGGCTAAGAGACACACGTCTCACCTGTACCTGTAACTGTGGCTAAGGGACAAGCGCCTCACCTGTACCTCTAACAGTGGGCTAAGAGACACGCGCCTCACCTGTACCTGTAACTGTGGGCTAAGAGACACGCACCTCACCTGTAACTCTAGATGAGGGCTAAGAGCCATGTGTCCCACCTGTACCTCTTCCTGTGGGCTGAGAGCCAGGCACCTCACCTGTATCTTTAACTGTAGGTTAAGAGACACACGCCTCACCTGTACCTCTAACTGTGAGATAAGTGGCACGTGCTTCACCTGTACCTCTTACTGTGGGCTGAGAGCCACGCACCTCACCTGTACCTGTAACTGTGGGTTAAGAGACACGCGCCTCACCTGTACCTCTAACTGTGGGCTTAGAGCCACATGCCTCACATGTACCTCCTACAGTGGGCTAAGAGACACGCGCCTCACCTATACCTCTAACTCTGGGCTAAGAGAGACGCGCCTCACCTGTACCTCTAACTGTGGGCTAAGAGCCACGCATCTCACCTATACTTCTAACTGTAGGCTAAGAGCCTTGCACCTCACCTGTACCTCTTACAGTGGACTAAGAGCCACACACCTCACCTGTACCTCTTAATGTCTGCTAAGAGCCACGCACCTCACCTGTACCTGTAACTGTGGGCTAAGAGCCACGTGCCTCACTTGTACCTCTAACTGTGGGCTAAGAACCACATGCCTCAACTGTACCTTTTACAGTGGGCTAAGAGCCACGCACCTCACCTGTACCTTTAACTATGGGCTAAGAGCCACGCACCTCACCTGTACCTCTTATAGTGAGCTAAGAGCCACACACCTCACCTGTACCTGTAACTGTGGGCTAAGAGCCACGTGCCTCACCTGCAACTCTAACTGTAGGGTAAGAACCAAGTGCCTCACCTGTACCTCTTACAGTGGACTAAGAGACACGCACCTCGACGGTACCTCTAACTGTGGGCTAAGAGCCATGCGCCTCACCTGTACCTCTTACAGTGGACTAAGAGCCACACACCTCACCTGTACCTCTTAATGTCTGCTAAGAGCCACGCACCTCACCTGTACCTGTAACTGTGGGCTAAGAGCCACGTGCCTCACTTGTACCTCTAACTGTGGGCTAAGAGCCACATGCCTCAACTGTACCTTTTACAGTGGGCTAAGAGCCACGCACCTGACCTGTACCTTTAACTATGGGCTAAGAGCCACGCACCTCACCTGTACCTCTTATAGTGAGCTAAGAGCCACACGCCTCACCTGTACCTGTAACTGTGGGCTAAGAGCCACGTGCCTCACCTGCAACTCTAACTGTAGGGTAAGAGCCAAGTGCCTCACCTGTACCTCTTACAGTGGACTAAGAGACACACACCTCGCCTGTACCTCTAACTGTGGGCTAAGAGCCATGCACCTCACCTGTACCTTTTACTGTGGGCTGAGAGCCACGCTCCTCACCTGTACATTTTACACTGGGGTACAAGCAACGTGCCTCACCTGTACCTTTAACTGTCGGGAACAAGCCACCTGCCTCACCTGTACTTGTAACTGTGGGCTAAGAGCCATGCGCTTCAGCTGTACTTCTGACTGTGGGCTAAGAGCCATGCGGCTCACCTGTACCTCAAACCGTGGGCTAAGAGACACACGCCTCAACTGTACCTCTTACTGTGGGCTAAGAGCCACGCACCTCACCTGTACCTGTAACTGTGGGTTAAGAGACACGCGCCTCAAGTGTACCTCTAACTGTGGGCTGAGAGACACACCTCACCTGTACCTCTAACTCTGGGCTAAGAGCCATCCGCCTCACCTGTACCTCTTTCTGTGGGCTAAGAGCCACCCGCCTCACCTGTACCTCTTACTGCGGGGTACAAGCCACGTGCCTCACCTGTACCTCTAACTGTGGGCTAAGAGCCATGCGCCTCACCTGTAACTCTAATTGTCAGCTGAGAGCTATGTGCCTCACTTGTACCTATAACTGTAAGATAAGAGCCACACGCCTCACCTCTACCTCTTACTGTGGGGTACAAGCCATGCCCTTCATCTGTTCCTCTAACTGTGGGCTAAGAGCCATGCGCCTCACTTGTACCTCTAACTGTGGGCTGCGAGCCACGCGTCTCTCTTGTACATGGAACTGTAAGATAAGAGCCACATGCCTTACCTGTACCTCTTACTGTGGGGTACAAGCCATGCACCTCACCTGTACCTCTTACTGCGGGGTACAAGCCACACGCCTCACCTGTACCTCTTACTGTGGGCTAAGAGCAATGTACCTCACCTGTACCTCTAACTGTGGGCTAAGAGGCATGCGCCTCACCTGTACCTCTTACTGTGGGCTAAAAGCCACACGCCTCACCTGTACCTCTCACTTTGGGCTAGGAGCCACACGCCTCACCTGAACCTGTAACTGTGGGGTACAAGCCATGTGCCTCACCTGTACCTCTAACTGTGGGCTAAGAGCCATGCGCCTCAGCTGTACCTTTAACTGTGGGCTAAGAGCCACGCGCCTCACTTGTATGTTTTACAGTGGTGTACAAGCCACGTGTCTCACCTGTACCTCTAACTGTCGGGTACAAGCCACGCACCTCACCTGTACCTGTAACTGTGGGCTAAGAGCTATGCGCCTCACCTGTACCTCTAACTGTGGCCTAAGAGACACACGCCTCACTTGTACCTCTAACTGTGGGCTAAGAGACATGCACCTCCCCTGTACCTTTAACTGAGGGGTAAGAGCCATGTGCTTCACCTGTACCTCTAACTGTGGGCTAAGGGACACATGCTGCACCTGTACCTCTAACTGTGGATTAAGAGACATGCGCCTTACTTGTACCGCTAACTGTGATCTAAGAAACGCACCTCACCTGTATCTCTAACTCTGGGCTAAGAGACACGCGCCTCACCTGTTCCTCCGACTGCGGTGTACAAGCCATATGCCTCACCTGTACCTCTAACTGTGGGCTAAGAGTCATGCGCCTCACCTGTACCTCTAATTGTGGGCTGAGAGCTATGTGCCTCACTTGTACCTGTAACTGTAAGATAAGAGCCAAACGCCTCACCTCTACCTTTTACTGTGGGGTGCAAGCCACGCACCTCACCTGTACATCTTACTGTGGGTTAAGGGCCACGTGCCTCACATGCATCCCTTACTATGGGATAAGAGCCACACATCTAACCTGTACCTCATGCTATGCGCTAAAGGGCACATGCCTCACTGTATCTCTTACTGCAGGGTACAAGCCACGCACCTCACCTGTACATCTTGCTGTTGTTATATTTCATATCGGTGCCCTAATATAGGTTTAGAGAACATCGTACTATTTCCCTACATCATCTCTCCTTCATTTCATACGTACGAGCCTTATAAGGACATAACTCCAAATAAGGACAAAATGCCTTATAGGAGCTGAATGCCTTATAAGGACTGACGCCTTTTAAGGATTAAACCTTTCACCTAGTTCCATGCGTAGGGTGGGTTTTTCCAATTGATATTGCCAAGATGTAATCCTTAGCACATATGAATAATTTATGAGAACACTCTCCAGGGGGTATACTTCACCTCTCCTATCTATGCACAAAGATTTAATCCCCAACGTCATCCTCATACTGAACAATGGCTAACACACGCACATAGACTGTATAAATACAGCACCTCTTGCTATCAGTTGTCAGGAGGGACCAAGACTTCAAGGCCGACACATTGACCAGAGACGCTGCGGCTCGGCATGCCATCGCTCCAGCTGACAGTGGTGTAACCATCCCTTGCGGGGTGTCCAACTCAAGTCCAGGACGAAGTCCCACATTCTCACTATTCAGGTAATGGGGTTCGACTAGATCCTAGTGGGATTCTTGACTCTTAGACTCTTAGGCGATTCGACTATTGGGCTCTTAGGCTTAGTAGCTCTTTCTCACCCCCTCACATGCTAGGTACAAGTAGGTACATCTAGACAGGCATCTTAGGAGTATGCACTTTATTTCATGTATGCATTTTATATTCATGTATATGTTCATAACTATTGAAAAATGATAGAACAATACTATTCCTTTTTATTCACTGTACAGAACTATATCTCTGCTACTGTGTTACAGTTGTAGCAGCACATTTGTTTTACATGAGAAGAACAACGGTACAATAAATTCTTATTGTAAAAACGCCCAACTGTTTCTTCTGTGTATCATTCTGAGAGAAAACGAGCAAGCACGATTGACTGGGTGAAAAGTAGTATATTGTTTCCACGAGTCTGAGGAATCAGGGCTTATTGTGTTCTGAGGTTGCCAAGAACTAATCTCTCTGATAGAAGGAGATTCTAGTAGCACTACGAGCTAGCTAATGCAAAAGCATAGGCTAACATACTCGGCGGGGGTGCACAGAGTCAGTCTGCCACCAGACCCACAGTTTATGTTATACGTAAACAGCGCAGGTCCTACACTGTGGGCTAAAGGCCACGTGCCTCACCTGTACCTCCTAATGTGGGCTAACAGCCCTGTGCCTCACCTGTACCGCTTACTGTGAGCTAAGAGTCACGCACCTCACCTGTATCTCTTACTGTGGGGTGCGAGCCACATGCCGCACCTGTACTACCCGGCGGATGTGCTAAGAGCCACGTGCCTCCCCTGTACCCTTAACTGTGGGCTAAGGGCCACGCACCTCACCTGTACCTCTTACTGTGTGCTAAGAGCCACACATCTCACCTGACCACCCGGAGGATGTGCTAAGAGCCACGTGCCTCCCCTGTACCTCTTACTGTGTGCTAAGAGCCACGTGCCTCTCCTGTACCTCTTACAGTGGCCTAAGAGCCACACACCTGTACCTCTTACTGTGGGCTAAGAGCCACACACCTCACTTGTGCCACCCAGAGAATGTGCTAAGAGCCTCACGCTTCACCTGTATCTCTTACTGTGGACTACAAGTCATAAAGTTCACTGGGGCTCCTGTTAAACCAACCTAGATTGCGGGGATGGCGCTGGTGGCTGAGTAGGTAATCGATGGAGGTGGCAGTGCTTGAATGATCCCCGGGGGTTGGTGTTCAGTGTTGAGAGAGCGATGATGCTGTGTGCTGCGTCACCGATGATGCTGTGTGCTACGTCGCTGGAGTGCTCTATTGAAAGTGAGTACGTTCTATGAGCAGAGAGTGGACGCCATACCAGGAATTATGTGACTGCTAATTTACCTTTATATTGTAACTAAAATAAATAGCCTTTTAATACCTGTGTCCAATGAGGTCACATTGTCACCTTGTGGAAGGATCTTACTCAATACTGACACTACAGACCGCACCGGGAGGCTATGAGAAGGACAAGAGGGTGCAAGTGCTGGGAATGCCTTGGAATGAGCGTGGGGGCCAGGCAGGTGTGTGCCATCGAGGAGGAACCTGCAGGGGGCAGCAAAGGCCTGTTGGTGTCGACACAAAGCCTGCTGAAGGCAACAAGAGGCCTGCTGGTGAGACAAGGAACCCACTGGAGGAGACAAGGAACCCACTGGAGGTGATAAGGAACCCACTGGAGGTGGCAAGGACCCCACTGGAGGTGACGAGGAACCCACTGGAGGTGACGAGGAATCCACTGGAGGTGACGAGGAACCCATTTGAGGTGACAAGACACCTGCTAGTGTGACAAGACTTTCCAAGATTGGTGTTGAAGGCAAAGCCCTTGGCTGATAAAGAATTTCCTCAGCAATCGTACTCAAATCATTAACCTAGGCCCTTTCAAATCCTGAGTCATGATACCAGACGAAGGGGTACCTCGGGGCTCCTCACTGAGCCCCACGCTCTTTACCATATATGTTGCTCAACTTGCTCAAGTAGTAGGGTCCTGCGGCCTCAAGGTCATCTTATGTGCAGGTGACACACAATTCATCATTTTCATGGACCCAAACTCTGAATCCACAAAACCCAAATTCTGGGAATGCATGAGGAAAATTGCATCCGGGATGTCCCAGAACTCCCTCCAGCTCAACGGCGATAAAACGAAGAAAGTGCTGTTTGGCAAGGCCACAACTACTGGTCAGATGACTGGTGGCCATCCGAACTAGGCACCGCACCTCATCCCAAAAAGATGGTAAAAATCTTGGCATCTTAATTGATGACAATCTCACAATGAGAGAGCAGGTCGGCTCCACATACGGCACCTGCTTTGGTATTGTGCGCATGCCGAGAAGAGTGTTTCTGTGGCTGCCTCTCCACACAAGAATCTTACGCAGGCTCTTGTGGTCAGCTGCTAAGACTATGCAAACACTCTAATAGTAACAGCCAATGAACCGCTCTGATCGAAACTACAGGTGGTTCAGAACACAGCGGCTCACCTTGTTCTCAAACTTCCTCCCCGCACTCCCTTAGAGCTTACTCTAAGATCACTGCAGTGACTTCCCATTAGGAAACGAGCCATTTTCAAGTTACTATGCCTGGTACACACATCCCTATCAGGAAAAGGCCCGGCGTACCTCCATATCAAACTCCTCCCCTATCTACCCACCAGAAATGTCAGATCCAAGGATCAACTCTTGCCACGCCCACCTTGTATCCGCACAGCCAGACACAGCAGGCCATCCTTTTCCTATATTGGCCCACATTGCTGGAACAGACTTCCACTATATATCCGCACATGCTCTAAATTTGTTTGTTTAAAAAAACTTCTAAAAACCTGACTTTCTAACTTGTGGAAGGGGTGTGGTGCAGCGACCAGGGCAACTGACTCTGGAACCTGGGGGCTCAAGGTTCTATCCCCGGCACCGGCGGCAGATCAGCTCAGCACCATGTGACTCTAGGCAATAGCTCGCTTAATCTTCCAAACGGCCCCCAGCGCCTTGACACCTTCGGGTAATTGTTCGTGCTTTACAATTACTGGACATTTATGTGAGAAGGTGGCCTGATATATGCTGTTCACTAGTTCTAGTGGGCACCTTGTATCAGTCCAAACAACCCCTTACGGTGATAGGTAAAAGACAACCTTTATTGAAAGCTATCCTAGTGGTAGCTATGGAGAGCAGCCTTCAGGCTAAGTCTTGAAGGAATGTAAAGCAGCTTGTTTTACCAGTCTATAATCTCTTGAATGATCAAATGAAAGGACAACCACACCAGGTATATATTCAAAATATATGTATTTAAGATAAAACACACCCCTCTAGTCTCTTTATGAGACTGGAGTTCGAAGTACTTAGTTTACAAGTCAGCAATTATCAGTAATAGAACAATTACACGTTTGGGCCCTAGGGGCGTACCAAACCATATACCACAAAAGTGGTATAAGAACCACGACTGGAATAGACACAAGGCCTAGAGCCTGTAGAATCGCTGGGACCCCAAGGAACCACCCAAGGTAGTGACACAGGGGACCCACGGGGACTGTTTGCAGTGTGTTGACACAACCGTTTACAGATTAGGGACATTTCTAATCGAGTCAGGACCAAACCCTTTTGGACTTAAGAAGTTCTAGGGCTAGCACCCACAAGAGCACCGGAGTACTCAAGTTACCTCACCCAGGGAAGCCGGGTGCATAGGTGTCTTTTGGTGTCTGGTCGCGTCGTCGATTTCAATGGAAGCCTGCAAAGAACTGCTGCTGCCGTGAAGAGGAGAAGTGTCCGAAGAGATCCAAGGCCGGATCTAGGATGGAAGGAACCTGAAAGCAGAAGGGACAGAGTCTGGGTCCCTTGCCAGTGACCGAGGGCAGGATGGACCAAAGCCCACAGATGTCGGGTGATTCAGGTGAGGTGATGGGTGTCTTGACTCTTCAGCCACGCGGTCTAGGAGGCATCGATGAAGTCCACGAGCCAGATTCGAGTTGTGCCACAACGTCTGTCGAGTACTGCGGTGTCGGCAACCAGAATGGACCCAACAAGCCTTGGCAACGGCAAGTCACAGGAATTCAGAGAAAGGACTGCGGTGCAGACCAGCAAGGTCTGAGGGACTCACCCAGCGAGGGTAAGTCAGGGCCCGTCTGGAGCAACCAGGAAAGCCCAATCAGAAGAAGAGTTGCCTTTGTGGGGACCTGCTAGTCAACGGGATAGGGATTGCGAAGGAGCCTCAAGCGGTCGCACTTGAAGCTGGCCCACGGGTCGCTTGTGGAGTGGAGGCCAACAATCTTTGGTGCAGGAGGTGCTCAAGGCTGGGGCTACTCGAAGCCCAAAGCACAACTTCGAGGAGGAACAGGAAGATAGTGTTGCTGCAAAAGTTCTCGGTGTCCAGGGGTCACAGTTCCATGTCACCCACGAAAACCACGGGTCTCAGCTTTGCTGTGGACTCAGGGTAGCCTCTGGGAAGTCTGGAAATCCACCTCTGGTGATGCAAAGACTTCAGCCTCTGGCGGGATCTTCAGCGATGCAGACTGGTCAGTTGCTTCTTTGGTGCCTGCCAAGCAGGGGAGTCACTCCTTGACCCCAAGGGAGATTTCTTCAGTCTTCTAGTTAAAGTAGAACATCGAAGGTCCAGGATATATGTAGCAGAGTTTTGTCCAGGGTAATCTAAAGTCCTAGGTACTGGATTCCTATACTTATAGTAGGTTTAGGGGATGGACTAACTCTAAGGCCCCACCTATGGGTGGGCTTGGAAAGAAGGGTGGTTACACCCATTTCCTTTGTCTAGTTTCACGCCAGAGCAGGGGCAGGTAGCCCCTGCAACCGGTTTGAACTGGACTATGCATAGGGACAGCAAATGTGCCCCCAGTGCAGGACTTCAAAGCACCAGAGAGTGCTCCCGCCCAGCCCCAATACACATCTGCCTGTCTGGGGAGGTGGTCACACCTCCCTTCGACAGGAAACCTATTGTCCAGGCAGCCCCTGCCGGAGTTTCGATCAGCAGCAGGAGGCCAGACCTGTGTCTGTGGCAGAGGCATCCATTTTGTAATGCCAGGGCTCAGGAAAGTCCTCCCGGGTTTAGCCAGTGTGAACATGTCTTTCCCTCTAAAAGGGTGGAATGCTACCCCCGCCGCCAGAACTGGTGGGGGGTAGTATTCCAAAGCGTTTGACACCAAACACGACATGTTTTGATGCAGCCATTCCAAAGTTAGCATTTACCTCGAGGTTATAATGCACTTAAGAGTATATGGTATGGCTGTATCACAGAACAGCCATAAGGAAGTATTTCCGAAAGCAGCAGAGGGGCTCAGCTCATACTTGGGCACCCTCTCACATAAAACCAAGCACTCTGCCTTCAGGATTGTCAAGGCCTGCCATAGGAGTGGCTGATAGGTTTATATGTGTCTGTATATATGTGTGGATATAGGTAGCCTATACCACTGTAAGGGGTGCAAGCTCATCCTTACCCAGGCAGCAGTAGCAGACCTGTGGTGCCATTTTGGAGTGCTTCCCAGGGGTGGCATAATACATGCTGCATCCCCTGGTAGGCCTCTGAGGTACCTATGCCCTAGGTACATAGGATACCATATACTAGGGGCTTATAAGGCACTCCAGAATCCAATTAGATATGTACCTAATGTACATGCAAACCATTTTAGAGAGGAAGCAGCTAGGCTGTGGTCCGGATTAGCAGGGTCACAGCCAGACTAAGGTCGAAAAACATTGAAACACCAGCAAAAAGTGGGGGTACCCATGTGAAGCAGATCCTACTCTCCTACAATTTACCACTCCTCTTTCCCGTTCTTCCTTTCTCTGAGTCTGCGCTCGAGCGCCGAGATACACCTTTGGGGGTGATTTGTCACGCTCCAGCAAGTATAAATAACATACCAAGGAACATACTGGGGGAGATCAGTGACCCGCTTGAGGTGACAAGAAGACCTGCTTGGGGTGAGACAACGTCTGCTTGTGTGACAAGGAGCCTGCCGGTGGGACAAAGAAACTGCTGGGGTAAGCATCAGTTGCTGAAAAAAACAGCACCCAGGGTCATGGTATTCAGTTTAACACTTGCAGCCATTTATGTGGGACCATTGCATGGAGGGGGTTGCATTGTACTGTATTGTAATTGCCTTTATATAGCAGTTACTACCCCCTGGTGAGGCACTGAAGCACATTTTGGTGAGTAGCATGCTACTCCGTAACCCAAAGTTAGTAGTTAATCCAGAGGTGTATTAATTATTGTTGTAAATTTGTAGGTTATTGGGTTTGCGTTGTGCTCTTAGGAAACTGAAGTATTTTCTTCAGTTTTTGTCGGTGGTGGATTAAGTTAACAGGAGTTTGGTGTAAGTATTAGAGTGAGTTCACAAAAGTGGAAAAAGGAGATCCGTAAATAAGGTGGAGGGGCTTAGATAGTGTGAGATTGCAAAGATGGTTTAAACAGAAGGAGAATCTGTGATTTCTGAGAGGAACGGTTAGATTACAGCTGGATAGCAGAGAGTAAGGCAGCAGGCATGTGACAGAGTAAGGTACACTGGAAGGAAGTAAGGCAGCAGGCATGTGACAGAGTAAGGGACACTGGGAGGAAGTAAGGCAGCAGGCATGTGGCAGAGTAAGGGACACTGGGAGGAAGTAAGGCAGCAGGCATGTGGCAGAGTGAGGTACACTGGAAGGAAGTAAGGCAGCAGGCATGTGACAGAGTAAGGGACACTGGGAGGAAGTAAGGCAGCAGGCATGTGGCAGAGTAAGGGACACTGGGAGGAAGTAAGGCAGCAGGCATGTGGCAGAGTGAGGTACACTGGGAGGAAGTAAGGCAGCAGGCATGTGGCAGAGTAAGGGACACTGGGAGGAAGTAAGGCAGCAGGCATGTGGCCGAGTGAGGTACACTGGGAGGAAGTCAGGCAGCAGAGGTGGGAGTGTGAGGTGAGTGCCATTCAAATGGAAAGGTGGGAGAGAGAATAACACCTTGTTATATATTAGGTCAATTTTCATGTAGGATATTTTTAATATTCAGATAGGATTCAATCTTGGGAAGTATAAAGAGTAGAAAAGAAAGGTTGAAAGTTGATGTTTTTGCTATAAGCCATTACTTATCATCCTGATTTCTAATCCGTCGGACCACCTAGAAAGGAAATGAGATGATCCTTGGAGAACTGTGATGGTGTTAACTGTAGGAGCTCTAACGTCCATGCACCTGGAAGCAACAAAGGCATCTGTGAGCTCCAAGCGCCTGGCAGATGAAACATGAGAGAAGGTGGCCTGGTATATGCTGTCCACTAGTTAAAGTGGGCACCCTGTACCAGTCCATATGACCCTTATGATGTATGAGGTCAAAGATAACCTTCAAAAAGATATCCTAGTGGTAGCTATGGAGAGCAGCCTTCAGGCTTAACCTTGAAGGAATATAAAGCAGCTTGTTTCACCAGAACAGAACCTCCTGAGTGATCAAATGAAAAGAGAACCACACAGTAGTTATATAAAAATATGTATTTATTAATATAACACTCTCTACTAGTCTCTATATGAGACTAGGGCACAAAGTACACAATACTGAATCAATAGAACATTCGTAAATAGCAAAATACACAGCAGGTTCCAGGGGGAGACTGAACCATATACTAAAAAAATGGTATAACAACAACAACTTGACTAGACACTGTGCCTAGAGCACGTAGAATCACTGGGACCCCAAGAAACCACCCAGAGGAGTAACACAGAGAGCCCACGGAGGACGGGTGCAGTGTGGGAACACAGATGTGTGTTCCGTACAACTCTATGGGAAAGTCGCGGTTGTAATTTTACAAGTTAAGGACACTTCTGAGAGGACTTCGAGCAAACCCTTTGGAACTTATGAGGTTCTAAGGCCAACCCACCAGTCAGTACTGAAGTACCCGAGTTACCTATCCCAGAGGAGCCGGGTGCATAGGGGTCAAGTGGTGTCGGAAACCTTCGTTATTTTCAATGGAGAGTTGCAAAGAAGTGCTGCTGCCAGGAGGGCGAAGAGTGTCCGGTGGAATCCAAGCCTGGGTTCGAGGTGAGAAAAACCTGAAAGCAGAGGGGGACAGAGTCTGGGTCACTTCAGGTGACCAGGGGTTTGGTAGTCGGATGCCCACCGATGTCGAGTGCTTCAGGAGTGAAGAAGGGTTGCTTGACTCTGCAGCCACGGGGATCAGGAGATGTCGAGGACGACCAGGGTCCAGAGGTGAGCTGTCCCACAAAGGATGTCGAGTGCTGAGGGGTCGATGTCCGGCTGAAGCACCAACAAACCTTGGCAAATGCAACCCCCACGGTCAAAGGATCCGGTTACGGTGTGAACCAGCAAGGTGCAGGGGACTCTCCAAGCAAGGTAGAGTCAGGGCACGTCTGGAGCAACTAGGTAAGCCCAAGAACAAACAAGGTGACCGTTGCCAGGACCCACAGGCCAACGGACCAGGGATCGCGAGGAGACCTCAAGCAAGTTTGCAAAGTACCAGCCCACAGGACACTCAAGGAGTGGAGGCCAGACATCTTCAGTGCAAATACTGCTCGGGGTCAGGACTACACGGAGTCCAATGCACAAGCTCGGGAATTGTCACTAAGCATATGCAACTGCAAATGTATGTGGCGCACAGGAGTTCGGGTTGCACGGTCCCCACTAGGGATACTGGTCTCAGAATTGCTGAGAGGGCAGATCGACCTCAGAGACCTTAAGGAACCTACCTCCTGTGTTGTTGAACTCTTCAGAGTCCTCAGGAGCTTGGGAGAAGCAAACTGGTCAGATGCATTTAGGTGCCTGCTTTTGTAGAGGAGTAACTCCTTTACTCCAAGGGAGATTCTTCAGTCATCCAGCATCGTGCAGGCAGTCGAAGAACTTGGTTTCTTCTTAGCAGAATCTTGTCCAGGTAAAATCTAAAGTCCTGTAGCCAGGTTACCCACTTTATACCCATAGGAAGGGGTTGGAAAGATTCTGTGGAGCCTCCTAAGGGAGGAGCAGGACAGAGGGGTGGCTACACCCATGTTCTTTGTCCTGTTTCGCGCCATAGCAGGAGCAAATGGCACCCAGAACTGGTTTGAGCTGGACTATGCACAGGGACACCAAATGTGCACCCAGTGCAGACTTTCTGGCACTCTCAGAGTGCACCCACCCAGCCCCAATACACTAAACCTTGTCTGGGAGGTGGTCACACCTCCCTGTGACAGGATGCCTATTGTCATGCCTTCCTCTGTTCAAGCTTGGCTCAGTAGCAGGAGAGCAGAATCATGTCTTTGGCTGGCAGCATCCATTTTGTGCTGCCCAGGTCGAGAAAGCTGGTTTTGGGTAGACCGGTGACCCACGTATGTCCCTTTGGAAGGTTGGAATCATACCTCCCACACCAGTTACTGGTGTGGAGGTATGATTCCAAGGTGTTTGACACTAAACACAACATGTTTATAAGCAGCCGTTTTAAAGTTAGCATTTACTACGAGGTTATAATGCACTTAAACATATATGTCTGGCTGCATCACAGACAAGCCCAGAGAATGGCCTCCGATAGATTCAGAGGGGCTCTGCTAATGCAGGGGCACCCTCTCACATAAACCCCAGCACCCTGCCTTTAGGAATGTTAAGGTCTGCCATAGGGGTGACTGATAGGTATTTAAGTGTAGTGATTTAGATAGATATAGTGAACCTATATCTTAAGTAAGTGGTGCAAGCACCAGCTTACACAGTCTGCTATAGCAGGCTTGTTGTGTCAATTTGAATGGCCTCTCGGGGGTGGCATAATACATGCTTCAGCCCATGGGAGGCCTCTGGGGTACCTATGCCCTGGTACATGGTATACCATATACTAGGGACTGATAAGGGTACTCCAGAATCCAATCAGGAGTGTGCCTAAAGTACATGCATTGCAATATAAGGGAGAAAGCAGCTAGGCTGGGGTCCTGAATAGCAGGATCCCAGTTGGACTAGGCCAAAACCAGTGCGAAATCAGCAAAAAGTGGGGGTAACCATAAGAAGCAGATCCTACTTTCCTACAAGACATTTAAGGCGAAAGGACTGGGCTACCTTCTGTAGGATCACTGAGACTCTTGCATCGCTCTAGGGACTGGCTCAGTCATCATAGTGTGGGTTAACCTTGTCACAACCAGACAAACACTTTCTTTGTGAGCAGCGGTGCGTTGTGGGGACAGGTCGGCGTAGTGTGTTTAGGTACTTTCAAACTAGTGTATCAAAAAACTAAAAGCGCAGTTAGATTTGCTTCGGTCCGCTTTATAACCTACGCTCCATTCAAAGAGCACGTGGAGTTTGAATAGTAAATACACACTTCATTACTGTTAATGGCCAGTGCTCATCATAATATGTGTGTGTGTGCACGTGCATGCGTGCGTGTGTGTGTGTACAACGTCTGTGTGTTAGACTGTCCGTCGACGTTATTTTGTAGCGCAGTGAGGACCGGCGTGATAGGCACTGCTCCCTTTCTGTGTGTAAGCTGTGTGTGGTTTTCAGATGCTGTTTCCTCTGCAGAGGGATGTTTTCCTGGTGGTGTTGCATGTCTGTGCTTGCTGAGCTGCTGATCATAGCCCTGCGTTGCTCTGTGGAGGTGTGCTCTTCTTATCTAAGCTTGTAGGAGCTGCACACTAAGGGAGTGCGGGCTCTGCCTGCTCACGTGCTGTTTTTAACTGGTTTTCCTGTGCGAAGAAGGATTTCCAGCCTGTAGTTGTTCCTTCCTGTAGAGGACGAGAGTAGGGGCATGATGTCTTCTCTGGCTGTGCATCTGTGTGTCTAAGCATCATTGCACTAGTGTGTGTATGATCCTGTGAAGCGGTGTTGCTTGTCAGTGTTTCATGTGTTGTTCTTTGGTGCTGCTGTGGTTGCAAGGAGTGTGACACGCTGCCCTTGTGTCTGAATGAGAGAAGTATATGTGAGCTGTGATGTGCTGGCATGTGGAAGGTATCACAACAGTATGTTTTTACTAGATGAGGACAATCATACAGGGCTCCATGCACCCTACGGCTCACTTCAGTGCGCTTGAAGTACTAATTCCCGGAGAGCAAGTTGTGTGGATAAGAGTCATTCATGTGCTAAGATGTCCTGGGCTGGAGACACGTCCTTCCTAGAGGATGGCTCTCACCTGGTGCCGCAGGCGTGTGTGGGTTATGGAGGTCGCCGGCTTGTGGAGGCTGAGGGTTGAGGTGCCACCAATCACAGTTGCATGCACGTCTGAAAGAGAAGGTTTTAGCCTCAGAAGACCTTCCAAGCTTGTCTCCATTATACTTTGCATGTTTCATCCATGTTTCCTTCCCTTGAACCTCTGCCTGACCAGGCTGACCCAGTGCTGACATGGGAGTAGTGGGTAGCAAGAGTTTCCAGGTAGGTGGTCCTGGCCCTCAGAGGGCCCTGCTCTTGGCCTGGTGTGCTGAAGTCCTTGGAGCAGTGTGCAGTAGTCCAGCATGGATGAAATCTGGACTCTCACAATGTGTGGTCCATGGCCAGGCCACAGTTGAGGGAGTACCGCTGCAAGCGTGTGCGGTTGGTGGTGCTTTCGGAGAAGGGTTGGACGGGCTTCAGCCGTGAGATATCCTACTACGGTTTAGCTATTATGGGGCCACGGCAGCACTCAAAGCCAACACAGCCTCCTACAGAAGACATTACACACTACTCTTGGCCCCAACTCTTGGTGGCTAAGTGATTGTCACTTCAGCGGTACATCCGTTCACATATATCCACGCCCCCGTGTACGTGGAACCGCATAAAAGCCACGTAATAGGCAAATGTGGAAAGAAACGTAAGAAGCTGAGACAAACGGCGGACAACGGTACACCCCAGCAGAAGGAAACACACTGGAGCCTCCTCTGCACACACCTACACACACCTAACACACCACACAGACCCGAACAATGCACAACGGTACACCCCAGCAGAAGGAAACACACTGGAGCCTCCTCTGCACACACCTACACACACCTAACACACCACACAGACCCGAACAATGCACAACGGTACACCCCAGCAGCAGTGGCGTAGCTGGGGGGGGCGGAGGGGGGCGGTCCTCCCCAGGCGGCACTATTTTGGGGGAGGACAAAGGCATTCAAATAATGCTCGGCTTGCTTTCGTGGACGCTCGGAGACGGGCAGAGAAGGAATACGACTCGTGCAATGTCCTCTTCTTTTTGTGCTGGCAGCTGTCCCCCGTCTCCTCCTCTTATTCCCTCTCTTGCTGTCTTGCTCCTCACTTACTGAAAACCGTCACTTGAAGAAACGGTTCACAACCTCTCTTTCCTTCTTTCATTTAGTTGCTTCCCTGTGAAATGGATCCAAAAAAGAAAAACACTCTTGCGGGAAATGCCCTTTTTCTGACATTTTTCTATTCCAAAGTGCAGCAGGATGGAGAGAAATAGAAGGTTTTAAATATGAAAAATAAATACATAACTAAATAAAGCAAGACAGAGTGGTTGCAAAGTGGCCAGATTGGTTTTATTTACATCCAAATACATCAGCAATACTTTACAGAGTTTGCCAGTGAAGCGCTACTTTCGTTTTCTCGTCTTTCTTTGAACAGCATTTTTGTCCCCAGGTGGGGAAGTGCACCATTCCTGGAGGGACTGCAATACCTGGTTGATGGGTGGATTGGAAAACAAAATGTGTACCATGGCTCTGTTTATGGATGTGGTCTTTTTAAACCATACTGCTTACGTTTATTAAGGATATAAGCAATGGACATTGAAACAGTTCCTTTCAGGGCCCTGTAGTCATGTCCTTAACTTTTCAGGTAAAACCACTCGCTGATTTCTGAATAGTGAGTGAGAGATCGTTAAGGTAACCATGTTGTTTCTGCTTACATTTCACATGCTTTACTTAATCTTGCACTCCCTAGGAGTGGTTGCTTTTACTTTTTTTTTTAGGCAGCATATTACTCTTATCAAGTGCATAATTTGAATTGAGCCACATCCAAGTGTTTATAGCAGGCACAATTAGGTTGTAGCTGATGGCAGTGCGAGCTTCTCTCAGTGAGGCAGTATGGTGTTTGTTAGACTTGGCCCTTCTGGCAAGTTCACCCCTAGAACTTTTTGCATTATCCTAGCCTTTTTCCTGTGTTTTACTAGTGGTTTTAGGCCTCTAGGCGCTTTCACACTGTGTCCCAGAGGAAAGCGCGTGCGCTCTGTGTATGGTTTAGTGAGACTGACCTGTCCTCCCATAAGAATGCATGGGGGAATGTATGAGTCCCTGGTAGTTCCTGATGCATGGGGAGTGCAGGTGCGAGTTTGGTATGTGCGGACTCGTGTGATGAAATGCTGCGCGATGATGTGTGCGGCGTTACTGTAGCTAGTGTAGAAATGCCACTTCTAGACACTGGCATAAATGTGCAGTGACTGCCTGGCGTGTGATTGGCTGGTGTGCCTGGCCCCCCAGGAGTCAGGATGGGTCTGCCCCAGTGGTGGGTGGAGGGAGCTGCATGTTGCTGAGTGGGAGGGGTATACCTGGGACCTGAATAGGGCTGGGCTTTCCCCCACACAATGCTGGCTCCACCCCCTGTGGTGCGTCTGATGTCCCTGGCCTGTCCTGTGAATAGGGAGAGGGGCTGAGCAAAACAAAGTGCTCAGGAACCAGTTGCATCTGGTTCGCCCCTTCCCTGCACCCTTGAGAACAAAGGATTTGGTGTATAAAAGAGGGGCTGTGACCCCATGAAAATGTTCTTGTGCTTAACTTGAAACAACCAGGGGCGTGCTGCTGCTGGGGCCCAGGGGAAGGCTTGCCTCCCTGGGCCCTGCCCAGCCCCTGGATGCCTGATGGACTTTGTGGGACCTTTTGTTCTGTTGTGGATCTTGACAGAGCGGGGCTTGCTGCTGGTGGGGTCCAGGGGGGACCGCCATGGGGGCTGCCTCCCTGCTGGAGGGCCCTGTGAGCTGGCCCCTGGGCCCTGCATTGCCCCTGGATACTTCAGGACTTTTGTGACTCCTTTGTGCTTTTCTGGCTAAAGGCCATGACTTTGCCAATGCTTCTTGCACCTTAGGAGCGCCACATTCGAATCATGGCCCCAGAAGAGAGGGAGGAGCTGACGGCGTGCAGCGCGCCGCTGCCGGGAACCGAGGTAATCCCGATGTGGGGATTCCCCCCGTGATGCCTGCATTTATCGTTGTTTCGCGGGTGCCCACCCCGCTTTTGTAATGCGGAAGCATTAAGCAGGTGCCCACCCTGCGTCTTCGCTTAATTTTAATTCATGCGTGGGTGCCCACCCCACGTCTTTACTTTTATTGTTTGAGCGGGTGCCCACCCCGCTTTATAGTCTTAATGAAGAGGGAGCCTACCCCTCATGGTGCAAGGAGAACCGCGATCACCGCTGCGGCCCAAGTCGCGGCAAAAGCGGAAGTCAGGCGAGAATGTGCCTGGCGGCGGGCGGTACTTCCGGTTTTGCAGAGGAAGTCCCGCGCATACCCCGGCAGCCTGAGGAGATGTCTGGAGCCCCGTAGGCTGCATGCTGAAGTCCCAATCCCAGGAGAGGGACTGGGCGAAGAGCGGAGTGCCAGCGCTGGGGGGCCACGAGGAGGCCCAGAGGAGTTTGGCACCAGGAGTGAGGCGGGGCTCCCAAGGGAGAGCCCCGCGTTGCCGGCAGAAGGGAGAAGAAGTCCCGGGCCCATGGAAGAGGCCCGGGTGAAGAGGAGAGCCCAGTGGAGACTCCGGTGAGTGGGGGCTGGGTTAGGAGCTCCCGTAGAGCTCCTCCGTATCCTTTGTACCCTTCGCCTTGTTCTTTCAGCTGCCCCACTTGCAGAGGGCAGCTGCACCGAGGGAGCAAGTTCTTTTGGGGGCATGTTTAGTTTTAAGCGCCAGTGCGCTCTACGTTTCAGGGGGCCATTTGATATTTAGCAGTCCCTGAGTGGGACTTGGGGGCATTTGTCGTTAAGAGCCCAGAGAGGCTCCAACGCTTGGGCACCATTATTCTAAGAGCCCCGTGGCTCCAGCATGGGCATAGTGATCTCCAGAGCCTGTGCGTGGCTCCCATGACATGTGCACCAGTGTCTTTAGAGCCTAGGTGGCTCCAACGTTTTGGACATTATTTCCAGGGCCATTGAGAGCCCATGCCTCCTTTTTGCCTTCCACAGCTGCGCAGCACTTAGTGCCAGCTGCAGCGTTTAGGCCCTGTTCTTGTCACCAGCTAGTGGGCAGCTGCTACGTTTAGGTTCTGGCGCAACCTGGACTCCAATGTGATTTATGTGCTAACGTGATTGGGTGTTAGGAAATGTACTGTGTATAGCATGTTTTGCGCACCCTGTGTTTTATACCTCTACATAGGATTTCTGTCTAGGAGGTTGTTCTACCTGTTTAGGTTGATATTAGGGAGATAATGCTTCCCTGTGTGATGTACGCCCCTAGTGTAGTTATACTTAGGTGACTAGGTCTAGTGCGTTAGACTAATGAGAAATTGCATAATGTGTTTATGCCCCTATGATGGATGCAGGATAGGTTTTATACCTGATGCTAGTGTGATGACGCTAAGGTCATTATTGCGCCAGTAATTATTGGTTGTGCTCTACCGTGCTAATTTGTGTTACAGTTAGTATATGTTCTACATGTAGAATTGGTGATTTGTTCTGATTCTGACAGTGGTCCATGTGGCCCTGGCCCGTGTAAATAGTACCTTGTAAAATTCTGCCCAGTGCCAGTTGGCACAGTGTAAATTGTGTGAATATTATCTAATGTGTTTTGGTATAATACAAAAGCTATTTTTATATAATACCTTGTGTGGAGTTTCTTTTGTGGTGGGCCTTGGGTGTTGTTGCTGGGTGCGCGCGCAAACGCTTTACACATTGCCTCCGGGATAAGCCTGACTGCTCGTGCCAAGCTACCAAGGGGGTGAGCAGGGGTTATCTTTGGCGTGTAACTCCCCAGCCCTGACTAGAGTGGTGGTTTCTGCCTGGCTTTGGCGCAAGCCCTAGCCAACCAGAAATCCCATTTCTAACATTGGTGATCAGCGGTGGGATTAGGACTTGCGTTTTCGCAGTACCACAGCGACAGCTGGCTGCACTACAAAACTCTGCATTTAGATAGTCACATGGAAAGGGATTATTGTTCTAAGTTGTTTTAAGTGCCATTTCTGTGGAAATGTGTTTCTGGATTCACCAGTAAGGGTGGGATCCAGTGGTGGCAGCAGATGTGTGTCCAGTGCATGTATTCCCATTCCCAGTTCCCGGGGTAATGGTACCTGTGTCACGTGGTGGTCAGGTTGAGAAATCAGGGGCGGTAGAAACTGTCTTACCAGTCTGGGAGGTGTGTGTGTGGATGAATGGTGTGAGTTCTCTGAAATAAGGAGCTTGCTGAATACTTTGGTGTAAGTTCTATGAAATAAGGAGCTTGCTGGTTGATTGGGTGTGAGTTCTCTGAGATAAGGAGCTTGCTGGTTGATTGGGTGTGAGTTCTCTGGGATAGGGAACTTGCATTGGGGAGTGATTCCAAAAGGAGGGGCTGAGGTGTCTTCCAGCCCAGCGTGGTGGAAGAGGTTCAGAGGAGCCCAGCTAGGTCTCACGTCCTATCTCTGCGGAGAAGGAGTGGGTGGGACTGCGTGTCTCCAGGTGCCCGAAACCCAGTCTCAGGGCCTGGATGGTTTCTTTAGGGAACATCAGGTCGGGGCCTAGGCTGTACCAATAGGTCATTTGAGGGGGATCTCCCAGTGTCTAGAGGACGTGGAGTGTCTGTAATCAGTGCTACAGTAGTCCTGGTGTCTGGTGGTACCACTCCAGTTGGGAGGGTGCGGAAGTCCAGAGGGAGGGGTGAGAGGGGGAGGGATTCCCCAGTAGGAACCAGTAGGTCAGGGACCAGCCGGGAGGGCTGAGTCGCCACTGAGTGACCGTGGTTTCTTCACTTCTCTGTACTGCTGCAGTACTTTTAACGGGAGAGTACCAGCACTTCTCAGCACTACTGAAGAACTTTTAAAGGGAAAGTACCAGCACTTCTCAGCACTGCTGCAGTACTTTTAACGGGAGAGAACCGGCACTTCTCTACACTGCTGCAGTACTTTTAATGGGAGAGGACTGACACTTCTAAGCACTGCTGCAATGTACTTAATGGGAGGGAACTGGCACTTCTCAGCACTTATGCAATACATTTAACGGGCGAGCACCAGCACTTCTCAGCACTGCTGCAAAACATTTAAAGAAAGAGTACTGTCTGGGACTCCTCAGCACTGCTGCAGTACTTTTACGGGAGAGTGCTGGCATTTCTCAGCACTGCTGCAGTGCCTTTAACGAGAGAGTACCAACACTTCTCAGCACTGCTGCAGTACTTATAACGGGAGAGTACCCGCACTTCTCAGCACTGCTGCAGTACTTTTAACGGGACAGTACCGGCACTTCCCATCACTGTTGCAGTACTTTTAACACGAGAGTACCAGCACTTCTCAGCACTGCGGCAAAACATTTAATAATAGAGTACCGGCACTTCTCAGCACTGCTGCAGTACTTTTAACGGGAGAGTACCGGCACTTTTCAGCACTGCTGCAGTACTTTTAACGGGAGAGGACCGGCACTTTTTAGCACTGCTGCAGTACTTTCAACAGGAGAGTACCGGCTCTTCTCAGCACTGCTGCAGTACTTTTAACGGGAGAGTACTAGCACTTCTTGGCACTCCTGCAGTACTTTTAACGAGCGAGTACCGTCACTTCTCAGCACTGCTGCAGTACTTTTAACAGGAGAGTACCGGCACTTCTCAGCACTGCTGCAGTACTTTTAACGGGAGAGTTCCGGCACTTATCAGCACTGCTGCAATACATTTAATAGGAAAGTACTGGCACTTCTCAGCACTGCAGCAATACATTTAACGGGAGAGCACAGGCACTTCTCAGCACTGCTGAAATACATTTAACTGGAGAGTACCGGCACTTCTCAGCACTGCTGCAAAACATTTATGAGAGAGTACCGGCACTTCTCAGCACTGCTGCAGTACTTTTAACGGGAGAGGACCGGCACTTCTCAGGACTGCTGCAATACATTTAATGGGAGGGTACTGGCACTTCTCAGCACTGCTGCAGTACTTTTAACGGGAGAGTACCAGCACTGCTGAAGTACTTTTAACAGAAAAGTACCAGGACGTCTCGGCACTGCTGCAGTACTTGTAACGGGAGATTACTGGCCCTTCTCTACACTGCTGCAGTACTTTTAATGGGAGAGGATTGGCACTTCTCAGCATTGCTTCAATGCACTTAATGAGAGAGAACTGGCACTTCTCAGCACTGATGCAATACATTTAACGGGAGAGCACCGGCACTTCTCAGCACTGCTGCAATACATTTAACGGGAGAGTTCCGGCACTTCTCAGCACTGCTGCAGTACTTTTAATGGGAGAGTACCGGCACTTCTCAGCACTGCTGAAGTACTTCTAACGGGAGAGGACCGGCACTTCTCAGCACTGCTGCAGTACTTTTTATGGGAGAGTTCTGGCACTTCTGAGCACTGCTGCAATACATTTAACGAGAGAGTACCAGCGCTTCTCAGCACTGCTGCAAAATATTTAATGATAGAGTACTGGCACTTCCCAGTATTGCTGCAGCACATTTAATGGGAGAGAACCGGCACTTCTCATCAGTGCTGCAATACATTTAATGAGAGAGTACCGGCACTTCTCAGCACTGCTGCAGTACTTTTAATGGGAGAGTACCGGCACTTCTTGGCACTCCTGCAGTACTTTTAACGAGCAGGTACTGGCACTTCTCAGCACTGCTGCAGTACCTTTAAATAGAGAGTTCCGGCACTTCTCAGCACTGCTGCAATACATTTAATGGGAGAGTACTGGCACTTCTCAGCACTGCTGCAGTGCATTTAACGGGAGAGGAAAGGCAGTTCTCAGCACTGATGCAATACATTTAATGGGAGAGTACCGTCACTTCTCAGCACTGCTGCAATACATTTAACAGGAGAATACCAGCACTTCTCAGCACTGCTGCAGTACATTTAATGGAAGAGTACCAGCACTTCTCAGCACTGCTGCAATATGTTTAATGGGAGAGGACTGGCACTTCTCAGCACTGCTGCAGTACTTTGAACGGGAAAGTACTGGCACTTTTCAGCACTGCTGCAGTACTTTAAACAGGAGAGTACCAGCACTTCTCAGCACTGCTGAAATACATTTAATGGGAGAGTATTGGCACTTCTCAGCACTGCTGCAGTACTTTAAACAATAGAGTACCAGCACTTCTCAGTACTGCTGTAATACATTTAATGGGAGTGTACTTGCACTTCTCAGCACTGCTGCAATAAATTTAACGGGAGAGTACCAGCACTTCTCAGCACTGCTGCAAAACATTTAATAAGAGAGAACCGGCACTTCTCAGCACTGCTGCAGTACTTTTAACTGGAGAGTACCGCCACTTCTCAGCACTGCTGCAGTACTTCGAACTGGAGAGTACCGACACTTCTCAGCACTGCTGCAGTACTTTTAAGGGGAGAGGACCGGCACTTTTGAGCACTGCTGCAGTACTTTTAACGGGAGAGTATTGGCACTTCTCAGCACTGCTGCAGTACTTTTTACGGGAGAGTTCTGGCACTTCTGAGCATGGCTGCAATACATTTAACGAGTGAGTACCAGAGCTTCTCAGCACTGCTGCAAAACATTTAATGAGAGAGTACTGGCACTTCCCAGTACTGCTGCAGCACATTTAATAGGAGAGAACCGGCACTTCTCAGCAGTGCTGCAATACATTTGATGGGAGAGTCCCGGCACTTCTCAGCACTGCTGCAATACTTCTAGCGGGAAAGGACCGGCACTTCTCAGCACTGCTGCAGTACTTTTAACGGGAGAGGACCGGCACTTTTTAGCACTGCTGCAGTACTTTTAACGGGAGAGTACCGGCACTTCTCAGCACTGTTGCAGTACTTTTTATGGGAGAGTTACGGCACTTCTGAGCACCGCTGCAATACATTTAACGAGTGAGTACCAGCGCTTCTCAGCACTGCTGCAAAACATTTAATGAGAGAGTACTGGCACTTCCCAGTACTGCTGCAGCACATTTAATGGGAGAGAACCGGCACTTCTCAGCAGTGCTGCAATACATTTGATGGGAGAGTACCGGCACTTCTCAGCACTGCTGCAGTACTTCTAGCGGGAGAGGACCGGCACTTCTCAGCACTGCTGCAGTACTTTTAACGGGAGAGGACCGGCACTTTTTAGCACTGCTGCAGTACTTTTAACGGGAGAGTACCGGCACTTCTCAGCACTGTTGCAGTACTTTTTATGGGAGAGTTACGGCACTTCTGAGCACCGCTGCAATACATTTAACGAGTGAGTACCAGCGCTTCTCAGCACTGCTGTAAAACATTTAATGAGAGAGTACTGGCACTTCCCAGTACTGCTGCAGCACATTTAATGGGAGAGAACCGGCACTTCTCAGCAGTGCTGCAATACATTTGATGGGAGAGTACCGGCACTTCTCAGCACTGCTGCAGTACTTCTAGCGGGAGAGGACCGGCACTTCTCAGCACTGCTGCAGTACTTTTAACGGGAGAGGACCGGCACTTTTAGCACTGCTGCAGTACTTTTAATGGGAGAGTACCGGCACTTCTCAGCACTGTTGCAGTACTTTTTATGGGAGAGTTCCGGCACTTCTGAGCACTGCTGCAATACATTTAACGAGAGAGTACCAGCGCTTCTCAGCACTGCTGCAAAACATTTAATGAGAGAGTACTGGCACTTCCCAGTATTGCTGCAGCACATTTAATGGGAGAGAACCAGCACTTCTCAGCAGTGCTGCAATACATTTAATGAGAGAGTACCGGCACTTCTCAGCACTGCTGCAGTACTTTTAATGGGAGAGTACCGGCACTTCTTGGCACTCCTGCAGTACTTTTAAAGAGCGAGTACTGTCACTTCTCAGCACTGCTGCAGTACTTTTAACTGAAGAGTTCCGGCACTTCTCAGCACTGCTGCAATACATTTAATGGGAGAGTACTGGCACTTCTCAGCACTGCTGCAGTGCATTTAACGGGAGAGGAAAGGCAGTTCTCCGTACTGATGCAATACATTTAAGGGGAGAGTACCGGCACTTCTCAGCCCTGCTGCAATACATTTAACAAGAGAATACCAGCACTTCTCAGCACTGCCGCAGTACATTTAATAGGAGAGTACCAGCACTTCTCAGCACTGCTGCAATATGTTTAATGGGAGAGTACTGGCACTTCTCAGCACTACTGCAGTACTTTCAACGGGAAGGTACTGGCACTTTTCAGCACTGCTGCAGTACTTTAAACAGGAGAGTACCAGCACTTCTCAGCACTGCTGAAATACATTTAATGGGAGAGTACCGGCACTTCTTGGCACTCCTGCAGTACTTTTAACGAGCGAGTACTGTCACTTCTCAGCACTGCTGCAGTACTTTTAACTGGAGAGTTCCGGCACTTCTCAGCACTGCTGAGTATTGGCACTTCTCAGCACTGCTGCAGTACTTTAAACAAGAGAGTACCAGCACTTCTCAGCACTGCTGCAATACATTTAATGGGAGAGTACTAGCACTTCTCTGCACTGCTGTAATACATTTAATGGGAGCGTACTTGCACTTCTCAGCACTGCTGCAATAAATTTTACGGGAGAGTACCAGCACTTCTCAGCACTGCTGCAAAACATTTAATAAGAGAGAAACGACACTTCTCAGCACTGCTGCAGTACTTTTAACGGGAGAGTACCGGCACTTCTCAGCACTGCTTCAGTACTTCGAACGGGAGAGTACCGGCACTTCTCAGCACTGCTGCAGTACTTTTAAGGGGAGAGGACCGGAACTTTTGAGCACTGCTGCAGTACTTTTAACGGGAGAGTATTGGCACTTCTCAGCACTGCTGCAGTACTTTTTACGGGAGAGTTCCGGCACTTCTGAGCACTGCTGCAATACATTTAACGAGTGAGTATCAGCGCTTCTCAGCACTGCTGCAAAACATTTAATGAGAGAGTACTGGCACTTCCCAGTACTGCTGCAGCACATTTAATGGGAGAGAACCGGCACTTCTCAGCAGTGCTGCAATACATTTGATGGGAGAGTACCGGCACTTCTCAGCACTGCTGCAGTACTTCTAACGGGAGAGGACCGGCACTTCTCAGCACTGCTGCAGTACTTTTAACAGGAGAGGACCGGCACTTTTTAGCACTGCTGCAGTACTTTTAACGGGAGAGTACCGGCACTTCTCAGCACTGTTGCAGTACTTTTTATGGGAGAGTTCCGGCACTTCTGAGCACCGCTGCAATACATTTAACGAGAGAGTACCAGCGCTTCTCAGCACTGCTGCAAAACATTTAATGAGAGAGTACTAGCACTTCCCAGTATTGCTGCAGCACATTTAATGGGAGAGAACCGGCACTTCTCAGCAGTGCTGCAATACATTTAATGAGAGAGTACCGGCACTTCTCAGCACTGCTGCAGTACTTTTAATGGGAGAGTACCGGCACTTCTTGGCACTCCTGCAGTACTTTTAACGAGCGAGTACTGGCACTTCTCAGCACTGCTGCAGTACTTTTAACTGGAGAGTTCCGGCACTTCTCAGCTCTGCTGCAATACATTTAATGGGAGAGCACTGGCACTTCTCAGCACTGCTGCAGTGCATTTAACGGGAGAGGAAAGGCAGTTCTCAGCACTGATGCAATATATTTAATGGGAGAGTACCGGCACTTCTCAGCCCTGCTGCAATACATTTAACGGGAGAATACCAGCACTTCTCAGCACTGCTGCAGTAAATTTAATGGGAGAGTACCAGCACTTCTCAGCACTGCTGCAATATGCTTAATGGGAGAATACTGGCACTTCTCAGCACTGCTGCAGTACTTTCAGCTGGAAAGTACTGGCACTTTTCAGCACTGCTGCAGTACTTTAAACAGGAGAGTACCAGCACTTCTCAGCACTGCTGAAATACATTTAATGGGAGAGTATTGGCACATCTCAGCACTGCTGCAGTACTTTAAACAATAGAATACCAGCACTTCTCAGCACTCCTGCAATACATTTAATGGGAGAGTACTAGCACTTCTCAGCACTGCTGTAATACATTTAATGGGAACGTACTTGCACGTCTCAGCACTGCTGTAATACATTTAACGGGAGAGTACCAGCACTTCTCAGCACTGCTGCAATACATTTAATGGGAGAGTACTAGCACTTCTCAGCACTGCTGTAATACATTTAATGGGAACGTACTTGCACTTCTCAGCACTGCTGCAATACATTTAACGGGAGAGTACCAGCACTTCTCAGCACTGCTGCAAAACATTTAATAAGAGAGAACCGGCACTTCTAAGCACTGCTGCAGTACTTTTAACAGGAGAGTACCGGCACTTCTCAGCACTGCTGCAGTACTTCGAACGGGAGAGTACCAGCACTTCTCAGCACTGCTGCAGTACTTTTAAGGGGAGAGGACTGGCACTTTTGAGCCCTGCTGCAGTACTTTTAACGGGAGAGTATCGGCACTTCTCAGCACTGCTGCAGTACTTTTTACGGGAGAGTACCGACATTTCTGAGCACTGCTGCAATACATTTAACGAGTGAGTACCAGCGCTTCTCAGCAATGCTGCAAAACATTTAATGAGAGAGTACTGGCACTTTGCAGTACTGCTGCAGCACATTTAATGGGAGAGAACCGGCACTTCTCAGCAGTGCTGCAATACATTTAATGGGAGAGTACCGGCACTTCTCAGCACTGCTCCAGTACTTTTAACAGGAGAGTACCGGCACTTCTCAGCACTGCTGTAGTACTTTTAACGGGAGAGAACCGGCACTTCTCTGCACTGCTGCCATACATTTACCAGGAGATACTGGCTCATCTCTGTACTGCTGCAGTACATTTAATGGGAGAGTACTGGCACTTCTCAGCACTGCTGCAGTACTTTAAACAATAGAGTACCAGCACTTCTCAGCACTGCTGCAATACATTTAATGGGAGAGTACTAGCACTTCTCAGCACTGCTGTAATACACTTAATGGGAGAGTACTGGCACTTCCCAGCACTGCTGCAGTACTTTTAACACGAAAGTACTGGCACTTCTCACCACTGCTGCAATACATTTAACGGGAGAGTACCAGCACTTCTCAACACTGCTGCAAAACATTTAATAAGAGAGTACCGGCACTTCTCAGCACTGCTGCAGTACTTTTAACGGGAGAGTACTGGCACTTTTGAGCACTGCTGCAGTCCTTTTAATGGGAGAGTACCAGCACTTCTCAGCACTGCTGCAGTACTTTTTATGGGAGAGTTCTGGCACTTCTGAGCACTGCTGCAATACATTTAAGGAGAGAGTACCAGCACGTCTCAGCACTGCTGCAAAACATTTAATCAGAAAGTACTGGCACTTCCCAGTACTGCTGCAGCACATCTAATGGGAGAGAACCTGCACTTCTCAGCAGTGCTGCAATACATTTAATGGGAGAGTACCGGCACTTCTCAGCACTGCTGCAGTACTTTTTATGGGAGAGTACCGGCACTTCTTGGCACTCCTGCAGTACTTTTGACAAGCGAGTACCTGCACTTCTCAGCACTGCTGCAGTATTTCTAATGGGAGAGTACCGGCACTTCTCAGCACTGCTGTAGTACTTTTAATGGGAGAGTTCTGGCACTTCTCAGCACTGCTGCAATACATTTAATAGGAGAGCACAGGCACTTCTCAGCACTGCTGCAAAACATTTAACTGGAGAGTACCGGCACTTCTCAGCACTGCTTCAATACCTTTAATGGGAGAGTACTGGCACTTCTCAGCACTGCTGCAGTATGTTTAACAGAAAAGTACTTGCACTTCTCAGCACTGCTGCAATACATTTAACGGGAGAGTACCAGCACTTCTCAGCACTGCTGCAAAACATTTAATAAGAGAGAACCGGCACTTCTAAGCACTGCTGCAGTACTTTTAACAGGAGAGTACCGGCACTTCTCAGCACTGCTGCAGTACTTCGAACGGGAGAGTACCGGCACTTCTCAGCACTGCTGCAGTACTTTTAAGGGGAGAGGACTGGGACTTTTGAGCCCTGCTGCATTACTTTTAACGGGAGAGTATCGGCACTTCTCAGCACTGCTGCAGTACTTTTTACGGGAGAGTACCGACATTTCTGAGCACTGCTGCAATACATTTAACGAGTGAGTACCAGCGCTTCTCAGCAATGCTGCAAAACATTTAATGAGAGAGTACTGGCACTTTGCAGTACTGCTGCAGCACATTTAATGGGAGAGAACCGGCACTTCTCAGCAGTGCTGCAATACATTTAATGGGAGAGTACCGGCACTTCTCAGCACTGCTCCAGTACTTTTAACAGGAGAGTACCGGCACCTCTTGGCATTCCTGCAGTACTTTTAACGAGCGAGTACCGGCACTTCTCAGCACTGCTGCAGTACTTTTAACGGGAGAGTACCGGCACTTCTCAGCACTGCTGTAGTACTTTTAACGGGAGAGAACCGGCACTTCTCTGCACTGCTGCCATACATTTACCAGGAGATACTGGCTCATCTCTGTACTGCTGCAGTACATTTAATGGGAGAGTACTGGCACTTCTCAGCACTGCTGCAGTACTTTAAACAATAGAGTACCAGCACTTCTCAGCACTGCTGCAATACATTTAATGGGAGAGTACTAGCACTTCTCAGCACTGCTGTAATACATTTAATGGGAGAGTACTGGCACTTCCCAGCACTGCTGCAGTACTTTTAACACGAAAGTACTGGCACTTCTCACCACTGCTGCAATACATTTAACGGGAGAGTACCAGCACTTCTCAACACTGCTGCAAAACATTTAATAAGAGAGTACCGGCACTTCTCAGCACTGCTGCAGTACTTTTAACGGGAGAGTACTGGCACTTTTGAGCACTGCTGCAGTCCTTTTAACGGGAGAGTACCAGCACTTCTCAGCACTGCTGCAGTACTTTTTATGGGAGAGTTCTGGCACTTCTGAGCACTGCTGCAATACATTTAAGGAGAGAGTACCAGCACGTCTCAGCACTGCTGCAAAACATTTAATCAGAAAGTACTGGCACTTCCCAGTACTGCTGCAGCACATCTAATGGGAGAGAACCTGCACTTCTCAGCAGTGCTGCAAGACATTTAATGGGAGAGTACCGGCACTTCTCAGCACTGCTGCAGTACTTTTTATGGGAGAGTACCGGCACTTTTTGGCACTCCTGCAGTACTTTTGACAAGCGAGTACCTGCACTTCTCAGCACTGCTGCAGTATTTCTAATGGGAGAGTACCGGCACTTCTCAGCACTGCTGTAGTACTTTTAATGGGAGAGTTCTGGCACTTCTCAGCACTGCTGCAATACATTTAATAGGAGAGCACAGGCACTTCTCAGCACTGCTGCAAAACATTTAACTGGAGAGTACCGGCACTTCTCAGCACTGCTTCAATACCTTTAATGGGAGAGTACTGGCACTTCTCAGCACTGCTGCAGTATGTTTAACGGAAAAGTACCGGCACTTCTCAGCACTGCTGCAGTACTTTTAATGGGAGAGTACCGGCACTCCTCCACACTGCTGCATTACTTTTAATGGGAGAGGACTGGCACTTCTCAGCACTGCTGCAATACATTTAACGGGAGAGTACCTGCACTTCTCAGCACTGCTGCAAAACATTTAATGAAAGAGTACTGGCACTTCTCAACACTGCTGCAATACTTTTAACGGAAGAGTACCGGCACTTCTCAGCACTACTGCAATACTTTTAACTGGAGAGGACCCGCACTTCTCAGCACAGCTGCAGTACTTTTAACGGGAGAGTAGCGGCACTTCTCAGCACTGCTGCAAAACATTTAATGAAAGAGTACTGGCACTTCTCAGCACTGCTGCAGTACTTTTAACGGGAGAGTACCGGCACTTCTCAGCACTGCTTTAATACTTTTAACGGGAGAGTACCGGCACTTCTCAGCACTGCTTCAATACATTTAATGGGAGAGTACCAACACTTCCCAGCACTGCTGCAGCACTTTTATCTGGAGAGTACCGGCACTGCTTAATAGCAACTATGTACACTAGGACAGTTTGGTATTTCTATTTGCAGCACTGCCCAATAAAATATTAAAACCACTTTGTGGTTTACGGAAATCCCCGAATCATAAAGGGCTGGCGCCCAGAGTCAGAGGAACAGTAGAAGTAATGCTCATGCGCTACATAGATGCACGTGACGTAAGATAGTGCAGAAGGGTAGGCACGTCCTTTTTAACGCACTATCAAAATGCACGTGACATAGCATATTACAGAAGGGTAGACACGTACTTTTTAATGTAGTATAAATGCACGTGACATCGTGCAGAAGGGGAGACTTGTCTTTTGTAATGCACAATAAATGCCAGTGACATAACATATTACAGAAGGGGAGACACGTCCTTTTTAATGCACTATTAATGCACGTCACTTAACATGGGGGGACACGTCCTTTTTTATGCACTATAAATGCACGTGACGTAACATTGTGAAGACACGTCTTTTTTAATGCACTAAAAATGCACGTGACATAAGGGAGACACGTCCTTTTCAATGCACTATAAATGCACGTGACGTAACATAGGGGAGACACGTCCTTTTCAATGCATTATAAATGCACGTGACGTAACATAGGGGAGACACGTCCTTTTCAATGCACTATAAATGCACGTGACATAGCATATTACAGAAGGGTAGACACGTACTTTTTAATGTAGTATTAATGCACGTGACATAGTGCAGAAGGGGAGACTTGTCTTTTTTAATGCACAATAAATGCACGAGACGTAACATAGTGCAGAAGGGGAGACACGTCCTTTAACGCACTATAAATGCACGTGACATAAGATATTACAGAAGGGGAGCCCTTCCCTCTGTCACACTTTCCTTCCCTCCTCCTGCCTTCTCATTTGTTTACTCACCTCTTCGGCTTGCCACGACTCCCTGCTCCATCCCCTCCCCTCGCACTTCCCCCATGCACCCCCCCCCCCCGCCTCCTCCCTCTGTCTCTCGTTTCCCATTCTCTGCTTCTTTCCAATCTCTTTATCTCTGCCCCTTCCTCTTCTCCTGTTTCCAGCTGCTGGTGCACGCACCCTCCCTCCCTCCCTCCCACGCTCACTACTTTCCACGGCCTCACGCCCCTCTCCCCTCCTCTCGCATGTCCTTCCCTCCCCGCCCACCTCTCCTCTGCCACCTCTTCCATGCCCTCTGTCTCCTCTGTCTCTCTGCCCTCTCTTCTTTCCCCTCTCTCCTCGGCTCCTCTCTCCTCCCTCCCTCCCTGGTCCTCCTCCGGGGTGGCTCCGGGGGCGGAGGGGGCGGTGCCGGGGCTGGGGTCGGTTCTTCTCGGCTCGGCCCGGCCCATCATTCCGTCCGGAAGAACAAGTTACACCGGTTCAGGAGCTGCGAGGAGCAGAGTCCGCAGGGAGGCGCCGGGAGTGGCCGCGGGGTGCTGAGGGGAGGCAGCGGGAGGTGCCCCCGAGAGGACAGAGGAGGCCGGGGGCAGGGGAGGGGGAATCCTGGGGTAGTGAAGCCGGAGGAGAGAGCCAGCACTGGAGGGCAGAGAGCGCACGGGAGTGAGCTCCAGGTGACAGCACCCGGGAGAGACGGCACAGACCGAGAGACTGCACGGACCGTGGAACGAGAGACTGCACGGACCGAGGGTGGAGAGACTGCACCGACCCAGAGAGGACTCCTCGGCGAGATCACCTGGGGAGCCCCCTGTCACTGATCCCTTACGGGACTGGACCTACGAGGAGCCCCCACCCGCCAGTGACAGAGCCTACCTGGCTTCAAAATGAGGCCCCAGGTGGAGACTCCCCCCGTGGACGAGAGATAACCCCGGGAGTACAGAGAACTCTCCGAGGCCCCAGGTGCCAGGACCCCCCCCCCCCCCCCAAACCCCGTAGAACAGAAACTTCCTCTGAAAAAGACCCCTCCGCCCCCAGGAGCCATCTCCGCCCCCGGGAGCCATGATGATGGAGAAGAGGAAGGTGTTTGTGGCGCTTGACGTCCTCTGCGTGGTGATTGGTGAGTGCTCTTCGGACCTCGGACTGTTCATCCTTGCGCAGGTAGCTCTCCTACCTGACCCTGGTGTCTCCTGCCTGACCCTGGGACCTTGATCCTTGCTCTCGTCTGTCTCTGGTCTCTCCTGCCTGACTCTGGTGTGGACTCTTGTGCCTGTCTGGTCTCTTCTGACTAATGCTGGTGTCTTTCTTGTCTGGCTTTTGTGTAGTGCTTGTCTCTAAGTTACTGTCTTTCTGGCTCTGGTCTCCTGCCTGCCTGGCTCTGGTCTCCTGCCTGCCTGGCTCTGGTCTCCTGCCTGCCTGGCTCTGGTCTCCTGCCTGCCTGGCTCTGGTCTCCTGCCTGCCTGGCTCTGGTCTCCTGCCTGCCTGGCTCTGGTCTCCTGCCTGCCTGGCTCTGGTCTCCTTCCTGCCTGGCTCTGGTCTCCTGCCTGCCTGGCTCTGGTCTCCTGCCTGCCTGGCTCTGGTCTCCTTCCTGCCTGGCTCTGGTCTCCTTCCTGCCTGGCTCTGGTCTCCTACCTGCCTGGCTCTGGTCTCCTGCCTGCCTGGCTCTGGTCTCCTGCCTGCCTGGCTCTGACATTCTGGTCTCCTGCCTGACGCTGGTCTCCTGCCTGACGCTGGTCTCCTGCCTGACGCTGGTCTCCTGCCTGACGCTGGTCTTCTGCCTGACGCTGGTCTTCTGCCTGACGCTGGTCTTCTGCCTGACGCTGGTCTTCGGGTCCCGTGCCTGAAGTAGATCTCCTTTCCAGCTCTGGTCTCCTGCCTGACTCAGACCCTCTGGTTTCCTGCCTGACGCTTATCTTGTGCCTGACATTTGCCTTCTGCATGATGCGGCTCTTCTGGCCTCCTGTCAACCTCTGGTCTCCTCCCTGGCTCTAGTCTCGGATTTACCGCTAATCCCTGGCCTGGCCTCTGATTGGGCTCTCCTGCCTACCTCTCCTTTTCCTATCTTCCTCCTGTTACCCTCTTCACCTGCTCGCACTGTCTGGGCCTGTTTGTTTATCTTTCAGTAACTTCAGGCCTCCCCACCATCTGCTCACCCCTATCTCTGTAACCCCTGTCAAGGGTGCCTCTAGCACCAGCTTTCTCACTGGTGTTGTGTCCCTGAGGTGTGCTTTGCTGACATCCCACTTCCTCTCCACATTTGTAGCAGTGTAAGAAGGCTGTCAGTTCTTGGTGGTCGCCCATCAGCTGTCTATACTTGGTGGTTACCCATCACCTGTCAGTTATTGGTGGTCAGCGGTCAGCTGTCAGTCGCCAGTCAGCTGTGTGTTCTTGGTGGTCGCCCATCAGCTGTCTGTTCTTGGTGGTCACCCGTCAGCTCTTGGTGGTCACCCGTTAGCTCTTGGTGGTCACCCGTCAGCTCTTGGTGGTCGCCAGTCAGCCGTTAGCTCTTGGTGGTCGCCAGTCAGCCGTCTGTTCTTGGTGGTCGCCAGTCAGCCGTCTGTTCTTGGTGGTCACCGATCAGCCGTCTGTTCTTGGTGGTCACCCGTCAGCTCTTGGTGGTCACCCGTCAGCTCTTGGTGGTCGCCAGTCAGCCGTCTGTTCTTGGTGGTCACCGATCAGCCGTCTGTTCTTGGTGGTCACCCGTCAGCTCTTGGTGGTCACCCGTCAGCTCTTGGTGGTCGCCAGTCAGCCGTCAGCTCTTGGTGGTCACCCGTCAGCTCTTGGTGGTCGCCAGTCAGCCGTCTGTTCTTGGTGGTCACCGATCAGCCGTCTGTTCTTGGTGGTCACCCGTCAGCTCTTGGTGGTCACCCGTCAGCTCTTGGTGGTCACCCGTCAGCTCTTGGTCGTCGCCAGTCAGCTGTCTGTTCTTGGTGGTTACCCATCAGCTGTCTGTTCGTGGTGGTTACCCATCAGCTGTCTGTTCGTGGTGGTTACCCATCCGCTGTCTGTTCTTAGTTTCACCCATCAGCTGCCCGTTTTGAGGGTAATCCTCCTGTTAATACTTGTAGCCCCCCATAAGCTGTCTGTTCTTGGTGGTCGCCAGTCAGCTGTCTGTTCTTGGTGGTGTACGGTTGGTGTACGGAACCTAGGAGCAGGTGAGGAGACTCTTCAGTCCCGGTGCTGGGCAGCTTCAAAACCCCTAAACAGCATTAACGGGGCGCTGCGTCGTGTTTAACAATTAGAACCTTTTTCTCTTGGAGGGCCATAGCTCCTGTGGCTGAAGTTATACAAAGTGAGAATCAAGTGTAACCAGTGAGGCTCAGTCCCCTGTTGTTGCATACTTTCAAAATCTGTTGAAAGAACAAGATAAAGACTACACTAAGGGAATTTATTAAACGCCCCTGATGTCACATTTATTGTTGTGACCGCATGAAAAAGGAAACAGTCTATAGGGAGAGAAAGATCCCCTTATACACACTCTTTATCTGATATATGTGGTGGGAGACAATGTATGAAATCCTTAAAGCCTGAAGAAGGTGGTGAATCCAATTATACCACCGAAACACGTCGCTTGCTTTGGTTAAGAATAGCACCCAAGTAGTACCTGGTCTGGATAATTAAGGATAAAAGGAAGAGTGTGATACAATATCATCCTAGGGTCATCATAAATATCCGTTTACATACTTGGAGTGTTTTTACAATTTATTTTGTAATTGAAATTGGTTTTAATAAGCTTGATATATTCTCCCTGTTTGTGCAATTAAATATTTTTCATGTGTGATTTGAATATACATATGTTTTTTTAAAGAGACAATTTTTACATTTATTAAATCTATAAAGATCCTAAAAATAAAAACATTTATAGAATTTATATTATGTTTTTGGACTCTATTTGGTGCTAACTAATGGGTTGTTGAAGAATGTTTGAGAGTAATGTTGGTATGTTGTAAGCAAGAGTCCAAAGGGATTGCTTTTTTGACAGAAGTGTCGTTTGTTGGTGTCCTGTCCCTTTGGTTCAGTAGGACCCCTCTCTCTTTATTTTTTTGAATGTGTTCTTGGTGGTCGCCAGTCAGCTGTCTGTTCTTGGTGGTCGCCCATCAGCTGTCTGTTTCTTGGTGGTCGCCCGTCAGCTGTCTGTTTCTTGGTGGTCGCCCGTCAGCTGTCTGTTCTTGGTGGTCGCCCGTCGGCTGTCTGTTCTCGGTGGTCGCCCGTCAGCTGTCTGTTCTTGGTGGTCACCCGTCAACTCTTGGTGGTCAGCTGTCTGTTCTTGGTGGTCACCCATCAGCTCTTGGTGGTCCTCCGTCAGCTGTCTGTTCTTGGTGGTCACCCGTCATCTGTCTGTTCTTGGGGTCACCCATCAGCTGCCCGTTTTGGGGGTAATCCTCACCGGTTAATACTTGTAGCCTCCCCATAAGCTGTCTGTTCTTGGTGGTCACCCATAAGTGGGCCTTTCAGGGGGTACGATGTGGGAGTAGTTGTGCCATGATGATGTGAGTAGTTGCACTATGATAATGTGAGAGTAGTTGTGCTAAGGAGAGTGGGGTGACCCTGTACCCCCTTTGACCAAGAGCTGCCACCAGCTTGAAGTGATTGCAGTCACCACCCAATGGTTGGCCCTTAAAACCCTGAGCCCTCTTTGCATAACTGCGGCACGAGTGAGTCCAACCTGTAGAACCGCGGCACACCCTGTGGAGAGCGAGTGCAAAGAGCGTGCACCCTCCACTGGCCCAAGAAGAGGTGCCAACATTAAAGACCCCCAAGAGGTACACACTGGTCATTGTAAGTGGCGGGACCCCACCTCAGCAGTCTGTTCTTCATTTCTATCGTGAAGATCTCATTGACCCTCTCCAAGGTGCCGCGCGCTATGCCTTGCCTTGTCTTTCACTGCCCACCTGCTGAGCTGCTGACCCCTCACCTCCTCCATGACAGGCTGCTGGTGAATGTGTGCACGCCTGGTGTCCAGTCCCCCTCTTTGAGACTGGGTCCTTGACTGGAACATCTGTCCATCAGATGGTCTACCATGTCCTCCTAAGATGCCATGGATGCTTGCGGTCCGCATGGTACTCTCCCATGATTACTTAAACCTCAGACCTGAGCATCTGCGAGAATGTTTACGCCTCAGTATTGTTCATTCTTGGTGTTTCCACCGCCCCCTCTTCATTCCTTCATGGTGGCCTCTCCTTCCTACCTTGCTCCGTGCTGATGCATCTGAAGTGACACCTTAAGTTCTGCTCTTGCCTTGGAGGTCCCTTGATTCGTAGATTCGGTTCTCTTGTAAGACTGTTGTAATGATACTTCCCTCGGCACCATCAGGGTGGAAGTTGTGCTTACCCCGTCGACGTGTTGGGCTTTGGTATTCTTGGCCGAGGTTAGATCTGTCATGGACAACAGAGTCGTATTTGTGGGTGATCCTCATGAGCCTCGAGGTTGGAGAGGGACCTCTCTTCCTCCTCCTGAGTTAAGATGTTCGCTTCTCAGCCTCTTGACTCCTCTCTCCATCCCTTCCTAACTGAAGTATCTTCCATGCCCTCTCACCTTGCATGTGCCTATGACGTATGTCTTCAGTACAAGTTTCCCACACAATGTTCTCTACAAGCCAAAACTAAGGCCTCTGGGAGATCAGAAAAAGCCAGATGGAAGCGTCAATTCTTGGCAGATGCAAATCCCCAGCTCAGCCCAGCCTACTATTTCCGGCTTCCTCTGCACTGTAGGCATCCCTCATACATCACCCTCACCCTGGGTTCTCTTCTCCTCTTTTGCTGAGGCCTTCTTGGGTTGAAGAGATGCAAGACAACTGTATTGCCGAGCCAAGTTGTGGATTTGAAACTCTGGTGCGTGGTGTGACACACACACTCACACTAAAGTCTGGGCAGTGAACTCCTCTCCGCTCGCGGACTTTGCGGAGATTTCCGCACTCTGCGTTACGCGGAGCTTGCGGAGTTAGAAAAACTCCGCTCCGCTGAGTTTTTTCCCTCGCTCGCGTTTGTCAACGTCAAGTTGGTGAGTGCGAGCAAAGAAAATCGACCTCCCGGCGTGTTTTTTCCTCGTTCGCGATCATAAGCATCAAGTTGGCGAGCGCGAGCCTGGAAAATCAACCTCCTCGCGAGATTTCCCAAGCCAGGCGGTCAGATTTCTCATTGCGAGTGGTCGCGTATGCTCGAGACTGCTCATGTTGAGAAACTGTCCGCTTGCATTGAGAAAGCTTCTGCTCGAGTAAAAATCTACTCGAGCGGCAGAAAGGAAGCAGCGCCTGCTTGCATTCTGCATGGTGCTGTTCACGATAATTGCACAGTGCAGACAAGCCCCTGGCACTGAAAATCACAGCGAACTGCATTTATCCAATGCACTCCGCCGCTTTCGGAGCTCCGCGTAGCGCAGCGGTGTTTTCGGAACTCTGCGAACTCTGCCCAGACTTTACTCGCACTCGCTCTCTCTGTGCTGCACCCCCATTCCTCTTGGTAAGAGCTGAGATGGTTTGGTACCCAGGGCAGGTGTGGACAGCCCTCCAAACAACTCCTGACCATACTGCAGACCAAGGAACCCCAGTGCCGCAGATTCTGCAGCCACCTACAGGTGCTTCGTCGACAATGTGCAAGGGCTCAGGTCTCTGCAGCAGAGTCACCACTCTGGGCTTGATTGGCTTTTTTCATTCACATCTCTTTCTTCTGCCTCTTGCTCTCTTGTTCATCTGTACGCTTTCATTGGCTTACTTCACTCTTTTCGCCTTGGCTTCTCTGCTGCTCTCTTGTCCTTCTGTATGTTTTCTTTTATCCGGAGCCATACAAGCCCCCTAGGATTCTGCCCTCTCTGGCTCTCTTAATGCTCTACTTTTTCATTATTTGTTTAACTTCCCTTCTCTCTTGGACTCTGCACTCTCTTGTGCCTCTGTAATTTTTCATTATTTGAGTCCCTTTCGTTCTCTCTTGGGCTCTGCTCTCTCGGCTCTCTTGTTCCTCTGTACGCTCCCATTTATCGAGAACCTTCACCTTTTGGACTCTGCTCTCTCTCGGCTCTCTTGCTCCTCTGTAATCTCATTGGCTCACCTCACTCTCTTTCCCTTTGAGCTGTATCTGACTCTCTTCTACCTCTGTTCTGTTTCATCCAGTGAGTACCTTCCCTTCTCTCTAGGACTTGGCTCTCTCTGGCTCTGTTTCGTCCATTGAGTACCGTCTCTTCCCTCTGGGACCTAGCTGTCTCTGGCTCTGTTTCGTCCATCGAGTACCGTCCCTCACTTTTGGACTCTGCTCTCTCTCGGCTCTCTTGCTCCTCTGTAATCTCATTGGCTCACCTCACTCTCTTTCCCTTTGAGTTGTATCTGACTCTCTTCTACCTCTGCTCTGTTTCGTCCATTGAGTACCGTCCCTTCCCTCTAGGGCTTTGGTCTCTTTGGCTCTGTACCTGTTTCACTTCCTTCCATCGACTCCTCTTTTCCTCTGCGCTCTCTCAGCCCTACTTGTGTTCTCACCGGCACACCTCTCCCCCTCGGCCTTTGCCTTTGCTGTGTTGATTGCTACAATCTTTCCTCAGGTCGTTGTTCTGATTGGCTCGCCTCTCTTCCTAGATAACTTCAGTTTATGGTAGCTTCTGCAGTAGGGTGACCAACTGGCATTGGTGCAAATTCAGGACGGTGAGTGGAAGAATTCAGGACAAAGGGTCAAAATTCAGGACACAAATTCAGGACAGGAGGTCAAAATTCAGGACAAAACTTCAGGACAATAGATATGTTTTACAGACACATCAGAGGAGGTCGCGCAATAGTATATAAGTAAGCCCAGCCATATCCAAGTAAGCTCAGTCATATTCAAACATATTCAACCATTTGCATACCTATCCATCATGTCTCCTTCCATCTATCATTTCACTCATCCATCCTTTCACTCATCCATCCATCCACCCTTTCACCCTATCCATCTGTACACTCGTCCATCCACTCTTCTACCCATCCATCCATTCACTCATCCATCCAGCCATTTACCCTTTCACCCATCCAGCCATCCTTTCACTTACTCATCCATCCACCCAGTCATTCATCCTTCCACCCATCCACCCTTTTAGTCATCCATACATCCTCCCTTTCTCTCTCCATCGACCCTTTCACTTAGCCATCCTTCCTTCCATCCATCCACCGACCCATCCATCTACTCATCCACTCATCCATTTATCCTTTCACTCCTTCACTCATCTATTCATCCTTTTGTCCACCTACCCTCCCTTTCACTCATCCATCCTTACATCCACCCTTTCACTCATCTGTCCAGCCATTCACCCTTGCACTTATCAATTCATCAATCCATCTATCATTTCACTCATCCGTCCACCCACTCACTCAACATCCACCTTTCACTCCTCCATCCTTTCACTCATCCATCCACCCTTTTACCCATCCAGCTACCCTTCCACCCATACATCCAGCTTTTTACCTTTTCTCTCATCCATCCTTCCACTCACTCATCAATCCATCCATCCTCTCTCATTATCCATCTATTCAATTGTTCATTCATCCATTCACCCTTTCACTAATTCATCCAGCCAGCCACCCATCCCTTCACTTACTCGCTCACTCACCTTTTCATATTAATTTTGAGCTGAGCCTTTTTGAGAAGAGGCCCATCAAGAACTTCACCCTCGCTGCAGAAGCCATTCCAGGACTGGGACAGAAGCCACCCAGGGCAGAGACAGGTTCTACCACAGGGGGGGACAGGAGCCATCACAGGCGGGGGGGGGGGGACAGGAGACACCACATGGGGGGACAGGAGCCCTCACAGGAGGAGGAACAGGATCCACCAGGGTGGGCACAGGGGTGGGCATGCAGTATTCTAGTATCATCTTGGTCTCTTCCAGGGTGGGGTAGGGCTCCTCACCCCCTCCTGGACAAGACAACGAGACAACAGGCTCTCTTTCTAAAATGTTAGTTTTTTCATCCACCACTGTGATGTACAGTACTTAAAGGAGATACTCCAAGAGAACTGATTTAACTGATTGTCCTCCATACTTTGTTAATCAGTGTGGGTGCGATTGTGCCATTTCTTTATTTTATTACATTTTAGACTGCATGTTTGAAGAACCGAGGTTTGCTTACAATTTAATAACCGTAATTGAGCTCTGTGGAGAGAACCACGTGCTGCCTCCCGGTTCTATGATGTTTGGGGCCCTGGGCACAAAGGTAATGTGTGAGGCCCCTCTAAATTGCAGAGACATGACGCATTCAGGGCTGTTTGCATCTGAATAGATGCGCCTGAAGCTGCAGCCCCTCCCTCTGTCACCTTCAAACACCTTCAAACACCTCTTAACAGCTCATCAAAGGCTAAAGGTGTGAGGGTAGCCATCCCGCTGTGCTTCTCCAATGCTGCTGGGTATCTGAGCGTTGGTCCTGCACCGGAGTGTTACACCCGACCTCAAAGGCATCGGAGTCCAGCAGGGAGGTGGGTGGAAGGTGTGCCGGCTTTAAGGTGGTGCGATAAATGGCGTCCGTTAAAGAATCCTTCACGGACAAGGGACAGATGGCCGAAATTACGGACTGTCTGTGAAATTTACAGACGGTTGGTCAGCTATTCTGCAGTGCCATGTTCTAGAGGTACGCACCTGCCAATGGTCAGATAAGGAACACTCCCATGGTGCAACGGGGCGTCCATGGGAGGCTCAGTGGTACGCTGGTGGCCACCTACCTGCAGCAGAACCAATAGAAGTGGCTACTTAAGCAGCGCTCTTTTTGTGGGGGCTACCTTGGGCCTGAAGAGCTGGGAGGTTTTGGGAAGTCAGCGGGCTTTGGCAGAGGTGTCCAGTTTCACTCATAGCGAGTGAGACTCACGCATGTGCAGGTTTGGTTGAGCTTTCATTGAAAACAGGCGAGATGCCACACTTGGTGAGAAGGGGCCCGGACTGACCTTCTAAAAGTGGTTCTGTTCAGAGTTTAGCTGTGAGCACTGTAGCCCCTGGGATCCTCAGAGGCTACAACGAGTCCTCCGACAGCCCCTACGGCTCATGGGAACTGCAGCTTATGGCACATTACAGGACTTCTGCACTTCTTGGGGACACTATGTGGCCCACCTTTAATCTGGATGTCTGTACAGGGCATCAATTGAGTGCAACTGGAGAGCAGCCATAGTGTTTGTCCAAAGTGTTGGTGCTATTTTATTACTTTGACACACATTTATATTTTTTTATTATTTGAATTAGTTACTTTCTGTGTTGTCACTCATATCATAAGTCGTGTGACGCAAGTTCCTATGATGTCATGCAACATTCTGATTAGTACTTCCAATAGATTTCAAAGCTTGAGGTGTTACCGGCTGCAGTGTTACCGGCTGCAGTGTTACCGGTGCTCCTTTAGATCCAGTGAGGAGATGGCGCGTGTGCCCTCTGCTGGGTGTTTGTGGAGATCCTTGGAACCCTACCTGAGGGAGGCGCTCCACCCTGACAGAGTGACACGCTTGTCAGCGAGAGACATTATCCTCCCTGGCTTAGCTGGGGTTGATTCTCATCGTTAACTGATCTGGTTATCCCTGTCTGAGTCAGACGGTCGTTCCTGGCTTAGTTGGGTGAGATGTTCCTCCCTGGTTTAGGGAGACGTTCATTCATGTGGAAGAGGTGTGGCGCAGCGGCCAGGGTGCCTGACTCCGTACCACATGGTTCAGGGTTTGATCCCTGGCGGCAGGTCAGCCCAGCACAATGTGACTGGGCAATAGCCCGCTTAATCTTCCCGATGGCCCACAGCGCCTTGACACCCTCGGGTAATTGTGTGCTTTACAAATACTGGATTTCCTTTAATTTCATGGCTTGGTTGTGTGAGATGTTCCTCCCTGGTTGAGGGAGATGTTCAGTCATGGCTAGGATGAGGGAGATGTTCCTCCCTGGTTGAGGGAGATGTTCATTCATGGCTTGGTTGACGGAGATGTTCCTCCCTGGTTGAGGGAGATGTTCAGTCATGGCTAGGATGAAGGAGATGTTCCTCCCTGGTGGAGGGAGATGTTCATTCATGGCTTGGTTGACGGAGATGTTCCTCCCTGGTTGAGAGAGATGTTCATTCATGGCTTGGTTGAGGGAGATGTTTCTCCCTGGTTGAGGGAGATGTTCATTCATGGCTTGGTTGAGGGAGATGTTTCTCCCTGGTTGAGGGAGATGTTCATTCATGGCTTGGTTGAGGGAGATGTTCCTCCCTGGTTGAGGGAAATGTTAATTCATGGCTTGGTTGAGGGAGATGTCCCTCCCTGGTTGAGGGAGATGTTCCTCCCTGGCTCGTATAAAGGAGATCCTTGTGATTGTCTTACCGTTCCACGTGTGACATCAGTTTTGGGACCTGAAGGGCGGTGTTGATTCAGCCATGAGTAAATATTGGACTGGTGCGGTGCATCTTTACAAGTCTTTCTTTGCTTTCCATACCCTCCCCCGTGTGGGCATCATCCCTGACTTCACCCACGCCCTTCTTCAGCTGTGGTTGGACACCAACCACACCACAGCTTAGGACCTCCTCAAGGGGAACAACATTCAAGGTGGTGAGCGCTTCTGCGGCAGCCACTGCCCCCCGCAGGACTGCTCAGCTGATCTCCTTTTGGAACTTTTGATCAGAAAGTGCAGTTTGTATTTGTTTTTTACCTGATGATGTGAAACATGGGGACCTTACACGTCTTCAGTGACCTGATGGTGCAGACACCAGTGCTCGTGCTGTCTAATACCCAATAGCATAGCAAGGAAGCCATGGACCCTGGTGCAAGCAAGCCAAATGGCCACTCTGACAGCTGTTGGGGGTAGTAATACACATCATTGTCGGGATTCAATTGCCCTTGAGGGCTCTGGGCCCCAGTGCCACTGCACCTGCTGCACCAGTGGTAGCTATGCCCCTGCTGATACCTTTACTCCACCGGTTGACTGTGAGGCGGTGTTCCGTTCCCCTTGTGTGTCAGTGTGCGACACTGCAGCGCATGTCTGCTGCGGGTCCCTTAAATGCTGTAGGTTTGTGGGAAGCAAAAGACACACAATTCATGGACGGAATGCAGAACAAATCATAACATTCACCCCCAGTCAAGAGATCTGGGTTGAATCCATCATTCTTTAGCCCACTCTGCCACCCCAGTTCAGACCTGGCCATATGCAAATCAGTCTTGACCCTGTGCCTCATGGGAACAGTCCAGCCCAAACTGACAAGCCAGGTCTTCCATGGACCGGGAACAAGCATCCTGGGACCGGTTTCGGGGTAGCATCCCTCATCAGCCAAGATAGCTTGAATCCAGTGGCACAATTGATTTAGGCGGTTATCTCTGTACTGGGGTGAATGCATGACATTGTTCTGCATTCTGTCCTTCAATTGTTCTTTTAACAATGAGAAAGGCCCACGGTTTGTGGGAAGGCATCACGTTCAGGGCTGTGTCTGGGCTGACCGTGAAGTACTTGCATCTAGGCTGAGCTGTGTGCGCTGAGGTCATGTGCACCTGGACACATCTTTATAGTGCAAAGAACAGTCCAATGCCCAGGTTGGTCGGTCCAGGACCGTCATTTGGGTTCAGTGAGTGGGTATCCATTTCCCTCTCATTCCACTGGTGCTGACAAGTCATTTTCCAGTCCTAGACGCCCCTCTGTCATCCATTCACTCTGTGTCGGTGCCCTAAAGGCTTTACGTACCCCTTTCCCAGGGCCCGACCGGCGAGGGCCCCGATTTAGTGACCGTGGGGCCAGTTTTGAAGCAATGCTGCAATATTGGCCCCCTGTTACTAAAGTGGGAGCGATGCTTCATGCTCGCAGGCTGGCCCCGCCCCTTCCTAAGTACATACATAACTTTTATTCCATCCCTCCCTGCGGTGCTGCTGGAAGCCTTCTGCATCGCAGCCAACCCATCCCCTGGCTTTTCTTTCCGGGTCACAGCCTGACTCGCTGCCGGCTCACTCTCCCACCTTCCGGTTTTCCCCGGAAGTGTGAGCTGTGTGGAGCTGGTGTTGGCCGGAAGTTTAGTGGCACTGTTTGAGATCTCTTCCCAGAGTACGCCTACAGAGTACTGGTCTCCATGCTGCTTAAGACACCCAGGAGCCTGTTTGAGATGCGAAATGTTCCCCGAACAGCAGCCATCTCTTGTCTTCAGGGTTTGAGTTAATAGCATTTCTGGAGCGCCACGCAACATCCAAGCAGGCGTCACCTGCCGGCACACAGCATGGGGTTGGGGAATTTTACTCTAGGACTGGAGCTACAATAGTAAATTAACCTCCTGTACACTTTGGGAGAATGTTGTACAATTTGGGAGAAAGTTGGCCTTTCCTCAGATATTCTAGGACTGGAGTTAGAATAGTAAATTAGCTGTGTTTACATCCACAGAGCCCTCTGCTACCTGGAGGTGCAACTGAGTGCAAGAAACTCAAGGCTCGGTGCTTCAGAAACTCCTCCTACTAGTAAAGGCTGGACTACAGGGCGGTTTTGGAGCGCCATTGAGTACCCGCCAGTGATGGTGACTTCCCAGGAAAGGCGGCAAGTGAAAGCTTGTAACTCCTCCCTCGTCAGTCCCGGACAAGCTCCAAATTCTCAGACGTGACTCGTCTCGCGGTTCAAGAGACGGGTTAGTACTTGCCAGTTCTGAGCGTGGTCTGCCGCACATGGAGTGTCTCCTGTGACGGAGCGTCTCCAACTTGCAGCCAAGAGGATTTGGACAAAATGTTTGTAATCCGCGATACCCTGAAATTAAAGGTCGTCATCAGAACATCTCCCGCACGTCTACACGTGTGCTTTACAGTTTCCTATACAGGGCCACTCGAATAATGCAGAAGGACAAGGCCAAATTATGTGGCAGAGTTGGCTAAATTATGCGTCAAGAAAAGGCAAAAATATGCGGTGTAATACGACACATTGTGTGACCGTATTACTTCATTCTTTTGTCATTTTTACCCACGTTAATACTATTGCAGCAAAGGTTTCTTCTCATTAGTACCAATTTTACACCCAAAAGCAACAACAAACTACTGAACAGGACTCTTCTACTTGGTGTTATCGAGCACGTTACTATATACGGATAAGGACTGACACGGTTTCTTCACTTATTTGCCACAGTCTATTCCAGTGGGAATTCATATTTTAAGACTTACCACTATTGATGATTACAGAGAGTATTGATGCACTAATCGATTTGATTTGATGTGATTTTGGCCTATTTACTGTGGAGATTTCTCATTGGTTTGACATTCTATCTCCGTTACTATTTACTGATTGCTGGAATCGCGACCAGTCAATTATTAGCCTTGAGGAAGTCATAGTACTTGTCTAGTACGGACGAAACACGTGTTGGCTGTTTTGGAAAAAAATATGGGTTTGGAAACCAATAAAAGAACATATGATATTGAAGCTTTGACGACTTTTCATCCGGTCCGGTGGAACTGGGAATACCTCGCTTTCCTTTAGGACTTTTGTATATTTTGGACTTATCTAGCATCAAACATTGGTCCTTATTTGAGGACATTGTTTACTGAGCATGGGAGTGCGGCAATAGCTGACTTTCTGTTGGCAACAAACTACTGAAGATAATTAGATAATCTTCCTGCAGGGCCTTTCCGTGCTCAGCAGCTCGTGTTGCATTTTTTTTTTTAGTAACACTTGATCTGTTTGAGCTAGAAACATTTGTTGGGTTAAATCTACAAATTATGCAGCATTTGATGGCTTATGAGGCAATTGAGGCAAATCCTTAATGATGTGAAAAACATCACTGCCGCAGAGTCGTATACTTCCAGTGGCCTTGCCTGTAGTATGCAGTTTGAATTCACAGTAACTTGCTTAAAACTCAAATATGGTGGTTGGGAAAGAGCTGAATTGAAGCACCCTCTGTTCAGGTCTATTTCCTCTGTTCAGGTCTATTTCCTAAGGCACAGGCCTCGAATGGATGGCCGCTTTAAAGCATGTTCTTCGAAGAACGGTAGATCAGAGTAGCCCGTTTCGGTCATGTCTGCTATGCACTTGGCCTTCATCTGTTCATTAGCTGGTCAGTGATTGCCGTTGTCTCCAGTATAATATGATTTTCAATGGTTTTCCAGACCTTTTTGTAGCACAGTAGTATTCATGTCTCCCATCACCGGCGTGAAGCCCGTTGCCACTCTAGTGGGTCCCATGTCCGGTATCCACATGTGATTAATTTACCAGGTGGTAACAGCATTCTGATTAACAACATGGCACCTCTTCTCCTGCAACTTGTAAAATTTAAAGAGTTTCCAGAAATGAAGGCGGAGAAGACTTTAAAAAAAAAGATGCACCGATTTAGGATTTTGTAGGGCTGAAACCACTCTTCGAGGAATGGGACGGGCGGATGCAACAGTCGGAGATTGTATGGTCTGTGGCTTCAGACCCCAGTAGCTACAAGACCAGCTGAGGCTGTGTATCTGACTCTCAGGTAGGGGTAGAGAGAATTTTTTTATTCCGCTGGTGGAATTGGAGGAATTTAGCAATCCCACGATTCTCATGTAATGCAGAATTATAATAAATTCTAGGGGTGGGCGGAATTGGCAAAGTTTCATTTTCCAGAATTCCATTCAAATTCTGCCAGATTCCGTGGAATTCCGCAAAGGGGCAGAGTGGGCATCACAATGTGCAGTGCATACCCCTTGGTGCACTTACAAAAAGATGTAAGGGCACCAAGGGGTATCCACCCCAGTGCATACCACTCTGCGGCCTTACATACTTATTGTATGGGCGCTGGGGGGTATCCACTCCAGTGCAGTGTGCAAGTATGTATGGGCACCAAGGGTTATGCACTACACATTGCGGTGACCCCTCTGCCCCTTCTCGCAATTCCACGGAATCTCACATTTCCACATATTCCGCCCACCCCTACTCAGGGCATGTGGGCCTTAAGCTGTTGGGACCAGTTGGGCCCAGGCCTTGGTGCAATGTCTCTCCGGAAGTCGTCGTGATCTCAGGTGGTTTTGAATGTGGAGGGCTCCCACCTGGGGATCCCGCCTTGATCCGAGGAGGCAGAGCTGTGGTTCCAGGTTGGCGTTTTCTCGGGAGGACTGTAAGATGGTAAACGAGGCCTTTCTGGGGTGTTGTATACATTATGTAAGCTATGAGTAGCCGCTGCAGAGCCTTTACTACTCAGAGTTGTAGGCGGAGTAACGCAACAAGTCCGTGCCCTCCGCATTGTGTGTTTACATTTTTTTATTTTAGGTAGTGGAATAAAAATTAAAAAAAATAGTTTTGACTGGGTGGTGAGGCCGGACAGCCCTGGAAGGAACGTCTCGAATGGAAACATCTCGGTTGTGAATCCTTTCCTAATGTGATGTTTGTTCAAAAGTTTCGAAGCGAGACATTTTCCTTCGTCCTGCTTGACATTAGGCCTCAAGAATCTGCACATTTAACATTTTCAGTAAGTCCTCACCCGCCCTCTCTCTAGCTTCCTTTGCTCTCTCTCTCTCTCCCTTCTCCATTTCTCTGTTAAAACAGTTTTTTTCTTGAGCCCATGGAGCACCGTTTTTTCAAAAACCCAGCTTTCAGATCCTCCCAGCGGAGGGCCCAAGCCAGAGGGGTGACCGGGATGTGAACCTCCGCTTCCGGAAGTAGACCCTCCCTCCCGTCCTCACGCCTCCTGTCTGGGAGGCCGGGCTTTACCGCTGCCATTTTTAGACTCTGCGGCTGGCGCGAGGGCGGCAGGTAGATTTTTGTGGCCACACCGGTCCCAAAAAGAAGAAAGCGGAAGAACAGAAACAAAAAATAGAAAAGGCCTGCATATTAGTCGTGATTAGAGGCCGGCCAGGAAGTGCGCTGGGAAGGGCTGTGGTTATTCCGGGGCGGGCCCATGTGGGAATTGTTTGGACTTCCGCCAGCGGAAGCTGGGGTTTATGAGCCTCGCACACCTGAAACCTGCGTGGCATAGTGTGCAGCCCAAGCGAGCATGCTGTGAAGGTGCCGCCATGTGCATCCCACACACACAGCTATCGGACTCGCCTAGAGCGGTGGTGGAATGAAACTTGAGGGGGCCTCCCTGCAAAATACATGCACGGCCAGGGCTGGACTAGCCATAGGGGGCACCGGGCGTTTCCTGGGCTGATTTTGGCCCCCTGGGGGCCGTTTGTTACCGGGGGTCGGCATTATCTGCCCCCTGTTACAAAATCGGCCGAAACCGGTCCTCGCAAACTGCTCGGCTGAACGCCCCCTCACCCTAAGGGGGGGCCGGCTGAGCAGTTTGCCAGGGCCGGTTTCTGTTCCCAGTCGGGCCCTGTGCACGGCCCCCGGACCTTCCAGGTCCAGTTAGGAGCTCTCAGGCCAGGGTCCTGCCAGTGCTGAAGGGGGCCCCTGCAGCTCGGGGGGCCCCCTGCACAGCGGGGACTGTGGGGGCTTTTGTTACGCCACTGGCATAGAGTGCTCGTTCAAAAGGGCATTGGGTTATGCCTGCCACTTACCTGCATAAAAGCTGGCATGCATTACCAGCTGCGACAAGTTTTCCGCAACACAAAGAGATCCCATGTTTGTACCTGGCACTTCACATCCCACGTCCTCACATAGGTCACACCGCTACCAGACCCTCTTCAAGTGGGCATGCAGTCCGCCTTGAATTGCTGGGTGTAGTTTGAGTGCTGTGACGTCACACAAGTGGTGTATAAAGGCCATCTTGTGACTGACTTTTCACCAGCCCTGCTGCATTTTACCGTGGAACTGTCAGCTAGAAAATGGTTCTCCATTCCCGCAACCCCACACCTCTTTTTGGGGGCTACCTGTTCCTTTACACGCCTGCTTCTTCCAGGAGTTGGCTGCAGGCCTCTGTAAAGTCTGCCTGCCTCCCCTGTTACTCCTGCCAGGCCCCCTCTTACTCCTGCCAGGCGACGGAAGAGCAGTGGCGTAACACAGGCCCCCGCAGCCCCCGTGGTGCTGGGGGCCCCAAGCTCCAGGGGGCCCCCTCGGCGCTGCACTCTGGCAGGAGAGCTCCTTACTGAGCCCGGAGGGGTCCCCTCTACGTACCGTGCAGGGAGGCCCCCTCAATTTTCATTACGCCAGTGCGGAAGAGATGTATGCGCTCGACATGAAGAACCCTTTCCTCCTGCTGCCGGTAGCCCCCTCCCCCAACCTGGTCTTACGGAGTTCACACTCCGCAGTCTATTCAGCTTGCGCTCGCTAAATGTGCTCTCGGCGTAGGATTTTCCCCAACGTATCCCTGGCGTTCAGTGCTATTCTCTTAGGACAAAATGTCCCCTCGCGCCCAAAATGGACCCAAGGATGCATTTTACTGTAAGAACAGCGCTAAAGGCGGCAGAACACGAATAGAGCTCCCGGCTGCTCTCGCTGTATGATTTTCCCCCCAAATTACTCTTAATTACGCAAGCAGGAGTAATCGCATTACTATCAGAAATTCCGTCAAAGAGTAACATGACATTTCTGGAATTAGTCTGGCATCATTGAAATTACGCCCTGGCCTAGTACATACTCCAGCGTATCCAGAGGGAAGTAGGGGAGGGGATACGCTTGTTACCACCCCGGAGAGAGAGGGGGCCAGACTCCCTTGCGCACTGGTCACAGAAGCCAGGGTAAATGTCCTCCAAGGTGCGACAGAGCAGCCAGGGCATACACTTGTTCCAGGCATCCATGGGTGCAGCAGGTGCAGTGGCCCACTGAACCCTGATTTTTGCTCCACTGGCTAGGGGCCCCTTTCCTTCCTTGCACTGGGGCCCATGACTCACTGGCTGCCCGCTGCAGGCCGCCAGGGCGCACGGCTGCAGGTTCCACCCAGGAGAGAAAGGACGTAGAGCTGAGGCCGGCCCAGCCCCGAGGGCAAACACAGAGTGCTGAGAATGAGAGAAAGGGGCGGTGTGGACAGGACTAGAGTGTGCTGAGTGGGAGGGAGAGGCGAGAAAAGGAGAGAGGTGAAGGGGATAACGGCAGGCGCCCGAGAAAGAGAAGACGGACTGGCACAAAACAGAGGGAAGGGAGGAGGCGTGGGAAGGGGGGAAGAAAGCAAACCAGTGCGGTACTGGAGGGCTGAGGCAAAAGATGCAGGAAGAGGAGGAAAGACAGGAAGGAGGGAAGTGTATAGCGCACAGATCACCAGGGAGAGTGTCCTGGCGCTATGTGAACATGATGCGATAGTGAAACAAAAGGTTTTCATGAAAAGGGAGTAATTTTTTCCACCTGCCACTGCACAGAACCTACGCCGTCATTACAACACTATTTATGCAAAGTGGTCGTCTCTTAAAACATCCGGGCAGAGTTATAAACAACTCGGCGTTAACTTTTGTTAACTTCTGCCAAGTGCCAGGTGTGGAGCTGTTCCTGACACGTGTTTGTTTGATAAAATCGTCAAATAGTGCACTATATGGTAGTTTTTGCTTTGGAGCCGCAAATTCATATTCCTCGAGTTTTAAAGTATTTTTTTTACCACTGTGCCCCGCCCAGATGCCCCGTAACATAACAACATGGGGTGTATCACGCAGCGGCTGTCGTGTTTGCAGTGCCCTGCCCCTGAGGGGACACTTTGTGGCCTCCAGAGGGGGTGTCCTCGGGCAGGAATGCCAGAGGGTGAGGCCTGGCCTGGGTGTCCAGGCCCCAGGAGGCCTCGCCCTGTTGGCGCAGGCGGCGCAGCGCATTGTCCGCCAGGCTGGTGCATCTACCACACAAAGCCGGTTTGTTTGCCGCTGTGAGGCCGGTCAACAACCTGCTGGGAGGGGGCGCGATCGGAATTCAGGTGGGGCCGGGAGGGAGGCGGGCAGTTGGAAGGGTTTAAGGCAGGCTGCAGGGCAGTTCGCTGTCGGTCAGGTTATTTGTGGGCTCTTCTAGTATATTCGCTTCCAGCAGTTAAAGATGCGCGCCTTCAATTCTTTTATTCTCTGGGCTCTGCATAGCCTTTAACCTTGCATTGGGGCACAGTACAGAAACCTCCGGTGGGCTGCCACCCTGTGGTGGGCGCAGCCCTTAGACACCGATTCTTAAGCCTTGTATGAAGGACACGCAATAACAGGACTCTTTTTGGACAATGCTACCAAAGTCTGGCACTCCTTCTTTTTTTTTTTTTTTCTTCTTTTGTTTTCCAGTCTTTATTTTAGATTTTCAGCACAAACAGTGCAGAGCACGGGCTCAGCCGAGCAGTATGCTACGGTAGTCTTGGAAGGTCTCCATAAGAGCCAACGTAAGGAGTAAGGACAGAAGGAAGGAAACTGCCAGGAAAGTGTGTGTGGGGGGGGGGGGGGGCCTAAGGTCCCCAGCACCCCTCCATGGGACGGTACCAGCGTCGCCCACCCTGGACACAGCCCAAGTCCCAGGGTGCTCTCGGGCGTCGGTCCCCTGCCCAATCACGCATCATCAGCGAGGCGTGAGGCCCAGACCTGCAGGTGGGCGTCCAGTTTACCGTTGAGCGAATATACGAGCCGCTCATAGGACACCATTGTCAACATTTCCATCAGCCATTCTGCATGCGTGGGTACATGTGAGGACCGCCAGTGCCGGAGGATACACAGCTTTACCACCTTCAAGGCCGTGGCAAGGAACCTGCGCTCGTGCCGAGACATCTGGGGGCATTTGTGAGGTCAGGTATGAACACTGTGGTGCTGGAGACCACAGAGGTAAGTAGGAGCCTAGGCCCAGCGCCGCCTGCACCTCTGCTCCGAGCCTACAAAGGTCTGGACAGTCGTACAGTATGTGCAGAACTTCGCAGTTCGGGAGGCGCAACGCCAACAGCGCAAGTGGTGGAGGCGGTCAGCGCACTCCAGTTTGGAGCACACTGAGTACCAATCCTGCATCATTTACAAGAGGCAAAATTTCATCCTTGCCTCCCGTACGCCACCGTCTTCATGAGCGACTGTGGTTGTACTGTCCATGTTAGCCTTCAGGATCTTGGTTTTATCCCTGCGGATGTTGAGGCCAAGTTGTGGTGATGTGGCTGCCACCTTGTTGGTCTTCTCTTGCATCTGCAGATGGGTATGTGAGAGCAGGGCCGGGTCATCTGGCAAGTCCAGGCTGTCGAGCCGCTTCTAAGGTGTTCACTGGATGTCTTCGTGATCCAATCAATGGACAGCAAGAAGAGAAAAGGCGAGAGTAAACCACCCTGGCGGACTCCGGTCCGCACTTCAAAGGCTTCAGTGAGTTGTCCTCCACGGACTATCTTGCAGGTCATTCCCTCGTAACAAGTCCTGGTGATTCTTACAAGTTTACCTGGCACACCGTAGTGGCAGAGGAGTTTCAAATGGTCTCTCTGTCCTCGCTGTTGAAAGCCTCCTCATAATCAATGGAGTTGACGTGGAGGGGTGAGTTCCATTCCATCGACTGCTCAATGAAGATGCGCAGTCTTGTAGTCTGGTCTGTGGAGGACCAATCTTTCCAGAAGCCACCTTGCTGTTCCCGCAGCTGAGCATCGACTTGTGCCTTCGGTCTGTTCAGGATGACTCTGTTGAACACTTTGCCAGGGTTGATGGACGAGTCCTCCCTCTGTGGTTTGCGCACTTACTGAGGTTACCTTTCTTGGGGATCTTGTTCAGATACCCCTCCTTCTAGTCTGACGGCACCTTTTCCTCTTCCCAGATCCTTTCATACACTGGGTAGAGCAGGTCTACTGATGCTTCAATGTCTGCCATCAGTGCCTAGCGGGAATGTTGTCGGGTCCTCCTGACTTCTCACCTCTCAGATGTTTGATGGCTTGCCGTATTTCTTCCTTGGTTGGTCAGCTGAAGTCGAATGGCAAGTCCTTGTCTGCTGGCTGTATGTCTGGAGGGGACTGTGGCACAGGCTGGTTCAGCAGTTCTTCAAAATGCTCCACCCACCTTCGTTGTTGGCCTTCGTTACCCATGATTGTCCTCCCAGCTTTGTCTTAACAGGTCTTTCTGGCTTGCTGTATCTGCCAGAAAGTTTCCTTGTTAAGTCATAGTTGTTTGAAGTTTCCGAGGCTTGTTGCTTCCTGGGCCTTTGTGGCAAGACCATCGATTAATCTTGGCTTGTCTTGTCTTAAATTTCTATTTGCTTCCTTGATGGTTTTGGTGTATTCACTTAAAGCTTTCACTTTTTCTGCTCTTGTTCGGCTGGTATTGCCTGCGGCTTTGTTTTCCTTTCTCCCTTGGATTTTCACTAGTAGAAAACTTCCTTTGAATTGTGTGAAGCCAGTCATGGTGTAAAAAAAATCTAAATAACTTTTATTCTTTTCGAGAGAGTGGATGTAGGAAGGACCATCCCATCGGAGCGTGGCCACTTACAAAAACTTCTTGATATATTATAACTTTTTAAGTTACAGCTGCAAGATTGGTGGCCACCGTCTCATAACAGTAAATAAAAAAAAAATAAAAAAAATAAAACAATAAAATAGGAGCCAGACCCTGGCGTGCGCATGAGGTGACACTTGCATGGGTATACTCCACTATGCAAGCGGCAATTTGTCAGCTTTCCTGTCACTCATTTGCATGCTTCTTAATTGGCGGCTTTCTTTGCCTATCTTGTGTTTGTCCCTCCCTCTCAGCGTAGCCTCTTGACCATCCTCTTGATTTGGCTGACTTGTGTCCATCCACTACTCACTTTTAGGGAACTACTTTTTTCTTTCTGATTCAGCACTTAATCCGAGTGCATGTGCTTTCCAGCTCCCTCCTGTGTGAGTTAGTGAAAATGTGCAACCCCAGCACTGGGAGACCTACGGGTAGCCATTGCACTTTATAAATGTCATTCCATTCCATTCATGCTTGTGTCTTGTGCACTTCGCCCCCTGCCACAGCACTCTGTTCTTTCCACAAGTGCTTCTCCCTGTGCCTCCCATGGTTCTCTCCCCGCCTCCCGGTGTTGCTCTGTCTCTCTCGTACGCTGCTCCCCACCTCCATGGTCGTTTTTTTTTTGTATTTTTTTAATTTTGCGCTAAAAATTCACCAATTTTTAATTTACCAATCCAAGTGATGTCTGCCATTTTGGACGGGGAAATAAATAACAAAACAAATCGTGCCTGCATAATTCCTCTTACTCGTTGTAACTGATAGCCACACACATACTTCATCATGCATAGATGCACCAGAGAAAACAAGCACCTTTTGTTGTATCATCACACCATTTTGTAACTTTTTTTTTGCGATGCTGTTTGCTCACACATTCCCCCCCGCCCCCTTCACAGGACAGTATCACCAATAGGCATTGGCAAAGCCAAGAATTCGTAACTTTTCACAAGTGAGAACTGTTCGCTTTGCTAATGCCTTTTTATCTGCTGATGCTGTTCTGCCTCTCTAAATGTCAAAATAAATAGAAAAGCATTCACATCAATAGCATTCATTGCTGTTTTTGCCGATAAGTCTACATTAGCACGCCATAAAGGAGAGGCCTATAGTTTTGCCAATGCTTGTTTTTGTTGTTGTTGCTGTCAGCAGTCCCCGCTTTGCCCTCCAGCACAGAGGGTATTGTTTGCGGCCGGTCTGTAGTTCAGTCCACTCAGCAGTTCTGCACCCACTAGAATAATCTGGACACCCCCTCTCGTGTGGCCGATCAGGGCCGCGAGCCAACTTCCTACATTTACCCCTGCACCCAGTCTGTGTCTCTGCTGCTGAACCGAGGGAACCCTAATCCCACATCACCTGCCACGGTAGGCTGGTGATGTGTGGAAACCCTGCTGTCCAGACGAGAGCTGGAGGCAGGAGGTGTAAAGGCTCGCTTCCTTCTCACGAAGCAGCTGTTCCAGGTGTGGGAGTCAAACTCACCCCATTGTTGATGACTTTTGGGGTCCAAGTTCACCCCATCGTTGTTGACATTTGGGGTCTCCTCTCATGCACTCTTCAATGCATTCACCTTTTGAAAGTAGTAACCAAAGCTATGACCATGTCTAAGTGCCAAATTACCCATAATGCCCTGTTTGGGCTGGAAGCATTAAAGCCTTCCATACAAGCTCTGTGTTGCCCAGTTGAAGATGCGAGAACCAAGTACCCAGAGAGAAACACACCTCAGAGAAAGAAACTTGGGGAACCCAGGAACGTATCTGGGGGGCACAGTTGTACATGTTTAACCTCCCAGTGCCGTGCTCAGCTCTGTGCGCAGGTTAACCCATGATGCTTAGCTGTACCTTAAAGCCGTTCGCATCGATGGACGTCCCTGCGCCGCGTAACACTGTCTCAATGAAGGATGGTGGACTGACTTCTGTCCCCGCTATCACCACTGAGGACCCCCTTCCATTAACAAGCCCCGCCCCCGAGATGTGATGGACTCTGGAGCTACAGCACCGGGTCTCACCAGGGCAAGATATTGTGTTTGGGTGCTCACATCCAAAACCAGGTGAAAAAGCTCTGTACCAGAGGCGCTCTCCAGCAGCACATCCGTGAAGCTGACATCTGCTCCCCAGAGCGAGCTCTGGTCCTGTCCAGAGAGGCCACTGTGATTGCCGGTTCCGGCATCTTCCCACGTGCAGAGGGCGGGGCTTGGCTGCTCTTCCGGACCCCTCTATTGGTCTGGGTTTTGAGAGTGCAGCTGTCAAACAGGCCTGTGACTGATCATCTACACAGAGCGGGCGAGGGTACACCTCTTTAGGTCTCGCCTGCCCCAGCGCATGCGCTGGTCTGGCGAGACTTATTGAGAGGGCTCCAAAAAGTGCTACCAGGCCAGCATAGAGCTACAGTGCATGAGCGCGGGCGCGCGCGCCGCGCTTTACCGCAATTACTTTCACTTTCACGGCCGCACGGCCGCTTTGATGTTTGATCGGGATGACTTTTGCGGCCGCACGGCCGTTTTGCATAGCCAATAGGTCTCGCTTTTGGGACCTTATAAGTATTTAGTTAGGCAATCTTTGCACGGCTAAACACTTATAAGGTCCCAAAAGCGAGACCTATTGGCTATGCCAATGCTTGTTTTACTATTGGCTTTCTCCGCCAAGCCTCTTTCACCAATGGTCTTGAGACATTCTCAGTTGCCTCTTGGCTTAGCCCAGGGGTGTTTCATCTCTCACCTAATGCTACTGGCTGTTTGGGTGTATCCTTCAAACTCAAGTTCTTACTTTGAACTGTGAAAGGAACTACTTTACACCTCTTACCCTTGTGTTCTGGCTCTGCCAGGTCCCTCACGAGTGCCTTGTTATACGAGTGTGCTAACTCTGCCTGTGTTGATACCTTCACCCATATCTACTGGTTTTGCCAATGCTTGTCTCATCAGTAGCCCCAGGCCTGCTCTGCTTGAAGTATGTCGCCATAACGGCAGTCATATCTTCAGGGGGGCCGGAGTGTCTAACCTACCGGATGGAGACCCAGACCTGCAGAAAACGCGAAATATTCAGCAAGTTTTCTTGAGGGACCTTCTAGGTATCTGTAGTTCACGGCCTCGCCTGTGTACCAGCAGCACCCCTCACAATCTGCAGAAAGCGCCCGGATCACACTTTTGAAGACATTGTGTCTTCACTGGAGAGGTCCTTCCCAACCAACCCACTGCTAGGACACGCAGAGCTCCAAGGCCTGGTCCGCCTTATGCCTACCACTATAACGCGTTAATGACCAGCCGATCACCCACCTTCCATTGATGGCGTAAACTGCGGCACCATCCTTCGAGGCACCTGAGTGACTGCTGTGGATCCAGGTATTTTGCTGTGTGAATTTAAATCTTTGAAGGCAAGTTCAGTCGCCAGAGACACTGCCTTCAGCTACACGGTTTGTTTCCTCTGCTTTGGTTGAGAACGAGAGTTTCTCAAAGGTGTCTTTATGTTCAGGGTAGAGAATGTCTCTGTGTTTTTTTTTTTTCTTCACCGGAAGTAGCCCCGTTGGGCACCCTAAGACATTTGCTGGTGCACGTTACATCTGAAGAAGCAGACCGGTTCTTAAATTCTGCAATAAGTGTGTAGACCTCCTCGGCACGAAGAGGAGGCGAGCTGACGAGTGTTTCTTCCCTGTCCATTGGTCTGTTGGTGTGCAGTTGACCGGTCCATTGAAGTGGGTCCTCAGGATTTGATGGTGCGCAAGGATTCTGTTTTTGACTTCGAGGAATGCGGGCGCTTTGGTGTGCCTTGTGGGTGACCGGGTGAATTGTACATTTTGGCATCTCCTCTAGGGTGGACGTGATGCAGTTGACAGCCATGCTCTGTATTTTGAGGTTGGTGACTACTCACAAGGGAAGGTCTCTGGAGAGGTGAACAGTGGTCTCCAAAAAGCCCAAGTTAAGCTCCTTCCATGTCTTGTCTTATAAGTTTGGAGCAGGACTAGATTTTGTTGTATCACTCTGGTAGCTAGCTGATGAAGGCGGTGGGAGAAGCTCACGCCACGCTTGGCACAGAGCTTTGGAGGCGGCCATGTTGCTTCTGGTGTTGAAGTTTTCTTGCGGATTGCGTCACAAGGGCGCGTTGGGTCTCTGATTAGTTACATTCGTTCCAGGAGCTCTAAAGTACAGAGAACCCTCCTTTTTTTTTTTTTCCATCGATGATACCGTTTTTCAAGCCTTGGGATCGAGTCGTTCAGGATCTCAAGACCTAGACGTCTTGCGGTGAGGAAGGCGGCTATGTCGCAGAAGGTGGCTGCACAAGATGGACCCAGCAGGGGTGTGGGGTGGTGGTAGTTAGTATGAAGAATAGTTGTGTGTGACTAGTCTAGCTTTGCATTCTGTTGCCGAGAGACTGTATAGGTGGACAGAGGGTGTCTCATGATTTTATATCTGGTTGGTCTCGCTTTGTATAGGATGGGGGGCTCTCCTATTGGCTAGCCATGTTTTGTTTATTAATAACCTGTCTAATTCTATGTCTGCTTCAGGCCACTCTTATAAATTCAGTTTTTTGGTCTGATGTTAACCATGGTTTTTGATTTGACTAAACTCATGTATTATATACTTACAGAGGACATAAGCAAGCCCTCTTCATCCATTGGTCTGTTGTCATTCACATTGTATTTCTGTCCACTTCAGCCATTGGTTAAGTTGACTGTGAGTGATGGCATTCTGCCCTTTCACAAGGAGCGCATCCGCACACAAAGTAGTTCTCTTCTGTACTAGGCATTACTATGGCAATGTGTGTTTTTTGGGACCAAAAACATCTTCTTGCCTTCACCCAATTAAATATATTTTCTTTTATATTGATTATGGCCGGCTGCTTCCTTAACAATAAAGGTTTGCAAAAGCCATGACAACAAGCAGTGCCAAAGCCAAAAGACCGGTGGCTGAATAACAGATGTTTATTGTTACTCAACGGGGCTCATTTTATCGACCTCAGATGGATGAAAGGCTGAGTGGACCCACTGGGATTTGAATCTGGGCTCAGGAGGTCGAATACAGGCCCCTTCAGTGGACGCATTAGTCCTCTAAGCCACCAGACCCGGCTTGCGTTGAAGAGCTTGTGTGGTTTAGATGTGATGTGCACATGAGTGCGGCCGATCCAGGGAGCTGAAGACAAGTCCCTGAAGGTAGCGCAAGCTTCTCACGCTCTGTGCATGTTCTCCAGTTCCGTGGCACTCTGCCCATGTGCTTCACGTCCAGTCAGTTGGTGGAGACACCACATGCTCCCTGTGCGCTGCCATCACGCACCACGCTCCCTGTGCCCACACCCCCTATTCCTTTCATGTCCCTATGACCCTACACGTTCTTGGTGCTCTTAACGCTCTGTGCCCTCGCTCCATGTCGCGTGCTTCGCACACTCCATACACTGCCTCTTCGTGTCCCCACGTTAGACATACACTGTCCTTATGCCCCGGACTCCTCGCGCTGTTTGTTAACGTGTTGCAATCACCCCCTAGAGTTAGCTCCTCATGCAATTTGTCCATGAGCCCCGGGCTCTTCATGCTATTGGTCCATAGACCTCCTCATGCTATTGGTCGATGGGCCCTGGGCTCCCTGCACTATTTGACCATGAGCTCTGGGCTCTTCATGCTATTGGTCCATGGTCCTCCTCATGCTATTGGTCAATGGGCTCCGGGCTCCTCGTGCTACTTGTTCATGGGCCCGGGATCCTCACACTACTGACCGCTGCGCTCAAAGGTCCTGTTAAGGTTGGCACCTCTCACTTTTTGTCCATCTGTCTAACACCTGCTCACTTGCCTGGTGCACCTGGGGATGCTATTGGCTCTCCACTCCCACGGTGGGTTTCCACCAGGGACCGCTTTAGTGCTGATGGCCCCTGTTGAGACAGTCTCTTATGGAACCCCCCCCATGACCTCCTTCTCCATGCATTCCAACACTACCACTCTCCAACGGTGCCCCTCACCTCTCCATAGCCTCTCGCCAACATGCACTTCATTTTTTTATAGCACTATTCATAGTTAACTCGTTAGGATTTTAACGTATAAACTGCAACTAACAAAAGGATCTCTCTGATAAAAGCAGTAGCCCACTGACCTATTTACATTATGTGCACTTTGTGATCTGCCTGTTACACGTTCTTTGCAGCAGGCACATTAACCCTCCGTGCTACCTTATGATGAGTCAAAACCGCCAACAGACAAAATTCTGATCTCTCACCAGTAGGAGCATAAATTCCCACTGCTATCTTGACATTTTTATTGTTGCCTGAAAACTGACGGACCCACAATGATGTTCACGCGCTTTTAAATCAATAGTTATTTTTAAACACAGCCCCCCCCATCCAAGTCAGTGCCAGGTGTGGCTGCACCGGTCGCACCGCCCTAAAGTCTGCCCTGGTTTCCACAGTGACTCAAACCTGGCCTATGAATTACGGAAGGACTCTATCTAGGGGGCTGTTTGTCGCCCCCTAGCAGTCTTCGAAGCCAGCGGCATCCGTAGGGGCAGGAAGTACCTGCAGGGAGGCGGAATCCAGCCGCGCCACATCTGAGGGCTATTTCAAGAGAAACCGCAGAGCTGGCGAGGGTGTCTCCCCCTCCACAACTGTCCCAGGACAGTGCAAGGGGGGGGGGGCAGCTGAGAAGGCTGTGGAGGAAGCGCACGACTTCCTCCCTAAACTAAATCTGGACCTTTGTCCCTAAAAACACTAAATCTGTACCTTTTGTGTCTGAAAATACCCACCTGGCAGTGAGTGCGTTTCACTAAATGTGTTTGTTTGTGTCTAAAAACACTAAATGTGTAGGTTTAAGTTTAGAAACGCCCACCCGGGCTCGTTTTAGCAGGCCGTGGGCAGGAGCCCTGCTGAAGCTGTATCCACCCCGGGGCGGGCGCGTGATTACAGGATGTGTTTACTGCGTCGTTTGTCAAAATATACACCTCTTGGTGAAAGGAGGTGCCCTGCTGACGTCACTGTTCCAATCTTAGAATTAATGGCCTCTGCTTCTGTTTTTTAGAGTGAAGTATTTTGGGATGTAGAGCAAACATTGACCTTACTGCTCAGTGACTGGAGGTCACGTCTCAACTTGCCATCAAGTGCGAATGAATGAATGAATGCTTGAATGTGGTATTTCTACAGCACAAACCTAGTCAAAAGGCAGTGGAGTATTGTACAGGGTGAAAGGCAGGTATAAAGTACCCGAGTGGCAAGAGAGGTAGCTGGGAGCAGAAGTGGACTGAGTGCATTACTTAACTGTCTCTAGGCGCTATCAGCCCTAGTGCTGCGTTAGCGTCTGCGCTTTGCACTCTGACATTGTGCGTAAAGAATGTGCACTCAGGCGAGTGAAAGATTTCCGCATGTATTCTTCGAGGGGGTGGGTGGGGGGCAGGACACTGCCCGGCTCACCCATTGACCGTAGGCTTCCATGAAAGAGAGATGAGAGAAGCGTTTCCTGCTCGGTGCAGTTAATGCTGCGACTGTTAAAAGGAGGAGCTGGCTAGTTTTAACAAGTGATGGTCCTGGGTCGCCCTAATTTTCACTGGTGTGACCCCTCTTTCTGTTTCTCTCCTCTCCCTGGCGCAGTCCTCGTCAGGGTCCCCACCTTTCTCCAAGGGGTCATTGGCACAGAGACAATAGTCTAGGCCCCAAATTCAGTCCCAAGGAGAGGCTCACGCTGGCTGAGCTGGGGTGCAAGCACCCCATAGCTTGCTAGGATCACGCCGGCCCCTTGGTACCGTGGGCCGAGCACGAGGCTTCTCTCCGGCAGCACGTGAAGAGTGTGGTAGCCAAGGAGAACTTGGGCCAGCAGCTGTCTCCGTGCTGGCCCTTTCACAGAGATGCACGCATAGCAAAAATAGAACTTCAGCTCCCAGAATGCACCATTCTGTTAGTTGAAATGCCTCAAGTGGCTGAAGGTCCCACAGCGCCTCGAGACCCTCACAGGTGATTTGCCGCACTCTATAAATGTTTGATTGATTGACAGATGTTACGGGACCACACATCTGCTCCCACAGGGATAAACTGTACACAGTATGAATGCACTTCAAATATTCAATGTTGAATGCCCGGATGAGGCATTTAAACATAGTTTTATTCTGACCATCAAGTGTCTTTGACAGGGGTGAAGACTGGGTTCTGATTTAAGGGGGTCGGGCACGTCCAAAGCACAGACGCTGGGGACAAAGGCAAGGACTGCCTAAGAGCACGCGGTTATCCGGGATGACCCAAAGGCAGTGGCGGCCGCCCTTCTAAAGGGCGGTGAGTTGTGGGGGAGCGCGGTGGGCGGAGCTCACGGGGGACGTGTTAATAATAATTAAAAACCATACCTGAAGCCGCTGGCCGCCTCCCGCATCGCTGCTGCTGGCCTCTTCCTGGTCCCAGCAGCCCCTGGGACAGACTCCCATCCAATCCCCGTGCTGCAGCGCAGGGACTGGCCCGAGTGGGCACGAAAGACGCTCCGCTCAGGTCGTGGGGTCTGTGGGGTGTCTCCGGCCCGGCTCCTCGATGCAGCGGGGCTGGAGAAACCCAAGTGTGCGTGGGTGATTTTGTCGGCCTGAGACGGCTGGCCAAACACATATGCGCTAAGTCTTCTATGTCTGCCCACGTCCACTCCGGACTAAACCACGACTAAGCAAGCTGATGAGAAATGGAAACAAACTTGGAGAATTTATTCTTCAAATGGCTGAAGCATCCTAGACAGAACGTGAGCCAAGCCAAAGGGTGGGTTCATCGTGAGCGTTAAAAGCGGATCCCAATATGGCATCCGTTGCTTCTGATTGGCTGTGAATCCTACTTGAACTTTACAGTCAGTGACGTCAAAGAGGCCTCTGCTGAAAAACCAGCGGGCAGTTGAAGGATTCCCCCAAAGGTGCGACCTATTGGCTTTGTCATTGCTTGTTTGAACAGGAGGAGCCCGGAATTAGTTCTCTTCGGCCCCTCATTGAAGTCTGGCAATGTCCGAGAGGCGTGTGTGGGGGAAGGTGTGAAGGCAGTAGACGTCTCCCTGGGAAGGCCAGTCCTGTAGAGAGCTCTTGTATGTACAAACCAGGGATAAGCCCACTCCCTTGGGAGGGCCTGTCCTGCAGAGCGTACATGTATGTACAAACCAGACATTAATCCACTTCCTTGGGAGGGCCTGTCCTGCAGAGCGCACATGTATGTACAAACCAGACATTAATCCACTCCCTTGGGAGGGCCTGTCCTGCAGAGCGCACATGTATGTACAAACCAGACATTAATCCACTCACTTGGGAGGGCCTGTCCTGCAGAGCGCACATGTATGTACAAACCAGACATTAATCCACTTCCTTGGGAGGGCCTGTCCTGCAGAGCGCACATGTATGTACAAACCAGACATTAACCCACTTCCTTGAGAAGGCCTGTCCTGTAGAGCGCACATGTATGTACCAACTAGGCATTAACCCACGTCCTTGACCAGGGGCGGCAGGCACGGCTCGTGGGTAGGAGGGGTGGGCGCGTGGGTGCAGTGGCATAGCTAGGCCTTAGGCGATGGGTGGCGGCCCCTGTGTATGCCACCCACGGCGGCCTGATCGAAGAGCGGGGGGGGTGCTGGCGAGTGATGCGGCCGCGACGGTCACTGGTAAGCGTGGTGGGGGGTTTGAGGGGGTGCTGCTGATTCTTGCATCTGCTGCCGGTAAGAGTGGGTGGGGGAGGGGGGCCGGACGCCGCATCCAAATCTTGTGCCGCTTGGGGTGGTTCGTTTCCCCCCTCCACAGCTACCCCACTGCGTGGGGGGAGGGGTGGAGTGGGGTACAGGTGCATAGAGAAAAAAAATAATAAGACTTACCTTGCTGCCGCCGGGTCCCCCGGGTCTTCTCTCCTGCTCACCTGTGTCTGTCTCCAGGTCGGAACAGTAAGCAGGCAGCTAGGCTCCCACCCCTAAGCCAATCACAACGCAGCAATACAGCATTGTGATTGGTCCGAGCGCTGTGACTTGGCGCTCAGTCGGGGCTGTAGTGGTGGGACATGCACACCCCTACAGTAATGCAGTCTGCATAGAGAAGGGGTAAAGCGCACATGGCTGTTTTGGGCAGCCCGAGAGGGCCAACCAAACAGTCATTATGCACAGGGGTATCTACCGCTCCTCCCCTGCAGCTCCGCCCTGCCTCCTCACGAACTGCCGCTGCAGGTGGATAAAATAATAACATTCCGTAATTATCATTTCATTTTTTCCTTTCTTTTGCTGCTTTCTGGCAGTGAGGCGACCCTCCTCCGCCTTAGCGGAGGAGCCGTCACTGCCCTTGGGAAGGCCTGTCTTGTGGAGCGCACATGTATGCACAAACCAGGGATTTACCAACTCCCTTGGAAGGGCCTGTCTTGTGGAGCGCACATGTATGCACAAACCAGGGATTTACCAACTCCCTTGGAAGGGCCTGTCTTGTGGAGCGCACATGTATGCACAAACCAGGGATTTACCAACTCCCTTGGAAGGGCCTGTGCTGTAGAGCGCACATATATGTACTCCCTGGTCCAGTCACATAGTGATCCTGCCCCTTGCAGTGTCATGGTGGCATTGGCCCATAGCTCCTGGCTGGTTATGGGCACCGTCTTTGAGTTAGAACCTCTGTACTCTGGGCGCCAAGGCACCGGTGAAAGCCGGGTCACAGCCTGGTGCACAGTATGCGCCGGCCTGAGAGAGGCTCTCTGCGGCACGAACTTCAGCTGCTGTTTTAGCCTCTGAGGAAACCAGATCTTAAAACAGGCCCACACACTGCCCTGCCTGACCATACCTCCTGGCACCGCCAGGTTGTCCTAGAAGCCAGACTGAGCCTGGGTGAGGTCCAGACACTCCTAGAAATACCGGGTGGCCCGAAGGAGTGATGCGGACCCTTCACAGGGGTGAAAATCCAGGGATGAGCCAGTGAGCCCTCAAGGCCTCCAGTAAATAGGTTTATGGCTGCAATAATCGCAAGCAAAGGAAGATTCCAGTCGAAAGGTCGGTGGAGGTGTGGTAATCCTGACAGCAAGCTCTGCCTCTCACTGAGGCTTCTAGCCGGCGATGAGTGGACAGCTTGGAAAGGCTCTTGAGCCCTGGGGTGTAAGAGGCCCAGGGAGAAAAATCTCTCTAGTCTCAGGAGTCCCAGAGCTGAGCCACTTGAATTATGCGACTCTGCTGCATTTCCACATAATTATAGATTTTCCACATAAGAAACCATCTGCTGCATAATTTGGAGATTTTAAAAATAGTTGCTAGTTTAATCAGATCAAACGCTGCTTAGAAAAGCATCGTAGGTTGTCGCAGAATGGACGAAGGACAACTGTCTCGAGCGCAACAAGGACAAGACCGAAGCCCTCCTCTTTGGGACCAACACGTTTCCATAGAACCGCACATGGAGGCCTGCTGAACTCGGCCCATCCCCCTCGCCGACCGACCTCGCCAGCAACCTCGGCTTCATCTTGGACAGCAAGCTATCCATGAAGAAACAGGTAAATGCAGCCTCGTCGGCCTGTTTCCACACCCTACACATGCTGCGTAAGATCTTCAGGTGGCTGCCAGTCAACACCAGAAGGACCGTCACGCGGGCCCTCGTCACCAGCAGGCTGGACTACGGAAACGTGCTCTGCGTAGGGATCACCGCAGGCCTCATGAGGAGACTACCGACAATACAAAACACAGCGGTCTGACTCACCCTCGACAAACCCACATCAGGCCCCACCTCAAGAAGCTACACTTGCTCCCGATCCAGAAGAGAGGTCAGTTCGGGATGCTGACCCAGGCATACTGAGCCGTGCACAACGAAGGACTAGCATACACAGCAGCAGCAACTCCAGCGCCTCGAAACCCTCACGGGTGATTTGCACCGCTTTACGAATCCTTGATGGATTGCTTGAGCGGCTGACTTTGGTGACAGCCTATCTGCACATGTTGGCCAGTCATCTGTGGGTTGTGAGTACTATAGGCTGGCGCTGAACTGGCACGAATGAGCCGTAACTCTAGTCTACTGCGCTTTAATGCGTGCTAGCGAGACAACATGGCCAGCGAAGTCTTTCTTCCACAGAATGTGTTCTATTCTGCCACCTTATTTGTTATTTCTGCCACAGAATTAATTTGATCCTCGCTGCAGCATCTCATGGTGGGGGGGGGTGGGAGACAGTAACCCACAAGCGTGCATGCACGCGTGGAGTCTGGGCGGTCCATTGCATACCTGCCAACTCACACGGTGCCACCGTGTGACACACGATATCGGCTCCCATCACACGGTCACAGGTGAGGAGCCGATATCACACGGTGGCAGGGAGGACGAGCTGAAAACTACTGTGTATAGTGCTTTTCTAGCTCGCTTCCGAGGCTTTGAACTGCCAGCGTCCATTGAGGGGCAGCACCAGCAAGCTTTATATTCTTTTGGGAGGAGGGGTTTTGGGGGCAGGGTGGGGTTCAAAAGTGCTTCTTGAGTACTTCTCAGCACGAGGCCCCGCCCCTCTAGCACCCCGCCCCCTCCTCTCACCGTGAGATGTGTGTTCAAGTTGGCAGATATGCCATTATAAAATAGTCCTTGGGCCGGAAATGTGCGTGTGATGCGGGAAAAGCATTTCTAGTGAATGGGGCCCAGGGAGAAAGATGCGGGCCCCGGGATTGTGTGTGTGTAGGGGGGGGGGGGGGGGGTTCTGGGCCAGGGTCCCGAGAGATGCAGAATCTTTCTTTGCACAGACTGCCTCAGCTAGCCAGCTTTGAAACAGTTGCAGAGCCTTAACACCCCCCCCCCCCGCCCCCTCTTCCCTTGTGAGGGTCTCACGTTCTCTTCTCATGGAAAGAACACATTCCACAGTTGGCTGAGAGCTGCAGCTGAAGTGAAGCCATGTGTCTGTGCCACGGAGGCCTCCCTGCTGCTGGAGGACTCCGAGGCCCTGACACCCAATACCCCGCGAGAGTCTGTGTGCCCAGGACCCAGGGGGGTGGGCAAATATTGGGACAGGCAGAGTGCCTGGGAGGAGACGGCTGGGGAGCGTCCTGTGGGGCCACAATGAGATTAGTGGCCTGCAGGGTAATGTGGCCAAAGCAAGCTCCTCCTGGGCCACCGGGGGCTGCTTCTGCTCCAGGGCCAGGTTCGCTCTTGTCCTGTGATGGCTGCTTCTGCTCCAGGGCCAGGTTCGGCCTTGTCCTGTGATGGCTGCTCCTGGGCCAGCCTCTCTGGTCCCTTGGGGGCTGCCTGTGCTCTAGCACCAGGTTCGGTCTTGTCCTGTGATGGCTGCTTCTGCTCTAGCACCAGGTTCGCTCTTGTCCTGTGATGGCTGCTTCTGCTCCAGCGCCAGGTTTTGCCTCATCCTGTGATGGCTGCTTCTGCTCCAGGGCCAGCCTCTCTGGTCCCTCGGGGGCTGCCTGTGCTCTAGCACCAGGATCGGTCTTGTCCTGTGATGGCTGCTTCTGCTCCAGGGCTAGGTTCGGCCTCGTCCTGTGATGGCTGCTTCTGCTCTAGGGCCAGGTTCGGCCTTGTCCTGTGATGGCTGCTTCTGCTCCAGGGCCAGCCTCTCTGGTCCCTCGGGGGCCGCCTGTGCTCTTGCACCAGGTTCGGTCTTGTCCTGTGATGGCTGCTTCTGCTCTAGCAGCAGGTTCGCTCTTGTCCTGTGATGGCTGCTTCTGCTCCAGGGCCAGGTTCGGCCTTGTCCTGTGATGGCTGCTTCTGCTCCAGGGCCAGGTTCGGCCTTGTCCTGTGATGGCTGCTCCTGGGCCAGCCTCTCTGGTCCCTTGGGGGCTGCCTGTGCTCTAGCACCAGGTTCGGTCTTGTCCTGTGATGGCTGCTTCTGCTCTAGCACCAGGATCGGTCTTGTCCTGTGATGGCTGCTTCTGCTCCAGGGCCAGGTTCGGCCTCGTCCTGTGATGGCTGCTTCTGCTCTAGGGCCAGGTTCGGCCTTGTCCTGTGATGGCTGCTTCTGCTCCAGGGCCAGCCTCTCTGGTCCCTCGGGGGCCACCTGTGCTCTTGCACCAGGTTCGGCCTCGTCCTGTGATGGCTGCTTCTGCTCCAGGGCTATCCTCTCCGGTCCCTCGGGGGCTGCCTGTGCTCTAGCACCAGGTTCGGTCTTGTCCTGTGATGGCTGCTTCTGCTCTAGCAGCAGGTTCGCTCTTGTCCTGTGATGGCTGCTTCTGCTCCAGCGCCAGGTTCGGCCTCGTCCTGTGATGGCTGCTCCTGGGCCAGCCTCTCTGGTCCCTCGGGGGCCGCCTGTGCTCTAGCACCAGGTTCGGTCTTGTCCTGTGATGGCTGCTTCTGCTTTGGCACCAGGTTCGGTCTTGCCCTGTGATGGCTGCTTCTGCTCCAGGGCCAGCCTCTCTGGTCCCTCGGGGGCCGCCTGTGCTCTCGCACCAGGTTCGGCCTCGTCCTGTGATGGCTGCTTCTGCTCCAGGGCCATCCTCTCCGGTGCCTCGGAGGCTGCCTGTGCCCTGGCACCAGGTGCGCTCTTGTCCTGTGATGGCTGCTTCTGCTCTAGCACCAGGTTCGGTCTTGTCCTGTGATGGCTGCTTCTGCTCCAGGGCCAGCCTCTCCAGTCCCTCGGGGGCTGCCTGTGCTCTAGCACCAGGTTCGGTCTTGTCCTGTGATGGCTGTTTCTGCTCCTGGGCCAGCCTCTCCGGTCCCTCGGGGGCAGCCTGTCTTCTCACACCAGGTTCGGCATCGTCCTGTGATGGCTGCTTCTGGGCCAGGTTCGGCCTCGTCATGTGATGGCTGCTTCTGGGCCAGGTTCGGCCTTGTCCTGTGATGGCTGCTTCTGCTTCAGTTCCAGCCTCTCCGGTCCCTCGGGGGCTGCCTGTGCCCTGGCACCAGGTTCGGTCTTCTCCTGTGATGGCTGCTTCTGCTCCAGGGCCAGGTTTGGCCTCGTCCTGTGATGGCTGCTTCTGCTCCAGGGCCAGGTTCGGCCTCGTCCTGTGGTTGGCAGCTTCTCCTCTAGGGGCTGCCTGTGTGTCTAGCACCCCTTTAGGCCTCGTCCTGTGATGGCTCCTTCTGCTCCAGGGCCAGGTTTGGCCTCGTCCTGTGGATGGCTGCTTCTCCTCTAGGAGCAGCCTCTCCGGTCCCTCGGGGGCTGCCTGTGTTCTAGCACCCCTTTAGGCCTCGTCCTGTGATGGCTGCTGCTGCTCTAGGACCAGGTTCGGCCTTGTCCCATTGAGACTGCTTCACTTCTAGAACCAGGCTCACTTTGATAGTATGGAGGCCGCTTCTGTTCTAGCGGCAATCACAGTCTGGTCCCATGGAGGCTACTACTGTTCTAGAGCTAGGTGCAGTCTATTTCCGACACAAAGGCTGCGTTGGTTCTAGTGTTAGCTCAGTCTGGACTCATTAAGGCTGCTTCGGTTCTAGAGCCAGGTACAGTCTGGTCACGTGAAGGATAACGTTGCTCTGGACTCATGTCCAGCCCTCTTTCGATAGTCCGCTTCGGTTCTGGAGCCAGGTACAGTCTGGTCACGTGAAGGATACCGTTGCTCTGGACTCATGTCCAGCCCTCTTTCGATAGTCCGCTTCAGTTCTAGAGCCAGGTTGCGACTGATCCCATGGACCATGCAGCTCTTCTGGACTCTTGTCTAGCCCTGTTCCGTGAAGGTTTACTCCGTTCTACAGCCATGTGGGGTCTCCTCCCTCCTGTTCCTGAGAATGGTAATTGGGTGTGTAGCTTCTTATGGGGCAACTGGTGCAGTGGCACCGGGGCCCGAGCAGCACACTGAACCCAAAATATTGCTGTATTTTATCATTCAGAAATCAGCCAGTGGGTTCATTTCCTTTCTTGAATGCGGGCGCATCACGCCCTGGCTACTCTCCTGCCTGTACTAGGGTTGTGTTAAACTTCCCCCAATGAATGGTGCTACATTTCCTCTAAGTAAACCATTCAAGCATTTGATTCCGCTCTGAGAGATCCTTCAGCAGCGCAGAAGCACCCACTGATCAACTATTTGAACATCCGTCCGTCTGTCTGTCATATCTGTGGTGTGTGCGTCCTGCATGGATAGTTTGTTTATATACATGGCTTTTAAATAAAAGCAATTAAGACCCACATTGGGTTGGTAAGGACTGTTACCACAGTACAGAGGGAGGCAGAGGTGGAGGCTAGGTTTATCCTCCTGACAGTTACATAGTTAGACAAAAATTGAGTATATCGAAGAGAACGCGCCCTTAGGGAATTAGATAGGATACAGCAAGAATTCGATGTAATTCCTGGTCTAGAAAAAATACTTTTTTTCTAGAGACTCCTTACCCTCCAGGGTTGCCCCTAGGTGGCATGCTTCATCATTGGGGTTCCTCTCAATCCTCAATGGATTGAGGCATGCTGCGACTTGCGAATTACGTAGGAGCACTTTTTATTGTGGACTATGTGTAGTGTAGTGATGTGAAGTGGAAAGAGAAAGAAAATCTAAAAATACTCAACTAGTTCGCCACTCTTTTATTCCCACCTCTAGTTGGCATGGTTAAAAAATCAGAGGTCATTTACTGAGAAGAAACCTGACCTTAATGAGTCTGGTTGTCTCAGTAATGTGTTTTTGTCAACCTGTTTCGACCTGTTCCCCTAATAGCTCTTCATCAGGACTCCACGGGGTCCAGCCCCGTGTGTACCACTCCTAGTGAATCCTGTAATAAGGACACAAACCATGCACACCTAATGCACACTGTATACATATGATTCTAGTGATTAATCCGTGTTTCTGTAGATGCTATATTATTGCATCATGGTCAAAGCCAGGAGTAGAGGGGCTTGTAGTCACACTTTCGCAAAAGCCCCCTCTGGTACATGAACCTACTTCTCTCCCTAAAGACTGCACACATGGGCTGGACCTCGTGGAGTCCTGATGAAGCGCTATTAGGGAAACAGGGCGAAACATGTTGACAGAAACACATTACTGAGAAAACCAGACTCATTAAGGTCAGTTTTCTTCTCAGTAAACAACCCCTGATTTTTAACCATACCAACTAGGGGTGGGAATAAAAGAGTGGCCAGCTCCTTTTGGTATTTTTAAATTTTCTTTCCCTTTCCACTCCACATTACTGCACCACACATAGTCTACAATAAAAAGTGCTTGTACGTAAGTCGCAGCACGCCTCAATCTGTAGAGGATTTAGAGGAACCCCAATGATGAAGCATGCCACCTAGGGGCAACCCTGAAGGGTAAGGGGTCTCTAGAAAAAAGTATTTTTTCTGGACAACGGATTACAACAAATTCTTGCTGTATCCTGTCTAATTCCCTAAGAGCAGGTTTTCTTCGGTATAATCTATTTCTGTAAGGACTGTAACATGAACCCTCAAACTATTGCTGAATGGACCCAAAGCTGATGAACATGTCATTGTGGCGCCTTATCCACACCTCTCCTCTGAGCTGTGCATTGGACAGGTTCATCAATACAGGCTGACTCTCCACTGCCGGGCACTGTGCCCCGTGATGCTTGTCACAGGGCAGAGAGTCACAGCAGATAGATTGTTACCAGAGGACGGTCCTCACACCAGGCGCCTTACTTCCAGGTGATAGTCATGTAAGACAGATTGTTGACAAATGATTGATACCAGCAGAGACATGCCACATACATTGTTGCCAGATGATTATTACGAGACAGTCACGTATGACACATTGTTGCCAGATACATTGTTGCCAGATGAGTGTCACAGGGCAGCTAGTCACACCACATACAAATTATTACAAGGCATTCAGTCATGTAGGACACTTGCCTAACGAGTGTCACAGGGAGACAGACACGCAGGACACATTGTTGCCAGATACATTGTTGCCCGACACACTGTTGCCTGACTAGTGTCACAGGGAGACAGCCATACTGGAAACATTGTTGCCTGATGAGTGTTACAGGGAGACAGCCATGCTGGAAACATTGTTGCCCGACACATTGTTGCCTGACGAGTGCAACATTGAGACAGTCATGCACGACACATTTGTGCCCGACACATTGTTACCTGACCAGTGTCACAGGAAGATAGCTATGCTGGAGACATTGTTGCCCAACACATTGTTGCCTGATGAGTGCCACAGGGAGACAGCCGCGCTGGAAACATTGTTGTCCAACACATTGTTGCCCGACGAGTGCCACAGGGAGACAGCCGCGCTGGAAACATTGTTGGCTGACACATTGTTGCCTGAAGAGTATCACAGGGAGTCAGCCACGCTGGAAACACTATTGCCCGACACACTGTTGCTGGACCAGTGTAACAAGAAGACAGCCATGCTGGAAACATTGTTGCCCGACCTATTGTTGCCCGACGAGTGCCACAGGGAAGCGGTGCGCTAGAAACATTGTTGCCCGACCTATTGTTGCCCGACGAGTGCCACAGGGAAGCGGCCGCGCTAGAAACATTGTTGCCCGACACATTGTTCAACACTCCGTCCATCATTCCCTTTGGTTTTGCTATGCTCGCCATAAGTTGGCAGGGTATGCTCAGACGTGAGTCCCTTGCTCACTTTGCCACTGGATTCAAGCAAGCCTGGCTGAAGACGGCTGAAATGCCAGAAACCGGTCCTAGGAAGCTTGTTTCCGGTCCAGGGAAGACATGACTTGGCAGTTCGGGCTGGACTGTTCCCATGAGGCACAGGGTCAGACTGATTTGCATATGGCCATGTCTGAACTGGGGTGGCAGAGTGGGCTAAAGAACGGTGATGGATTAAACCCAGATCAGTTGACTAGGGGTGAGTGCTTGCAATGTTCAACACTCCGTCCATCATTCCCTTTGGTTTTGCTTTGCTCGCCATAAGTTGGCAGGGTATGCTCAGACGTGAGTCCCTTGCTCACTTTGCCACTGGATTCAAGCAAGCCTGGCTGAAGACGGCTGAAATGCCAGAAACCGGTCCTAGGAAGCTTGTTTCCGGTCCAGGGAAGACATGACTTGGCAGTTCGGGCTGGACTGTTCCCATGAGGCACAGGGTCAGACTGATTTGCATATGGCCATGTCTGAACTGGGGTGGCAGAGTGGGCTAAAGAACGGTGATGGATTAAACCCAGATCAGTTGACTGGGGGTGAGTGCTTGCAATGTTCAACACTCCGTCCATCATTCCCTTTGGTTTTGCTTTGCCCGACACATTGTTGCCTGACGAGTGCCACAGTGAGACAGCCACGCTGGAAACATTGTTGCCCGACACATTGTTGCCTGACGAGTGTCACAGGGAGACAGCCATGCTGGACACATTGTTGTCCAACACATTGTTGCCTGACGAGTGTCACAGGGAGACAGCCATGCTGGACACATTGTTGCCCGACACATTGTTGCCTGACGAGTGTCACAGGGAGACAGCCATGCTGGACACATTGTTGCCCAACACATTGTTGCCTGATGAGTGTCACAGGGAGACAGCCATGCTGGAAACATTGTTGCCCGACACATTGTTGCCTGACGAGTGTCGAAGGGGAACAGACGCGCTGTTAGCATTGTTGCCTGACACACAGTTGCTTGATGAGTGTTACAGGGAGACAGCCATGCTGGAAACATTGTTCCCTGACCTATTGCTGCCAGGAGATTATTACAGAGCAGACAGTCACTCCCGATACATGGTAACCAGACATGTTTGCCAGTGTCTTCCTATTCAGGATTAGAAGACTGCTGATTGGCCCTATTGCGAACATCAACAGTTGTGACCGCCCCGCATAAGAATGGATTCTAGGCAACCTGGAGCCATTCATATCAAGGCTTGGTCTGAAGCGTACATGCCGCACTGCGCACAGACAGCCATCCTTGTTTAACATGTTGGGGCAACTCGCAGGAGCCGTTCAAGCACATTCCCTGGTGTATGCGATGCGCACACGCTTCAGTGATTTCAGCTGCCTGGTCTTGGATCCTCTTCAGCGTGCCATGGAGTCTCCTAGGAAGCCCTAGGTCAATCATTTTACAATACCCTCCTGGAGCAGTCGCGAGCTCCCTCGTCCCTTGCATTTCCACCCTGGGCAAGTTGCAGGAGCGAGAGTTCCTACCTCAGTAGAAGGAGCAGCGGCTTCATTCCTTTGACCCTGGCTTCGGTTGAGGAGTGAAGGTGTGCTCTCTGACACTCTCCAGTTCACAACATTAGTCGGTGGGTGGAGGTGCTTCAAGGCAGGCGGCCCAGTGAAAGGTGGTGAGTCACAATCTTCTCCACCCGACACCCAGCTCCTGAACTTGGCTACATTCACACAATGGAGGCTGCATCTTTCAGAACACGTGCTCCAGGTGAGACCTGAGGTTGCCTTTCAACCTGCCGAAAACCTGCTCCAGGTGAGGCTGCCTTTCACCCTGTGGAACACCTGTTCCAGGTGAGTACAGAGACTGCCTTGCATCCTGTAGAACACCGGCTCCAGGTGAGTGCTATTGCGACCCATGATCCTGTGGACGGAGTGCTACAGGTAAGTGTAGAGGATGCCTTTCACTTGGTACTAGTCGTGCACTGCTCAAGAGTGTACACAAACACAGGAGAATAGGTGTGTGAAACACCAGCTGTGACTATTGCAGAGACCCTGCAGTACTTTCAGGGTTATTGTGTGGAGACTGGGGTCCTCTATGGTTATTCCAGGGATTGGTGGGTTATTGCGGCCATCATAGGGATCGGTTGCTAGTCGGTTACTGTGGCTATCGCAGGGATTGGTCGCCGGTGGGTTACTGTGGCAGAGATGGGTGGATAGCCGGAAGGCCACGGTTGGAAGCCTTGTGTTAGTGCATCCCCCGGTTCTTTCACTGTTGGATTTGCTCATTTGCTTCACTGAGCCTTTTATGGAATGAATTAGCCGCAAGTGAGTGAACAGTGCCGCAAGCCAATGCTTAATTTCAGCAGGTGGTTTCCGACGCTCGGCCCTGGCACTTAATTGTCGGCACCTGCACTTATGACACGCGCCACATGGCAGCGCTGTTTGTCTAATTTAGAGATGATCAGACCAGCAATTGTTTATTCATTCAGTGTGCATTAAAAACAACTAATGCCTGCCGCCCAAGCTATTTTGACTGCTTTGGGGGCCTGGAATAGACTGAATTGTCCAACGTGTAGCAGTGTGCTGGTTAGTGGTTGTGTTGGCGGCGGGCAGCATGGCAGGGGCAATGTGTGATGCAAGCCGCAGAGGTTTCTGACTGGAGCCCTGGCTCTTTCTTTTTTTACAAAGTAAGCGCTGTCTCAAGAACAAATCCGAAGTCCCCTTTTCATTTCGAAATCCGCACTGGGTTGACTTCAGAATTCCTCCCAGAATGCACTGCCACGGTTTCCGCCCAGTGTTTTGGTTTCCCAGATCACTGGCTGCAGAGGAGCAAGGGTTGTGGGGCTGCGGCCTGTTGTGGTTGTGTTGAGGTCCTCGCGGCCTGAAGCAGCCTCTTTGTTGGTTTGTCCTGGATGTGTTACACACCGCACAAGCACAATACATCCACACACACCAACAGCCTCTTGGCTCCCATCCCGTCAAAATACTCCCGTTTGGAGGGAGTTTGTTTTTCTGGCAGCTGGTGGCGGGCAGTGAGGGTAGCGGGCCCTGGTAGTCCTGGCGGGAGCTGGGGGCCTGGTAGGATGTGTGAGGAGAGATTTGGTGGTCTGTGTGTGAGGAGAGGTTTGGTGGTCTGTGTGTGAGGTTAGGTCTCGTAGTCTGTGTGTGTGTGGAGGAATCTGGCTGCAGGTGAGGAGAGGTATAGAGGGCTGTGCGTGAGGAGCTGAGGCATGGGGGGCTGTGGGTGAGGAGAGATCTGGGGGTGCTGTGTGAGGAGAGATCTGAGGTCTGTGTGAGGAGAGGTGTGAGGAGAGGTCTGTGTGTGAGGAAAGATCTGAGGTCTGTGTGAGGAGAGGTCTGGGGAGGCTGTGTGTGAGGAGAGGTCTGGGGTGCTGTGTGAGGAGAGGTCTGTGTGTGAGGAGAGGTCTGTGTGTGAGGAGAGGTCTGTGTGTGAGGAGAGGTCTGTGTGTGAGGAGAGGTCTGTGTGTGAGGAGAGGTCTGTGTGTGAGGAGAAGTCTGTGTGTGAGGAGAGGTCTGTGTGTGAGGAGAGGTCTGTGTGTGAGGAGAGGTCTGTGTGTGAGGAGAGGTCTGTGTGTGAGGAGAGGTCTGTGTGTGAGGAGAGGTCTGTGTGTGAGGAGAGGTCTGTGTGTGAGGAGAGGTCTGTGTGTGAGGAGAGGTCTGTGTGTGATGAGAGGTCTGTGTGTGATGAGAGGTCTGTGTGTGAGGAGAGGTCTGTGTGTGAGGAGAGGCCTGTGTGTGTGGAGAGGTCTGTGTGTGAGGAGAGGTCTGTGTGTGAGGAGAGGTCTGTGTGTGAGGAGAGGTCTGTGTGTGAGGAGAGGTCTGTGTGTAAGGAGAGGTCAGTGTTTGACGAGAGGTCTGTGTGAGGAGAGTTCTGTGTGTCAGGAGACTTCTGAGGGCTGTGTGAGGAGAGGTATGTATGTGAGGAGTGGTCTGGGGAGGCTGTGTGAGGAGAGGTCTGGGGGGGTTGTGTGAAGGTCTGTGTGTGAGGAGAGGTCTGTGTGTGAGGAGAGTCTGGGGGTGCTGTGTTGGGGGCTGACACTGGCAGGGGCCCACTCCTGGTTGAGAACAGCGCATGCTCTGTTCCTTGCATTGGGATTTGTTCCCATCGCGACGCGCGCATCAACAAATATGTCATTTCCCTTGGAAGCCATCTTGGGAACACATGTGAAGCTTGTAAAATGTTATGTGTCTGGGCTGAGCGGGCAGAGGAGCTCCGGGCCAGGGCTGGGTCTGCCCTCCAGGGGTCTGTTCTTCACTGGTGCCAAACTGGCCCCTCGGCCTCAGAGGGAGCCCAGAAAGAGCGAGCGCTCCTGATTGGCCTGTGCCTCAAAAGGCCTGTAGGGCCGGGGCAGAGTCTTTTAGAAGAGCCGCCCTCGGGGACATTTTCCATTTAGCTTTTTATTTTAGCTGGACTCCTCCAGTGGGAATAAATGAGACAGAACCACTTAAAGGGCAGGCCCCAAAAGTTTCTAGAAGTTCGAGAAAAGGTGTGGAGCTGTATCGTGGCTCCTTCCATCATGTTCACCCCCTTCCATTCAGTGATGGTTGAATCCGTTCTGGGGAAGGGGGCGAATGGAATGCCCGAAGACTGAACTAACTGCCGAGGTGGGAGGGAGAGCTATTTCTAGCAATTAGAAATTCATGTATTCGCCTATAAAAGAATTGATGCGCCAGCTACAAAAAAACGGAGTCAAAGCGGGCAATATTTGTGGCACAGGAGAGGACGCGCCTATTTAATGCAGGGGCCACGCCGCACAAGCGCCCATACAAAGCTGCCTACCAAGAGAAATAACACACGTTTTAAATTCTGTCTGTGCATAATGTCCATCACTGTTCCCGTGCCAGGCCAAACTTTCTCTGCTCCTAATAATACGATGGTAAATACGCCCGGCTGCCAGCGGGCCCGCCAGGTGTGCCAGGGCTCTTCTGGAGTTGACTGGCCATGGCCCATGAGCGATCCCTGATGCTCAGACAGGCGTCAGCTCGCTGCACGAGACCTTCGCGCGCAGGGCTTAATTTGTACACATATAAGTGCCGGGGCCCAGGCGATTCACGTGGGCTCACTGCAGTTGTAACAACGCACGTGGCACTTTAAACTTCCGCTTTAAGTCCGGGTTTTATCATTTAAAAAGAAATAATTAAACAGTTAAATGCTCCACCAATGGACTTTGCTTAGAAATAAACGCACAGCGCCACCATGAGGTAGACTAACATAAATATGTGCATATGTTTACAAAGAAGTGCGGTTGTGAGCACCGGAAAATACCAGCACAAATTAAGCGGGGGGGGGGGGGGGCGGGGGGCAAGAGCTGTTTTTCACGCAGCTAGGAGTGCAGCAAGTTATTTATTTTACAGGGTCGGGCCAGAGATGTCCAAGCTGTCTGTTCAAGTACAGTTGCAACTGTGGTGCAGCGCCTCATCGTTCTAGTGTGAAAAACATACATTGTTTTGATAGGTTATAGATAGCCCCAGGAGTTAAAACAGCACTGCCGTACCACAGACCACATTGTGTGTATCTGTAGATTGCCAGTTTACTGCCTACAAAAAAAGTTTGTAGTGTGTGCAAATCACCACTGTTGTGTGCCGTAAACTACAAAGATTGTGGTGTATGTAAATGACCAATGTCATGCGTGCCACGTACCACATAGGTTGTGGAGTATGTATATTAACACAGCCTTGTATACCAGAAACCACGTTGCCCTGGTGTGTGAGCACCATTGTCATGCCAGGATCCACATTGCCCTGAAGGAAGCCACCAGCTGGCCAGTGGCAGTGCCCGGGGGCATCGTGGTAAAGATACAAAGACGAGGGGCTGCCATTCTGGCTTGAGAAGGTCAGTGAAGGTGGTGGCGAGTTGTATTCTCCGGTCTGAGCCTACAGAACCCAATGGGGTGTGGATATTAAGCTGTGATATTTGTATATGGTCACGTGGCATTTCCCTACAGCAATAAAGGAGCAGTATCGCTGTTACAAGAATTACATGGAGAGCTGACCCATTTTACACTTCAATGTGACACTGCTGTAAAGAAATACATTAACCCTGATGAAGTCCTCCCAGAGGACGAAACGCGTAAGCCAGGCTGTTTCTTTTATATATTAAAGAATAATACGGAGAATTGTTTTGATACTTCATCCCATGTTATTCTGATATTGGAGAAGAATACATTGATATTGACACTATTGAACTATGTGTACTCCGTAAAAGGGGGAGAGAAGAAACAAAGAACAAACTCTACAATAGAATTGTTGGACTCCTGAATCATTCCCTGTTGTGTGATTTTTTTCGTTTTAATTTATTTATGGTTTTGGAGTAGCTTGACCATGAGAGGGTGAGTGCAGGCCACTATTACCCTGTGGAACTAGCACCTGTGCAGCTGTCTTTAGCCAGAACTACTCTTGCTTTGGGATTATTTGTACACAAAGTACAAACTGGATACGTTGTGTATCCTTATACTATAAACTGGGTGCATAGTATTTTTTCCATAGTATAACCTGGCCGCATAGTATTTTTTCCATGGATGCATTGTGTATCCTTATAGTATAACCTGGCTGCATAGTATTTTTTCCATGGATGCATAGTATTTTTTCCATAGTATAACCTGGCTGCATAGTATTTTTTCCATGGATGCATAGTATTTTTTCCATAGTATAACCTGGCTGCATAGTATTTTTTCCATAGTATAACCTGGCTGCATAGTATTTTTTTCCATGGATGCAATGTGTCTCCTCATAGTAGAGCCTGACCCACAGATGAGCATTGTGCCATTCAAAGCACAGGCCTGGTTTCTGACGTCTCCTCCCCTGAGTTGGTTCCTCATATATCCTTACCTTGAATTGGTTCCTGATGTTTCCCATCCCTGGGTTGGTTCCTGACGTCTCCTTCATTTGGGTTGGTTCCTAATGTGTCCTTACCTTGAATTGGTTCCTGATGTTTACCTTCCTTGGGTTGGTTCTTGATGTTTCCCTTCTCTTGGGTTGGTTCCTGATGTGTCCTTGCCTTTGGCTGTTTTTTATTTGCTCATTCCCTTTGGTTTCTTTTCGATTCCTCCTTGCTTTTGATTGGTTCCCAATATCTCCTTCCCTTCTGGTCTTTTCACCATTCGTTCCTTTCTTTCCCATGTCTCTCCCTCTGCCGCTCATAAATGTGACCTCTCCAGGAGGGTCTTGATTGGTTGCTCACCTAGCTATTCTTTTACTTTCAGCTGCTCTGCCTTTCATCATCCTGTCCTTGGTGAACTCTCCCTACAAGCGAGGCTTCTACTGCAGCGACAGCAGTATCCGGTACCCGTACCGCGATGACACCATCACGCACGCCCTGATGGCCGGGGTCACCATCCCCAGTGTGGTCATCATTGTAAGTATTGTTCTATGACACTGTTGTTTACTGATGGCCCACCACTTCTGGCCAAGGCCATCTTTTAATGCTTTTCACAGGATCGATGCACAGGTTACAGATACGCGTTTGTCTGTGCAGCTCTCCTGTACTCTTTCCTGCCTCCTATCAACGGATCAGGCTGCACTAACCCATGGTTTGCATCGGAGTCAGTGACGTGGCGCCGTCTCTCGCATCCACCAATGAAAGATGCAGCAGGGTCAAATTCTATCTGCTCTTGTAGTCCCACCTCTCTTTCAGTTGCCCCCTTAGGCTCACAGCTGCTTGCTAAGGTGACACGTGTGACCGTGTAGAGGGGAAGGCCAGAGGCTTGGGGAGTCTATCTTCTCCATGTGCTTATTTGGAAACTGTAGGTTCTCATATGGTGTGACCTTGTTCACTTACGCTTGAGTTTAGAACAGTTTGTCTTTCCACGCTATGTCTCATCTCACACCGGCTTCTGCTTCTCTCCTCATACAGCAGCGCGAGGCCGGTATTTCTCAATCATGTCTTTTATAAGCGACAATCATTCGCAGAAGATTACCTAGTAGTTAGTTAAATGAGAGAACATATTCAGCCAATGGGGATGAAGCCTCCAAAGCTGCTGAATTTGATTGGGTGCGGGCTTACGTGACAGTCCCTGCATCCGGTGGGCCTGCCCTGGCACTAGGGACAGAGCACTGCCAGGATTCGTTCCTACTTTGTCCTAGGAGCTGTCCTGGGTGTCAGAGGTCCCCCAGCTCTTCACGGGCGATGCTCCCGTAATAAGGTTTCTACAATTGTCTCCCATTTTGAAAACCAGAATACACTGAATGACTCCACTCATCACTGCCAGAACAGGGTTGTGTGCATTTTGCACCCTCCTTGTTTGTTCAGCTTCAAGTACACAAACTGATGTCATCATAGTGCGACAGTGCATTCCTTTTCTCGGTTGGAGAGTGGGCCGTGACACATTGTTTGTTTTCAAACTAAATGTCCTATCGGCAGCACCTGGCAATGCTATCAAAAGGATTATAAAACCCTACTGCATGTTTGCATCACATGACGTGACTGCGTGTGGTCTTGGTTATTGCGTAGTTGTCCCAGGAGTGTAATTACTGGCGCTGCTGTAGCCTAAAGGGGTTTATCATGGCAGTTGACCAGCTGTAACTTGCCTTGTTGCTGGATAATGCTCCATCTTAGCATAAAGACAACCTGAAGCAGATCAGCTAAGTTACCCTGTCTTGGCCAGAAATGCCGAAACATGTTGGTGATTACTGAACCTTATTTCAGAAACAAGTAATGCGACTTAGTGCCAAAAGGCTGAAGGCAAACTCTACTCTTCCCTCAAATACAATCTGCATAACTATGCTCTGCGTGCTGTTTAAACTCAACAAGGTGTGGTGTGGTTTGGTGCGCTTGTGTGTGCCACTTGTGTACGTCTCCAGGAGCGACATGTGATACTTAAGTTCTCTACTGTTACTTTCTCCTTCAAACCCTTACCTGTGTTGTTGTATGATACATATATGTTGGCTTTTGCAGATAACCACTGGCGAGGCCTACCTGGTGTACGCCAAGCGACTGCAGTCCAAGTCTGAGTTCAATACTTACCTGGCCGCCGTGTACAAGGTGGTGGGGACCTTCCTTTTTGGGGCCTCGGTCAGCCAGTCCCTCACCGACCTGGCCAAGTACATGATCGGCCGACCACGGCCCAACTTCCTGGCTGTTTGTAACCCTGACTGGTCAAAGGTGAACTGCACCGGGTACGTGCTCGAGGACATCTGCCGGGGAAGCGTAGCCAATGTCACTGAATCCAGGTAAGTGACTTCACACTGACTGCACCGCACTGGCACAAGGTATCCGTGAAGGAAAATTGTGCCTATTGGCGAAAGTCCTGCATGTAAGCATGCTTGTTCTAGTATTTGCGTGTTTATGGACTCCTTACACCCACTGTATGGCTTTCAGGTGTGGCGTAAAGAGTAAGTTCTTACCCTTTTTGGAAACATTGCCTTGTGTTCCTGTGGGGTGACGAAAACAGTCACTGAAAGATGTTACTCGCACAGAACGTACACAAATTCACTTCTGGAGGTTGGGGTCATAAAACCGACTTTGACCAACGATGGAGCAGTTGCCCACACATAGCTTTTAGATGCAAGACCGAGACATTAACAAGCGGAGAACGCAGAATGCAATTATAAAGTTTGAAAATAAAGTGCTGAGACAGAAAGAAACATCATTCAAAAAACATATGATGCAGAAAATGCAGTGAGAATTCAGAAGGCCTGGAGAACACTGCTTAAGGCATCTAGGTACTACAACAGATTAGGTATCCGGAAGACTGGGTGCGTTATACAATTTTTGTCTTGCATCACTTGGTGTGATCTTGGGCAACTGACCATTGGCTTGCACTCCAAATTACAGCTGATTGAATGCTTTACTGAGCAGTTGGCTACTGGATAAGAGGAGCTTCGTAGAGTTTCCAGGGGTCTGAGAGGGAGGCAGTATGGTTCCTTCACCCCTTAAGGGGTCGGATGCCTTTCATGGGAGCGGCGCGGGGCCGCACGCTTTACCAAAGATGGTTAAGTCCAGTAAGAAGTAGCCAGGGTCCATGTGCACATGGTGAAGTGGTGTATGAGCACGCTCCCCTTCACTTGCCTTCCAGCTGGGATTGTGGGCATGGCCATGTTTCGCTACCACCCAAAGGTGAGGGCAGCGAGTTAGTTGCCTCTATTGAGGGAGGGTACTATCGTCATGAGCTGGCCCCCAAAGGTCTCTGGGACAAGTGTACGCTTGGAGCGGTAGGGCGGCTAACCAGGCTTGTGCTTGTAGGGTGTTCCGCGATCCTAGTTAGGTGAGCCCTCGTTACTGTACATGGTATATACACACATACTGACATACGTAAGAAAGGCTTCTGGCCGGTAGGTGCCAGTTCCACGGTGCCTGCCTGGACTGTTCAGAAGTGTTGCAGGAGGGTGGTTGCTGCAGGGCGGGGCTACCTATGTTGACACTGCTTCTAATTACCGATTGGTTCCTTGCAGGCTGTCATTCTACTCCGGACACTCTTCCTTTGGGATGTACTGCATGCTGTTTCTGGCTGTGAGTATCCACCCTCCCCGCCCTTCCTGCCTCTTTATTTTGCAGGCTGGAAAGTACCCAGTTATTTATTTTCCATGTATGTGGGTCACGCTTTAGTTACCTCTTGGAGGGTTCACGCGTGAAGTGGTTGGATGCATCTCAGGCAGTTTTCCAGTAACACCTTCATGGGTCCATTTTTAGCACCCCAGGGGTCCCCGGTTGGGTGGACATGAAGGTACAAGGGGTGCAAGCTCATAGGCCGAGTGATGGTTTCTGCACCCCAGGGTAGCAGGACTGTTTGGAGACTATGAAGGAGGCCCCAGCTCACTACTATAGTCATGGTTTCTGCAACACGTATGGTGGGGGATGACGCAAGGGGTATCGATTGTTCCTGCACCGTAGTGGGAGGGCGGGGAGCAAGTGGGTTAAACACAAGTGTCATGAGGATCTGAGTAGGTTCATACAACAGTGGTTCTTTATCGTACCCGTTGGTTGGACCCAGGACACAAGGGGTCCGAGATCATTACTGCAAAGTTGATTTCTACACATTATTAGGGTAAGAGCTGGGGCGGGGGAGATAAGTGTCCAGGGGTACTGAGTACTTGCGTACCACAATGGTTCCATTGTATGTTCAAATTGAATAATCCTTTGATGGAAACATCAAGTTCTGGATTTTCAAATTTGAACATTTTTGCAGATCTTCGTTCCCGTCCTGAACACCCCCCCCCCCCCCCATAGTCTACCTCCATTAGGAGAGATGGATACCGAAGAGACCACCCTCCTTGCCTCCCGCCCCCACCAAGAGACAGGCCCTCCAATACTTTTGTTGTTTGTCGGCCACTACTGTTCGTTGGTGTCTATTTGCTCCAAGACATCGGCCAAGAGAGGGTTGTTTGGTAATGGAGAGACTGTGTCCGGCAAAACCCTGTGATCCCCATCAGGGCACGGGGTGGACTATAAGGAAACATCCGTGACCAGATTTGTTGTGTAATGGAGGGGGAAGCTTTGATGAGGGCATAGAATATTTTAAGTTTGCCTGGCTGGGTGAATGGGGTCCTTTTCTGTGTTGGACTCTGATTTGCCTCCCTCACGAGCACCAATGTTGATCCTCTACGTCGACTTGCCCACCCCTGGCATGATTATGTACTAATTATACCTCTGTCTTATCCCTTGCCCCAGCTCTACGTCCAGGCTCGGTTAGCTGGGAAGTGGGCCCGGTTGCTGCGTCCCACCATCCAGTTCTTCCTTGTGTCATTCGCAGTCTACGTGGGATACACGCGAGTGTCGGACTACAAGCACCATTGGAGCGACGTGCTGGTTGGGCTGGCCCAGGGCGCCCTCGTGGCAGTGATAATTGTAAGTAGTGAACCGCTCCGATCTCAGTATGCCTTCTGGCCCTCTCTCTCTCCACTAGCAGTGCGGCCAGTGCTTAATTTGAACCGTTGGTTTTTGGTGCTCAGCACCGGCACTTAATTGTCAACACCAGCACTTATGACAGTCTGCCACATGGTGGCACTATCTGTCTAATTGAGAGATGAGCACAACAGCAGTTGTTTATTAATTTAATATACATTAAAAATGACTGATACCTGCCACCCAAGACATTCTTATAGCTTTGTGGCGAGGAATATTCTGAAATGTCACATTTGTAAGAGTGTGAATGTTGGGAGTTGTGTTGCTGCAGTCATTTGCAGAGCTGGGAGGGGCAATGTGTGACAAAAGCTGCAGCGGCCTCCTGACGAGCGCCCTGGCGTTTATTGTTTTACAAATTAAGGTCTGGCCTCCAGGAGTGCCCTCGCGCTCCATTGCAGCAGTCCCCCTCTGAAAGCTTGTCCTCTCCTTCCTTCTCTAAACTCCATTTCTTCTTTCCCGCCAGGTCCGGTACGTCTCCGACTTCTTCAAGGTGAGACCATCTCGTCTCGAGTGCGCGGGGGATGCGATGGAGAGCAAGCCTAGTCTGCAGCTGAGCGACACGGACCACAACCACTTCGCCTACAGGGGGGCGCCCTGATGGCAACCCGCCTCCTCTTGCCGGCCGAGCGTGGACGGCTGCAGTGCTGCCACTCGCCCGGCAGAGTGGACATGGACCAGCGACTGAATTGTTTGTACAGTTGTCTTGTGAATATCTGGCGCAAGAAGTTCAACCATACGGAACCTGCTGTCTCCTCCGGGGGTCCTGATTGGAGGAGCATTGGCCGCAGTGTACATAGGATGCTAACATGGAAGATTGTGATAATGGTGCATCCCAACCAAGGGTGGCACCATCAGGGCCCTTCGAAGTCAGGACAAGTACCCATGGACATGTCTTCCCTGGCAGTGCCTGCGCTGTACCCCACTATGTTGCGAGCTGTGTACTTCGCGCTTTCTGACCCAACTTTTTCTACAAGCACCTTATTTTACCCACCATTGTGTGTTCTCGGAGTGAAAGTTCACACATGGCTTCTCCACTTATTGGGTCTCTGTGTAATCTGGAAATGCCAGTTCTCCCGGTGCTGCGCCTGTTGCACGGCTGGATGTGGCGTTGCATATAATGGCTATTTACCGACACGCCTGTTTGTGCTGTGATGCATCGCTCGCGGCAGCACGTGACTGATTTTGTTCGCCACGCCTCCACCTCCCTTGAAGTTGCTGCCTCAATCCCGGCAGCCTTGACATGGCTGTGCCTTCCACCCCCTCCCTTCTGCAAAGCATTTCTAAGCCACAAATGTGGCTGTCGTCCATGTGGGTCTTGAGCTCAGGGTGTGGTGCGTACTGCTGGGTGTGCACGTTGGGGTCAAGAGGCAGGAAGCATGGACAGTTGACCAACAGTGGTAGATTTGGGGTTTTATGACCAAGGCCATCATGCTGTGCTCCTGCTGTGCCCCTGCCTGACCTCCGAGGTTGTCGGTCACCTTGGTAGAAATATCTGATGCGAGACGGTCATCATCCCAGGGTGGTCGAAGCATGGCCGCCTCTCCTCGCTGACTGGGTTATTTTTCCCACTTTCACCATCTTCAGCAAGACTCTATACTAGGACATGGTCTCTGCATTTTGTTCAATTTAGTGACGCCCCAACTCAGCCAGGAGAATGATATACAACTACAAATGTTGCTTTTCTCCAGAAAACATCTTTTCCATAATGTGACAAAAACCTTCTGTGATGGGCAGGTGCAGCTTCGTCATTTATCATATCATGCCTCCTCCAGGAGCAAACATCTGACGCAACTTCGAGAACCTCCTTGTCGACCATTGGGGGTGTCCTTTGGTTACTGGAGTCTCACGTTAATGTTGCTGGAGTGTTTGAATCTTATTTTTCCTTCATCTGTGCCAAGAAAGTTGTGTTTCCCTCTTCCACCAAAATGTTGTTCAGTTCCTGGACTATCGAAATATCGTAGGTCTTGAGAATATCGGCAGCCTCCTACCTTCCCGCCAAAAGAAAACTGTTTGAGGTGGATTCTGTATTAACCAACAGTGAAATAGCTCAATTTTAGTGCAGCTCAACTCACAGAAAATAGATTCAAGGAGGGAGAAAGATGGTTGTGTTTTGAATCTAATGTAATTGATCTCAAATTTAGTAAATGCAGAGGTGAGGGTGTGAGGAGGGGGCTCTCGCAGATGATTCCAAATAGGACCTCTCATCCCGGAAGGATAGATCTGGAGGAGGCGGGTCACAGCCTTTCACCTGGAAGCATTCCAGACCTCCCTAACTCTGCTTTTGACAAATCTGATTGGTAGCTAGGGGTTCACTGCTGTGGAAAAGATGGGTTGTGGGTGGGTGTTGGACGGGGGAGGGGTTATTAAAAAAGGAGCTCTGTGTTATACCTGTTTCCACTGCCCAGAGGTTTTCATCTTTCTGTCTCTCTCTCTCTCTTTCTCTCTCTCTCTCTCTCTCTCCATTCATGCGCTTGGCTCCTAGAATTACAACCTTAATGAATTCTCAGAGTCAAATCCGGCCTCTCCGCTTTCACCACTTCCTTTGACGCTCCTTATTGGGTTAGATTTCTCTTTGGTTATTCCTGACGACGGGTGTGGCTGTGCCAGCCCTCAGGGTGTTGAGCAGCTGGAACCTTAACCCCACAACATTTGCTGAAAGCTTTAGAGTTTCCATGGCGTTCAGGAAATGGCCAGAACGACTCTACCGTACAAGGCAGAGACGGATGCGTATTGGTAAGGGTGGTAAACACTGAGGGACATTAGAATCCATAACTTTCCAAAATCTGCGGTATTCATCGACGCCATTTTCTATGGCTCAGGAAGGTAAAACCAGTGCTGTGAGGACACGCACCACGGAGTTGCATTGGCACCCACCACTCACAAAACTACAAGGTACGGAAACAATGTGAGCACACGACGAGCACCAGTGATGTGCTGGTAACCCCCCCCCCCCCCCCCCCAACTATAGCATTCCAAGATGGTACAGAGACATCCACCAGTGACCAAACTCTCCGGCACCAATCATAGCCCAGTTTTGGCTGCAGAGAAAGACTGGTGTTGTGTGGGCACATTCCAAGATGGGGCAGTGGCAGCCAATATCTTGATTTTTCAAGATCAAAAGTAGGTAAAAACCTTTAAGTTCTAGAGGGTGATTCAACTTCTGTTGTTTGAACACAACTCTACTGCTTGATGGTCAACACAGAAACTTGAGATATTAGACTTTGAAAGAGTTGTGATTGCCTAGTTTGGGGGTACAATGCTCCTAGGATGGCTGGTTTTGAGGGGGTCGTGTTCTGGGGATATGTGGTTTTGAAGGGATTTGTTCTGTGTTGCTATGGGTGTAGAGCGGAAAGTTCCTTCGATGGAGTGGGGGCCGGTAACGTGTTCCTAGGAGAGTTTGCGCTCGGAAGCAGCATGCTTCGAACATCAAGGGATTATAATGGCCATTATGAGCTCTCCCCAAAAGTGGGCCAGGATCTGGGGTGCTAGAGATGAGGTGAGGGGGGAGAGTAGGGAGAATGGGTCTGGATGTAACCACTTGTACTAGAATCAGAAAGACGTTGATCGCCAAATTATAAAATGTTGATATTTGTAATAATTCTGTTGCTTTTTTTGGATACAGACATATTAAAAGAATTATTTCTTAGTTGGATTAGTCCACTTTTCATGTATGGTCTCGTTGTTCTCCTTGGTTTCTGTGCATCTCTTGCTGGAGTTCAGTGATCTACAGTTCATGCTCTACTTCTTTAATGTTTTTCACATGAGCACTATCCATGCCTGGCTGGCAAGATCTTGCGAGCTGCTCCCCCATGAACACTCAACAATCCCCCCTCCTATTCTCCTCTAATGGAACCTCCCTGAAGCTCCACTTTGTCTTGCTGTGGTAGACGGAGCGCTGAAACTTTTCAGACACTCACCCCCAGTCACAGATCTGGGTTGAATCCATAGTAATTCGGTATCCCAGTTCAGACCCAGCCATATGCAAATCAGTCTTGACCCTGTGCCTCATGGGAACAGTCCAGCCCGAATTGCCAAGCCATGTCTTCTCTGGACCAGAAACATGCATCCTGGGACCGGTTTCTGGGTGACCCCCCTCATCAGCCAGACTAGCTTGAATCCAGTTGCAAAGTGAGCAAGGGACCCACGTCTGGGCATACCATGCCAACTTAGGGCGAACAAAGCAAACCCAAGGAGATGATGGACGGAGCGCTGAAACTTTTCAGAAACTCACCCGCAGTCACAGATCTGGGTTGAATCCATCATTCTTTAGCTCGCTTTGCCACCCCAGTTCAGACACAGCTATATGCAAATCGGTCTTGACCTTGCGCCTCATGGGAACAGTCCAGCCCGACTTGCCAAGCCAGGTCCTCCCTGGACTGGAAACAAGCATCCTAGGACCGGTTTCTGCGTATTACCCTTCATCAGCCAGGCTAGCTTGAGTCCAGTGGCACAGAGTGAGCAAGGGACCCACGTCTGGGCATTTCCTGCCACTTTGTTCGCCCTAAGTTGGCAGGGTATGAACACTCAGCCCTATGCTTCCCTGGCACACAACCTTGGGTGCTCCCCTAACGCTGGTCATCCTGTGCCCACCCTGCCAGATTCGTGCATAGGGTTATGCATGTCCATCTGTGCGCATTGACGCCTGCATGATCTGTGGACCCCTCCAGCCGTTTTGATCTGTGCGTCTGCACCATATAAAGCTCGACCCTCTTGCCCTTGTCAGGCTTGTTTCATGGAGCAGGTTTTTCAAGCTTCGCACGTTCTCTCGGAGCGCGTGAGATTGACAAGAGGAAAAACAAACCCTCTTTTACCGCCCAGGCCCCCAGCCCCACCCTCTGAACGTCTCCCCCTAGGCTGCTATGTGCCGAGGGGGGGGTGGGGGGGTTGTTTTCATTCACTGTTTAAGAACATAGGTACTACAGCCTCTAGGTTTTCATAGACCTGAAAACTGAAATACCTATACGTCCAGGTCAAAGGTCGCGTCTGATGTCACGCCTTGTGATGGCATGTGCGAGGCGGGGTCTAGATATGTGATTCACAATCTCTACCCCTGTAAATTTGGTTAAGAGACAAACAGACATGCCCACATTGGCACAGCTAGAGTACCTGGTGCCCCTATGCAAGCAGGCAGGGGGGGCTCCTTATATGTAGGTAGCGCGAGCCCCTCCCACCTCTGATGGCACTCACTGCATCTGCGGCGGCGGGGACTTGGGGGTACATGGGGGTACATGGGGGGACAATCTCATTCTTACCCACATGTGCCAGCTATGGGCATTTTTGCGCCCCCCCCCCCTTTTTACCGAGTGGACCTGTGTGTTTAGGCGCGTGCATTGTTTTTATTGATTTCAGATACCTCTGGGCTTCCACTTGCAGTTTTCGTGGGTCTTGATATTGCTGACTCGCCCCCCCCCCCCCCCGAGCCCCCCCACGTCCCCAGAGAAACGAATCCTTTGCTCCCAGATAACTTGGAGCGTACCATGGGAGCGAAAGGGATGTTTATCTTGAGAAATAATTTATTTTTCCCTCACTGGAGTGGTTGGTGTCTGATGTGGGGAAAATAGGCTTTTGGTTCCAGATTATTCTTTTCATACTTTAAGAGAATTCTTTTTTTTTTTTTTTTTAACCACTAGTGAATACTTTGGCAGCTGCGTCCCTGGTCCCTGAACTCTCCAAAATGTTAGGTTCTCAGGGCAAGCAGTTCAGGTTTCTGCTCTGTGGGGACGGGGGTTTATTTCTGGGAGACCCTCATTTGGGAGAAACCTCATCTATAATGGCATCTTCCTTTAATAAGATAATATTTGAGTCAATGGCATGTTCTGAGAAGAGTGACAGCTGCATGGCTGTGGGCGGGCCTCCCAGCTCAGGTATCCAATGGGATCATTCCGGCAGGAGAGGAAGAGGAGGAGCCAGAGAGAGGATGTTGATGCTCTGGGCCTTACCGCATGCAGTTCCTCTCTCCTGTTTATTTGTATTCAGGCTTCTCCTCGGCTTTCTGTGGCCTTAGCTTCAGTGCCAAAACTAGGAAGTGAGGGGATTGTGTACTGCATAATGGGCACAGTTTCAAGTCATGGGCGTTAGTGTGACAACCTGTTGCATCTGGGAATTGTAGTCTTGCTTTGTTTCCTCGGACTTGACTAGGCCGACACACCTGATGGTGATTCTTTGCAAATGGAGAGCCCGGGACTACAAACAGTGCCAGTAATGCCACTGAGAGGGGTGGCCATCCTTGCGTCTGGCACCATTTGGAGGTACATGGTGGTAGTACTGGGGAGACTGTGGTGTAAACGCTATCTTGGGTTCTGAAATAGCATGCTACTGTCTGCAAAGCACTTCAGCGCCTTGTCAGGGGTAGTAAGCGCTATATAAATTCACATTACAATTACAAGAGTGTTCACGCTGGCAGGTGGTTTTGAAAAGGCTGCTCGGTACCCTCTGGCTTCATCTGCTGTGACCTCCCCCCCCCCCCCCCCCCCCTCTCCTTTAAATGAAGTTATGACCAAGTATTGAATGCCCCTCGAGTCCTAGACCAAGCCACCTTGCAGATAAACCCTAGTCCAGCTACGGCTTTAAGACGGCGTCCCATGGACCCCAGGGCTCAACCGGGTGCGGCAAGACGTGCCGGTACCCTCTTGACACACGGTGCGCCCATTCACCCCCTCGGTACCACCCGAGTACTGTAGGACAAAAAGTCCACAGTCACAAATATAGCCCTCTTCATCACTTTTTGAGCCCTGTGAGCTTACCTCTAAGAGTGTGTGTGTGTGGTGGGGGGTGGGGGGGTTGGTGGGGGGGGGAGGGTGCCCTATCTTGTGGCGTCTCCCTGTTCCTCGGATATGTTCTGTTTAAACTTACCTACAGCTCACCTCAACTAACTCACTAGAACCTCAACTAAGTCTCTGAAACTTTAACTGATCCCAATTCACTCACTCAAAACTTTTCCATATATATGATTTTCTTATTACAAAAAACAAACTAAATAATTGTTTCATTTGTAACCTGGTAAATGATGAGCACTGGAAGGGAGCAGGAGACAGAGCGTGTGAGGGTTGGGGGCAGATGGGGTTGGAGTGAAGTCAGGATATCAAGATGTAACTAGCTGACACCCAGGATATCTCCTGGTGACGACAGCAGCACGGCGACTCTGACTTCCCAAGGCAAGAGGCGGCTTGGGTATGGGCGGTGAGGGAGCAGAAAGGGGCGTTACCCCCTGTGATGTAGTGGTGCTGGTGTTAGAACACAGACGAGAGAGGGGCGGGACCTCCTGCAATCTAAATGACTACATTGATGTATGTATGTAACTCATTTCCACCTAACTATAACATCACGTTAACCTTTGTTTTTTTTCAGTGAAAATATATATATTTATTTAAAACTGTTTTAAGTGCAAAGTTCACAAGTGAGGCAGTCTCTTGGCTCCAAACCTTGAAGGGCAGGGGTACTGAAGCTGGTTGGAGAGTAAGGTGAATCTCGTATGGAAAGAGAAAGATGGCCTGTGGTGCTCCGCTGCCAGTGAGGCCAAGCGGGGCTGCTTCTGGTGGAAGATCACTGGTGCGAGTGTGGTTGGGGACACCTGGTGATTAGTAGAGCAGGGAGGTTGGACGTCTGGTGAGTTGTATAGGGAGTTTGGATGCCTGGTGAGTAGTAGTTCAGGGAGGGGGGACGCCTGGTGAGTAGTAGTGCAAAGAGGGTGGACGCCTGGTGAGTAGTAGTGCAGGGAGGTTGGACGCCTGGTGAGTAGTAGTTCAGGGAGGTTGGACGCCTGGTGAGTAGTAGCGCAGGGAGGGTGGACGCCTGGTGAGTAGTAGTGCAGGGAGGTTGGACGCCTGGTGAGTAGTAGTGCAGGGAGGTTGGACGCCTGGTGAGTAGTAGTTCAGGGAGGGTGGACGCCTGGTGAGTAGTAGTGCAGGGAGGTTGGACGCCTGGTGAGTAGTAATGCAGGGAGGGTGGACGCCTGGTGAGCAGTATAGGGAGGGTGGATGCCTGGTGAGTAGTAGTGCAGGGAGTGTGGATGCCTGGTGAGTAGTAGTGCAGGGAGGGTGGACGCCTGGTGAGTAGTAGTGCAGGGAGCAGGGACGCCTGGTGAGTAGTAGTGCAGGGAGGTTGGACGCCTGGTGAGTAGTAGCGCAGGGAGGGTGGACGCCTGGTGAGTAGTAGTGCAGGGAGGGTGGACGCCTGGTGAGCAGTATAGGGAGGGTGGATGCCTGGTGAGTAGTAGTGGAGGGAGTGTGGATGCCTGGTGAGTAGTAGTGCAGGGAGTGTGGATGCCTGGTGAGTAGTAGTGCAGGGAGGGTGGACGCCTGGTGAGTAGTAGTGCAGGGAGCAGGGACGCCTGGTGAGTAGTAGTGCAGGGAGGTTGGACGCCTGGTGAGTAGTAGCGCAGGGAGGGTGGACGCCTGGTGAGTAGTAGTGCAGGGAGGTTGGACGCCTGGTGAGTAGGAATGCAGGGAGGATGGATGCCTGGTGAGTAGTATAGGGAGGGTGGACGCCTGGTGAGTAGTAGTTCAGGGAGCGGGGACGCCTGGCGAGTAGTAGTGCAAGGAGGGTGGACGCCTGGTGAGTAGTAGTGCAGGGAGCCGGGATGCCTAGTGATTAGTAGTTCAGGGAGGTTGGACGCCTGGTGAGTAGTAGTTCAGGGAGGTTGGACGCCTGGTGAGTAGTAGTGCAGGGAGGGTGGACGCCTGGTGAGTAGTGCAGGGAGGGTGGACGCCTGGTGAGTAGTAGTGCAGGGAGTGGGGATGCCTGGTGAGTAGTAATGCAGGGAGTGTGGACCCCTTGTAAGTATTAGTGCAAGGACGGTGGACCACTGGTAAGTAGTAGTGTAAGGAGGGTGGACCCCTGGTAAGTAGTAGTGCAAGGAGGGTGGAACCCTGATAATTCATTTCATAAGGCTTTATTCGGAGCTTAAACACAAAGTCCATAAAAGCACAACATTACATTACAAAAACAACCATCAAGTAAATACAAAAAACAAAATATCAAACCCTAAAACCAAACCTTTACACTACAAACCTCAATCAGATAAGTAAAATACAATTTTAGAAACAGTTAAAAGATCATACTAGGCCTTGCTTTGATGGCTTGAAGGAGAAAGGTAGCAGTAAAAAAGCATACATCAGATGGCGGGTTAATAAACTGTTTCATAGAGTCTTGTACATTTCTAACTCCATACTTCTTAAAAATAGGTTTTAAAAAAGCTGAGCGGAAATTACCATAAAGTTTACACAACAGTAAAAAGTGCATGGTGCTTTGCGCTGTGATATTGTCGCATTGGGCATGGACCAATCGGATGTTTTTTGGTACAGGGGAAGTCCACCAAATGGTGCACTATCCCAAACCGTAGTCTCGTCTATACGAACCGATGAGATGGTCTGGTTACAAAGCTCAAATACGGTTGATAACCTGCCGTCTCACAAAATCTTCTGTAGAGCAAACAAGTAGTTAAATTACCACTGGCCCTCCCACGCCTCTCGGACTTGTGGCTCATAAAAACAGACTTCATCTCATTTTTCGACAGGCTAGAGGCAACATAACAATCCCCTCTTAGATTGAGACCATAAATCTCTGAAAAACAACGGGTAACGAATTTGATCCATGGAATCTTTAGATGGTTATCAATAGAAAGGCAATCTTTAATGATGGCTCTGTTTAGGGCGGTCTCTTCCTTTATCCAGATTGCGCGCCACAGCATTAGTGGTCTGAGGGCGATTAAATCTGAGAGGTGTTGAATTCCAAACTCCCTGTGCACCAAATCGGTAGAGACCGATATAGGTAAACATAGGAGTCTTTTAAGGAAGAGATTTTCCTCCGCTTGTAGACTCCCAGCCATAACATGCCCCCACACACCAGCACCATAAAGGGCAATTGAGAGGCATCTCATTTGATAGATTTTTAACATATCTTTAATCCGTTTGTCCCCTATTTTGGTTGCAAACTTGAACACCCCGTGGGCGCATTTCGCCATTGTAGCCCTAACGTGGGTGATCTCGCTGGTCCAACTACCTGCCTTAGAAAAAGTAATACCAAGGTAGTTGAAAGAGTCCACCGTTTGCACCTTATGCCCATCAATAAAATAAGGGTGGGGTTTATTACGACCCAGACCACATTCCATAACAAAAGTTTTAGTTTTGTTAATCAACAGCTTTCTTTTCTTAATGAACAGGGAAAACCTATCCATTAGGCGTTGTAGGCCGATAGGGGTCCTGGACAAGATCACGGCATCGTCCGCATAGAGTAAAACTGGGACGTAAAAATCATGAATTTTTGGTGCATCTGCCGCAACAGTCTTTAAAACGGAGTCTACCTCATTGATAAATAGAGTAAAAAAGTAAAAGGGCGAGCACACACCCTTGTCTAATGCCACGCCTAATATTAAACTTTGGGGTGCGCTCCCCTCCTGGGCCGTAGCGGACACTTGAACTTAAATTGGCATATAACCGGGCCAAGAAATAGACAATGCCCTCAGGTGCCCCCATTTCAAGTAATTTCACCCATAAGATGTTATGGTTCACCACATCGAAGGCACTGCTCAAATCTGCAAAGCAGAGAAAGAGGGAACCTTTCTTGGCCTTCGTATACTTCCCAATTAATAATTCTAGGTTAAGACACTGTTCAACGGTCCCGCGTCCCTTCCTAAAACCAAATTGAGAATTAGCCAATATATTATTCGATTCGGCCCATTCTTCTAGTCTAACCAGAAGCACCCTACTCATGATTTTCACAGAGGAATCAAGAAGGGAGATCGGACGGTAGTTCTTTGCGTCCCTCCTCTCTCCCTTCTTATAGATAGGAATAATAATGGATTCCTCCCAAGTTGGCGGGGCACCATTACAAACAGCGACATTAAACACGTTAGTTAATAGCGGGCCCCATAGCTCCGGTTCTTTTTTATACACATCTACGGGCACCCCGTCGGGCCCCTGGGCCTTCCCACCCCTACTAGCAGTAATACTATCCTGGACTTCGGCAATGGATATCCCTAAAGGAACGACTGGCCAGCCGTCTCCACACACATCCCTTGGTTTATCCGAGTCAAAAATCGTGGAGAAGTGGGAAACCCAACTTTCCGCACTAACGTTGGCCGTCAATTCGGGCATTTCATCATCCTTTAAAAAAGGACAATTAACTGTAGCCCAGAATAAGGGGGAATCCGAAGTTTTGGCTGCCTGATCTAACTTATCCCATGCCTCTTGTCTTAATTCGGCCTTCCTATGTTTGACTGCAGCCTGATAGGTAGCTCTAAGCTCCCTAATCGCAATTCTATCTCTTTGGTTAGCTGCCAGTGCTGCTTTGAGCCCCTTAAGCGCAATGGTGCTAGCCTGATCAAACCACCCCTTTTGTCGACATGTCTCGCCCTTAAAAAATGTAGTAAATTTATTATCAATGATGAGGTTGATATTAATAAACTTAGGCACAATTTCATCTGATAATTCCTCGCTCTCTAAAATAGCAACAATATCAGTAAAACAGTCTTTAATAATGGAATTAGACAAAATATCTGCTTTATCCCCTTTCCACCTGATTCTGGTTCCGTTTGGACGGTGTGGTTCAATGTTGGCTATTAAACTTGTTTTGGGGCCCTGCTTCACCTTCCAGAGTACAGCCTCGATAGTTAAACAATTATGATCGCTGAGTAAATTATCAACTACCAAAGGGGCTGTACACCACGGGTTAAGGCTTGAGGAAATGCAAATAAAGTCAATCGCAGTATTTGCATTCCTGCCCGTAAATGTGGGAATAGTTACTCCAGAGGCACTTTTCGTATTTATCAGCATCTCCATATCATAAGTCATCAGGATTTTATTCAATGAGTCGCCGTAGGAGTTATGGGGAAAGTGGGAAACACCCTCCCCAAAGCAATTTACAAAACCGCAAACTCTGTGGGCGGAGGAGGGACACGCAACAGTATTAAAATCCCCTAACCAAATGAAATCAAAAACTATGTCATTCTTCGTAACAATGTCTGCCAATGCGGACTCCAAAGCAAGCACTACCTGGTGCCTAGTACTATCAAAAATGTTATTATAAAAATAATTTATTAAAAGGATATTTCTACCTTGCTCCTGATAAAGCCATAGAATCTGGGAATGGACCCCAATCAATACATGTTTCTTTACAATGATAGGTACTTCCACTGAAATCAAAACCAAGAGCCCACCCTTTGCTCTGCCCGAAGTGGAGGCCACAGCCGGCAATTGGTAGGAAACGAAACCATTGTAATTAATAGGGTCCAGACACCAGGTTTCCTGCAAACAAATTATATTGAATGTGTTGATAAAATCGAACCATCCCAGACAGGCATCCCTTTGTAAAAGTCCTGCAGCAGGCAATTGAGCACAAGCCACTATTGGCCAGTAAAATGGTCTTAGTGAGATGGTCCCCTTCCCTGCCGTCAAGGACTAATCTCCCTACTTCACAGCAACCAGAGTCATTATTAGAATTAGCTGTAAAACCGCTTTTACCAATAGACCCCACAATATCTGGCACCCCAGGGATCGCACTGCTCCCCCCCTCTCCTAAGGAAGCATCCGCAGTCCCTGGGTCTGCCAAAAAAGATTCCAGTCAGTCGTTGCAGTCAAGTCTGCTCAGGGACTGGAATCTATTGGACGTGGTAACAGTAAAGCCAGCACGCATATTCAGATCTCTGTTCCCCCCCCCGGTTGTACTCAACATTAGATTGGATATCATAGTCCCCATAGAAGTACCCAAGGGGACGTAGAGAGGTACCTTGGTCTCGGGTAGGGAGTGATGCGGCTTTAAGCAATACAGTGGAGGTAAGTTGTGGATTTCGGAAGTTAATAACTATACAATCTCCTCCACAGTTCTTACGAGAATTTCCTATCCAATTAATTCTTCTAGTACTCAAAATATCCCCTGATAGGGCTACAGGGAAGCCACACTCTCGGTGGAGCCAATCCACGGTCTTATTCTTTAATGAGGAATGAGATTCTCTATGGTCGTTGTTACTTCCAGACTCTCTAACTGGGGGAACGTTGGTTAGAACTGCCACAAAAGGAGCACAAGCCGGTGGTAAATCGGGCTGTGGACTATTTGGACTTTTAATACTAGGTCCCGCCTGATTCCTTAGTGCTGGGCTGGGAAAAGGTTTGGTTCGACCCGACATCTGCATGGGGGGTTAGATGCAACAGATACCTCCTCGCTAGCATCCCCGGGGCAAGGATTTGAATTAGTGCTCCTAGCCGTCAATGTTGCCTTATTAGAAGTTTTAGAAGGGGCCTTAACAAATCCCTGTTCATTATCCTTAGTTTTGGGTCCTGTACAGGCATCAACATGTGATTCCAGTAGACCTCCCAGTCTGACTACTTCATCTGTAATTGTGTCAAGTTTGATCAATAGAGGTTTAACAAGTAAATCACACTTAACATCTATGGCGTTAATCAAGAAGTCAAGTTGCTCATTATCTAAAGTAACCGTGGTGCCGTCCAGTGCTGTTTTTTTATCACGAACAGCACTGGACAATAAAGGGTCAACTCTCTTAGTGGGACGGTTCCCCCCACGTTTTGGCTGATTAATCTTACTATTATTCCTACATGAACGTAATAATCTTTGTGGCCTCGAGGCCGTCACGCTGGGAATCAATGGATCTGAAGTAGTGGCTTGACTAGATTCCAAGTCATTAGAAGCCCCTGGAATTGCACTAACCAGGCTCACTTTATCCATTGGGGCAACCGGGGTGGGACTATCCATATAGTCATGGTGAATACTAACGTCTTGGTTGGAAATAGACAGAGGAATAGATCGATTAGGTGAGGGGGGAGTCGTGGCTTTTGGCCCCGACCGCCCCAAAGACTTCCTCCGTTCATGGTTGATTTTGTCAACCATCTTGACCAGATAATTATCCATAGTAGTAGTCGCTAAAGCAAGTTTGGCTTTGGACATTATGAGCCGGGCTTAGACTGTTGCCTAACTTAACAGAAATAACCCCACAATGTGCAACGCACCTGTTACCTTTCACTGTATTTGGCTTTCAGCCCGGAAAATCACGTTATTCCACAGCGCCAGTTACTAACCTGGTTGCAGTGACACTAATCGATACAGCCTACAGGGTGAACATCAAACGGCATAAGTGTTCTTAGACCCCCGCCTGCCCCCTCCTGTCCCGGACTGTCACAGACTGTCCGCCCTTTGTCCGGGCTTCGTCCTGGGCGTCCCGCGCGCGTCCCGCGCAGCGTTAGATGGAAATATTAATAGGGGGCAGGAACCAATAGGCGGGAGGGCGGACCTCGGTGCAGCTGTGAGCACGCACGGACTCCTGGGTAATTGAGTCCCGTGCGAAGACCTTCCGTGAACACAGCGATGGCAATAGCGACAGTCTTCGCCCCTCCAAGGTAACAACAGCAATGAACACTCCAGTCCCCAGTGGCGAAGCGGGAACCCTGATAATTAGTAGTGATGGGAGGTTGGCACCTGGTGAGTGTTAGTGCAGGGAGTGTGGAAGCCTGGTGAGTAGTAGTGCAGGCAGTGTGGATGCCTGGTGAAAAGTAGCGCAGGGAGTGTGGAAGCCTGGTGAGTAGTAGTGCAGGCAGTGTGGATGCCTGGTGAAAAGTAGCGCAGGGAGTGTGGATGCCTGGTGAGTAGTAGTGCAGGCAGTGTGGATGCCTGGTGAAAAGTAGCGCAGGGAGGGTGGACGCCTGGTGAGTAGTAATGCAGGGAGTGTGGATGCCTGGTGAGTAGTAGTGCAGGCAGTGTGGATGCCTGGTGAAAAGTAGCGCAGGGAGTGTGGATGCCTAGTGGGTAGTAATGCAGGGAGGGTGGACGCCTGGTGAGTAGTAATGCAGGGAGTGTGGATGCCTGGTGAGTAGTAGTGCAGGCAGTGTGGATGCCTGGTGAAAAGTAGCGGAGGGAGTGTGGATGCCTGGTGAGTAGTAGTGCAGGCAGTGTGGATGCCTGGTGAAAAGTAGCGCAGGGAGTGTGGATGCCTGGTGAGTAGTAGTGCAGGCAGTGTGGATGCCTGGTGAAAAGTAGCGCAGGGAGGGTGGACGCCTGGTGAGTAGTAATGCAGGGAGTGTGGATGCCTGGTGAGTAGTAGTGCAGGCAGTGTGGATGCCTGGTGAAAAGTAGCGCAGGGAGTGTGGATGCCTAGTGGGTAGTAATGCAGGGAGGGTGGACGCCTGGTGAGTAGTATAGGGAGGGTGGATGCCTGGTGAGTACTAGAGCAGGGAGTGTGGATGCCTGGTGAGTAGTAATGCAGGGAGGGTGGACGCCTGGTGAGTAGTAAAGGGAGGGTGGATGCCTGGTGAGTAGTATTGCAGGGAGTGTGGATGCCTGGTGAGTAGTAGTGCAGGGAGCAGGGACGCCTGGTGAGTAGTAGTGCAGGGAGCGGGGACGCTTGGTGAGTAGTAGTTCAGGGAGGTTGGACGCCTGGTGAGTAGTAGTGCAGGGAGGGTGGACGCCTGGTGAGTAGTAGTGCAGGGAGCGAGGACGCCTGGTGATTAGTAGTGCAGGGAGGGTGGACGTCTGGTGAGTGGTAGTGCAGGGAGGTTGGACACCTGGTGAGTAGTAGTGCAGGGAGCGGGGACGCCTGGTGTGTAGTAGTTCACTGGTAAGTAGTAGTGTAAGGAGGGTGGACCCCTGGTAAGTAGTAGTGCAAGGAGGGTGGAACCCTGATAATTAGTAGTGCAGGGAGGTTGGCACCTGGTGAGTGTTAGTGCAGGGAGTGTGGAAGCCTGATGAGTAGAAGTGCAGGGAGGTTGGACGCCTGGTGAGTAGTAGTGCAGGGAGGTTGGACGCCTGGTGAGTAGTAGTGCAGGGAGGGTGGACGCCTGGTGAGAAGTAGTGCAGGGAGGGTGGACGCCTGGTGAGTTGTATAGGGAGGTTGGATGCCTGGTGAGTAGTAGTGCAGGGAGTGGGGATGCCTGGTGAGTAGTAGTTCAGGGAGTGTGGATGCCTGGTGAGTAGTAGTTCAGGGAGTGTGGATGCCTGGTGAGTAGTAGTGCAGGGGGTGTGGATGCCTGGTGAAAAGTAGCGCAGGGAGTGTGGGTGCCTGGTGAGTAGTAATGCAGGGAGGGTGTACGCCTGGTGAGTAGTATAAAGTGAATGTGCTTGCTTCCTGCTAGTAAGTGTAGGTGTGATGTCCCTTTTCAGCCAGCAGGAGGCGCTGCTGCTTCTAGGACACTCTGGAGTCTGTGGGTGGGAACAGAACATTGACCGAGCGAAATGTGCTTAATCGATACGGTTTGGTGAGGTGAGGGGTGGGGCAAATATCCTTTGGAATCCAACACTGGGCGAGGGACTATTCTGGAAGAAACATTTCTGACCAGAGTTGAAGTGAGTGAGTAATTTGCAATTATTAAAAATAGAATCGTATAGTTTCCCCTCGGCATCATTCTGACGCACCCTGGTTGTTCCAGCGTAAACTGGTTCCTTCAGAGGGTTTGGGGGGAGTCGGGGGGGGGGGGGGGGGTGACAGTTGTTCTCGGGACCAGCCAGGGTCCTTTCTGACTTAGGGCCTCCACGCCTCCCAAGTGTTCCTGGAAACAAGCTGTGTCCTGGGCTCTTTCTGGCCGCGCCGCCCCTCTTGGCCCCAATCCCTGGAGTTCTCGAAGATTGTGAGAAAGAACCGTGTGTGTTCACACGGTGGTGAAAACACACGAGGCTGCTGGAATGCACTACATGGCCATGTGAGCAATGCCCTCTGTCCATTGACACCCATCCGCGAGCCATCTGGGCCATAAGGCCTCAGACAATGACCACTGACCTCCCAAGCCCGGACCCTTATACAGTGACCTCTCACCTGCCAGCCCGTGGGACAGTATCTGACCTTTCACCTCCGGGACCCGGACTGTGTAACACCTCCCTCTCACCTTCCAGGCATGGAGAGTAGGGCAGTGACCCTCCCTTTGTTTTATGGCCTTAAGTGTGGGGAATATTTACCTCTCACCTTTCAAGCCTAAACTCTGACCCCTCGCATTCCAGGACCGGAAGTGTAAGGTATGAATCCCCCGGTCCTGTGGCAGGCCTGGATTTTTTTGTCTGCGGAGTTTTAATCACGCAGGTGCTGGTTCCACAGTGCTGTCAGGCAGAGGGGCTCTCTCTGGCGGAGCAGAACACACACAGCTCCTCCTTTTATCTTCACAGGAAGCCATCTTTAGTGTGTTCGCGGCCTGTGGTGTGACCTGTGCTTTCGAGTATTATCTGCGCCTATAGTGTGATAGATATACCCTGAAGCGTTCTCATTTCCATGAGGTGTGACGTGGGCCCTTCAGTGTGAAGTGCGCCCTACCGTCTTTAGTGCACCCCGGGGTGTGACGTACGCCGTGCCATGTGACGTGGACCCTGAAGTGTCACGTGGGCCCTGCCTTGTGACGTGGGCCCTGCCGTGTGGCGTGGACCTTGAGGTGTGACGTGGGCCCTGCCGTGTGACGTGCCCCCCGCGGTTAGACGTGCGCCCTGCAGTGGGTTTCATAGCCTCTGCCTGGTGTTTCCACCCTCTCTCCGGCTCTCTGCCCTCTCTCCGCGGCGGATATTACTCAGCGCTGAAGCATCCCGGGCCTGGAGGGCAGCCCAGGCCCTGTGGTCCGCTGGGGGAGGGGCGGTGGGGCTCGGGGTGTGGAAAAGAGGAGGATGCAGAGGCGCGGAGTGCAGAAGAGCTGATTCCATGATTAAATCGTGGCCCTGCCGCAATGTTTTATGGGATTTGTAGTTCGGAGGTTGAATGGATACCCGTAGTTTTGAGTACAGTCCGTGCTTGCAATTGAAAAATTAGAAGTGCAGGTTCTCTCTAACAGAGCCCCTGCTTGTTTCTGAGAAGTGCCTTTAAAGCACGGAGTACAGTAGTTCATGAGGTGACTCGAGTCTACCGTCCTATGGCGCCAGTACCGATGACCCCCAAGATTAATCTTCATACCCTAAACTTCCACCCCCTCACCAGGATCCCCGCCATCATCCTCCAGGTCCTCGTGGTTGCACGTGAGAATCAATAGATCGCTCTAACATCAACATCAATCAATCAATCAATCAATCAATCCTGGCCAGCACCGCTAATATCGTCACCACCCTCACCGCCTATAACATCACCTTCACCATCACACTTAACATCTCTATTGTCATCACAGCCATCACCATCTCTAGCATCTTCCCCTCTAACATCACCACCACGCCTCTAGCATCATCACTGTACGGGAGTGCCCCTTTCGACATGGTCACCCCACTTGCTCCCTATTATCTGATGCAACTTTGACTGAAAGTGTGCTGGGTTCTTGCTAACCAGGCCCCAGTACCAGTTTTTTCCCCCTAAACTGTACCTCTGTTCCACAATTGGCACCACTTTAGACTCAAAGTAAATCCCTAGTAAGTGGCCTCAGAGGTGCCCCCTGGAACTCTACTAGTCCTGCTGTGGTTTCTGACCGGGGAAGGCTGCCAGCCACCACCAGACATGTTTCTGGGCCCCTTCATGGAGAGCCTCTGCTCTCTGGGACCAGAACCCATGCACATTCCGGGCAGAAGCGTCCCACCTCCTCCCCCAGGATGGGCCAGTGCTTGAAGAGGGACGCTTCACAGGCCTGCCGCCTTTGTAATGCGACCCCCAGCCTCTGCTGCTGGCAACGGGTGGCAGCCCCCGGTTCACACCCTCACTTTGGATGGGAAATCAGCAGGAAAACTTAGAAAAATAGGAGGTGGGCCCACCTCTGCCAACTCCACCCCTAAGGTGGGGGAGGCAAGCTGAAGCACATCTTTCGGTCCCTGCCATTTCGAAGATGGGTGAACCCCTCCAATCAAGGCTAGGTCTATGCCCACTCCCACAGGAGGGTGGCATAATAGAGGGTGTAGTCGACCCAGATACATTGCCCATTGGCTCTACCTGCTACTCCCCTACAACACCCCTAAATCTAGTATTTAGGTGGCTCCTCTAGACCTGGAAACTAGATCTGCAATGACCGAAGAAGAAAGAAGATGACGACTGCCTGTCTCTAGCTTCTGCCAGCCTGCGACCAGCCTTGCAGCAGTGACCTCTGAAACCCCTGGAGAGACCGTTGCCTTTGAAAAAGACTCTAATCTACCATGGACAACGGACCTGTCCAGAAGAAACCTACTCCAAGGACTCTGGATCCAGGCGGATTCGCATCTTCTGCCCACTCTGTTCCCGATGTTTACTGTTCGAGTCTGAGTGGCTCACCTGTGCAGTGAAGTCTCCTCAGCGATCCTGACCTCGTGTCAAGCGTTGGCTGACCTCTCCTGAGCTCCACGGCAGCGCCTGCAGTGTGAATCCAGAGGCTCCTCTGACCGACTCCGGTAAGAAGACTCTGACGTCGAAAGGCGCACTAGCCCCCGAAGCCCCTGGGACTTGGTGAGCTGAACCAATGGTACCCCAACAGCCCCCTGCATCTCTGCTGTCATTGGCTTCCCTCCTGCAACCTCCAGTCCCACGCCTGCAGCCTCTTTGTGGCAAGAAGAGTCCCCATTGGAAAGCATTGGGCGCCCAACTTCGAAATCGCACCCTGCACCTGGCTGCCGCTGGTGGTGTATGTTTTGTGCTGCTTTGTGGCCCCCTGTGCTGGTGCTAACCCTCAAAGCCTGACCCCCTTCAATTGATTTACCTACCTGCAAGCCGTGTGACTCCAGGCACCACCCAATCTTTATTGAAAAGCATTGGACCGAACTCTGATTTTGACCTCTGCACCCGGCCGCCCCTGTGCCACTGGTGGTGTAGTTTTGGTACTCACCTGACCCCTGGCCCTTGCTGACTTTGGGCCCCAAAGACTGAGATTGTAAGTGCAGTACTTTCCTGTTTAACTGCAATATTATTTCCCCAATAGGATAACATCGGACTGTGCTGAAAAGTTTCTAAGTGTCGTATTTCCAAAGTGAAAAGTATTTTTAATTAACAATGTACTTACCTTATTACAAAGTTCTTGGTCTTTAAATAAAAATACAAAGAAAGTACAATTTTATAAAATTGGTCTGGATCTCCTTTTTTTTTTTTTTTGCAGAGTTTTATATAGCGCGAACTTGACCCGAATCCAATCAGGTATCAGAGCACTTTACATAGCACCAGTTACGTTACATGAGGACACACATTCATTTTTTTTTGTTAGGCACGGGGATCACAGGATGTTCAGCGTCATTACCGAGACTCGAACCCAGTTCCCCCAGGTCCGAGGTCGACTTGAGTCGTGTGTCCATTGTTGATCACTGTTGTGCAATAAATGTCTTACACTCCTCTGTTAGGCCTTAGGCTGCTTGCCCTCACTACCACTAATGGAGCACTTTAGGTTTTACATTGAGCCCTGCACACTTTTGGGGAACCCCTGGACTCTGTGCCACCTAGTGGCAGTATCAAATACAGAGCCAGCTTCCTACAACTTGTGTGTTGATTGACTGGTCTCGACCAACCAGCCACTGTTGACAAGTTTCTGACCTCCTGAGGTGAGAGCCGTCACTCTCCGAGGCTAGAAACAAAGCCTGCTCAGGGCGGAGGTGTTTACACCTTCTCCACGCAGGAACTGCATTCCAATGCGTGAAGCTTCAAAGGCCCTGCTGCCTCTGTTATGCGACTGCAGGCCTCTCTAGATAGCAGAGATGCCACCCCCCTGTCCTGACACTACATTTTGGTGGGGAAATTAGTATGATAAGGAGGTGCGCTCACACCAAGCCAGCACCACCCCTAAGGTGGACTAGCTGATGTGGACACCACCTTTTCAAATTCCTCCATCTTGTTTTGGATTGAATTAGCCTTCTAGGGTTAGGGTTATGCCCAATTCCCACAGGACTGCCTGGCACTCCCCTTTAAGGCCCCTAAATTGAGCATTTAGGTGGCACCCCTGAACCCAAGAACTTACATTCGATGGATCAAGATAAGAAAGATGAAGAAGAGTCATGGCCAGGAGAGAACTGCAGAAGAGCTGAAGGAAGTGACCCGAATCGGGTCACCTGGGTCACTCACGACCATCTCTCAGCCTTCCAAACAAATGAAGAGTCAGTCAAACAGTAGAGAAAACAAACCAAAGTTATTTATTAGTCATACACTCAAGTGGAGTCCAGTCTGACCAGCCTCCGTGGATTACTGCAGAGGGACTAACCCTCGCCAACATGGTAATACATATACCTTTCCAGTACCCCTGAGGACATGCCCAGACTGGAATTTTCCAGTTGGTAGCTGGTGAACAAAGGAATCACAGAAGGATGAGCTGCAATCCTGAGACCGGGTACATGTGATCTCTGTTTTAAGGTTACTCTGCCCGGGCCCGCCTCTCTAAGGGTGGGAGCAGGCCTATTCTAACGGGAAAGGTATGTAATGACAAAACAGTCTATTCATTAGTGCAGCAAAGCTCAACCTTGGAGCAATAAAATTGAAAAAACATTGAGGCTGCTCTCTGCTGAGGCAAACAGAATGAGACACAAGCTTAGTTTCGGTCATGGTACAATATGCCGGCTGATTACAAAATTGTGCCGCAAATGCTAACTTAAATCGTACAATGCAAGGGGAATTTGCCTGAAAACATTTTTCATTCCTACAGACCCTCTTTTTAGCATTTGGTAACATTGTGCTACTGTTAGTGGCAAATAACTCCTTGTATATCATGAAAGCTACTGCTACAAGTTAATACACGCATTATGAATATTAAAAAATGCCTTTGTATATTGTCATCAGGGCTTGGATACCCTGCATCATCATTGCCGTTGTCTTAGGGTCATGTACTGGAACATTCGGTTAGGGTGTCAGTGTTTTTACACAGTAAGCACAGCAAGCAGGAAGACAATGTATGCACAAGAAACAGGTGAACATTATACCAGCAATTGCAACTAGGAAGATGAGAATCTTCCAACCCCAGGATGCAAATACACCCCAGATCCATCCAGAGAGAGTCCGTGTACCATTTTCTTGGTGGATGTCAGATGCAAGCCTATGAAACTTCTGAATGGCAACATATATGTTAGGGGCGTGGTCTGGGATGTATACACAACAGCTACTGCCAATATTTGATATTTGATATTTTTGGGTATTTGTAGAGCGCAGACATACGCTCCGGAAGGAGCATCTTGGCGCTAAGTTAGCAAGCAGCGGGTACATAAGAGATGGTACGTGGTGAGGAGACTAAAGCTAGATAGCTGCCAATACAGAGGTATCTGATTGTTGGTAAACCCAGGTCTTTAGGAGTTTTCTAAAGGTGCTCTCCTTGTCGGTGAATCTAAGATTGACAGGTAGATTGTTCCATGCACTAGCTGCCAGGACGGTAAAGGTCCTCCCACCCCTGGTTTTGTATTTGAATCTTGGAATGGTAATAAGATTTGTACCAGATGATCTCAGATCTCGCGAAGGGTTGTAGCGTATGAAGCGCTTTGCAAAGTAATGGGGCCCTGAGTTTTTCATAGTTTTAAAAACAGTAAGGAGAAGTTTAAAAAGAATCCTTTTGTGTAACGGTAGCCAATGGAGAGTGTTCAACGCCGTTGAAGCTGATGACCTTCTAGGAAGTCCCAACACCAATCTGGCGGCTGCATGTTGTGTGCTCTGCAGCTTTTTAAGGGTGGACTTTTTTACTCCCGCCATTAAACCATTACAATAATCAAGTCGGGAGAGTATTAGAGCTACCGCGACTGATTTTCGGGCTGCAATGGGGAGGAAGTCAAAGAATTTTTTCAAAGACTTAATGAGTCCAAAACAGCGGCCAGCAGTGATCCTGACGTGGTCATCGAAAGAGAGGAATGAATCGAATTGCACGCCCAGGTTCCGCGCTGAATGTACAGCGCTAGGTGGAGCCTCAGATCCTGTGGGCCACCAGTCCTTCGGGCAGAAGGATATATCTTTGCTCAGCAGTATGATTTCGGTCTTGGCACTATTGCATCTTAGATGATTGTTGTTAAGCCACTGGAAGACATCGGAAAGACAATTTTGGAAACGCAGATCTGCGCTCGTACACTTTTTGTCGATCGTAACGACAAGTTGTGTGTCGTCAGCGTATGACGTGACGAGGATCCCATGGGATTCTATCACAGCGAGGAGGGGGGCCATATAGATATTAAAAAAGAGGGGACTTAATATGGACCCCTGGGGCACTCCTGATGTTATGGGTTTCTCGCTGGATAGATAGGGACCCAAGGACACAGTTTGGGACCTATTAGATAGGAAAGATTTAACCCATGCCAAAGCTGTGTCTGTCACGCCGATCTCTCGCAGTCTGTTGGTGCACTGTTCCTTCGGCGGGGGCGCAAATTGTGCCTAACTTCTCCAGGCACAAAGGGGTCGGGAAAAATGGACTCAGGGAGCTCAGACACAGAGGGGCCAATGAACTGGGACTCGAGTACAGATGAGCCAGTAGAATGGGGCTCCTGAATGGCCCTGACCTCAGGGGGACTTCCGCATTCAACACTGCATCATTCTCATCCTCCGTTTGGGTCCACGTTAGCTGGGCATCCGAAAAGAGGACAAAGTGGGGCACTGGCTCCCACTCAGAGTCCCCAATGCCGTCAAGGACCCAATTGTCACAAGGCAGTGGAAGAGGTACTTTCCGGCAATGCTGGCAGGGGATCCAATTCTTTCGGCCAGCAACCTTGACTGTTGTGCGGGTGGCAAGGAGGACCTGAACTGGCCCCTTCCACCGTGGCTCCAAAGCCTTCTTCCTCTGGAAGTTACACGTCAAGATGTAATCCCCGGGCCGAATGTTATGCCCAGGCCCCTCAGGTGCTGGCGGAAGTGTGTCCTGGAAATGTTGGTGAATAGAACACAGACTTTTAGTTAAATCATACAAATAATCCACTGACAGAGGATATTCAATCTTGGAAAATTTCCAAGGACGCTGGACTCCCCAGACATTTTCCAGGCACCCAAACACGACCTCGTAAGGTGACAGTCCTGTTCTAGAATGAGTAGCCGTTCTTGTAGACAGGAATGCTAATGGTAAAGCATCTGACCACTAAAACCCTGTGCTCTCCTGAATCTCTGCCAATTTCATTTTGAGAGTACCATTGTACTTCTCAACTAGACCCGCTGACGAATCAATCCTTCGTAAACCAACTGTATGACTCTCGTATTAAAGTGGCTTTCATTATCACTCCAAATTAAATGGGGCAAACTGAAGCAAGGAAATAACTCCTTCAGGAGCACCTTTGCAGTCGCTATGGCTGTGTTTTCTTTGGTGGGGTAAACCTCAACCCATTTACTGAATGCGCAAACAACCACTAACACATATTTCAAATTGTTGACTTGGTCCATCTCTATGTAATCTAATTGGAGGACCTCAAAAGGGAAAGTAGGGGGTGCAAAATTGCCAGGTGGTGTAGGGGTACCCTTCCCAGGATTGTGCATCATACACACCATACAATATTTGACCAAATGGGCGGCCGTCTTTGGGATATTGTCATTGTGCCATACAGGATCTAACAATTTACAGATAACCTTTACACTGATATGGGCTGGCCCGTGTGCCATAGTGACTATGGGGAGAACATATGCATCTGGTAACATCCACCTCTTTCCCTGACTTTTCCATCCAACACCCTTCCTCATCCAAACGTGCTGTTTTCCTGCCATACTGCTAATTCCTCGATCGTTGCCTCACTCTGAATCTCCTTGACATTTGCCAACGTATCCTCAAACATAGTAACCTCAGGCACCCACCTAGCTGCACCCCGCTACAAACTTCCTTTTCATCTTTGTTTGGGCTGTCTCCTTAGCTGTCCGGTCTGCAACTGCATTCCCTCTACCCACATCATCAGTTATTGCCTTGTGGACGCTACATTTTATTATCACTAATTTCTTGGGTAGTGTCAGAGCTGACAAAAGCCTATGTATAAGAGGGCCTTTCTGTATCTTCATTCCATGGGAAGTGAGAAACCCACTCTCTGCCCAGAGTCTCCCAAAATGATGGGCCACTTGAAAGGCGTACTGGCTGTCAGTATAAATATTGACAGCCAGTTCCTCGCTCAACTCACAGGCTCGTATAAGGGCAATGAATTCCGCTGCTTGGGTCGACTGATCAGGAACTCGTGACGTCTCAATTACCGTGTGCAGTGTTGTGATGGCATATGCAGCAGTTGTAGTGCCATATGGTAACTTAAAACAAGAGCCATTGACGTATAGTTCCCATTGGGGGTCAAATTAGGGAACATCAGTCAGGTCTACCCGTCCCTTTGTCTCTTTCTCTGTCTGAAAAATCCAATCATGTATATCAACTTCCTCACTATCAGAAGAGAGGGGTAACAACGTGGCTAGGTTTAGAGTGGCACATCTTTTAATCATGACATGCGGTGCAAAGAGGATCAATTCATAACCAGTCATACGTGCACTGGTGTGGTGCTGTGTCTTGGTCTTATTCAAAAGTGTATCTACAGCATGAGGTACCATGGCTGTGAGGTCGGTTACAAGTATGAGCTGAGCCGATTGCCTTATAGAGATGACCACTGCTGCGACCACTCTTAGACAGCTCGGGAGGGCTCTTGTGACAGGGCCAAAAAGAGCAGAAAAATAAGCACACGGCTGTTGCTTACCTCGAAAAGCCTGTGTTAAGTTTGAAAGCACACAAACGGCCGTCTCGTGTACGTACAGCATGAACGGCTTCATATAGTCCGGTATACCAAGCACAGGTGCAGAGCAAAGCGCAACTTTTAATTGTTCAAAAGACTGCTGACAGTCAGGTGTCCAAGGCAGGGGTTCATGCACTTCTTTAGTGGTTAGTGCGAGCAGGGGTTTTGTTAGTAACAAATAACTAGCGATCCATCGTCGACCGTAAGAAGTAATGCCAATAAAAGCACGCACATCCCTCTGAGTTTTGGGGTTAGGCATTTTACCATGGTGCTGATGCGCTCTGGGGTCAATCTCCTACCTTCCTTCGACAGTAGGTGACCTAAATAGGTGACCTCCTGTCAAAAATATTGAAATTTAGAAAGGGACACTTTATGTCTGTGATGAGCCATATGCAGCAACAACTTAACAGTACTGTCTTTGCATCCCTTTTCAGTGTCAGAAGCAATGAGGATATTGTCCACATATTGGAGCAATACATTACCTGAGAGACGCGTGAGGGAGTCCAATTGTGCTTTCAAGGCTTGCCAATATATACTAGGGCTCGCACTATAGCCCTTAGGAGCTCGACTGAATCTAAAGCTTCTGCCAGCAAAGGTAAAACCGAGCAAGTGCCTACTGTCGGGATGGATCGAGATGATAAAGAATGCATTTTTTAGATCAGTGACGGAAAATAATTTAGCAGAGGAAGGAATCATTGTCAGAAGGGCAGTAATGTCCGGGACCACCGAGAACTGAGGAACCACTATTTTATTAACTGCGCGCAAATCAATCACAAAACGATAAACATCTGGGTGATCATCAGAGGAACCTGGAGGTGCCCTCTTAAGGATGGGAAGGATAGGGCTATTACACACATTCACAGTCTTCTCTCCAACTACTCCCGACTCAATCAGGAAAAACACTGCTTAGAGTTGACCACATTTTGACCCATTGTCATGTAAACACATTCTGGAGAACAATAAATTGTCACATGGAACTTCTTCAATAAATATAAGCCCATTACATTTTCTCTGTTAACAAGAATGGTGAATCCACAGTAAAAGGACCTATAGTCAATGTAAGAGGTTTGGAAATGGGGCTTACAACCAGTACACCAGAGAATCCTACCAAAACATTATTATGGCCAGACAGAGCTGCTCCGGGGACCAGTGAACGGGAGATAGAGCTATTCATAGCACCTTTAGGAACCAAAAATTCCTTAGCTGAGCCATGCAAATCTGTAGTAACATAAGGACCGCACTGATCTACAGGTATCTGGACTGGTCCCTCACTCTGTCCCTGACTGTCCTAGCTGTGAGACAGTCCTGTCACCTCATCCAGATCATAGTCATCGTGATAATACTGGCCACCCCTGTTGTCATCAAAGTAGTTACCATCCGAATGATCCTGTGAGACAGCAGCATGCTGGGCCCTGTCCTGTCCACCAGCTCCACGACCCCGTCCACTAGAGCCTCGCCCTCTAGGGGCCGTGACTTTCTGTAACAATATGGGACAAACGCTACGCCAGTGTCCCTCCTCCTTACAATATGCACATTGATTCGGGTCTATAGGCGTAGTATTCCGGTTGGTACGAGGCAGCTCGGGGACTATACCACCATCTCCTCTCCCATTCCCCTGAGAAGCCTGCTGCAATAACACCTTGGGCTTCAACTCGTTGTGCTTTTTCTCCACCTTCTCCTCATTTTCCCTATGTTCATAATACTGTGCCACACTCAATATTACAGAAGGGGAGGAGATAGTCCAAGTGCTCTCTGAAGCCTGCAACCAAGTCACGATCTCAGGAAGCAGGTTTGTAACAAATCTGTTTACGAACCATCGGACGCCGCCCTCCACCGACAAGTCCTGTCCGCTAAAATCCCAAAACGCACCTTCAAATCGAGTGAAAAAAACTGACACACTTTCATCTTTCTTCTGATGACATGCCATTAACTTTTCCCAATCTACCCTTCTTGGCGGAATAAGAGAATGCATATAAGAAATAATTCAGCCAAGCAAGGCTAGTATCTCAGCTTTAGGCTTCTCACCAGGCTTCCTCTCCTGGCCCCATGCTTTCATCTGATCCCAGGTACCACCTATCTCTGCACCGTGGTCCTGTGTGCGTTCCTGCCTCCAAATATCAATGGGGAAAAGTAAACCAAAGAACATTTCAATATCTGCAAGCTTCATCACTGTTGACGAAGCGGCCTCCATCAATTCCTTATAATACGCAGTAGGATTTTTCGTAGGGTCGGGTAACTGGGTTTTAAGGGACAAAACCTCAATCCTCTTCCATGGAATATAAACCCATTGTTCCTGGAACCGGGCCTCTACCCAGGGTCTAGTAACAATGTTATGCTGATCCCGTAGCTCTGGTATTTCAGGGTGATATATGGGGTGGACCTACCTCATCGGGAATTAGGACACTGTCTTCGGGCTCTTCTCAAGTAGCCTACCTCGATAAGCAACCAGTGTTGCGACATCACTATAGACTTTACTAGGTGCCATATCGGCAGCATACACATTGTCCTTAATATCATGAAAAATAATCTGGGGTGCGGCAATCATCGAAACACTGTTCCCATAGGCCAATCAAAGCAGCCGACATGTGCTTATGGGCATGCTGCTGCACAAACGGCTCATAGTCTTTCATCACATTCCACACATCCTCCACACTGTAAATGGGGTGACGAGCCCACTGAGCGGCCTGACTGGCTACCACCGTTTTCTCTTTATCTCCCACACAGACTGTGTCAATATCTGTCCCAATCACTCCCTAGCAGTCGCCCAGTCTCCGTCCCCTAATCCGCGCTCAGGTGTTCCACTACTTAGAACTGTCAGGGAATGGAGGAGCAGGGAAGGAGTAGTAGCAGAGGGAACAGGCATCAAAGTCGCTAACGGCTACATCATAGGTGTGAGGGCTGGAGCGAAAGATGCCAAAGAAATAGGCGTAGCAGGGAGACTTGCAGTCATCGCAGGAGCAATAGTTGAGGCCAAAGAAAAAGCGAGGGCGCTGTAGCCGAAGCAACTGAATCGATAACAGGAGAAACAGCAGACACAGGAGGAGCGGACGACTGAGGTTGTGGAACAGCAGGATATATTTTCTGTGGGGCATATGGGGGTGGAGGTCGAGCATCTAACAATTCCTCCACAAAGTTATAATTTTCTTCTCGGGCAACATAAGACTTTTCACATTGCAACCAAAATTTCCTATCAGCACATTCTATTCCTCTCTCTACTTTCTCTTTAACATACGCCACAGCTTTCTGAGTCACCGTCTCCTTTCTCTACTTTCTCTCTATCATAAGCCACAGCTTTCTGAGTCACCGTCTGCATTTTTTCCTTCTGGGCCTCTTTCTCTGCTTTCATTCATCTCTGTCTAGCTTCCTTTTGCCAAGTTCTGAGGGTATCAAACATCAACTTCCTACTTCTTTTCACAAACAATTTATCCTATAGAAAATTAATTTTCTGTTCATCAAAAGTGCCTGTCAATGGCCACTGCAACTCGGCATTGTCTCTTTGTGATGATCCGTCACCACAGCAGACAGAGCACCCGGACTCTACACTGGACACTTTCCCCCCTTACCTCTCTCCCTGTCCCCTCCTCTTTTTTCAGCCGTCTTGGTCGGAAAAGGTAGAGGACTGTGCCTTTAAGGGATTCGCGCACTGGAACCCGCAGCCCAATCATCTGACCTTGTCACGTGGTACAGGCAGCTGCATGAAGGGAGATGTGGAAGGAAGCGAGAGAGAAGGACCGGGAAGACAAACAGAGGAAGGCGAGCCACGAGAGGAGCGGGAAAGAGTCCGGACCTTCTTCATGCCACCAGGAACCCGTGGAACCGAGAGAAGAGCGTCGGAGCCCGAATACGAGCAGACGTCCAACGCGGAGGACCGCGAGAGGGAGACGGTCCCTATCCAGCAAGACGCAGAGACCAGCCACCTCCCAGGAGGGCCGTGGCTTCACAAGGTACGGGCTAACCTGGGGACTGTCTGGGGAGCACTATCTTCCAAGGACTGGGTGGGTGGGGGCACCTAAAAACCCAAAAGCACTAAGCGCTTTCTGCATGGGCAAAGAAGAAGTGCGTAAACGACAGCGCCGAAATAGCGCGAGCATGGGTGACGGTATCGGGTGATTAGTCCCTCACACCTTGTCCTTAATCACGCCAAAGGACCACAAAGCCACATTCTCATATTTCTTTTTTTTTTCCCCTCCTTTTTCTTTTTGTGTGTTTTTGTCCCTGGCGTATCCATAAAACCTGCTCTCTGAGGTTAAAGAGAAGATGACCACCAAACGTCCAAAAGAAGAGGACTGCCCCTTTTAAACCCCGAGTAAACCAACCTTCCCCAACCAACGGACAAAGATTGTAAAATTCAAAATAAAAGACCCTATTCCTCATTTCAGAGTCTGTCTGTTTCTCCTCTGCGCCACACCCTTGTATATTTGTGCCATAATGTACTAAACATAATAGGTCCAAGGCCATGTTTCACATACATTTTGAAGTTTGGGGTGCCTTCTGGAGGCCCTGGCTGACTTTCTTCCAATCGAGCATCAGTAGAACAACAACAGCCCAAACAAAGCACTTTTTTAAAGCATGTCATCTTCCAAACGAAAACAGGTTCACTATTTATGCCATACAGATATATGCAAATATCTTACCAAAAGTGGTCCTCAGACCTCATCAAATACAAACCAAAGTGGTACCATGTTCACAAAGAACTCAAACAAATTCAAGCGCTTGTCCAAAACCGATCCTCAGACCGTACCAAACACAAACCAAAATGGCACAATAGTCACAAAGAACCAAAGCAAACTCACCTGGGGCACACAGGCCAAACAAATGTATTCTCCACTGCCGACTATTCAGACCAAACAGTCAGATTCAAGGGTTTTGCCATTCAGGACCCCAGCCGGGATGACCACTGGGTGAGGCACCGTCTGGTCAGACAGACGGGGCAGCTGCGAGTACCAGACACTTTCGTGCAGGGATCCCCGGTCTGCCCGTCCTATCCGACATGGCCCCGTCCTCCTCACCCATCCGTGGGCTAGGAAGGGTCTCTCACCTGATGGGGTCCCTGTTAAGGTGCCAACTGAAGGAAGTGACCCGATTAGGACCACACCTCTCAGCCTTCCATACAAATGAAGAGTCGGTTAGACAGTCGAGAATACAAACCAAAGTTATTTATTAGTATTCGCTCGAGCGGTGTCCAGTCTGACCAGCCTCCTTGGATTTCTGCAGACGGATTGACTCCCGCCAACATGGTAATACATATTATACATTTCCAGTACCCCTAAGGACACGCCCAGACTGGAATTTTCCAGTTAGTAGCTGGTGAACAAAGGAGACACAGAAGGATCAGCTGCAATCCTGAGACCGGGTACATGCTTTCAAGGTTACTCTGCCCGTGCCCGCCTCTCAAAGGATGGGAGCAGGCCTATTCTAACGGGAAAGGTATGTAATGACAAAACAGTCTATTCATTAGTGCAGCGAAGCTCAACCTTTTTTTTTTTTTTTTAAAGTTTCAAAAACCTTTATTCAGCATGAACAAACAGTACACAGCCCCCATGCCTACAACCAGCGAGTGGCCGGCAGCGTGATATGAGAAATGAAAGGTGGTGGTGTACACAGCTGTCCGCCTACAACCCGCCAGGGGCCGGCAGCGTCACAGTAATCATCGATTTATAGTATGATAGTCCAAGGGGGCTGCAGAATTATTTGTGTTTTATAACCTGCATTCATCCAATGTTCCGTACAAACATGTACGAGGTGTGCATAGGTTGAAGCCGCCGTGTGCAGTGGCCTCCCATCCCATATCCCAGGTATATAGTACATCAGAGTCACATTGTTATAGCCATAGTTGTCGGAGGAAAAGTGAGGAAGACCCCCAACCCCACCACCCGCCCGCATCACACGTCCGCCCGCTCAAGCAGGTCGCCCCAGTGGAAGTAGTGTTATGGGATCAGAGCAATTAGTTATATGGAAGGCTTGCTACGTCTGTGGATGCGATAGGAGATACGTCGTAAGAGGACTCCAGATATCCACCGGTCTGGATGCAGTAGGCAGTAGCTCCGAATATCTGAGCAGCGTGTCCTGACACTGTACCATGTCTCTGATCCAGTCTTTGAATTTAGGAGCCCAGCCCCTCCCCCACCTGCATGCTATTTGTCTCTTCGCTATGAGAAAAGCAACTGTGGTAAACCTGCGGACCGGTCTCCTGATGGTTTTCGTGTAGCCCAAAAGTGCCTGCGTTGGAGAGGGCGTCAATGGGACGTCTATCATCTCCGAAATGCCAGAGTATACCTGTCGCCAATAGTCAGCAATATCCCGGCAACCCCAGGCCATGTGCAGAAAGTCCGCCGCTGGTGTGCGACAGCGCCAACAAAGATCATCCTCTCGGAGGCCCACCCTACACATGTGAGCTGGAGTACAGTAGAGCCTATGCAGGAACTTATAGTGAATAACCCTGAATCTACTACTGGAGGAGATCTGTTCGGTCTGTAGACAGCAAAAGCTCCAGAGCTCGTCGTCAATGGGCACACCTAATTCTGCCTGCCATTTAGTACGCGCTCTGCAGGGTTCTGGGTCCGGTGTAGTGCGTAGTGAGTGATATAGATTAGAGACCGCGTGTGCAGGGGTAGCAGCCTTGAGCAACTGATGTAGAGGGTCTAAAGTGGGTGGTACTTCAGGAAACCCCTCCGTGCACGAATACCACTGCGAAGTCGAATGTATAGAAATGTGTCCATGGGAGTAGGTGTAAGGTCGGCTAACATGTGTGTCTGTGAACGAAAGCGTCCGTCCAGATATAGATCTCCCCATGTCTTAATATTGAGTTTGGTCATAAATTTCTTAAATAATTGTTACTGCAGAATGGGTAGTAGGGGGTGGTATGCCAAGGGAAGCAATGGAGAATACATCAATGTCGTGCGGGTTTTTTTCGCAATATGCCGCCATGCTAGGACTGAGCTGGAAACCGTGGTATGGTGCGCAGCCCGTGTCTCAGGTGCACTAAATATGGCACCCTCCAATGGGATGGGATCTGCTAACCAATGTTCCACCGCTATCTGTGGCAGAAAGGGAGTGGGGTGGAACCAGTGATGAACGTAGTGGGCCTGAGCGCTGTAGTAGTAAAGTTCAAACTCCGGTAAATCAAAGCCCCCTTGCGCGAATGGACGAGTCAAGATGTCCCAGCTCAGGCGTGGCCGCCTCCCTCCCCAAACCAGTCGAATAAGCTCGGAACGCAAGAGTTGAAAAAAGGACTTGCCCGGATAATATGGGATATTTAGGAAGAGGTAAAGGAGCTTAGGAAGAACTACCATCTTAATGAGAGATGCGCGGCCCGCAAAGGAGAGGGGCAGCGTGATCCATCTGGTCACGCAAGTTTGAATGTGATCAAATGTGCGGCCGTAATTCATCCGCATCAATTCTTCCCGATCGCGAGAGAGCAGTATGCCCAGGTATCGGATCTCCTCTGCACACCACCTCAGAGGGTAATCAAGGTGGAACGGCTGAGCAGCTGTGGTGAGCGGAAATATAGTGGATTTTCCCCAATTAATGTGAATACCAGACATGCCCGCAAAACGAATGAATTCCCTCAGGATAGGGTTAAGGTTAACAGCGGGGTCGCGGATGTATAGCGTGATGTCATCCGCGTACAAGGATATGAGCACTTCCCGCTGAAGACAGCGTAGAGCCTTGTCCCGGTGGTGCTGTCGGAGCCGGGCAGCCAGCGGTTCCATCGCTATGGCGAACAGCAATGGAGATAGGGGGCATCCCTGACGTGTCCCCCTCGATATAGCAAAGGCCTCAGATATCCGACCGTTCACCCCCACACGAGCTACTGGCTGACGATAAAGGATACCGATCCACTGCGTGAATCCGATTGGCATCCCCATATTTCGCAGGATACATTGGAGATAGTCCCATTCTAAGGAGTCAAAAGCCTTAGTGGCGTCCAGAAAGACCGCCACCAGCGGCAAGTCAGGGTCTACAATTTGCAGTATTGAAAAGAGGGTCCAGAGGTTGTGGGAGGTGGCCCTGCCGGGGACGAATCCCGCTTGATCTGACAGCACCAGGCCCCCCAGTAACAACTGCAATCGATTAGCTAACACCTTGGTCAGAATTTTAGCATCACAGTTGATTAATGAGAGAGGACGATAAGAGTCGCAATATTGAGGTGGCTTCCCGGGTTTTAGTAGGGAGGTAATTAGAGCCTCCTGCATGGATGGGGGGAGTGTGCCGGACTCATGTGCCTCCATATAAACCTCTCGAAGCACTTGCGCCAGGATATCTACATAAGCCTTGTAAAAGTCCATGGGCAGACCGTCCAGTCCAGGGGCCTTCCCGGGTGCCATCTGACCAATTGCGTCTCTAATCTCATCCAGGCCTATGGGCTCAGCTAAGAACTCCCGTTGACGGTCTGAAAGCCATCCTAGGGTGAGTTCCCTCAGGTATTTGTCCATATCCAGTTCACCTGCTCTAGTAGTGGAGTAGAGTGCCGAATAGTGTGCAGTGAAGGCAGCCAAGAGCGAGCCTGTGTCTCGCAGAGGTTCCCCTCCGTCACCCTCTAGTTCCAGCACGAAATTTGAGCCACGTGGGGGGCAAACCACTCCCGCCAGGAACCTCCCGGGTCGTTCTCCCTCCCCGTAGGCCCTCGCCCTGAAGTATTTGCCTCGGACGTTGACCTCCCTTTCAGCGGTGGAAGTGTACTCAGACAGCGCCTCTCGGTATTGTGCCTGTACATCTGAGTTAGTGGCATAATCTGGTCGAGTTTCTAGTGTGTGCAATGTGTTTTCCCATGTGTGCAATGTAGTACGTAGGGCTCGCAACACGCCGGAGCTCTTGGAGATACAAATACCCCGCACTGTGACCTTTAGCGCCTCCCACAGAGTGGCAACTCGCTCCACCGAACCCTTGTTATGTGAAAGGAAGTCTTCAATGTCTTGACACAGTTCGGTGCGGAAAAGTTCGTCGAGTAAAATGTTGGGTTGGAGTCGCCAGGAGGGTGGCCTCCCCATTATGTCCGGTAAGCGGAACTTTGCCATCACCGGGGAGTGATCAGAGAACGTGCGGCCCACATGTTGCACCGCAACCAGGGAGGGAGCTAAACCCCTAGACACCAATATGTAGCCCAGTCTGGCCCACGTGGCATGAGCAGTATTCCAGTGTGTACCCTCCGTCCGAGTCGGGTGTAAGTGGCGCCAAGCATCGACGACTTCCTGAGTGTCGCAAATGTCCCGTAGGTATCTGTGTGTGTTGGTGTAGTGTTGTGCAGAAGGAATGGACCTATCCAAGGCAGGGTCAAGCACAGCATTGAAGTCACCCCCCCATATGAGATGTGTCGATCCAACGTCCCTGATCTTGTTCCAGAGAGCAATGAAGCTGCTCGGGTCATCACAGTTAGGGCCATAGGAGCAGGCCAAGGTGATGGTTTCAACACCTATCCTACCCCAAGCTATACAATACCGGCCCTCCCGGTCGGCTGCGTCGCCCAGGGGAGTATAGGGAACACTTCTTTTTATCAGAATAGCGAATAGAGGTGCCTCTCGCATAGGACGAGTAGGGCGCAAATGTAGAGTGCGCTGCCCATCTGGCGGCAAAAGCGCCTCTGCGATGGGGATCCATATGGGTCTCCTGCAAGAATACAACTTGGACATTTAATCTGTCCAAACCACCCAATATTTGTCTCCGCTTCCTCGGATTTCCCAGTCCTCTAACATTCCAGGTGAAAGCGGAGAGCAGTCCCCCACACTAATATCAAGGTTTGCGGCGTGACTCATGTCTGCAGATAGGGGAATAATAGGTCAGGGAGCGCACTGTGCAATTCCTTCCCAGGTGCCACTGTTTACCGAAGGTGTCAGGCGGTGTAACAACACTATGCATGTTGACAGTATTAGTACTAAATTCAAACAAAACAGAAACAACCCCTTGAAAACCACCCCACCCACCCACTCCGACATCCCAAACATGCCGGGCATCTCCCCCGCCCCATACAAACCCACAATGCCAAGTCATTACCCTACTGGGGAACACCCAATTGGGGGACACAAGGGGTCCAGACCCGCCATCCAACTCCCCCGATATTACACCCGCTGTCCGCCGGCATCATTGGCCAGCGGAAAGCACGGGAGGGGGAGGTAGGTGCCAGGGCGAGGTCATATTTAAGCAACATCCAGGAAACCCTGAGAGCAACAGAGCCCAACGATTGGTAGCTCATCGAGATAAGGCCAGGGCACAGATCAGAATACATAGCGAGCGCTAGGGCCCAACCTAAGGTGGGAGCAAAGCAAGGTTATAGTATCATGAGGAACTAGAGTAGCTGTGAAGCCCCTAATCAGTCAAGAGCAGAAGTGGGCGAGCGGGAGCCAGCCCTCTCAGACGGGGATCTGGCAGCTTCTGGGGACCGCTTGTGGTCCTTTAGAGAGAGTTCCACCTGAGAAGGGTCCTGAAAAATGTGAGGTTTGCCATGGTGGACCACCCGTAGGCGAGCCGGGTACAACATGGAGTATTGAATCCCACTTTGAATCAGTCGTTTCTTGACTGACCCAAATTTACGACGCGCATCCTGCACCGATTGTGTGAAGTCTGGAAAGAAGGAGAGCGTGGTGTTTTCAAACTGGACAGGTTGTTTCTCCCGGGCGAGACGAAGTAGGGTATCGCGATCTCTATAGTTCAGTAACCGGATGACGACAGGCCTCGGGGGGGCTCCGGGCACGGGGCGAGGGCCCAGGGTGCGATGGGCTCGTTCCACCGCCAGCTGTGGAGAGAAGGTATCCGCGCCAAACAGGTCAGACAGAAGCTTTTCAATGAAGAGTTCCATTTTGCCTACAGAAGTAGACTCTGCCAGACCAATAAGGCGCACGTTATTGCGGCGCGATCGCGCTTCTAAGTCCTCGTTCTTGTCGGTGATCACCTTCAGCAATCTCTCCATCTGCGACACTTTGGTTGCTGTGGCCGACGCCCCATCCTCCAGCCCAGAAATCCGCTGCTCCGACTCCTTAACTCGCTCCTCTTGTTGGTCAAGTCTATGCACTACAGAGTCTAGGCGTCGAGACATGCCGTCAATTTTCGAGTCAATTGAGGTGAGGCTAGTTTGCATGTTAAGTAGGAGCGCCTTCCAGTCCACCTCTTCAGCGTCCCCTCCATCAGAATCGCCGTCCCCCGGTAGCGGGGCACAGGTTTTTTGCTTTTGGGTCTCAAAGGGGAGCCGTTTTTGCTTAGTGTCTGCCTTCCCCATTATGGCAGGGTATCAGAGTCAGAGTCCCTCGTATGCACACCAGTATGGAGTACTCTCCCCGGAGCTGCCAGGACCTTGGCGTATGTTATGATAGGGAACCAGGTCTGCACCTCTGATCCGCCTACACGGGCATCTCCACTCGTTGTCAGCAGAGCGGAGGGCCCGAAACCATCAGGAAGGGGGAGCCGCCACACACAAAGCACCAAAAACAATGTCTTTTTCTGAGGAGAGATCGCAACTCGCGGCAGCGGTCCCGTCAACCCCACTCTACGAGGCCATCAGGAGCCCAGCGACGATGGCCCGTCCAGCTCAGCGGGAGGATCCACCCACGTCAGTCTCATGTGTCCTAGTCCGCTGGGTGCGCAGTGTGTGGCGATGGCAGCGCAGGGGGGCCAGCAGCGCCACCCTCCCTGGGCCCCCACCAACACTCGGGAGGCCAGCTGATGCCGGAGGGGCCCCCCCTCCGCGGGGTCGCCTCTCTTGTCGGATCCCTATCGGGTCGGGCGTGGTGCGGCACAAATGGTGAGTGTCTCTCCGCTGTGAACCGGGGGGGGGGTGCAGGCAACCAGGAGTCTAATCCTCCCGTGCACCCAGGGTCCGCTCCGGGCGGGGAACGCGCCCCCTTCCCCGACCTCAGAGGCTGAAGCCTGCCGTATAGTGGTAGTCCCGCAGCCCAAAGCCTCCAGCGCCGCTTCAGCCCGCCTCTGCCTTACCGGCACTCCGGGAGGTCCGTAGCAGCCGTAGGAGGTCTCGTCACGAGTGCTGGTCGCCCCCCGTTTTCACCGGCATCGGCCGCGTCTCGCGGCCTGCCGCTCACGTTCAAGCCGCGTTGTTGCGTGCACACTCACGCCAGCTTCCTCGCGCCGAAGGGGTCCCAGCCGCGCCCGCGGGAACTATCTGTGGCTATTTCTTCGGATTCACCAGACAGAATGGCCCAAGATTTGCCACAGGTGAGCTCTGGCCCCAGCCCAACAATCGATGCTGGTCAAATGTGTGTTTCCAGGATGCAGGATGGGCTGATGGAGCAATAACTCGCCCGGCTGGCAAGAGCCTCACGGATGTGCGGCCATGTCAGTCTGGCGCCCTCTAGCGCCCCCCTCAGCGAAGCTCAACCTTGGAGAAATAAAATTTAAAAAACATTGAGGCTGCTTTCTGCTGAGGCAAATAGAATGAGACAGAAGCTTAGTTTCGGTCCTGGTTCAAAATGCCGGCTGAACACAAAATGGTGCTGCAAATGCTAACCTAAATGGTACAATGCAAGGGGAAGTTGACCGAAAACATTTTTCATTCCAACAGAGCGGAGAACTTTTGGTGCAAAACCCTGCCTGCTCATGCATCTCTCGGAAATCTCGACCGAGTAACTAGTTCTGCAAGCTGGAGAGCTACCAAAGCCCTGGGTAGCCTGCCAGCACTTCAAAAATCACTTACAGTCTCCATTTGAGTAGAGGAGCTACTCTCCTGCAGCCCGCAGGCACCGACAAGCAGAGTCCTGCTCTCTGCTTTTCAGCTCCCCGGCCCGACCGATGCCACAGATAACCAGGAAAAGGTACTAATGCTCTGGAAGGTCAGATCTGTCTCCCCACTGAGTGTGAGGACACCAGGACCAACCGCAGCCGTGCAGCACCAACCCCTGGGGTACTGGACGCCCTGCACCAAACGCCAACAGCAAGAGTCCAATCCGGATTCCCACTGCACCATAACTGAGCAACCATCTAGGGACATCTGTATCACTGAGACCCACTTCGGGAGAGGCCCAGCTGTCCTGATTTTGCCTTTGTCAGCTGTTTGTCCCTAGCCGCTAGGAGCATCTTTGCGCCTTAGCCCAGCCACCCTAACCACTCTGCACCTGAGCCACCCGGCCCAGGAGCTGAAGAATCGGCTGTTCCCCCATCCTCCAAATCCCCTTGCGACCCAAGCCCCTGTTTGGGAGCTCTCTGACTTGTTCCCAAACCCTGTGTAGCCTGTTCTCAGATGGCCCTCCTTCACCATAGCACGCCGAGCTACAACCTCACCAGCACCCTACTCCTGGTGAAACCTGGGCGATTCCCGAACAACTTCTGGCAGTACTTTGGACCTTGGCCCACTACAAGTCTAATGAACCCCCGAAACAGACCGTTTCTACCTCAATGCATTTATGACTTTTCCTCCCATAGGATTGCATTGTGCGTGAAGTCACACAGGTTTGAAAGATTTACTTACTTGTAAAAATTACTAACAAAAACGGTACTTACCTTAGAACGAAGTGTGTGTCTCATTTATTGCCTCTGTGAGTAGGACAAATGCTTAGCACTGCCCTCTGATAAGCCTAACTGCTCACCCACATTACCACAAAAAGAGAGTTAGTATTACCTACTTCTTGCCTCTTTAAACCAATTGGGGACCCACTGGACTCTCTGCACGAGCCAGTATCCTACAATCACCACCTTCAACACCAACATAATCATCCATAATCATCCCTATCATCATCTTCACCTCTAACACCATCACCACAGTGGCCATCGCTCTAACATTACCATCACCTCTAACATATCGTCAGCACCACCACCTCTAACATATCGTCAGCACCACATCTCTAACATATCGTCAGCACCACCATCTCTTAACATATCGTCAGCACCACCATCTCTAACATATCGTCAGCACCACCATCTCTAACATAGTCACCACCCTCATTATCTTTCACAGATCCCTCTCCCCCTCACCCCCCCATTTTTATACACTCTGCCATCGCCATCTCTGACATCATCATCGCCACCAACATCATTATCATGACCTCTAATGTCAACCTCATCACCTGTAACATAATCGTAGGCTCTGCCATCACCACTACACATCTAACATCACCTCTATCATTACCCCTACCCCTAACATCATCACTTCTAACTCCATCACCACTTACCCGCCACCACCTTTAACATCATTGTCACTTCTAACTTCATCACCAAGAATATCACCTCTAATACCATCAGCAGCATCATCACCCCTAAGATCCACATGGCCACCATCACTTCTAACACCATCGCCCCCATCACTTCTAACACTATGGCCACCATCACTTCTAACACCATCGCCACCATCACTTCTAACACCATCGCCACCATCACTTCTAACACCATCACCACCATCACTTCCAACACCATGGCCACCATCACTTCCAACACCATGGCCACCATCACTTCCAACACCATTGCCACCATCACTTCTAACACCATGGCCACCATCACTTCCAACACCATGGCCACCATCACTTCTAACACCATGGCAACCATCACTTCTAACACCATGGCCTCCGTCAGCAGCTATAACACCATCACCACTAAGTTCATCTTGACTGTCATCTCCTCTCACAACCTCTCTGCCACCATCACCTTCACCATCATCATCACCCCGACATCTAAGATCGTCACCTATTTATTTTCTATTTATTTAGTGTTTTATAGAGCGCAAACCTGACACGTTAGGGTATCAGAGCGCTTTACAGGAGTCCTAGAGTTATACAAAAGGCTTAGCATCACATAGTGTACATACAGTGCTGGAAATATGATGGATAGAACGACATGTATGTACAGTTTATATTTACAATTACACAAGATAGGGCCCCAGGTATCTTGGGGGGGGAGACTAGGTAGTCAGGGGGGAGGCCAAAGCCGGAGGTTAAACAGGGTCTCAGTGGTGGTTGATGGCAGAAGTTAAACAAGGAATTTACCCATAAGTAAGGTTTTGGCCTCCTTCTTGAAGCGTGACAGAGAAGGGATTCTTCTAATGGCAGGTGGGAGAGAGTTCCATATTCTTGGTGTGGCCCCGGAGAAGGCTCGATTGTATGTTTTGTTTTCCCGAAAACGTGCAGGTTGGAGCAGGAGGTCTCTAGCGGACCGGGAGATTCTGCTTCCTCCAGATATCACAAGTTTCTGTGTAAGATATGCAGGGGAGTTTGCGTACAGAGACTTGTGCATGATGTATGCCAGTTTCAGCTCTATTCTGGCCTCGAGGGGAAGCCAGTTCAGAGCTTTCGGGTGTGGAGAAATGTGGTCGAACTTCCTTGTGCTGATAAGTAGTCTGGAGGCCGCGTTGAGGCAGGCTTTCAAAGGTGCTAGGGAGGTCATGGGTAACCCAGAGAGGGTGGAACAGCCATATTCCAGTCTAGAGATGACAAGGGCTTGGACTGCCATTTTTAGGTCGGGAGCGTCGAGGAAGGGTTTCAGTTTCCTTAGGTAGTTCAGGTGGAACCTGGATTTTGCTGATTTTACGATGGTCGGTGGGCAGTTTAAGGCTGTGATAGACTTTATCCATAACTGAAGCTCAGTGTTGGTTTTTGTAGGGGAAATTAGGAGAAATTCTGTTTTCTTTGTGTTGAGTTTAAGTTGATTGGAGGCAAGCCATTGGACAGTCAGTTTCAGGGCCTTCATTCAGGGAGAGAATCTCCTCGAGAGAAGAGGCATTGATGTAGATCTGGGTATTGTCAGCATACATATGGTAGGAGATATTCGCAGTGCGTAGAACATCGGTAAGCGGTTCTAGGTAAAGGTTGAAGAGGGTGGGGGACAGGGTTGATCCTTGAGGGACTCCGACCGTGACCGGAGAGGGAGCAGACAGGTTACCGTTAATTAGGAATCTCTGTGATCGGTTTTGTAGGAAGAATCTAAACCATTCTAGAACAGAGCAATCCAATCCCATCCTGAGTTTGAGGCGTTAAAGTAGTTTTTCATGGTTGACCGTGTCGAAGGCTGAGGATCGATCTAGGAGGATTAGGAGACAGGTTTTGCCTTGGTCCAGGGCTTGGAGGGCATCATCAACGATGTGGAGCATGGGGGTTTCAGTGCTGTGCCCTGGTCTGAACCCGGATTGGAAGTCATCTAGTAGGTGGAAGTTGTTGGTGTGTTGACTTCGCTGTTGTTGCACACACTTCTCCAACACTTTGGCTAAGAGAGGGATGTTAGAGATAGGTCTGAAGTTGTCGAGGGAGGCTGGATCCAGCGAAGGTTTTTTCAAAATGGGGAGGACTTGGCCGGCTTTCAAAGAATCGGGAATCGATCCCTGCCGGAGAGAGGCGTTAATTATTGCAGTCCAGCTAGGAATAATTGACTGGGCAACGACAGCTAGGCAGTTGGAGGGGAGCAGGTCGTTAAAATGGTTATTAAGGTTTAAGGTGGATAGGATTTTTGAGACGGAGTCTTCTTCATAGAATTTGAAGTTGGTGCAGTGTGCTTGATTTTTAGGTGAAGCCTGAGGGGGCAGCGTGGAAGGAGGAGGTAGGTCAGGAAGGGGTTGAGAGTATGTGGCCGACCTGAGTTCTTTTCCTAAGGCTGTGATTTTGTCAGCTAAGAAAGAGGAGAATTCCTCAGATGAGATTAGAGACTTGGGGGGTTTCTTTCGATGTTTTGGCCAGTTTATTGGATTGGTGTTTGACCAGTTCGAAGAGCTTGTGGGGCCTGTTCATGGCGTTCCCCAGTTCAGATCTGAAGAATTCTTATTTTGAGTTGAGGATGTTCTTGTTATAGGCATTTCTGGCCTGGAGGAGTAATTTTAGATGAGCGGCAGAGGGGTTTTGTCTCCAGATTCTTTCGGCTTGCCGGAGGGATCTCCTTTCATTGTTGAGGGATACAGTGAACCATGGGTTTCTGTCTTTAATTTGGGTTCTTTTTAGTTTTAGTGGGGCTAGATCATCCAGAATGTTCGATATAGTCGTAGAATAGTGATCATTGAGGTCACGGACCGTAGTGGTAAGCGAGGGGGGGGGTCAGATTTGCAATGAGCCTCCAGTTCCCTGTGGTCTACGTTCCTGGTGTATCTGATCCAGCGTTTGGGAATCACCAGTTGCGGTGCCTTTATCTTGAGGGTGCCTGATAATAGGAAGGCGGTGGCGTGGTGGTCATACCAGTCACAGGGTCTATTGAGATGAGCTTGACTGTTGATTCCTTAGAGATGATCCAGTCAAGAGTGGCCCCTTTTGAGTGAGTTTGGAGTGAACTGGCTTGGGTCAGGGCTTGATCGGCCAGGAGGTCTTTGATGGCGTTGACATGAGGTCATTCCAGTGCAGGTTAAAATCACCAAGGAAAATATCTTTAGCGTTGGAGGAAGTCTTACCTGTGATGATTTCCATGAGGTGGTCAGTGAAGGATTCATTCATCCCTGGGGGGTGGTAAAAGATGTGTAGGTTGCACAGATGGGTGGATTTGCTGCAAATGGAGAGGGCGAGGTATTCGCAGGAGTCGGTGGTATCTGTCATGAGTTCCGTGACAAGGAGGTTAGAGCGGTAGATGCCGGCGATGCCTCCTCCTTTCTTGCTAGATTGCCTGTCCAGCCTTGTAATGTTGTAGTTTGGAGGGACTAAGAGGTCCAGGCATGGAGAGGAGTATTCGTTGAGCCATGATTCTGTAAGAATCGCTAAGTCGAAATGTTTGTTTAGGATGAAACATCTAACATCCTCATCGCCTCTAGGCATTATCAGTACCATGGTCATTACCACCTTTGCCTCTTACGTTGTCACCATCTTCGCTTTAAACCCAAGCAACAAAATCATTGCATCATCTTCATCGCCGGCCCCGTAAACCCGATTGTCATCAGCATTGTGAGATTCTTCATCCTCCCCTCTCATAAGTGACAATTCCGCACCCGCTTCACACACAGCAGTAACCCCAGGTTGCCGAATACTGAATACAAACTGTCTCTAAAATTATCTGTAGTTCACAAGCTCTACTTATCAAATCGATTCAAGATCACCCCCCTCCCCCTTGAATGTGAATCCTTAATGTCCAAGGTGTCCCCTCCAGGGGTGGCTGGTGATCTTTGAAAGTGGTGAAGTGTAATAATTGCCAGCAGAGCACCCCATGTTTTCAAAATGTGCCTCACCCATACCCACTTCTGTTCACATTTTCAATTTTTCCCCTTGCTCACTTGAACTCACACAGGGCTTTAAGTGGGATGAAAAAACTGGAGGGTCTCTCAAAGGGGCGTGGCCAATGTAATTAATGGCGTGGCTTGAAAACACTTAAGCTAAAAAATCTATGCTTAGTATAGTGTGCCACCCGACTTGTATTTTGCTGTTTCTGTCATTGCATCTAGATATATAATACAACAAGTAACATCATACCTACAAGTCAGGACTATTGGCTTTGTCAATGGTTGTTAGTTGCATAAGACAAATAAGCAGCAACTATGGCTTGTATATAATATTGAGCAAGCTTCCACTTAAAGCCCTGGTGACACCACGACAATGTTGCTGCTCCTGAGTTTCAAAAAGAGTAGGGAAATCCAGAGAGAAAATTACTCTCTTTAAAGGATTTCCCTTCCCCCTACAAGGCTCACCTGGCATGACGTCATGCAGTAACTTCTCCACTAGTGAGAAGTGAACAGTGTGAGCACGCGCACATTGATGTGCCTGCTGTCACTGCAGTCCGGAAAAAAACGGATCGCCTGTGCCAGGGCACTAAACAGAGCCCGATAGGGACCCGTTTCGAGCCCTCCTTTAAAAAACTGCCCGTTCTCAGACCCGGTGAGACCCGGCTTACTTAAAGCCCTGAACTCACATTCTCACCCTTACTCATTCTCACTCATGCTCACTGTTACTCACGTATAAATGTACTAGTACTTGTTTGTTCTCTTTCTCACTTACAAACACACATGCTCTCACCTTGATTCGCTCACTTGTACTCACTTTCACTTACTCCTTCCCTCAACTTCAGATTCTCACTCACTTTCACTCTCATAAACACACTTTCACTCAATCCCATTCACTTTCAGTCACTCACAAACACACTCTAAACACACCCATACATGAAGAGAGGAACCTTCCTCTTAAATGTTGTACTTACCCTGCTGCCCCCTGCTGGCGGCTCGGAGGCTTCCATGGCAGCAGCAAGGCAGGAACCTGGGCTGGACTTAGGAACCAGCAGGCCACGATTCTCAAAGAGGAGCCGGAATGAGAGGCAGGGCCTGGTCTGACGATGGACAGACCCCGCCCCCCTTTATGTCTCTTCCAGCCTCTTGATAGGACTGGGAGCACAGCCCTAAGAGAGGGAGGATAGAGAGGGGGGTTCAAATCAGTGACTGTCCGGTTACCTCCACAGACAGAGGAAGTGATTGCATTAACCAACCAAAATACTTTTCCCACAGATAAACTTAAGTTACATTTATTTTCGATTTATAGGGATGTAATTTCCATGCAGTTATCTGTGTGCAAAAGGCCAATAAAATGGTTACAGATTCTTTTGTTCTTACTAACGTCTGTAGCCCGAACCCCAACACTTACGGTCCCCTCCCTCATTGCACCCCAGATCACAGTTCCCACACTTGTATTTATCCGTTTGCCGGCCGCGTCACTTTCAGTAGGTTTTGGATAACAGTGGTTGGTGTGGGGGGGGGCAGCTATTTGAAAGATCTCGAAAGCCGCATTTCTACTGGCAATGAAACGGATTTAGGTGCAAGTTCCTTTCGGAACTCCGGGGCATATTATCAAGGCTAAAGCGGCGATAATGGGCTTGATAATATACTTTATGGAATTCCAATTGAAGCCCATGTTAGATGTGAAGGACATCTAACCTGAGCTTCAATTGGAATTCCATAGAGTATATTATTAAGCCCATTATTCTGCCTCTAAAGCGGCGATAATTTTATCGCCTGTCTTGATAATATGCCCCTCCCTTTCTGTACATAAAGTCCTCCACGGTTGGTTGCAGCTCCAAGGGAAATAAAACAGACGCAGGGTAAATACAGCTTGAACTTAAACTGAGGAGCCCTGGGCCATAAAACACACACTGCCCGCCTACAGATGCAAGGTGAAGCACTACCAAACAATAGAAGTACGCACTTTTGTATTTAACTCCTACATTACAGGTGTTGCAGCCCTATAAATAACGAAGGTTGCTACTTCCTGTTGGGAACCTGATGGGGGAGAGAGAGGACGTGGCGTGGGTATGAGCTGACTGGCATGCTACTCTTCCTGAAACACAAACAAAGGGTTGAAGGTGTTTGCTCACATGAGGTGTGTCATAAACAAATTAAACAACCATAGAGTAAATAAAATAAAAACGTAACGGCCCACACCAAGGGAAATTTTTAAATAAATCAATTTTAGAAATGTGACAAAAGTGGCGAAAAGTAGTTCATGGGAAGTTGGAAAATAATACTTGAATACTTTAGCGGGGGTACTACAGTATGAACAAGGAACTATTCCAAAAGTGTAATATCACAAGCATCCGCTAGAGCGCAGCATTTCACCAAAAATGCTCTGCTCGAGGTGGCCGCCGCGCCTGAAGTCAAGGTTAAGTCCTTGCGGACGCATGTTGTTTCTCCAGAGAGATGCAGCAAACTTTCCAGTCAGTTTGATCAGCCAGCTTTGCGCGCTGGTGTCTTCTGAACTAGTTTAGAAAACACAGGCTCCTTTAGAAGATGTAAAGGGCCTCCTTTTATTTTCACCGCGCCTTCCTGGCCCCCCACCAGTCCACTCCACAACTGTTCAAGTTCTTCCCAGGTGGCCATGGGTTCAGGGTCCCAGGAGGGTCTGCCCTGGAGCCTGACTGCACAGCGCTGGAACGAGTCCCTTGGAGAGGTAAATCTGGCCAGAGGTGGGGGGGGGGGGGGCGTAAAGCGCTGTGCTGCCTTCTGCTAGGTTTATGTACATTCATAAAAGTTTCACTTTTTTTTAAAGAAAGTGATGTGGGCTTTCTTCCACCACCTGAGCAGGACACCCTCATTTTTTTCCATTCCACTTTTGCTCAGTGGTTCAGTGGCCCTGGCACGGGTCCTTCTGGGGAGTGAGGTAGTTTGTCTTGGAACATACCCCAAAGCCAGCCTATCTCTCCAACGGCGTCCCACCCCCACTTGCTCTCTTGGCTGACTCTAAGCCCCCCCCCCCCCTAGTTAACTTATAACTTCCCATTTATTACAATTTCATACCCCCCCCCCACCCATTGTTAGCCTAGTGTTTAGACATAATGGGGCATATTATCAAGCATGGAGTTACAATTATCGCCGTTTTAGCGGCAGTAAACTGCCGCTAAATCGGCGATAATGGGCTTGATAATATACCGCAGAGAATTCCCATAGAAGCCCATATTGTCATCAAGACATGGGCTTCAATGGGAATTCTCAAGGGCATATTTTCAAGCCCATTATCGCCGCTTTAGCGGCAGTTTTCTGCCGCTAAAGTGGCGATGATTTAAACTCTGTTTCTTGATAATATGCCCCTCAGTTTGGCTGAGGAGCTGTGCTAAGACTGCAAGTCCTCCAGGTAAGACAGAATTTTGCCAGCTGGAGTGCTCCACATAGGCTGTGGAAAGACCATTTGTGGCCCTTTTGAATACTTAAATGTCCCGCTTCCAGGGCCAGCCTGGGAACCCAAAGCAGCCCTGGCAATTTTGTCAGACCAGCCCTCACCCCGTAGGTGGAGGGGGGCAGCGTGAGGCACTACTGCCAAACAAAATGATGAAAGTAAAGAGCATGCGCTGAAACACCAAGAGCTGCTCTCCTCTGGAGTGCTGAACAAGTCATAAAATGAACCAAGAACAGACAAAAAGTAGTTCCATGGCATCAGCAGTGGAAGGCTACATCCTAGCCACTCAATAGCACGGGTAAACAAACTACACTCCAGGAGAGGAAGAAACACAGTTCAGGTACTAAAGCCACGAATGAGAACCAGGGACCTGAGATAGACAAGAAAGGCATCCAATCATGAGCAAGGGCTGGCTCTATGTAGTATTCCACTGTCTGGAAGACATATACAGCTCTGCCGATGCACCTCAGTCCTGACCTTTAGCACCTCTCGTGTGAGGTACATATACAGCTCCGCCGATGCACCTCAGTCCTGACCTGTAGCACCTCTCGCTTGAGGGACTTATACAGCTCTGCCGATGCACCTCAGTCCTGACCTTTAGCACCTCTCGTGTGAGGTACATATACAGCTCCGCCGATGCACCTCAGTCCTGACCTGTAGCACCTCTCGCTTGAGGGACTTATACAGCTCTGCCGATGCACCTCAGTCCTGACCTGTAGCACCTCTCGTGTGAGGGACATATACAGCTCCGCAGATGCACCTCAGTCCTGACCTGTAGCACCTCTCGCTTGAGGGACATATACAGCTCTGCCGATGCATCTCAGTCCTGACCTGTAGCACCTTTCGTGTGAGGGACCTATACAGCTCCGCCAATGCACCTCAGTCCTGACCTGTAGCACCTCTCGCTTGAGGGACTTATACAGCTCTGCCGATGCACCTCAGTCCTGACCTGTAGCACCTCTCGTGTGAGGGACATATACAGCTCCGCCGATGCACCTCAGTCCTGACCTGTAGCACCTCTCGCTTGAGGGACATATACAGCTCTGCCGATGCATCTCAGTCCTGACCTGTAGCACCTTTCGTGTGAGGGACCTATACAGCTCCGCCAATGCACCTCAGTCCTGACCTGTAGCACCTCTCGCTTGAGGGACATATACAGCTCCGCCGATGCACCTCAGTCCTGACCTGTAGCACCTCTCGCTTGAGGGACATATACAGCTCCGCCGATGCACCTCAGTGCTGCCCTGTAGCACCTCTCGCTTAAGAGACATATACAGCTCTGCTGATGCATCTCAGTCCTGACCTGTAGCACCCCTCGTGTGAGGGACCTATAAAGCTCCGCCGATGCACCTCAGTCCTGACCTGTAGCACCTCTCGCTTGAGGGACATATACAGCTCTGCCGATGCACCTCAGTCCTGACCTGTAGCACCTCTCGCTTGAGGGACATATACAGCTCTGCCGATGAACCTCAGTCCTGACCTGTAGCACCTCTCGTCTGAGGGACATATTCAGCTCTGTCGATGCACCTTGATCTTTAGCACCTCTCATGTGAGGGACATATACAGCTCTGCCGATGCACCTCAGTCCTGACCTGTAGCACCTCTCGCGTGAGGGACATATACAGCTCTGCCGATGCATCTCAGTCCTGACCTGTAGCACCTCTCGCTTGAGGGACATATACAGCTCCGCCGATGCATCTCAGTCCTGCCCTGTAGCACCTCTCGTGTGAGGGACATATTCAGCTCCGCCGATGCATCTCAGTCCTGACCTGTAGCACATCTCCTATTCCACGTGCTCACAAGCGCAATAACAGGCCCTCCCCACAAGGAGCGAGGGAGGCCTCAGATGTGAGGGCAGAGCCTGCACTGCTGCTCCCAGAGCAGTAATTAGAGTCTACGGTGCCCGCCCTGCCCTCGGGCACCCATGCCTTGGCATGGCCAGGTGTGAGTGCCACGCCCTAAACACTTCCACCCGGGAAGCGCGTCTGTGTAAGGCACACACTGTCAACTGAACATGGCACGTTGATTTATGGTTTTTGTAAGGCGCTGCAAGCAGTTAGTATCTGCCTCAGAGCACCGGTGTGTGGGGGTGTGTGTGTGTGTGGGGGTGTTTCTCATGATAGTCTGATGATAAAGCCCTTGTGAGCACTATGTCATCATGTCTGACTGGCTTGTTCTTAAGACATAGGAGGCAGTGGCGGCTGGTGACATTTTGAAGTGGTGAGGCATAAAAGTTGGGGCTGAGTTTTACATATGGAGTGGGAGAAGTGAGCAAGCCCAAGTACGAAGAGATCAGACACAACAGCAGACAAGGCCAGACAAGCATTGGAAGAGCCATTAAATGTCACTGTGACCAACCGTATATGCCTGACACATAGAAAACGCTTGTATGAACTATCAATATCTTGTTTTCTGTGTAAACTGGCAGCAGCTCCTATATTAGGATTTGTAGCGCTGCGGTAACAGGCGCTACCAGCAGACACGATTATTAACCAGCAGACTTATTCACTTTTAAAATGATTATAAAGTACGGCATGGCGATGGAACATAAAACACTTGTTCGTTGTACGTTGGATTAGGAGAGGGGGTGCTCGAATCCAGGTGGGATTATAAGGTAACAGAATTACGTAATCAGACCTTTTATTTGTAGTGTCACAAAGCTGTAACCTGTGACAGTGAGCGCTACAGCTTACACAACTTATTTGTTGTTTTTGCTCTTCCTATTATTATTACAAGTCTGAGGATCCATCCCTGAAGTAGCTACTGAATTGGGTACCATGATCCCGGGTAAACATAACTCCTGTTATTTACAGTGCTTAGAAATGACACGAGGTCCTTTCAATATGGTCACATCCCCACCACCGCCTTCAGAGAGGGATTGAAGCTTATGGTGGGCACCTTGAATACAAGAGAAGTAATTTCTGCTTTCAAAACAACACCAATACCTTGATGGCTCAGTACAAGGCTCCCGCACAAGGGCATTTGGTTGCATCAAAATAAGTTTTATCTGCAAGGCGACTGTCTTCAAAGAGCAAGAACTGTACACAGAAAGCTGCCTTTTACCGTCCAGGCATCGCTAACTTTGGGTCTGACGGAGTTCTCTATACTGTTCTGTACAGTGCGCCTTCGGCCGCCCGCGAGTCATCCATGTGTCACTCACCACATTCAACGCGTGTGGATAATGTCTGAGGACGAGGGGATTACACTACACACAGGGTACCGTCACCCAGACGGACCCCTTTATGGTGTAAATGACCAGCGGGCCGGTGATGGGACACAGAGTGTATGTAAACTGGATTCCTTCTTTCCCTCCCTGGTTCCAAGTCTGTCTGGTAACGCCAATGGATGTTTTCAAAATGAGATAAGCATCAGGATTGGATGGAGCAGGCTAGCCCAGTGCTCCTTTTGCAGCTGGGGGCCTGTGTCTGCAATTCCCTGGCTGTTAATACAGCTTGTGACTGGAGCGGGCAGAATTGCGCATGTCGAACTGGCCGTCGCAAGACAGCCTGCCAATACCACATGTTCACTCCTCACGTTCATGTCATCCCTGCTACTGCCAATTTTTGCCAATCAATCAGTAGCAATCACCCCCACCCTCACACACACCAGTGGCACGCACAATGTAAAAGTTTCTGAGAACATTTTATTAATTTATTCTGTTGCTTTACCGCTGGCGCTCGCAGCAAGCGGGACAACGCTCCGCCGCCCTATCATTAGTTTGCCCTTCTAAAGTGCTCCAATACCTTTGTGTTGCTTATGGATATCTTTTGTCTATGAAATATTTATGAATTTTTCTTAATAAATGCCTATGTGAACTGTATTGTTGTCCCATTTATCACACAAATAGTGCTGAGAATTTTATCTTAGTACACTGATTTTAAAATATTTCCTCAGGGCAGAATCCCCCTGATCAAATTCTGGCTTGCTCGCGCACCAAAATATGTTAGCAGGTCTTACTCCCCACCACTTTCAAATTCCACCAGCCGCCACTGATAGTAAACAGGGATGAGAAACATGAATTGAAATTCCGGACTTCCCCCTTGGTGCACAGGGAAGTTTATATTGTCTGGCAGAGTGTATTATCAAGCTTTGGGGTTACAGCAAAATTGTGGCAAGTAGGTAGCAGTTTTGAAGGACCAGTGTGGTCAGAAAGAGAGTCAAATAAAGGAGATTTCACCTTACAGAGCTGGTGACACTGAAAGGTTCAATTAATTTGGCCTATAATTAGATCTAATCTGTTTACCCGCGCTCATGATGAAACCAGGACACTTCAAGGAAACTACACCGCGTTGTGCAAAGTACAAAGTACAATGAGTCAATGCCAAAGTTTTACACAATCCCAGATAAGAAGCTGATGCCTGTGTGACTTGTTTTTTAGATTAACCTTTACCAGTTTAAAAAGTCTGTTTTATAAAAGGTTTGTTTTAACATGTTTTAGGGTCTCTGTGGTGCTCTTACGTCACTACTCTCCCTCTTCCCTGCACAGAGCATCTCCAGCTGATGGAACCAGCCCTCACACCTGACACTCAGGCTGCGGATGAACCTCCGGTGGTGAGACATCACCCCCAGGATATATACTAGGACCCCCAGCACAAAGCACAATGCAGGCACTAATCTACAAAAGTAGAGCACAGAATCAACCATGGCTAAGACACAGCACTCATTTGTAGATCACGAGCAGCACCGAACACATGCTCTGACAATACCTCTATCCATGGACATTCCCAGGAAGCATTGCCGGTTCAAGTGAAAAGCCTGAGTATGTTTGTTCCGTGCAACACTGAGAACGGCACCGGCAGAGCCAAAAGGCATCCAGCATAGCACCGTCCCAAAGCACAGTTCATTCACATATAGGCGAGCACTACATGCATAGTGGTGCTTCTTGGGGGCTGTCATTTACTTGGTGTCCAGCCCGGAGCACAGGTGTCCTGACTTGCTTAATGAATAGATCTGCTGGAATGTTACAGTTGTGGAATGATGGGCGTTAAGAGGATTGAGGTGTACCTGCCATTAGAACAGTTGCTACTGACTCTTCTCCAGCCCATCAGGAAACCACTCTGTTTATGTAGAGGGCAGCAAACTGCCCAAGCTGTGCCTGTGTGTCTCTGCAGTGCTGGGGGGGGGGGGGGGTGGCAAGAGCTGCTATTTTCCCAAACACTACTTGTAGGGAATTATGGTTTAGAGGCAGGAAATGGAGTTAAAAATAAGTGCCAGTTGCAGCAGAGGCGTTCACGATGAGGTCTAGCTGCAGCTCTTGGAACACCGGTGTATCCATGTTGTCATGCCTGTGTAATAAGAGGGCGATCTCTTGTATGTGTGTACAGGTTTATTATTGTAAGTGTGCAGATTTGTAGTTGGCTAAGTATTATGTTTGTAGTTGTGTGGTTGAGTGTGTTACAGTGTGCCTGCATGCTCATGTATACCATCTTTCTTTGTGTGTTTGTGTCTCTCCCTGTGTTTATGTAAATCAGTGTCTGTGTATGTTTCTGAGACATACATCTATATATATATAAATGTTTGTACGGACTATCTCTGTGAGTCCACTGCATGTTAGTTTGTAAATAAACTCCTTAAAAAATTGCTCTCTTCTGATTGGCTTTGCCATCCGACTTCAATGTGCTCATTGAGGCTTCTGCACTGTATATGCTTATGTCTGAAGATGACTTATTTACCACATGCTTAGGTGTATGTTATGTTATATTAATAATATTTCTTAAGCGTAACAGTTACCCAAAGGTGTCCTGGCGCTGGCTACGTCTTCCGAACAGAGAAATACATGATGACCCATGCGCTGAAAAGCCATGTTTTCAATCCTTTCCTGAATGTCATTAACTCAGTGGTATGAATGACTGTACCAGTCCATTCGGAGTTCAGCAAGCGGCAGAGTGGGTTAGGTCACGCTTTCTGTGCTGATTTTTAGTGATGGGTGTTTGTCCCACGATAGAAATTTAGCAGGAGCGGCACCTTGCGCAGCGCCAGAGGGTGCGGCTTCTTTCTGCCGCTCGAGTAGATTTTCAACTCTAGCAGCAGCTTCCTCAACACGAATGGAAGGTTTCTCAACAAGAGCGTCCCACCATCTGCAATCACCCGCGTTGAGAAATATCGCTGGGCTGTGGTCTGGAATAAGATTTTCCTTGCTCGTGCTCGCATACGTGCGCTAGCCAGGAAAAAACTCCGCTCCTTCGGAACTCAGCACGCAACATGGAGTTCAGAGTGGGAAAAACTCTGCAAACTTCGAGAGCAGAGCGGAATTTCACACCTAGGCCTAATCAAAAGCCAAACGAATGAACTAAATGTGCGACAATGTGTAGCACCTGCCACAGGTGACGCCCATTAACCCTTCTTTCTACACTCACAACATCCCCAGATGGCAGGCTGTCTCAAGATCCTCTGTCCACTAAATTCCTACAACCCTGCATGAAAGTTGACCTTGAGCTCCGTCTCTCCTTCCTTGGAAATGACCTCTCCTCCTACTCCAACCTCCACAGGCCTTACTGTGTTTGAGTGCACCCTACTCCGGGCATGCTCGTCCACCTCACTCTCTAGTGCATTTCTGCAAACTGGCCTCACCTCTCATCACAAACCACAAAGTCTCCTTGTGTATAACCAATCCTTCCTATTTAACAATAACTAACCATCAGCCTGTCGACTCCCCCATCTTCTGTTTGCACACACTCACTCTAGTGATCGCTCCGGCTACTACTGATTGAATCTACCACAAAGAAACTGGAGGAAATGCATGGAGGAGTCTCCTAGGAGCGCTCGACTAACGCCAATCACCAACAATATCTAATATCAACTGGCGTAACCACTAACCTTGGATCCAAAGTAGCGTGCTACCCTCCTTAACGTGTTTCAACACTTCCCTAGGGGTAGTAGGCACTATATAAATGCAATCACAATGCAATACAATGTGTATTTCTGCACATCTTAATAGAGTTCACTGGTGGCTCTGTTTCCTCGCTCTCATCTTCTTTGTGCAGAATGTACCCCTAACTGCTGACTTTAGTCAGGGGGCTGGATTATTATCCAGGATGGGGGGGGGCATGAATTACCCCCAGACCAACAGAGTATGCAGAAGGGCTAATATCTTGGGCGCTGGGAGTGACATGTCTCAAGAGCTGCCTCTCTACCTTTCTTTATTCTCCTCACCGGCCCGCCGTGGCGGATTGCCGATTGTGCAGAGGGCTGGCCTCGTTGTATTAGGCATCTTATTTCCACCCTGTTTGGTTTCTGCTTCCTCCTCTGCGCGCGCACCTTAGTCCACCCGCACTATTTAACCTCTTCAGCGCTGCGCGGATTCCCGCGCAGTGCTGAAAGATCTGAGCGCGGGCGGGGCCATGACGGAACGGTTCCGTCATAAGCACAGCCCAACCGGCGTGCATGACGGAACCGTTCCGTCATCGGCATCGAAGAGGTTAAACAGATGATAACCGATGCGCGCAGCACGCGCGCACAGCCGGCGCGCCAGAGGCAAGCCCGTCTGCGCCCATCAGCGTCCCGGAGGCGTCCGGCGCTGGCTATGCCGCCTATGGTGTAGACGGCGAGCCTCTTCCAAAATGTTTTAGCAAAGAGGACCTGTTGCTCCTCAGGGTCCCTCGCCGACATTCATGTAGTATAGCTGACCTAAGCGCAGAGACTGAAGTCCAATGCAATAACTGCAGCATGCAGGGCCCGCCGGCAGAGGACCCAACCCCCAGGTCCCCCGATGTCGATAATCAGGGTCATGCTAGGACGAAGACTCAAGACATTAAGGCCATTCTCGTCAATTGCCGTTCTATGCAGAAGCATGCGCCTTTCATCCAGGATCTACTACTGGAAGAACAGCCCGATCTATTTATTACCGAAACATGGATGCCTCATACCCCACAATTGCTGAGGCTATTCCCACGGGTTACCATATCCTTAGACAGGATTGTGTCAGTAGAAGGGGGGGTTGCCATAATCTATAATCATACCCTAGTCTGCTCCCTCATCCTGACTGAAATCATTGTGAACACAGAACACCTGGCCTTCCGTTGTATTATAACCCCTCAACAAAGCATTGCAGGTGTTGTAATTTACAGGCCTCCGGGTCCTCCTAAAAATGTTATTATATCTCTAACCTCGGTTATGTCCTCTCTTGCCCACAAATATAACCATTGTCTTATTCTGGGAGATTTCAACTTACACATGGAAAATAGGTATGATCCCAGACCACCTTCTGGCTGGAATCGATGTCGACCTTTAAGATGTCCACATCGATCGTTTCAGCCACCCATGAGAAAGGTCACACCCTAGACCAAATCTTTCATAACTTTGCTTTATCAGTCAGCCCTCCTCTGCCTTTCACCTGGTCTGACCACTTTCTTCTCAAGTTTAATATCCCTCGCCCAGTCTCGACTTCGCGGGGCTGTGCAGGGCCAAAAGCCTTTCACAAAATTCCTATCCCTAAGCTGGTTTGTGCCCTCGACCGCTCCAGACCTGAGTTGTCTAACATCCCGGATGCAGATGCCTCCTTAATTGACTCTTGGCTTCTGTCCAACATTGAGGCTTTAGTTCCGACCGTCTCCCGTTCCTCAAAGAGGACAACCGCTCCGGCCCCCTGGTTCAACGATCTTCTTAGGAAAAAGGAAAGGAAATGGTGCAAGTTTTACCTGCCAGAAGACAGGAAAGAGTATAAAGACATGCTAAAATCTCACTACGCCATGGTAAAAACAGCCAAATCCAATTTCTTTCAATCAAAGATTGACACAGCCAAAAACAAAAGCAAAGAAATCTTCGGTATAGTTAAATCCTTTACTTCACCGAAGGCAGGCTCAAATGAAGGGCCACGCACAGAAGTTTGGGCCAAGCAGGTAGAGGAATTTTTCCACAATAAAATCTCCGTGATTAAACAAGCCTTTGGCAACACCTCGGAAGAGGAATTATCTTTCTATCACAATGCCAATAGCAAATTCCATAATTTGTATCCTCCATCCCTATATGTCTTCCCGGAGCTCCAGCCGGACGAGTCTATGGCCTTGCTTATTAGCATTAGGTCAGGCTCTCCGTCTGACCCTTGCCCAGCCAACATCCTGACGTCACTGGCTCCCATCATTCACTCTCCAGTTCATCAGCTCTTTAATACCTCCCTCTCCACTGGCATCATGCCTAAATTATGGAAGCATGCAAAGGTACTCCCTTTGTTAAAAAAGGCCAACGTAACAGATCCAGCGAATTATAGGCCAATCTCTCTGCTTCCGGCTCTCTCAAAGGCACTGGAAAAGCATGTAAACAAAGCCTGGCAAAGCCACATCGAAGAGGGGGGCTTCTCCATGAATCCCAATCTGGATTCAGGGCTAACCTCAGCACGGAATCCGCCCTGTTGGAGGTGACAGACTTCATCAGGGACACACTTAACCAGCGAGGAAAGGCCGTTCTGATACTGCTCGATCTGTCAGCGGGCTTTGACACGGTCCCACATGAGAGACTCTTAACTAGGCTTAAAGACATCGGCCTACGTGGGACCGCCCTGGCTTGGATGTCCTCTTTTTTGGCAGACAGATCTCAGGACATTTGGCTCCCCCCGTTTTCATCACCGATGCCTACCTCTGCTGTGGGTGTCCCACAGGGGTCGGCTCTCAGCCCTACCCTCTTTAATATTTATTTATCCCCTCTTGCATTCATGGTAGAGGCTGAAGGTGCAAAAATGATATCTTATGCTGACGACACCCAGCTGATCTACCTAGGTCTTCCTAAATCCTTGGTACAGCGCCTACGGGTGGTTCAAAATGCGGCAGCCAGAGCCATTTGCAAACCGAAACTTAGATCTAACATAACTCCAATTCTGGAATCGTTACACTGGCCCCGCATTAAGGACCGAATAGATTTCAAGCTCCTGACCATCTTTTTAAAGCGTTCCACAATGTTGGAGCTGGCTATTTAAAGAAGCGGGTCAATAAATACACAACTCTGAGGCCGCTTCGTTCATCCAAGACCAACCTGGCCAGCGTGCCCAGGATACATCTGACACGCACAGGGGGAAGATCCTTCGGCTTCCTGGGCGCAAAGCTGTGGAACAGCCTTCCAGTGCCACTGAGGCTTAACCCCGATCTAGTTTCCTTCAGAAAAAATCTGAAAACTTGGGGCCATATTAGGAATCTGCCGCTAAAGCGGCGATAATGGGCTTGATAATATGCCCTTGAGAATTCCCATAGAAGCCCAGGTTCTGGTGTGAACATGGGCTTCTATGGGAATTCACGAGAGCATATTATAAAGCCCATTATCGCCGCTTTAGCGGCAGTTTCCTGCCGCTAAAGCGGCGATAATGTTATCGCTGTTCCTTGATAATATGCCCCTTGGTTGTTTCATCTCTAGGCTGGGGTCTTTTTTTTCACTTCCTCCTCCTGCTGATTACGGCACCAGGACACTCTAGCCTGAGTCGCTGTGCGCCCAATATAAATACCTTATTTCATTTCATTTCATTTCAGAGCAAGCTGGTCCCAGACCTTTTATGAGGCTGGTAGGTGGGCCTGGCTTGAGTATTCATTCATTCATTCATATTCATTCAAACAGTTCCATCTGACGCAATGAAAGGGCTCGAGCGTAAGGTGTGGGTCACATCCTGGTCTTACTGAACTTTTCAAATAAAAAACACGACTTGGTAATCCCAGATCGCATATAAAAAACAATATATTGCACAGATTCCAGTGCCAGGCTGCAGGCTTTAAAGGGCTCTGTTGACAGACCCAGGCCCACAGGGAGGTGCAATGGTGGGAATTTGAGTACTAACAACCAAACATTCACACTCCTGTAAAGCAACGGGCCTAACTGGCCAGCATAGTGACAGCCCCACCAAGAGGCAGCCATCAGCCCCACTGCCTCTTCAGCACTGGGCTGCTCTGAAGAGACGAGGGGTCAAGAGAACATTTGTGGGTTTTCCAGATGATGATGGGCGAGCTAGAAGGGCGGCTACATGAAGTCCATGAGTGCTGTCCCGGCGGGGGAGTCCCTCCGGTGAAAAACTTCTGTGGCAGAAGCCCCAGAAGTTGGCACTTGTGGCTTGGAATATCTTTCTACTGGTTGTGTAATTGGAGGCCTCCAGTGACCTGCTCATCAGTCCTAATTTTATCAACTTCAGAAGGTTGATTATAGTGAAGTAGCTCTTACCAGAAATTGTAGCCAATGTGTTTCGGCCGTGCGTCATGGAGTGGAGACAGTACTTTCAAGAGGTCTTCATCAGGACTGGAATGTTACTTTTCAACCCAGTGTTGAGAAGATATATGTGGTTTAATTACTAGATACTATTTGAGGGACAGTTGTATTTTTTTCATTGAGTTGATTACTTATTATTGATGACATACTGTTTAGAGCCTCTAATAAGTAATGGACTCAATAAAAAAACAGTACAACTAACTAAGAGGTTCTCTGCAGACTGAACGGACCACGACTAATGAAAGATATTAACCACTCTTTCGAAAGTGTTGTGACGGTCACTTTGCTATCAATCGCAAATATCTATAACCTGAAATATAATTAGGACCACAAGGACAGACTAAAACGGCTTACCGACAAGCCACGTGAGACCAACCATAATGCTCTTTTTTGATGTGCAGACCATCTTATCCTTGAAAAAGTCACAGGCCTGTGTGCGATTGTGGGGCGAAACGTGTTGGCTGGCCCAAGTTCTCTACTGCCTCGCAATTAAATAGAGGCTTTCATTTATTTTCAACTGTAATAAAATAAACATATGTGACAATTAGTACGCAATCTCTGACCACTATTTTACTCCAGCAATATCAAACCACGTTTATTATTATTATTGTGAATTGCTTACTCTACCTTACTTAAAAGTCTTCAAATGTGTGAGGTGCCTTATATTGCTACTGTCAGCTATAATTTCTCCTGGAGTAATCAGGACTCGCCCCACTTGTGACTGACTGACTCTGTCCCACCCCTCCTTGCCCCTCCTGTTATCTTCCTCCTAGGACCCAAGGTAAACAATAAATAAAAGGGTAGACATGCGAGGGGCTCTCATATCGGGCTCCAGCTCTGCAAGTCCCTTGCAAGAGGGTTGGGGTGCCCTCTTTCTACCCCTGCACCTGCTCCTCGCTCTCCACAGCCCTCCCCCCCCCCCCTCCACTCCAGGCCTTCTTTCTTTAGAAAGTGATTCAGCCTTGGGCCCTTTCAGGCCAAGTTTTGGTGGAGGGAGGGGCCTTTGGTTACCCCTAGAAGCTCTTCCAGGCTCGGCCAGGGGTCCATTGAGCCCCCGGAGAGGGGTTTTGTACACAAAGCACAATGCGCCGCTTTTCAGGGGCCACTAATTCGTCTCCCCCATCCTTTTCCTTGACATGCAAATTCACTGAGAGGCCGAAAATGCAGAATAAAAGCGGATTAATTCCGGGGCAAATGAGTTTCTGTGTTTTTACTTAAAGAAAAGTACACGTGTGTGTAGGGGGGCGATGGTGGGGGGTGCCAATCCGCAGGAGTATTTTAAATTAAATAGGATTTGGTGACCTGGAAGACAGGGTCATACCTTATGAGTAACTTGAGGCCCGTGGACGCTCTGGGAGCTGGGGGCAGAGCTAGCTTTTGGCGTGGGCGAGCTGGGCTCAGGCCCAGGGCGCCAATCTTCAGAGTTGCGCACGGAGCTGTTGCATTAAGGTTGTGCAAACAGGTGCGTTTTCGCGTTTTCCTGGTCTGTGAACACACAGGGCGCCCCCTGCTGCCTCGTTGTATTCACCAACAGCAGCAAGGGCGCCACGTGTCTTTCTGCCCGGGGCATTATTCGGCCAAGGACCGGCTCAGACTGAGGGTGGGCTGAGGGCGGTCGAGTTTGAGGTTCGTGGGCCGCCTTTCGGAGGAGCTCGCTTTCATCAACAGACAGTGTGGGGGGTTTGGAGTGCACGAGCAGACAGAGTGAAGAGTTTGGAGTACAAGCACGGAGAGTATGAAAGGTTAGGAGTACACGCACAGAGAGTGTGAGGAGTTTGGAGCACACGAGCAGAGTATGAGGAGTTTGGACTACACGCACAATGTGAGGAGTTTGGAGTACACAAGTACACAAACAGTGTGAGGAGTTTGTACTACACGAGCAGACAGTGTGATGAGTTTGGAGTACACAAACAGTGGGAGGAGTTTGTACTACACGAGCAGACAGTGTGAGGAGTTTGGAGTACACAAACAGTGTGAGGAGTTTGTAGTACGCGAGCAGACAGTGTGAGGAGTTTGTAGTACACGCACAGAGAGTATGAGGAGTTTGGAGTACACAAACAGTGTGAGGAGTTTGTAGTACACGAGCAGACAGTGTGAGGAGTTTGTAGTACGCAAGCAGACAGTGTGAGGAGTTTGTAGTACGCGAGCAGACAGTGTGAGGAGTTTGTATTACACGCACAGAGAGTATGAGGAGTTTGGAGTACACAAACAGTGTGAGGAGTTTGTAGTACACGAGCAGACAGTGTGAGGAGTTTGTAGTACGCAAGCAGACAGTGTGAGGAGTTTGTAGTACACAAACAGTGTGAAGAGTTTGTAGTACACGAGCAGACAGTGTGAGGAGTTTGGAGTACACAAACAGAGAGTACGAGGAGTTTGGAGTACATAAACAGTGTGAGGAGTTTGTACTACACAAGCAGACAGTGTGAGGAGTTTGGAGTACACAAGCAGAGAGTACGAGGAGTTTTGAGTACACAAACAGTGTGAGGAGTTTGTAGTATACGAGCAGACAGTGTGAGGAGTTTGGAGTACATGAGCAGACAGTGTGTACACACACAGACAGTATGAGGAGTTTGAAGTACACGAGCAGACAGTGTGAGGAGTTTGGAGTACACAAACAGTGTGAGGAGTTTGTAGTACGCGAGCAGACAGTGTGAGGAGTTTGGAGTACACAAGCAGAGAGTATGAGGAGTTTGTAGTACACAAGCAGACAGTGTGAGGAGTTTGGAGTACGCAAGCAGACAGTGTGAGGAGTTTGGAGTACACAAGCAGAGAGTATGAGGAGTTTGTAGTACACAAGCAGACAGTGTGAGGAGTTTGGAGTACGCAAGCAGACAGTGTGAGGAGTTTGGAGTACACGCACAGAGAGTATGAGGAGTTTGGAGTGCACAAACAGTATGAGGAGTTTGTAGTACGCGAGCAGACAGTGTGAGGAGTTTGTAGTACGCAAGCAGACAGTGTGAGGAGTTTTTAGTATACGCACAGAGAGTATGAGGAGTTTGGAGTACACAAACAGTGTGAGGAGTTTGTAGTACACGAGCAGACAGTGTGAGGAGTTTGATGTACACGAGCAGACAGTGTGAGGAGTTTGTAGTACACGAGCAGACAGTGTGAGGAGTTTGATGTACACGAGCAGACAGTGTGAGGAGTTTGGAGTACACAAGCACATAGAGTATGAGGAGTTTGGAGTACACAAACAGGGTGAGGAGTTTGTAGTACACAAGCAGACAGTGTGAGGAGTTTGGAGTACATGAGCAGACAGTGTGAGGAGTTTGAAGTACACGAGCAGACAGTGTGAGGAGTTTGGAGTTCACGAGCAGACAGTGTGTACACACACAGACAGTATGAGGAGTTTGAAGTACACGAGCAGACAGTGTGATGAGTTTGGAGTACACAAACAGTGTGAGGAGTTTGGAGTACACGAGCAGACAGTCTGAGGAGTTTGGAGTACATGAGCAGACAGTGTGTACACACACAGACAGTATGAGGAGTTTGAAGTACACGAGCAGACAGTGTGAGGAGTTTGGAGTACACAAACAGTGTGAGGAGTTTGGAGTACACGAGCAGACAGTGTGAGGAGTTTGGAGTTCACAAACAGTGTGAGGAGTTTGGAGTACACGAGCAGACAGTGTGAGGAGTTTGGAGTACACGAGCAGACAGTGTGTACACACACAGACAGTATGAGGAGTTTGAAGTACACGAGCAGACAGTGTGATGAGTTTGGAGTACACAAACAGTGTGAGGAGTTTGGAGTACACGAGCAGACAGTGTGAGGAGTTTGGAGTACACAAACAGTGTGAGGAGTTTGGAGTACACGAGCAGACAGTGTGAGGAGTTTGGAGTTCACAAACAGTGTGAGGAGTTTGGAGTACACGAGCAGACAGTGTGAGGAGTTTGGAGTACACAAACAGTGTGAGGAGTTTGGAGTACACGAGCAGACAGTGTGAGGAGTTTGGAGTACACAAACAGTGTGAGGAGTTTGGAGTACACGAGCAGACAGTGTGAGGAGTTTGGAGTACACGAGCAGACAGTGTGATGAGTTTGGAGTACACAAACAGTGTGAGGAGTTTGAAGTACACGAGCAGACAGTGTGAGGAGTTTGGAGTACACAAACAGTGTGAGGAGTTTGGAGTACACGAGCAGACAGTGTGAGGAGTTTGGAGTACACGAGCAGACAGTGTGATGAGTTTGGAGTACACAAACAGTGTGAGGAGTTTGAAGTACACGAGCAGACAGTGTGAGGAGTTTGGAGTACACGAGCAGACAGTGTGTACACACACAGACAGTATGAGGAGTTTGAAGTACACGAGCAGACAGTGTGATGAGTTTGGAGTACACAAACAGTGTGAGGAGTTTGGAGTACACGAGCAGACAGTGTGAGGAGTTTGGAGTACACAAACAGTGTGAGGAGTTTGGAGTACACGAGCAGACAGTGTGAGGAGTTTGGAGTTCACAAACAGTGTGAGGAGTTTGGAGTACACGGGCAGACAGTGTGAGGAGTTTGGAGTACACGAGCAGACAGTGTGAGGAGTTTGGAGTACACAAACAGTGTGAGGAGTTTGGAGTACACACACAGACAGTATGAGGAGTTTGAAGTACGCGAGCAGACAGTGTGAGGAGTTTGGAGTACACACAAAGCCAGTGTGAAGAGTTTGTAGTACACGCACGGAGTATGAGGAGTTTGGAGTAAATAAACAGTGTGAGCTGGCAGTAAATTTCATTCCAAAATGTCAAATGTCATTAGCACTGGGTTCTGGAGCAGTAAAATGAATCGAGTAAATACACTTGGTAAGCTGTGCTCTCTTCTTCACCAGAGGGACACGTCCTCCTCCTACTCCCCCACCATTTGGCGAGTGTCCCCTCCCATTCCTATAATCGAACGTTATTTACTCCTACCCTTGACAGGAGTACATTTCTGGCCGTTTCCAGAGTGGGAAGATGTTGCAGAATGGCCGGTGAATACCCACAAATGTGCACATTTGCGGGTGGTTACAAGCTTCCAGGGCAGCCCTACTCTGAGATGCCCTCTCCCCTTCCCTCCGACAGTAGGGTGACCAGATTCTCAAAACAAACAAGCATTTGCAATGCAATAGGTCTCGCATTTACGTGTGTTTGAGGTATTTGCATTGTCAATGACAATGGCTTTTAGTTTTGTTTTCATATTTATGTTTTAATAACGAAAACAAAAATAAAAGGCATTGTTATTTGCAATGTCAATAGCTCAAACTCTTATAAATGCAAGACCTATTGCATTGCAAATGCTTGTTTATTTTGAGAGGGAGAGTATCTGCACTTCTCAAGAAAAACATAATACTGTTAATTAGAAAGTACTGCACTTCTCAGAAACGAGATGTAACAGTGAGACTAGAGGCTTTAGTCCTGCTTATATAACTGACCTGTCCCAGTACTTGCTTCTCAACATCTGGTCACCCTAATCAAGTGACACATAAAGCTCTGAACTGTCACACACAAAAGTGTTGTAAAAAAAGGAAAAATCACACATAAGCAGACTGAAATCTTGGCGGCTATGTGCTGATGACCGGCTGCGTTTGGCAACCAAGCGGCACTGGGGTGACGCTCAGGAAGCTTTGCTGCGGAGAGTGCTCCCTGACAGTGACACACTCAACTTCCGTGTGAACTAGACTACTTCTCTGACGAACTGCTGTAGTCACACACTGCCTCTGTAAAAGACGCACTAGAGTGGCCCGTGCTCTTCAAAAGCAGTGGACTACTTACCCAAGGGCTCCACGGTGAAGGTTGACATGGGATACATCTGGGAGCAGGGGAGGAATTCTAGGTGGCGGTTAATTTCGGGAACAGGAAGCGACCAATTCCCCGGTGCCGGAGCCACATGATGAGCAGAACTCCGTGGATTCCCGCTTCTAACCACGCCTATCCAATGACAGCAGTTTCTGTTTGGTTAGCAGTTTCAGCTGTCTCTTTGATTCAATTTTCTTGGGTTGGCACGAAGGAGCAGGCTGGAAGGAGAAACAACGAACGGGACGGAACCCCCCTGCTTTCAAACGAGGAATGCTCAAAAACCGCATTGCACGAAGGGAAAGCGAGACCTATTGGCTATGCCAATGCTTGTTCGTGTGTGTGTCTGTGCGTGTATGTGTGTGCGTGCATGTCTGTGTGTTGGGCCGAGCCCCATTTGTACCTTTAATAGGCCAACCTCCATTTTTCTTCATAATGTAATAGCACAGCATCCTTTAAGCAATTTCTTCTTTGCTTTTTCTTTAAATAGGCAGAGAAAATGAGTACTTGTGCTTTGGTAGTAAAGTTGGACGCTGCAAGGAATCCTGATTTGTGTAATCTACTAGGAAATATTCTGAAACCCTCAACAAACCGCTCACCTGCTCAAGATTGCTAGGACCAGAAAGGCACAGCCATACCAGTTGGACGAGTTTATTCAGGTGACCTGGATTCATGAGAAAATTGTGCAGAAATCTTATTACCGCATGCTTGTGGCAGTAATATAAGCAGGAGTAAAACTACATCACAGCGACCTTATGTGATCAACAGTGAATGAACTTTCAGAAGTGCTACAGACCCATTCACTTGTGTGCTTCCACTGAAAAAAGAGTGCTCTTGTTGCACTTTCTGCCATTGTGGCGTAACTATAATTGAGGGGGCCCCCCTGCAAGGTACGTAGAGGGGCCCCCGCCGGACTCTATTAGGACAGGCTGCATTAGTCCCTGGTGCGTGGGTGGTGTGTTAGTGATAGGTGTGCAGGGTCCCTGTCCCTCAGACGTGCAGTCATGCTGCATTAAACCCTGGTGCAGGGGATGGTTTGTTAGTGATAAGTGTGTAGGTTCCCTGCCCCTGAGACGTGCAGACACACTGCATTAATCTCTGGTGCAGGGGATGGTTGTTAGTGATAAGTGTGTAGGTTCCCTGCCCCTGAGACGTGCAGACACACTGCATTAATCTCTGGTGCAGGGGATGGTTTGTTAGTGACAGGTGTGCATGCTTCTGCCCGTGAGATGATTTTAAAAACAAATATGGCATCAGGAAATGACATTCGGGGAGCATTCACCATTGCCTGTGGCCACCATGTGTCCCCGGCGACAGGTTTCGCTGAATCCATATCACCTGCTGCTAATTCCGTGAGCCTGGTGAGTGGCAGACGTGCACCAGATCTGAGGTGTGATCTTGTGCACCCCAGGCTTTGCGACCGCTAGTTCCGTGCACGAGCCTCAGACCGGTGAATGCTGGACGTGCCTCGCGTCTCTGGGTCGTGCACGCACACAGCTTCAAGTGCTGGGAAAGTGCTTGTTTTTGTTGTGAGCTTGTCTTGTGTTCCTAAGTTAGTTATCTCACTCAAGTCTCTTAGATTTGGTCCCCAGCCAGGAAAGGTTCGTGTGCAGGAAGTGAGATAGGGAGGGAGGAAAGCAGAGTGTGAGAACTGGAAGGAGGAAGGAGACGTGAGGTGGGGGAGGGGAGGGGCGACGAGAGACGGACACATCGGGCTGAAGAGACCTAGGGCTTCCCAGGGTTTTCCCCGGAGTCTCACACCATCGCGGGTTCATTCACAACCCACGTGACAGCTTTTAAAAAAAAATAAGATAAAGATGTTTTATCTGTTGTACGAACGAGCTCAAGAACATTTTGATACTATTGTTAGGCTCAGACTGCCAGCGGAAGCACTGGGATTCTGCTTATGTTGTAATTAGATCCGTCATAATTTAGTCCTGTCATATTTTAATTCGTATACAGAACATTTTGCCTGTCTGTATCAGCCATCTATAGCATGAGACTGACATCTGCTTTGCCACTTTATTTTCATTCACATGCCTGGCGAAATTCAGGCCATGCGATTAATTGTCTACGAAGATGTCTTTTGTTGCTAGCTCGTCCATCTACCACCATTGAGCTTTATTTGTTATTCCCTGATAGTCGTGTTGGAAATCTAATACCAGTGCATTTAACAGCGACGTCTATTTAAACGGCAAGTGGTTGTGAGAATTCCATTTTTAGAATGTATGTTGAAATTTGTGGTTAAAAGACAAGGTTTACAAATCCTGGTTTCTTCTTGCCAGATGCCAGGAATAGGCTTCTAAGGGAAGAATTTCCCAATTTCATTTTGCAAGTGTTACGGTGCGAATCTTAATCGTGAAGTGTACTGCACGGAGGAGTCGTTGGTGATAGCCATCGGCTGCTGAAGTAGTAACTGGAAGGGGAGCTTTTTATTGTAATCGCAGAGATGACGAGTCATTCATTACCACAGACTGCTGCAGAGCTGTGGTGCTTTAAAAAACAATGGAGCTTATTTGATGGTTGTAATCTGCCGACTGTAAGAAGCAGATCAATCGGAATCTGTTATTTTTTTATGCGTATATGTGTGTGAATTTGTTTTGTTGCCGTGCGGCCGCGAACGTGAACGTGATCGCGATCGCGATCATAGCGGCCGTGCGGCCGCGAAAGTGAAAGTAAGCGCACATGCACTCTAGCTCTAGGCTGGCCTGGTAGCACTTTTTGGAGCCCACATACAAAATGTCTCTTCGAGCCAGCGCATGCGCTGGGCTCAGTGAGACCTAAAAACGGGGACAGGTCATAGCCATTGAGGTAGGACTACAGATTGCAGTAACCATCAACATAAAAGTAGGACTATTTGACAGCTGTCATAGACATAGAAAAAGGACTACAATGACAGCTCCCTCCACAGACTGAGATGAAGCATAACAGACAACAAATCTGCGGTCTTTTATTGGCACCCCTCTCCTTTACACAGCAGCATTAGTACTTTTTATTACGTTTACACTGTTAAGGACTACAGCATATATTTGCCAAAAATCAATAAAACATCACAGGCTAGCAAACGCCAGATTTACTAGCTTTATCAATGCTCGTTTCTATAGCTGTGAGTCAGCACCACATAAAGTACAACTCACCAATGTTGCTCATGACAGAAAAGCATGGGAGGTAAACTGCGGAACGCTAAATTGCAAATGCCAGCCATGGACGGATGTAAAAAAAAGCACTTCTCTCCAGGTATTACTGCCTTAGGGTCTTAAGGGTGGCAAAGGCTGGCCGACCACACAGTCCTCCCACATTTGCGTGGTCACTGCTGGGATGTCATGTTACCTTACTGGGGTATGTATAGTGCACTCTAGCCATTGGTATCATCTCATAGCGCAATAGTGTGAAGACCGGAGCAAAAAGCTCGAGCAGCGCTGCTCGCCTCTTCCACAGGCGTTAACCCTGCTCCTTTAATTTGCCGTGATCTGAAAGGTCAGTCAAAAGGTCAAGTCATAGCTTTGATATGGAGAACACAGAGCATGCATCAATTGCTTATGAATAAAACATGCAATGAGCAATGCATTAATCGTTGCACGGTATGCATAAGGGCTACTGAAAAGTTTGTATGGCTATGAATACAAGCTACAGGACGAAGAAATATTGTTTTATCCAAAGTAGAAACTTTGGCTGGCACGATGACGTAGGTGGCGCTGCGTGTAAAATGTCTCTCTTCAAAGGATTTCCCTTCTTGCTACAGCGCTTACCTCAGTGACGACTCATGCCGTAAACAGTACAAAGAGAGCATGCGCGCGCATGCTCAACCGGAACAATGAAAAAACAGGGACATTTCTGTGTTTAACCTGGACACTGTTTGAAAACAGGGACATTTGAGTCACTTAGAGAAAAGTGTCGGGACACGGGGACACTTCCCCAAAAACGGGGACCGTCCTGGGAAAACGGGGACGTCTGGTCACCCTATCCCACAGTTGCACAACTACTCACACGACAACGTTAGTGTGAGTAAATCCATGTCCACGTGCACATCCACTTTTATGAATTGGAAAGGTGGGTCTGCCCTGATCAATGGAATGATTTGTGCTTGAAAATTCCGAGTTAAAGTATATAGGGGCATATCATCAAGGCGGCGATAGAAAATTATCGCCGCTTTAGCGGCCGTTTTCAGGTGAAAAGCGGCGAAAATTTTATCGCCTAATTAGCAAGGTCACACTAACGCGTGAAACCATGCATTGAAATCTTAACGCCCAGCTTTGCATCTCTAATGAGATGCAAAGTGGGCGTTCCTGACCTAACATGACAGGAGAAATGTCGCTAAGCGACATTTCTCCTATCATCAAGCCCCACGCTATGAAGCATAGCGGCAGGAAAAGTAGCAATAACCTCTGTTATCGCTACTTTCCTTACGCCTGCTTCAGGACTGACTTAGCCATGATATCCTATGGAAGGTGGATATCATGGCTCAGTTTGTGAGGCCCTATCAACAAGCTAACGCCGCATTTCGTGAGAATATCGCTGGGTTTCCAGCGATAATCTCACATTTGGCAGTTAGCGCTAGGATTTTTATCGCTTTTGAGATAAGCGTTGCTAATAGCACGCTATCTCAGCGATAAAAATCCACGTTAGCCGGCGATAACTATCCTAGCGCTAAGTGCGCTTAGCAATAATTATCGCCGGTTGTTGCTGATATGCCCCTATAGGGCATATTATCAAGAGAGGCGATAAAATTATCGCCGCTTTAGCCGCAAAAAACTGCCGCTAAAGCGATAATGGGCTTGATAATATGCTCTATGGCATTCCAATTGAATCTCAGGTTAGACGTCCTTCACATCTAACATGGGCTTCAACTGGAATTCCATAGGGCATATTATCAAGCCCATTATCGCCGTTTTAGCGCCAGTTTTCTGTCGCTAAAGCGGCGATAATTTTATTGCCTTTCTTGATAATATGCCCCTAATTGCTGTAAAAGCCAGCCCCTGCATGATCGGTTGTCGTGCTGCCTAGCGCTCTGAAGCAGCTCATGAGACGTCCAAGGCGCTTAGTGAATAGAAAGCACTTTTTTCGACCACTGTTTGGTAGCTGTTGGGATACAAAGCCGGGAGGGTAAGTTATTCCCAAGCACTAAATATGTTTTTTGTACGCTACAGTATATATAATGATTGTTGACGAATCCATCGTAACTCACATGGGGGAGTTTGGAATGTACCAATGTGAACAGACAGTGCAGCTTGGCGCTATGTGGCTGATCCCGTGCGGTGTAAAAGGTGCGTACTTTTGGTATTATGAATTGACAGGCACTGCGGGGCCTCGGGGAGGGAGGGGTCGTGGTGGTGGGGGCGGTGGTCTTGTTCTCCAGCCCCCCGCCGGGGGCAGCTGCTGGCTCACCGGGTCCTTTCATAGTCGGGGGCTCCCAGGAGCTCTGCACAATACCCCAAAGGGGTGAAGAAAGGGGCACGGAAGCCCCTCCCCCACCCCGCAGCCCTCAGTGAATGGCTCAAGAGAGGTGTGGGAGGAGGTGCGGGCTGCAGCATTTCAATAGGAGCCCGGACCCCTCGGGTCCCCGAATCTTGAATCTTTCTTTCCTTTTCACCGTAGGACCCCTTCCCGCCAGAGATCAGACCCCTGACATTGTCCCAAACAAATGGCCAGCCCCTCCCCCAACGCCTCCCCCAGGCCCGTTTTGCTTCCATGATAAAAACACTCACGCACACATTTTGTTTCACTTTAGTTACAATTTGGGGTGCATCCGTGGGAAACGGTGTTTGAGGGGAGGGGGCGCGGTCACCTTTTATACCCAAAGAAAGACGAAAAGAAAGAATCAGGAACAATGCGCAGGAAGTGACGCGATGAAGAGAAAAAGAGCCAAACAAAATGGGAAGGGAGAGTGGGGGGTAAAAAAAAGGCAAATTTAGATAAAGATCCAGGGGAAAAGAAAAGACGGAGAAGAAACCGGAGGAACAAGCATTGGCAACGCCATTAGGTCCCGCCTATGCAAGAGCTATTGACTTTGCCAATGGGTTTTAGCCATGTTGTACGCCAGGGTGGCTGCTGTTCAGCATGGCCTAAAGTAAAGACGAGTGGCGCGGAGTGTCGTAGAGTGGAATGGCAGAGAGGGTCGTTTATTGGGGTCGCGTAGTGAGGAGTTGAGTAGAGTGGCATACACTGGAGTGGCGCAGAGTGAACTGGTGTAGATTTATTTTTATTTATTTTTATTTGAAAAGTTTTATAAAGCGCTGGCTAGACCCGGAGATATCAGAGCGCTTTACATGAGGTAGGACATTGTTTCAGAACATTGTTACATAGTTACATATGTTTCTGTAGCGTCGCATAACATAGAAAGGGAAAACAGTATAACATAGTTACAGGAGATTATTAAAGAATAGCATAACATAAAGTGCTTCAGGGGACACAGAAAGGTCAGGCTGGAAAAGGGGAAGCAGATAAAGAATCACAGAGGGGAGGAGGGAGGGGAGGGAAAAAGAGACACAACGGGGAGATGAGGAAAACAATGTCCGAAGTCCGGCTGGGTAGGGGACGGCCAGGGGCGAACCAGAGCCAAACTCCTCTATAGCTGCATAGGACAGCGCCACCGGGCATCGGCCAAGGTTGAAGCATATGTACCGAGAACCCACTGTACCATAAGGAACCACCCACAAGAGCGCCATGCCTGAACTTCAGAAGAATTGGTCATGCCAGGATAGGTTAGGGACGGGTTACCAATGTGTTTTGCCTCAGCACTAGAATTATTAAATGGATAATAAGTACAGTAATATTTACATTTATAAAACATAATGCTGCCTAGACATTACAGTTAATTTGAGAGATACAGGTCCTAGCAGAACCTCAACATTGAGATGACCAGAGTTTAAAGATGTGACCATCCACCCTTCTTCTGCACCATTAGCAAAAGACAACAAGCATTGGCATAGCCAATGGGTCTCGCCTTTGGGACCTTAGAAGTGTTTAGCCATGCAACAGTTGCATAACTAAATACTTATAAGGTCCCAAAAGCGAGACCTATTGGCAATGCCAAGCGGCCGTGCGGCCGCGAAAGTGAAAGTAATCTCGGTAAAGCGCGGCGCGCGCGCCCGTGCACATGCACTGTAGCTCTAGGCTGGCCTGGTAGCACTTTTTGGAGCCCTCTCAATAAGTCTCGCCAGACCAGCGCATGCGCTGGGTCAGGCGAGACCTAAAAAGACAAGTGTTCAGAACTGCCAGGATCCCCATGTTACGTGACGACTTCAGCTAGTCCTGCCTTTTTAGCATTCAGCACTTTGAATTTTAGGACTTGCAATTTTTTTATATTTCCCATTAAAAGCATTAAAAGGGTGAAAGTCAATGGAAGTCCATATGCATTACCAAAAGCAGCCAACATGGACCACTCTTGAAAACAAAAATTAAAAAGTTACCATCAACTTGCTTTGCCTCAAACAGGCTGGGACGTTAGATCAGTTACCTCAAAGGCTGGCATACTCGAATTCTTCCAAACTTTAAGAAGCTCTATTGAGAGGGACCCCGGTCAGAGTTTCTAGGGGAAGACAGATTTCTTTAGGACTTCGCGTCCGGGCCACAGGCAAGCGTCCAACCCATCACTGTCAGAAGTTGCACACGTTTTTCCTGGTCAGTCCTGAAACTCCCAAACTACTAAGGACGGCTTCCAGGACACCAGGACACATCGAGCAGTGATTAGTCAGGCTAAATCACACAGTCACTCTCTTTAGCCAGGCCTTCGATCCCATTGGTCAGCTAGTTCTTCACCAAAGATAACTTTTTACTCCCCCATCACCTTGGAATTACAGGAGGTCGAATGAGACTCTGGAGAAGCACCTCCAAAGCTTGGATACAAGGAAAAGCATGTCCTTATGTCTTGGTTCACTCCCGGGAAGATAGGAGAAGGCTTCCTCTTCTTGTTTTCATCCAAATTCAGTTGTATTCTGATTCATGGTAGTGGGAACTGTGAGAAAGTGCCATCTTTCTTGCATGGTATGCCCCCACTTTTTGCTGAATTGCTGAATGTACTTTGAGTGAGTGTGCCCTCGGCTCCTGCCAATCAGGTGCCCAGGGCCTATGTTCCTTCCCTGAAAACCAAAAACCCAAATTGGCAAACCTTGGCCACGTGTCAGCCCCTGGTAAATGGTACCCTAAGTACCCAGGGCTTTGTTACCCAGGAAGGCCTCTAAGAGCTGCAGCACTCCTTGTGCCACTCTCAGAGGCCCTGTACCCTAAGTACCCAGGGCTTTGTGACACATGAAGGCCTCTAAGAGCTGCAGCACTCCTTGTGCCACTCTTAGAGGCCCTGTACCCTAAGTACCCAGGGCTTTGTTACCCAGGAAGGCCTCTATGAGCAGCAGCACTCCTTGTGCCACTCTCAGAGGCCCTGTACCCTAAGTACCCAGGGCTTTGTGACACATGAAGGCCTCTAAGAGCTGCAGCACTCATTGTGCCACTCTCAGAGGCCCTGTACCCTAAGTACCCAGGGCTTTGTGACACATGAAGGCCTCTAAGAGCTGCAGCACTCCTTGTGCCACTCTTAGAGGCCCTGTACCCTAAGTACCCAGGGCTTTGTGACCCAGGAAGGCCTCTAAGAGCTGCAGCACTCCTTGTGCCACTCTCAGAGGCCCTGTACCCTAAGTACCCAGGGCTTTGTGACACATGAAGGCCTCTAAGAGCTGCAGCACTCATTGTGCCACTCTCAGAGGCCCTGTACCCTAAGTACCCAGGGCTTTGTGACACATGAAGGCCTCTAAGAGCTGCAGCACTCCTTGTGCCACTCTTAGATGCCCTGTACCCTAAGTACCCAGGGCTTTGTGACCCAGGAAGGCCTCTAAGAGCTGCAGCACTCATTGTGCCACTCTTAGAGGCCCTGTACCCTAAGTACCCAGGGCTTTGTGACCCAGGAAGGCCTCGAAGAGCTGCAGCACTCCTTGTGCCACTCTCAGAGGCCCTGTACCCTAAGTACCCAGGGCTTTGTGACCCAGGAAGGCCTCGAAGAGCTGCAGCACTCCTTGTGCCACTCTCAGAGGCCCTGTACCCTAAGTACCCAGGGCTTTGTGACCCAGGAAGGCCTCGAAGAGCTGCAGCACTCCTTGTGCCACTCTTAGAGGCCCTGTACCCTAAGTACCCAGGGCTTTGTGACCCAGGAAGGCCTCGAAGAGCTGCAGCACTCATTGTGCCACTCTTAGAGGCCCTGTACCCTAAGTACCCAGGGCTTTGTGACCCAGGAAGGCCTCTAAGAGCTGCAGCACTCCTTGTGCCACTCTCAGAGGCCCTGTACCCTAAGTACCCAGGGCTTTGTGACCCAGGAAGGCCTCTAAGTGCTGCATCACTCATTGTGCCACTCTCAGAGGCCCTGTACCCTAAGTACCCAGGGCTTTGTGACCCAGGAAGGCCTCTAAAAGCTGCAGCACTCATTGTGCCACTCTTAGAGGCCCTGTACCCTAAGTACCCAGGGCTTTGTGACCCAGGAAGGCCTCTAAGAGCTGCAGCACTCCTTGTGCCACTCTCAGAGGCCCTGTACCCTAAGTACCCAGGGCTTTGTGACACATGAAGGCCTCTAAGAGCTGCAGCACTCATTGTGCCACTCTCAGAGGCCCTGTACCCTAAGTACCCAGGGCTTTGTGACCCAGGAAGGCCTCTAAGAGCTGCATCACTCATTGTGCCACTCTCAGAGGCCCTGTACCCTAAGTACCCAGGGCTTTGTGACCCAGGAAGGCCTCTAAGAGCTGCAGCACTCCTTGTGCCACTCTTAGAGGCCCTGTACCCTAAGTACCCAGGGCCTTGTGACCCAGGAAGGCCTCTAAGAGCTGCAGCACTCATTGTGCCACTCTTAGAGGCCCTGTACCCTAAGTACCCAGGGCTTTGTGACCCAGGAAGGCCTCTAAGAGCTGCAGCACTCATTGTGCCACTCTTAGAGGCCCTGTACCCACGCACACACTGCCCTGGCAGGCTGAGTGTCTGGGTACAAGACAAAACAAAGAGTGCAGTGGTGTAGAGTGCAGTGGTGTAGATTAGAGTGGTGCAGAGTGGTGTAGAGTTGAGTGATGCAGAGGGTAGTGGCGCAGAGTAGAGTCAAGTGGCAGAGAGTGCAGCGGGGTAGAGTGCAGAGTAGAGCTGAGTGGCATAAAATGCAGTGGCATAGAGTGGTGCAAAATAAAGTATAGTGCCGTTGAGTGCAATGGTGTAGAGTGCAGTAGCGTAGAGTGAAGTAGTGCAGAGTAGAGTGGCGTACAATTCAGGGGCAAAGAGTGCAGTGTTGCAGAGTAGAGTGTCAGAGTGCAGTGGTGTAGAGTGGAGTAGAGTGGCGTAGAGTACAGTGATGCAGAATAGAGTGCAGTGGTGTAGAGTGGAGTAGCGTAGAGTTCAGTGGCAAAGAGTGTAGTGTTGCAGAGTAGAGTGTCAGAGTGCAGTGGTGTAGAGTGGAGTCGAGTGGCACATAGCACAGTGATGCAGAGTAGAGTGCAGTGATATAGAGTCCAGTTGTGTAGAGTGCCCTGGCATTGAGTGCAGTGGTTAAGAGTAAAGTGCTGTAGAGTGCAGTGGTTTAGAGTGGAGTGGCGCAGACTGGAGTAGAGTTGCATAGAGTGCAGGAGCGTAGAGTAGATTGTTTCAGAGTAGAGTAAAGTGGTGTAGAGTGGAGAGGTGATGGGCAGAGTGGCATAGAGTGTAGTGGTGTAAAGTAGTGTAGAGTACAGTGGTGTAGAGTGCAGTAGCATTGAGTAGATTATTTCATAGTAGAGTGAATTGGAGTAGTGCAGGATAGAGTAGAGTGGCACGGAGTGTAATGGCATAGAGTAAAATGGTGCAGAGCATAGAGTAGCAATGGTGCAGAGTACATTAGAGTGGCATACAGTGGATTGGCGTAGAGTGCAGGGGCATAGAGTTGAGTGTTACAGAGGAAAGTGTATTGGCATAGAGTGCAGTGTTGCAGAGTGGCGTAGAGTACAGTGGCCTACAGTAGAATTGTGCAGTGTAGATTGGTGTGGCCTAGACTGCAGTGGTGTAGAGTGCAGTGGCAAAGAGAGAATTGGTGTAGAGTAGAGTGGCGAAGAGAGTACTGGCATACTGTAGAGTGGTACAGCGTAGAGTAGAGAGGTGTAGCGTGAAGTGGAGAAGAGTGCAGTGGCACAGAGTGCAGTGGCGTGGTGTAAAGTAGAGTGATGCAGAGTGCAGTGGCATAGAGTGGAGAATGCATGGCGTTGTAGCGCACTGCCATTACAGACAACACATCTTCAATTGAAATGACCATCACATGTGCACAGACCTACAGTTTTACTGATGAAACACATAGACACAAATGATACTGTGTGGAAATGGCGTCACCCAGTGTAATGATTTGTTTTGATTATGTTAAAGTATGTGTTTCCAACACACTTCAGAAATAAGAAAAAATGTGCTTCATTGGTGTTCCTAATTCTGGTATATTCTGAAATATGCACATAGTTCATTTAAATGTTGTCATGTGCTAGAAAAAAAACTCTTTACTGCCCCCAGTATCCAGCAAGATTGTCACATAAATCCTCTCACTTTGAGGTCAGAGAAAGAAAAGTAAACAAGCCCCTTGAAAGACAGAGCCTGACATTAGACCTCGGTCTTTAAATGCATAGGAAATGTGATGAGAAAAGAACAAGATTTACAGGCCCGATTACAGAAAGGGAATGCTCAGAAGCAAACTGTAAATAAGAATTGCGCGAGGGAAGGCACAAACTCAAACTGGACAGCCTAAACCAAATAAAGCCAGCAAAAAAATGTGAGTTACAAACAACAAAGCCAATGGCAAGCAATGAGCACGATGCATTCCTAGGTCAACTTTGTGAATGTCCCCAAGATGTCCTTAGCAAACCAGACAGCTGCGCTGTATGGTAGGCTGGGACCTAAAAATGAGGTTACTGCATGAAAGTGGCAAGACAGCTCAAATAGGAGATGTTACAAAATAGAAAGGAAAACGACAACTAATAAAGACAGTAGGAAAACAGAGAACAACAAAGTGGTAATAAAAAAGATGGGGGGAAAAATAAAGAAAAAAGTGAAATAAACGAGAGGACGATAAAACAAAAATGAGAAAATGATGAAAGAAAAAGAGCGCAGAAGAAAAAACAAAAATGAAGGAGGGAAGGGGAACGGAGCTAGGAACAAGGCCGTATGGGCAGAGAAAACAGGGCAAGGAAAGAAAAAACAAGATATGAAGAAAAAGAGGTAAAGCGAAGAATTGAGGTGTTCATAAAGAATGAATGGAAGGGACTACTATGAAACATGGAGACGGGAAGATCTAGAACAGAAGAACCCTAGCCAGGCCCCCTGCTAATCTAGAACACCAGAACCTAAACCAGGCCCTGCTGCTGATCTAGGACCCCAGAACCTAAACCAGGCCCTGCTGCTGATCTAGGACCCCAGAACCTAAACCAGGCCCTGCTGGTGATCTAGAACAGAAGAACCTGAGCCAGGCCCACTGCTGATCTAGGACACCAGAACCTGAGCTGGGCTCACTGTTAATCTAGAACACTAGAACCTGCGACAAGCCCTGCTGCCGATATAGGACACCAGAACCTAAGCTGGGCTCTACTGTTGATCTAGGACACCAGAACCTAAACCAGGCCCTGCTAGTGATCTAGAACAGAAGAATCTGGGCCAGGCCCACTGCTAATCTAGAAAGCTAGAACCTGCGCCAGGCCCTGCTGCTGATCTAGGACACCAGAACCTGAGCTGGGCCCACTGCTAATCTAGAACACTAGAACCTGAGTCAGGCCCTGCTGCTGATCTAGAAAACTGGAGCCTGAGCCAGGCCCGGCTGTAAAGCAAAACACATGGGCCTGACCTAGGGCCAGGTCCCACAGCCAAACCAGAACAGTGGTATCTGAGGCAAGCATCACTGCTGGTCCATAACACTGAAACTTGAGGCATGACTTGCTTCCGTTCCACAGCATGGGGACCCCATGTGCACCCTGCTGTTCTAGAGCATGGGGACCACTTGCATTTCTTGCTGTTCCAGAGCACAAGGACTCCATCCGTTTCCTGCTGTTCCAGAGCGCAGGGACACCATGTGTTTCCTAGTGCTCAAGAGCACAAGGACCACATGCGTTTCATGCTGTTCCAGAGCACTATAACCCCATGCGTTTCATGTTGTTTTAGAGCACGGGAACCACATGCGTTTCATGCTGTTCCAGAGCACTAGAACCCCATGCGTTTCATGCTGTTCCAGAGCACAGGGGCCACATGCGTTTCATGCTGTTCCAGAGCACTAGAACCCCATGTGTTTCCTTCTGTTCCAGAGCATAGGGACCCCCATGTGTTTCCTACTGTTCCAGAGCACAAGGACCACATGCGTTTCATGCTGTTCCAGAGCACAGGGACCCCATGCGTTTCCTGCTGTTCCAGAGCACAGGGACCCCATGCGTTTCATGCTGTTCCAGAGCACTAGAACCCCATGCGTTTCATGCTGTTCCAGAGCACAAGGACCCCATGCGTTTCCTGCTGTTCCAGAGCACAGGGACCCAATGTGTCTCCTACTGTTCCAGAGCACAAGGACCACATGCGTTTCATGCTGTTCCAGAGCACAGGGGCCCCATGCATTTCCTGCTGTTCCAGAGCACTAGAACCCCATGCATTTCATGCTGTTCCAGAGCACAAGGACCCCATGCGTTTCATGCTGTTCCAGAGCACAGGGACCCCATGTGTTTCCTGCTGTTTCAGAGCACGGGGACCCCATGCATTTCATGCTATTCCAGAGCACTAGAACCCCATGCATTTCATGCTGTTTTAGAGCACGGGGCCACATGCGTTTCATGCTGTTCCAGAGCACTAGAACCCCATGCATTTCATGCTGTTTTAAAGCACGGGGGCCACATGCATTTCATGCTGTTCCGGAGCACTAGAACCCCATGCGTTTCATGCTGTTGTAGAGCACGGGGGCCACATGCGTTTCATGCTGTTCCAGAGCACTAGAACCCCATGCGTTTCATCCTGTTTTAGAGCACGGGGCCACATGCGTTTCATGCTGTTCCAGAGCACTAGAACCCCATGCGTTTCATGCTGTTCCAGAGCACAAGGACCCCATGCGTTTCCTGCTGTTCCAGAGCACAGGGACCCCATGTGTTTCCTACTGTTCCAGAGCACAAGGACCACATGCGTTTCATGCTGTTCCAGAGCACAGGGACCCCATGCGTTTCCTGCTGTTCCAGAGCACTAGAACCCCATGTGTTTCATGCGGTTCCATAGCACAAGGACCCCATGCGTTTCATGCTGTTCCAGAGCACAAGGACCCCATGTGTTTCCTGCTGTTCCAGAGCACGGGGACCCCATGCGTTTCATGCTATTCCAGAGCACTAGAACCCCATGCGTTTCATGCTGTTTTAGAGCACGGGGGCCACATGCGTTTCATGCTGTTCCAGAGCACTAGAACCCCATGCGTTTCATGCTGTTGTAGAGCACGGTGGCCACATGCATTTCATGCTGTTCCAGAGCACTAGAACCCCATGCGTTTCATGCTGTTCCAGAGCACGGGGTCCACATGCGTTTCATGCTGTTCCAGAGCACTAGAACCCCATGCGTTTCATGCTGTTCCAGAGCACTAGAACCCCATGCGTTTCATGCTGTTTTAGAGCACGGGGGCCACATGCATTTCATGCTGTTCCAGAGCACTAGAACTCCATGCGTTTCATGCTGTTTTAGAGCACGGGGCCACATGCATGTCATGCTGTTCCAGAGCACTAGAACCCCATGCGTTTCATGCTGTTGTAGAGCACGGGGCCACATGCGTTTCATGCTGTTCCAGAGCACTAGAACCCCATGCGTTTCGTGCTGTTTTAGAGCACGGGCCACATGCGTTTCATGCTGTTCCAGAGCACTAGAACCCCATGCGTTTCATGCTGTTCCAAAGCACTAGAACCCCATGCGTTTCATGCTGTTCCAGAGCACTAGAACCCCATGCGTTTCATGCTGTTTTAGAGCACGGGGCCACATACGTTTCATGCTGTTCCAGAGCACTAGAACCCCATGCGTTTCATGCTGTTCCAGAGCATGGGGGCCACATGCTTTTCATGCTGTTCCAGAGCACTAGAACCCCATGTGTTTCATGCTGTTCCAGAGCACGGGGTCCACATGCGTTTCATGCTGTTCCAGAGCACTAGAACCCCATGCGTTTCATGCTGTTCCAGAGCACTAGAACCCCATGCGTTTCATGCTGTTTTAGAGCACGGGGGCCACATGCATTTCATGCTGTTCCAGAGCACTAGAACTCCATGCGTTTCATGCTGTTTTAGAGCACGGGGCCACATGCATGTCATGCTGTTCCAGAGCACTAGAACCCCATGCGTTTCATGCTGTTGTAGAGCACGGGGCCACATGCGTTTCATGCTGTTCCAGAGCACTAGAACCCCATGCGTTTCGTGCTGTTTTAGAGCACGGGCCACATGCGTTTCATGCTGTTCCAGAGCACTAGAACCCCATGCGTTTCATGCTGTTCCAAAGCACTAGAACCCCATGCGTTTCATGCTGTTCCAGAGCACTAGAACCCCATGCGTTTCATGCTGTTTTAGAGCACGGGCCACATACGTTTCATGCTGTTCCAGAGCACTAGAACCCCATGCGTTTCATGCTGTTCCAGAGCATGGGGGCCACATGCTTTTCATGCTGTTCCAGAGCACTAGAACCCCATGTGTTTCATGCTGTTCCAGAGCACGGGGTCCACATGCGTTTCATGCTGTTCCAGAGCACTAGAACCCCATGCGTTTCATGCTGTTCCAGAGCACTAGAACCCCATGTGTTTCATGCTGTTTTAGAGCACGGGGGCCACATGCATTTCATGCTGTTCCAGAGCACTAGAACTCCATGCGTTTCATGCTGTTTTAGAGCACGGGGCCACATGCATGTCATGCTGTTCCAGAGCACTAGAACCCCATGCGTTTCATGCTGTTCCAGAGCACTAGAACCCCATGTGTTTCATGCTGTTCCAGAGCACTAGAACCCCATGCGTTTCATGCTGTTTTAGAGCACGGGGCCACATGCGTTTCATGCTGTTCCAGAGCACTAGAACCCCATGCGTTTCATGCTGTTCCAGAGCACGGGGGCCACATGCGTTTCATGCTGTTCCAGAGCACTAGAACCCCATGCGTTTCATGCTGTTCCAGAGCACGGGGGCCCCATGCGTTTCATGCTGTTCCAGAGCACTAGAACCCCATGCGTTTCATGCTGTTCCAGAGCACGGGGCCACATGCGTTTCATGCTGTTCCAGAGCACTAGAACCCCATGCGTTTCATGCTTTTCCAGAGTACGGGGGCCACATGCGTTTCATGCTGTTCCAGAGCACTAGAACCCCATGCGTTTCATGCAGTTCCAGAGCACTAGAACCCCATGCGTTTCATGCTGTTTTAGAGCACGGGGGCCACATGCGTTTCATGCTGTTCCAGAGCACTAGAACCCCATGCGTTTCATGCTGTTCCAGAGCACGGGGGCCACATGCGTTTCATGCTGTTCCAGAGCACTAGAACCCCATGCGTTTCATGCTGTTCCAGAGCACTAGAACCCCATGCGTTTCATGCTGTTTTAGAGCACGGGGGCCACATGCGTTTCATGCTGTTCCAGAGCACTAGAACCCCATGCGTTTCATGCTGTTCCAGAGCACGGGGCCACATGCGTTTCATGCTGTTCCAGAGTACGGGGACCACATGCGTTTCATGCTGTTCCAGAGCACTAGGACCCCATGCGTTTCATGCTGTTCCAGAGCACGGGGATCACATGCATGTCCTTCACAGCGCACACTTCACACAGGGAGGCACTGCACACTCTCATGTTTTCACAGGGTCTCTCTAGCACTGGTGGGAGGGTACTGGTTGACCATGGATGGTAATAAACATTTTCATTTAGCCACACCAGGTGTGCTTGGCATGCCTAGGGCATGTGGTCTCCTTCGCCCTCACCCTTAGAGGCAGACAGACAGACCCCCATGACTCACCTACAGCCAGGGCTTTAATTGCAATAAAACACTGGGGGGGGTCTCAAAGGGGTGTGGCCGGTGTAATTAAGAGCGTGGCTTAAAAACTCTGGGGCATATCAGCAAGGCGAGGCGATAAAATTATCGCCGGTTTTGCGGCCGTTTTCGGCTGAAAAGCGGCGATCATTTTATCGCCTATTTAGCAAGCTCACGCTAACGCGTGAAAACTTGCGTTAGCGTTGGAATTCCTAACGCCCGGCTTTGCATCTCTAATGAGGTGCAAAGTGGGCGTTCCTGACCTGACATGACAGGAGAAATGTCGCTAAGCGAAATTTTTTCCTATCATCAAGCCCCACGCTATGAAGCATAGCGGCAGGAAAAGTAGCGATAACCCCTGTTATCGCTACTTTCCTTACGCCTGCTTCAGGACTGACTTAGCCATGATATCCTATGGAAGGTGGATATCATGGCTAAGTTTGTGAGCCCCTATCAGCAAGCTAACGCCACATTGCGTGAGATTATCGCTGGGTTTCCAGCGATAATCTCATGTTAGGCAGTTAGCGTGAGGATTTTTATCGCTTTTGAGATAAGCGTTGCTGATAGCACACTATCTCAGCGATAAAAATCCACGCTAGCCGGCGATAATTATCCGAGCGCTAAGTGCGCTTAGTGATAATAATCACCGGTTGTTGCTGATATGCCCCTCCTAAACTTAAAATCTGCGCTTAGCATAGTGCGCCGCCCGGCTGGAATTTTGCTGCTTCTGTCTTTGCATCCACATATATAATTAAGGCTCCCAGTTATATGGTATTTATTTTTTTGACATTTCCGAATGTATTTATCCATATGTATTTTCTCCTCACCTTTACTGTATTTATCCATTTTATTTTGTGTTTGCTGTATAAATGAAGCTGCAATTGGTATTTTTCCACATTTTTTTAACTGATAAATGTATACTTGCATTTGAATGTCCAAAAGTTCTCAGCAGTATACAGTACAGTAACTGTATCTGAAAACACTTGCATTGTAGAATAGCATAAGTAACTGAAGAGCCGCACTTATTTCTGAAATCTATTGGGTTTTTTTCATCTCCCCTACCTCTCAACAGGGCCGGACTGAGAACCAAAACCGGCCCTGGCAAAGTGCTCAGCCGGCCCCCCTGGGATCTGGGGGTGCCGCCGAGCTCTTTGCCAGGGCCGGTTTTCGGCCGATTTTGTTACAGGGCCGATTTTGCAGCTATGCTGCAAAACGGCCCTGTAACAAAAATGGCCCCCAGGGGCCCAAAAACGGCCCCCACCCTTGCGGCTCACCGGGGGATTGCCCGGTGCCCGCTACGGCCAGTCCGGCCCTGCCTCTCAATCTGTACACCTCCTGACCTGGCACTCAAGATTGACAGTAGAAAAAAATAACTTAAAGCCATTGTCTACAGCGTTTCTTCTTCCTCACAGACTTGAATTACTTATTACATGAAATAATAAGTGTGAATAGCGCCGCTAAGCAAAGTGCATCGCCTCGAGACGCTTATGTTGTGCTGAAGGAGTGGTGCGCGCGGTTCGGAAGAGGGCATTTACCTGTGTTTCTCCAGAGGTGAGTTGGTGGAGATGTTGACAGAGGCATCGCCCCGTTGCCAGGGGTCCTTCAGCTGTACAGCGCCTAAGTAGGTTGTGGGTAGCGCTGACAAGCGCCCTGCCTTCGATTATGCGCTTTATTCTGTAGAGGAGTGTTATGGGTAATTGCAGATAGGCTAGAGGCCTTTGAGGTCTAGCTAGAGTGACCAGATTTTGAGAACCAAAACCGGGACACGCCAGAAATAAAAGTAGGACTAAAACCTTTAGTCTTACTTCTATATCTGGCCTGTCCCGGTTTTTGCATAGCCTGGTAAATATGTCCACATTTATATATATAGTAGGCTTTTAAACATATGTGCACGCGCACACACACACACATGCACACACATACATTTACAAGGCAACATTTACTTAACATTATCAATGGCAGGACCTCCACCCTATGCCCCTGAAAACATCTGTCCACCCTGTCTCCCATCTGCTCGTGCTGGGAGTGATCCAGCGCGAAATCGGGGAAAAAGTGCAAATTTACAACTATTCTTCCTGCGTCGTAGACCCCACGTCACACTAGCTCATTCACACACGCATTCATTGGTGGGACCCATAACACCAACACTCATACATTTTCTCTCTCGAGTCTGCACACAGGAGGGATGATAATTAAGCGCTGGACATGTGGGGGGTACCTTATTACCTATAGGGGAGAAAAGTTATTTTACAGAATATACATTTGCATCACCACCTATAGGATCCTAACCGTAAACATCAAGGCACCCCACCACCTGGTCGACGGACCAATTAGTTGGACTGGTTGATGGTGATTTAGAACCAGCTGAAACACATTTAAGCCTCAGAATCCTCTAATCTCTTCATTGAAAAACCACAAACTCGTAATTTCTGTTAATCAATTATTTGTTTATCTACACATTGTTTGCAATTAATATTAGCGTTTCGGTCAATCAAAGTTTAGAATTTTGATCAATCAGCACAAATCGCATGACATTTATATTTACCTATTCCTGCTATCGGGACTTTTCCTGATTCAATTGGCTCTGCATAAATCGAATTTAGCCGTTTAATTGTCCCAATAGAGCAGGCCATGGCTCAAAGTCCGAAAAGTTCTTTGCTCAGCACATCACAGTCCCAAAGATTTTCAAAGGACCAAGAATCGTGCAAGCATCTGCCATTGCCTGTGGGGTCGATAGGGGTGTGCGGTCATCGAAAGGTCCGGATTGCCAAACCCTCCCTATTTTTCTACCCTTTTTATAATGAAATTCGGGATAACATGAAATATTCTTAGACTAAGGATTGGTCAATTTGATGAAGTTTGTAATATCGTCCAATTTTCTCATAAACTTGGGTTCTCATGGATTTTGCTGGTTCACTTCCTCTGTCCATGTCGTCCTCATGCGACATTGTAGAACCATGCTTGTATGTCTCTATTGTTCATTTAGAACAGATTTTATTGACTGGAGTTTGGCAGTCCTCCACGTTCCTATCCTTGACCAGGAACACTGTGCTGACTTGAGGATGCCTGGAGGTCTACGGAGCCATCCGAGTCTGCGCAGTAGACATCGCGCTCACGAGACGTGGCCACTTCTAAACTCCATTTTGGATGCCATGTTTTGGTAGGCCCAAATGCCAACTTAAGCAAAACAAACACAAAAGAGTAATTAAGACACAGAAATGAAGATTCTAATGTTAAACCCTCACTAATCCCTTCATGTATTAGTATTTTCCTAGCTTTTAGTGACATTTAAAGCCATAAAACTTACCTTTCGGTCCAAAACGGGAACGCAAACATCACAAAAGCGACATAAATCATGCGATATCCTATTATCACACGTACTACTATTAATAGGCATACAAAATTTAGTTATTAGTGTTATTCTGTCATGCAAATAGCAATGAGTCCCACGTGGTGTTTAATAAAGGTGCAAATAGTTGATTAATATAACACATCAAACAGTTAATTCAAATTATTATTTCAGTCGGTTAAGTGATTACTATTTTCATGCAAAATAGAGGAGGTATACAAAAATTTGCTTTACCTGCTCCATCAGGAGCATGCAGCCGAACTGCGGGAACAGATTAAATTGCTTATTTTTTTTCATTCTTCTACCGTGTGTAAGGAGAGCACACCTTCTAATTCTCCTCTCAATTGCAATTACCTCACCTTTGTCCCAAAAACCGGGACATTTATTCAAAATAAGGAACCGGGACGCCTGGTCACCCTAGGTCTAGCAGATGTAGAGGAGAAGGGCTGTAGGGTCATGATGACAGAGTCTAGAGCCTGAGGCGACCAGTGGGAGGAGAGAACTGAGCAGAGTGTGCAGTTGTAGCGCCTTATTGTAGTTGAGGAAGGAGCTATAAGTTCATCCCAGTTGCGCTCTTACTCTTCTGCAGCCAGATGAGAGGAGGAGTAATGTTAGAGGAGACGGGGGTAGTAGTGAGATGTGTTGACCACGCACCTGTCCCCTGCATGACACACCTTTGAGCTGTGGGTGATTCTTCTACGCTTTTCACTATGAACATTTCCAGCACTCTTTCTTATTTTAGCTCATTGAAGCTGTAACTCACAGCAGTCATGGTGTTCTGCTCATGCTAACATTGCCCACAGGTTGCGTCCGTCTATGACGTCACTACGCTTTATGTTTTGGCGCTCATGAACTAAGTCGTAAGTTTGCTCAGTCTGAGACTGTTTACATTTTTATGACACATGAAGCCATTTCCTGCCTCTCATGAGCTCAGCTAAGGCAGCAGCTTCTGCTCTTTGTAAGGCTGTCCTCATGAGCCTAACACAAGAAACTCAAGTCCAATAGGCTGTACACTGGGGACCTGTCTCTCCTCTGGGAGCTTTCCTCCACCCAGAGGCGGCTCCTCCGCTAAGGCGCAGGATCATCATCCCACTGCTCTTCAGCAGTTAAGAAAGGAAAAAAATAAAATGATAATAACGTAATGTTATTATCATTCTATTTTGTCCTCCGGCTGCGGCAGCTTGCGTGACGGGGCTGCAAAGCAGGGGAGGAGTGGTTTGCCCACTCTTAAGTGCGCAATGACTGTTTGGTTCGCCCTCTCGGTCCGCCCAAAACAGTCATGCGCACTTCCCTGTTCTCCGTGCAGGCTGCATTACAGCCTGAATGGAAAACATGCCTGCCCCCCAGCCCCTGGCTGAGCGCTATGTCACGGCACTCAGACCAATCACAATTCTGCATTCCAGCGTTGTGATTGGCTTAGAGGACGGAGCCTGGCTGCCTGCTTCCTGTTCCTGGAGTCGGACACAGGAGAGAAGGAACAGAGACGCAAGACCGGGAAGTGTTTTTTTTTTTTTACATTGCAGTCCGCGCCACCATTCTTCCTCCACCACCCCCCGCCACATGCCTGCTGGGCAAACCCGCGAGCCGTGCCAGCCGCCACTGTCTCCATCACTACCCTTGTTAAATGAAGGAGGGGTCTGTGCTTTGCTTTGTTGTTGATGGGTCGGTGGTCCAGCGTTATCCATATAGAGGGGTCTGTGCTTTGCTTTGTTGTTGATGGGTCGGTGGTCCAGCGTTATCCATATAGAGGGGTCTGTGCTTTGCTTTGTTGTTGATGGGTCGGTGGTCCAGCGTTATCCATGTAGAGGGGGTCTGTGCTTTGCTTTGTTGTTGATGGGTCGGTGGTCCAGCGTTATCCATGTAGAGGGGTCTGTGCTTTGCTTTGTTGTTGATGGGTAGGTGGTCCAGCGTTATCCATATAGAGGGGTCTGTGCTTTGCTTTGTTGTTGATGGGTCGGTGGTCCAGCGTTATCCATGTAGAAGGGGTCTGTGCTTTGCTTTGTTGTTGATGGGTCGGTGGTCCAGCGTTATCCATATAGAGGGGTCTGTGCTTTGCTTTGTTGTTGATGGGTCGGTGGTCCAGCGTTATCCATATAGAGGGGTCTGTGGTTTGCTTTGTTGATGATGGGTAGGTGGTCCAGCGTTATCCATATAGAGGGGTCTGTGGTTTACTTTGTTGTTGATGGGTCGGTGGTCCAGCGTTATCCATGTAAAGGGGTGTTTTGTTTGTTGATGATGGACAAGTAGAGCTGGGGTACAGGCCTCATTTGCCCCCTCTGGAGTATGGGTGGGCAATACATTCTGCTCTGCCAGTCAAATTTGCATAGTTTTGCCCAATCCATCTTACACTTCTAACGCGGAGTTCTGGCAAACCTCCGCCAAAAACTGCATGGTGGAGCTTTTTCTCGTGCACTGTTTGCTAACATTAAGCTGGCGAGCTGGAACTAGCGTCCCCTAGCGTGATTTTTGGGCGCTAGGATGGCGCCCGGTGAGATTTTCTCAACGCAGGAAGTCACGGGCTGTCGTGACATTTCTCAGCGTGAAAGCTGTTGCTCGGGTAGAAAATCTTCTTGAGCGGCAGCATAGAAGCAGCGCCCTGTGGCATGCCACGTGGTGCCGCTTATGCTGATTTTGCAGTGCAAAACAAGCTCCTAATGTTAAAAATCAGCGTGACATGCTGATTCCGTCTGCTCGCAGAACTCTGCAGAATCTTGCAGAGTTTTTCTGTAACGGCTGAATTCCGCAGTGTGAAATTCCAGAGGTTCCAGTGACCCAGGGATTTAAGTGGGCCGGGTCTCACCGGGTCTGAGCACCAACAGTATTTTAAAGGGGGTCTCGAAACAGGTCTCTATCGGGCTCCGTTTTGTGCCCTGGCACAGGCGGTCCGTTTTTTTACGGAGTGCAGTGACAGCAGGCACATCATGTGCGCATGCTCACACTGCTCACTTCTCACTAGTGGAGAAGTTACAGCATGACGTCATGCCAGGTGAGCGTTGTAGGGGAAGGGACATCCTTTAAAGAGAGTCATTTTCTCTCTGGATTTCCCTTCTCTTTTTGAAACTCAGGAGCAGCAACATTGTCGTGGTGTCACCAGGGCTTTAAGTGGAAGCTTTTTCAATATGATATACAAGCCATAGGTGCTGCTTATTTATCTTATGCAACTAACAACCATTGACAAAGCCAATAGTCCTGACTTGCTGTAAGTATGATGTGACTTGTATCATATATCTGGATGCAATGACAGAAACAGCAAACTACAAATCGGGCTGCACACTATGCTAGGCACAGATTTTTTAGCTGAAATGTTTTAAGCCACGCCCTTAAGTACATTTGGCCACGCCCCTTTGAGAGACCCTCTAGTTTGTTCATCCCTTGAAGTCCTGCAGCCACCCCTACTCTAGAGACGCCAGGTGAGCACGCCCCTACCCCGAACGGCGCCATAGTGTGCTGTCTCTGGTCTTGGGTCACAAGCACCCCCATTCTTCATTCCCAGCCCCAGTAACCTTACGTGACCCCCGCGGCTGGCGCGCAAACACGCGGCTCACACCTCTGCCGCGCAGTGTGAAAAGGGGGTGAAAAGTTCAAGCCGGGGAAGCCCTGTGAAAAAGACAAGTTCAGCTCCGGTAATTATCTGCGAGCAGAGGCCCTCGGCGGGGCGGGAGGGTTCAAGTTGGCCTGCCCTCGGTGTGTGACTCTCGCTTTGTTCCCTGCATGAGCCTCGGTTGGCTTCACACTTGCGGATCGGGGCCAACGCCGTGTCAGCCCCCATTAGGGCTGAGCCCCAAATCCTTTTAATTGCCTCCTGCACCTTCTCTCAGATGAGCAGCTTAATGTGCAGCCGAGGCATCGGTGGGGGCGGTGGGGTGCGAGGGGGCGTCTGCAAGTGAGAATGTTTCCTCACACTCCTCTTTTCATTTATTTTTTATTTTTATTGTATTACTTATTTATTATTTCATTTGTTTCCCAATCCAGCTCTCAAATAGGGTTATGTATCATGTCTCATGTTTTTTTAACTTGTACTGCACACATTTCAAACTGAAGATCCAAGCCTAGCATTGGCATTTCACTGAAACACAGCAGAGGTTTCAAAACGTTTGGATGGAACGGTCTGTTGATGTTGAAGTCTACAACTGCATTATAACTGCACCCAAGACCCTTACCGCCTATGACTGGGGCCATCTTGGGCAGCTGACCAATCCCAGTGCATCGGTCCTGCCCTGTCCACCGCGTCCTGGGAATCGTGGGTGTCGCTATTGGAGAGTCGAAGAAGCCAAGAGCCTCTGGATCCTAAAATGGACAGTTGAACCCCCAGATCCTACACCCTGGAGTATTCTGTCGATTTTTTATTTGCCATGAAATTGGGTGATATTGAACCCGAAGATGGGTGATACCCTGTTAATGCTCCATCAGAAGGTAGACATGGCTTCCGTTACTCACTCTCCAGAGGTATCGTGAACAGGACTCGTGGGCCATGGTCTCTCGGGCCATGGAGGAGTGGGGCAGAAATAAGAGACTGGACCTGTCCAACGCAACAATGTGTGAGCCTTTCAGGCGAGACACCATGGCCTGAAAGGTTTGTGTGTCAGAACATCAACTACAGACACATTGTGCTACCAAAATATTATGGCCCTAATGCCGAAACATACCGCATTAATCCACGTATTAGTGACACTGCTAATAGATCTTTGCGAGAGAGCAACGAGAAAGGCACACTTCATTTAGAATAAATAAATAAATGTATATTTAAAGGTTATTCAATACCATACAATACATTGAGAAGAATGACTGCGGTTGCTCTGGAATAGTGCATAGAGAAGTGCCAATAGCTGTGCTCTTGTGGTTCCCACTTGAGCCATTGTTCCATTTTTGAAAAAGTAAGTTTTTTTCCATTGACAAATGTTTCTTTTCTTTCTATATCACTCTGCACAAGAGCACTGCTATTGACACTTCTCTCTGCACTGTTCTAGAGCAACCACAGTCATTTTTCTCAATGTATTGTATGATATTGAATAAACTTTAAATATAAATTCAATTTATTTCTGAAAAAACTAAAGTGTGTCTTTCTCTTCTCTCTCTCGCAAAGATCTTATTAGTACGATTAATAATACGTGGATTAATGCCGCACGGCAGGATCATTCTGTTGCCGGTACCATACTGTACCCAGGACCCGTGGCTCACCTTGGGTTACCCTATTAGATTGTAATGACCAAAATACCATGACCAAAACATGGAGGACCGAACACATCTATTCGAAGGGAGCTGGGGCAGAAGTGATAATGGAGGCCCATGATTAATGCCCCACTGCCCGAGAGCTGCGGTGTCCTCCATCGGGGGCATCTGGATTACGGGTTTCCCCGTTAGAAAGCCAGGGCGACAGGAGAGAGGCAGAGAGAGGCCAGGCTCTGGAGCCAGTGTGACATGAGAGGCAGAGAGAGGCCAGGCCCTGGAGCCAGTATGACAGGAGAGAGGCAGAGAGAGGCCAGGCTCGGGAGCCAGTGCGACAAGAGAGAGGCAGAGAGAGGCCAGGCTCTGGAGCCAGTGCGACAGTAGAGAGGCAGAGAGAGGCCAGGCTCGGGAGCCAGTGTGACAGGAGAGAGGCAGAGAGAGGCCAGGCTCTGGAGCCAGTGTGACTGAGAGAGGCAGAGAGAGGCAGAGAGAGGCCAGGCTCTGGAGCCAGTGTGACAGGTGAGAGGCAGAGAGAGGCCAGGCTCTGGAGCCAGTGCGACAGGAGAGAGGCAGAGAGAGGCCAGGCTCTGGAGCCAGTGTGACAGGTGAGAGGCAGAGAGAGGCCAGGCCCTGGAGCCAGTGTGACAGGAGAGAGGCAGAGAGAGGCCAGGCTCGGGAGCCAGTGCGACAAGAGAGAGGCAGAGAGAGGCCAGGCTCTGGAGCCAGTGCGACAGTAGAGAGGCAGAGAGAGGCCAGGCTCGGGAGCCAGTGTGACAGGAGAGAGGCAGAGAGAGGCCAGGCTCTGGAGCTAGTGTGGAAGAGAGAGGCCAGGCTCTGTAGCCAGTATGACAGGAGAGAGGCAGAGGGAGGTGAAATTCCATTTGTGGTTATGAGGGGGCGTGCAGCTAGTACCAAATTAGTTCCTGCTTGGATGAAAGGGTGTTTGGGTTTAGCTAACCTTGGTGGTGATATTAAAGGGGAAGGCAAAGATTTGATGCTTAAGACAAACATAGAACGTAATGATTGGGTGAAGGTGAAACCGGGACGTATTTGTGCTGGATTTACCAAGTTTCGTGGACCGTATAAAGTGAAAGGTGTCCATAGTAGACATGTTACGCTTTACAATGGGGAAAATTGGAATTTGAGAAGGGTGGCACTTTATAAGAAGAAAAAAACAGGTGATGGGACTGATGGGATTGCTTGTGGTAATAGGGGTGTGAGTTTTAATCCCCATTTTCTCATGAGTGATGGTGAGGCTAGTGGAAGGGTTACTGAAACTACACCCAGTGATTCTGGTGACAGTATTACCAATAGGGTTAGGCCTGAAAGGTTAAGATGTCCACCCAGATACTTACAAGATTATGTATGTGGGGATTCATTGTAAATATGTTAAGATGAAGGATTGGGGATAGTGATAGTTTGTGATCAAATGTTTTGTGGTTACATTAATTTCTGATATGCTTTGATCATATTTGTTAATGTGATATGCCTTAATCTTGTTTATTAATGTGTTTTTTTTTCTTCCTTTATGTAAGGAAGGGGGATGTGTTGTAATCTTAAATTGGTTGGTTACATGAGTGGTGCTATGTTACTTTAAGTATAGAATACTCATATCATTCCAATGTTGCTATGCTTAGTGACAGAGCTATGTTCTGGAGTGTGACCACTGTATGCTGATTTCTGGTGGGATTGCCAACGCTTCTCTGTGCTCCTAATAAACTACTATTCTTGTCTATCTCTGGTGTGAGGATCTATCAACAACAGGAGGCCAGGCTCTGGAGCCAGTGTGACAGGAGCGAGGCAGAGAGAGGCCAGGCTCTGGAGCCAGTGTGACAAGAGAGGTAGAGAGAGGCCAGGCTCGGGAGCCAATGCGACAAGAGAGAGGCAGAGAGAGGCCAGGCTCTGGAGCCAGTGTGACAGGAGCGAGGCAGAGAGAGGCCAGGCTCTGGAGCCAGTGTGACAAGAGAGGTAGAGAGAGGCCAGGCTCGGGAGCCAATGCGACAAGAGAGAGGCAGAGAGAGGCCAGGCTCTGGAGCCAGTGTGACAGGAGCGAGGCAGAGAGAGGCCAGGCTCGGGAGCCAGTGTGACAGGAGCGAGGCAGAGAGAGGCCAGGCTCGGGAGCTAGTGTGGCAGAGAAAGGCAGAGAGAGGCCAGGCTCGGAAGCCAGTGCGACAGGAGACAGAGAAAGGCCAGGCTCGGGAGCCAGTATGACTGAGAGAGGCAGAGAGAAGCTAGGTTGTGGAACCAGTGTAAAAGTGTGAAATGTAGTCAGAGAAGGGGAAGAAAAAGGGGATGAGGGACAGCTACAGAGAGAGAGAGCGAAAGATCAGGGTGAGAGAGAAAGAACGTAACATAAATAGATAGAAGATAAGTGCGTGTGTGTGAAGGAGAGAGAGAGGGATGAGAAAGAGGGGAGAAGAGTGTGTGAGAGAGAGCCTGTGTGTGTGTGTGTGTGTAAGAAAAAGAGAGAGATGAGTGTGTAAGGGAGAGAGGAAGGGTGAGGTGACAATGAGTGAGGGGAGTGTAATTTGTGAGGGATAGAGAGATGGGTGTGTATGAGTGTGTAGGTGTTCATGTGTTTTTATGTGTAAGAAGTAGAGAGATGAGTGTGAGAGAGTAATGAGTGTGTGTGAGAGAGAGAAAGAGAGAGAGGCGAGTGTGCAAGGGAGCGAGGAAGGGTGAGGCGAGAGGGAGTGAGGGGAGTATTATGTATGAGTGAGAGATGAGTGTGTGTGCGTGTGAATGTGAGAGAAAGAGAAAGAGAGAGATGAGTGTGCATAGGACCGCGCGAGAAAGGGTGAGGAGAGAGGGAGTGAGGCGAGTATTATGTGTGAGTGAGAGATGAGTGTGTGTGCGTGTGAATGTGAGAGAAAGAGAAAGAGAGAGATGAGTGTGCATAGGAGCGCGCAAGAAAGGGTGAGGAGAGAGGGAGTGAGGCGAGTATTATGTGTGAGTGAGAGATGAGTGTGTGTGTGTGTGAGAGAGTGAAAGAGAGAGATGAGTGTAAGGGAGAGAGGAAGGGTGAGGCAAGAGTGAGTGAGGGGAGTATTATGTGTGAGTGAGAGATGAGTGTGTGTGTGTGAGAGAAAGAGAGAGATGAGTGTAAGGGAGCGAGGAAGGGTGAGGCGAGAGGGAGTGAGGGAAGTATTATGTGTGAGTGAGAGATGAGTTTGTGTGTGTGTGAGTATGAGAGAGAGAGTGAGAGATGAGTGTGCAATGGAGCGAGGAAGGGTGAGGCGAGAGGGAGTGAGTGCGGGGAGTATTATGTGTGAGTGAGAGATGAGTGTGTGTTTGAGAGAGAGAGTGAGAGAGAGAGATGAGTGTGCAAGGGAGCGAGGAAGGGTGAGGCGAGAGGGAGTGGGGAGTATTATGTGTGAGTGAGAGATGAGTGTGTGTGAGTGTGTGAGAGAGAGAGATGAGTGTGCGAGAGAGCGAGGAAGGGTGAGGCGAGCAGGAGTGAGGGAGTATTATGTGTGAGTGAGAGATGAGTGTGTGTGAGTGTGAGAGAGAGAGTGAGAGAGAGATGAGTGTGCAAGGGAGCGAGGAAGGGTGAGGCAAGAGTGAGTGAGGGGAGTATTATGTGTGAGTGAGAGATGAGTGTGTGTGTGTGAGAGAAAGAGAGAGATGAGTGTAAGGGAGCGAGGAAGGGTGAGGCGAGAGGGAGTGAGGGAAGTATTATGTGTGAGTGAGAGATGAGTTTGTGTGTGTGTGAGTATGAGAGAGAGAGTGAGAGATGAGTGTGCAATGGAGCGAGGAAGGGTGAGGCGAGAGGGAGTGAGTGCGGGGAGTATTATGTGTGAGTGAGAGATGAGTGTGTGTTTGAGAGAGAGAGTGAGAGAGAGAGATGAGTGTGCAAGGGAGCGAGGAAGGGTGAGGCGAAAGGGAGTGGGGAGTATTATGTGTGAGTGAGAGATGAGTGTGTGTGAGTGTGTGAGAGAGAGAGATGAGTGTGCGAGAGAGCGAGGAAGGGTGAGGCGAGCAGGAGTGAGGGAGTATTATGTGTGAGTGAGAGATGAGTGTGTGTGAGTGTGAGAGAGAGAGTGAGAGAGAGATGAGCGTGCAAGGGAGCGAGGAAGGGTGAGGCAAGAGTGAGTGAGGGGAGTATTATGTGTGAGTGAGAGATGAGTGTGTGTGTGTGAGAGAAAGAGAGAGATGAGTGTAAGGGAGCAAGGAAGGGTGAGGCGAGAGGGAGTGAGGGAAGTATTATGTGTGAGTGAGAGATGAGTTTGTGTGTGTGTGAGTATGAGAGAGAGAGTGAGAGATGAGTGTGCAATGGAGCGAGGAAGGGTGAGGCGAGAGGGAGTGAGTGAGTGCGGGGAGTATTATGTGTGAGTGAGAGATGAGTGTGTGTTTGAGAGAGAGAGTGAGAGAGAGAGATGAGTGTGCAAGGGAGCGAGGAAGGGTGAGGCGAGAGGGAGTGGGGAGTATTATGTGTGAGTGAGAGATGAGTGTGTGTGAGTGTGAGAGAGAGAGTGAGAGAGAGATGAGTGTGCAAGGGAGCGAGGAAGGGTGAGGCGAGCAGGACTGAGGGGAGTATTATGTGTGAGTGAGAGATGAGTGTGTGTGTGTGTGTGCGTGTGAGAGAGAGAGAGAGATGAGTGTAAGGGAACGAGGGAGGGTGAGGCGAGAGGGAGTGAGGAGGGGAGTTTTATGTGGAGGGGGAGAGAGACCGCAGATGTGTGCCTGGCCGGAACGGGGGACGGGCCGCCGGGTGAGGTCGGGGCTCTGTTGAGTGACAAACGTCAACAGTGTCACACCTGTTCCTTTCGAACACAGCTCCCTGCCCCCATGGCTTCCATCCGCCTGTGCCACGGCCCGCTGACAGCCCCCGCCCCCACTCCACCTCACCGCCCCAGGATGTTTACAGATGTGCTGCTAGCGGAACTCGAAATATTACCTGGGCCCTTCTGTGGGGCGGGGCGAGGGTCCCCAACATTCCCACCCTGCGGGTTTTGCTTTTCAGAGCTATCCTGGCGGAGTCAGGGGGCTCTGAGGGGCATGGGTGTCCACCACAGCCTCACAAGAGCCGCCAGCCCTGTGCTGCTAAATGCCTTCTGACGATGTATTCGTTCATTTACAGTCTCTCTTTCATATATAGATTATTCATAGCAGAGGCGCAACTAGAGCCAAATTTCGGGGGGGGGGGGGGGGCTGAGCAAAAATTTCGGGGGGGGCTGAACTTTAAGCAATTGGCAGAGTGGAGCTGCAGGGGCTCTTAGAAGGGGTGACACAACAGCGAGGCCTCATTAACATGCAAATGGTCGTTTAAAGACCTGTGAAGTGCTCGGGGGCGGCTGCTTTTTTGCCCGGGAAGGTGTCTTATCCCGGGCTGCCGCACACGAGGGGGGGGGGGGGGGGGGGGTGGCTGAAGCCCTTTGAGTCCAATGGGTGTTGCGCGCATGATTCATAGTCTTTCTCTAGCGCAGCGTGCCTCGGAGGGTGTCAGTAAGCGCTGTGGCGCGGCACAAGTCCCATGGGCCCTAATACAACCTTGGGAAATGGGCCCTATACGCCCTCGGCTGCGGAGCACAAGCTGTAAAACTGAAATGGAAAGAGCCCCAAGCAGCCCTTTACCTTGGTGCTACTGCACCTGCTGCGCCATGGAGAGTGACACCCTGGAGTATGCGCTATAGTGAGAGGAGAAGACTTCTAGTCTTAGATCTGGGCTCAGCCCCTTCACGACCACATCACTCTAGGCCTGGGGTTGAGCTGACATGACAACCATCACCCTAGGCCTGAGGTTGGGTTGAAATGACGACCGTCCCTCTAAGCCTTGGGCTGGACTGGCATGACAACCGTTACCCTAGGCCTGGAGTTGGACTGACTTGACAACCGTCACCCTAGGCCTGGAGTTGGACTGACTTGACAACCGTTACCCTAGGCCTGGAGTTGGACTGACATGACAACCGTCACCCTAGGCCTTGGGTGGAGCTGACTCGACCACTGTCACCCTAGGCCTGAGGTTGAGATGAAATGACAACCGTCACTCTAAACCTTGGGTTGGACTGGCATGACAACCGTCACTCTAGGCCTGGAGTTGGGCTGGCATGACAACCGTCACCCTAGGCCTTGGGTTGAGCTGACACAACCACATCACCCTATGCCTGAGGTTGAGCTGACACAACCACTGTCACTCTAGGCCTGAGGTTGGGTTGACATGACAACCGTCACCCTTGGCCTGGAGTTGGGCTGACATGACAACCGTCACCCTAGGCCTGGAGCTGGACTGACATGACAACCGTCACCTTAGGCCTTCGGGTTGAGCTGACACGACCACATCACTCTAGACCTGAGGGTGGGTTGAAATGACGACCGTCACTCTGAGCCTTGGGTTGGACTGGCATGACAACCGTCACCCTTGGCCTGGAGTTGGACTGAAATGACAACCGTCACTCTAGGCCTTGGGTTGAGCTGACACAACCACATCACCCTATGCCTGAGGTTGAGCTGACACAACCACTGTCACTCTAGGCCTGGAGCTGGACTGACATGACAACCGTCACTTTAGGCCTTGGGTTGAGCTGACACAACCACTGTCACCCTAGGCCTGAGATTGGGTTGAAATGACAACCGTCACTCTAAACCTTGGGTTGGACTGGCATGACACCGTCACCCTTGGCCTTGGGTTGGACTGGCATGACAACTGTCACCCTAGGCCTGGAGTTGGGCTGGCATGACAACCGTCACCCTAGGCCTGGGGTTGAGCTGGCACGACAACCGTCACCCTAGGCCGGGAGTTAGAGTGACACGACTGCTGTCACCCTAGGCCTTGAGTTGGTTTGGCATGACAACCGACACCCTTGGCTTGGAGTTGGACTGGCATGACAACCTGTGGAAATATACCTTTTTAGGGATACACTGGTGCAGGGTCACCCTTTTGTCCACGGGTTCAAAAACCAGCAAAGTAGAGATCAGCACTGGAGTAGGAATAAATAACAAGTTTATTAATCACTCATGAGTGGGACCACATACACACAGCACTCTCAAATGCTGGAGGCGGTAGTACACTAAAGTCACAGAACACAGGTTTTTTATACAGGTTTTCTGCTCAGTAAGCATGTGAACAGAAATAGGGAGAACAAGTTTTGGAAATAGTTTTTAGCAAACAAGAGCAGATGAATAACCACTTGGTCAGCAAAGTGGGAGGGGGAGCAGGAGTGCTTATGGCTGCAGTAAATGATTGACAGTTACCAGGTGTATTGGCAGTTACAAACTCTCAGCACGTACATTGCTTTTAGCTGAGTCAGGAAGTCAACAAAAATAGATAGCACAAGCAGAGTGAAAAGACGAAAGAATTACGAAGGAAACTTAAAAGGACACCACAGCCAAAATGGCTGCAGCTTATGCCAAGTAAAATATTACACGTTTTCCACAAACCGTCACCCTAGGCCTGGATTTGCATTGACCCTACCACTGTTACCCTTGGCCTGGAGTTGGGTTGGCATGACAACCGTCACCCTAGGCCTTGGGTTGAGCTGACATGACCACTGTCACCCTAGGCCTAGAGTTGGGTTGACATGGCAACCGTCACCCTTGGCCTGGAGTTGGATTGGCATGACAACTGTCACCCTTGACCTGAGGTTGGACTGACACCACGGATCTACCACTTGCACAAGACGCAATCAGCACTTGTCCCTTAACACTCCACTGCAGATCCCACCAGCACTTTTCACCGCAGAGGCCTCCCAGATCAGAGGCCATCAGTCCTCGTCACAAATACACTACCAGCCCCGTCCACATCATGCAAACACTGAGGCCCTCATATGAAATTCAGCAACACAACAAATTCATAAGAACAAGCATTTGCAATGCAATAGGTCTCGCATTATTAAAGTTTGAGCTATTGGCATTGCTAAATAATGCAACACCAATAGCTCGAACTTTAATAATGCGAGACCTATTGCATTGCAAATGCTTGTTTGAGAATGCGTGTTATATAACTTGGATTCTCAAAGTATGGTCCGGGGGTCACTTTTAGCCCTACTGACGTTAATATGCGAGCCCACTTCGAACAGCAGCACTGGGCTGCTGTTTATTTGACAGAGCGCTAAAATTAAGTAGCAGCACTAAGATGTTCATCCTTCCGAGGTCGATAAAATGAGCACAATTCTTCATCTATAAAAAAACAGCTACTTTACGTGAAGGTGCGTTTTAAAACTACATGCAATTTATGTGACTTACATGTGTGTAGACAAACACACGTATTCAGAGTCGCCCACGCGGGATCTGCAGTAGTATCTTAAAAGCAGGACAGTTTTCAGTCCCAATAACTTCACGAGTGCGCACTTATGCTTGCGTTTTAGCCCTGGTCCGCGCTGTAATAAGTATAAAGACACACACACTCGAGCGCACACACATGGATACACACTGACACACGCACACACACATGCATACACACTGACAAAGGCACGCAGACAGGCACACACAGACACGTGCACACACGCACCAGTACCTGTTGGGGATCAGCTGTTGGTGTCCACACGCGGGTCCTGCACGTTCCTCACTGGTGCACACGAGGGTTTGCCCATACATACCGTGCATCATGTGCTGACACAGCCTTTTCTCTGCACAGTGTAGTACACAAATGGCCTTGTGCTGGGAGTGTGCTTTCTTCCTTTCAACAATGCGTCGGCCCCGTTCTCTCCGAGTAAACACCGTGTGAGCGCTCCTTTTATTAGCGCCTCGAGGCGTCGGGCCTGCTCTCCAGGGGTCTGTGTGCTGCATACAAATGACACCCCTGCTGCTTGTGCGCTCCCTGACAAAGGGTGAGGCTCACCTTACTGTTCACTGAAGCCTCGAGGCCCTGTGCAAGCTAGCAGCACTAGGATGTTTATCCTTCCGAGGTCGATAAAATGAGCACAATTCTTTATCTATTAAAACAAGACTTCCGAGAGAAACACCCCATCTCTGAACATTACCCCGAGGAGCAACGTAGCACACCGAATCTTCGCAAGGCTGGTGGGTGGACATTGGTGAATGGGTCTCTTTGCAACATTTAAAAAATGATAAAATGCTGGTTTAAAATACTAGAGGGAATTTTTAGCATATGGGCCATCCACAGTACACGGATGCCATAAAGGGGGAAATTCTGGCACTTGCATATTGCATGTAATTCTTGGCATAAGAGGGTATTTGGAGGGCATCTGTGACAAAATGCTGGCCATGGCATAGTGGATGTAATTTCTGACACACAGGAAATACAATTACACATTTTGAAAAACCGGTCAACTCCTCGAGAGTATGAGGCTTCATTTGATTGACAGGTCAATTGCTTTAAAAAAATGTATGTGAAAATGCATTGATTTACATGAATTTCCATTAAATTTTTTCTTGTGCCAAGAAGACTCCTTCTAAAATATTTCTTGAAGAAATCGGACTTAGTCAGTTTCATTTGGGGCAAGCATTATGCCCACGCTTTCTAAGATCTACAGTAGCCTCTGGGTAAAGCAATATTTTGGAAAAGCTTGTTTATTGCTCAAATGATTATTTTATCAAAATGGTTTGCTATTTTTGTCAGATATTCTATGCTGAAAATAAAAAGTGACATCACCCAATACAGACTGGAATGGCTGTTATTTCTGTCATAGTGTCGATATGTTACCAGTTATGGTAAGATTTCAGCTGTTGATTAAGAAAACATGTTTTGGGTAACTTCTGAACCTTGCGAGTGTTATCCAAGATGAAGAAGTGAGAACACCAATGTATTTACAGCTCATACACCGCAGGGGGGGATCCCAACCAATCAAGTTGTCAGGTCTCAGCAGTAGCCTACGAATCAGCACAAATATGTAGGTAGAGCTACATCGATCTCATGCCAGGTAAACGGCGGGTGATTGCTTGCTGGTCTGAGGGTTGACTCTGCAAACAAGTTCTCATAATTGAGAAAGGCATAGAAATGGGGTCAGATTTGTGACCCCAGAACATTTGTGACCACAGGGATAACTTCAGCGAAGTGGCAAAAATGTACTTCCGTTTATATTCCCTGAGGATTAAGGAGCACATAGTTGTTGGAGGTTTTATTAAAAAAAAAAAAATAGTACATGCTGCAGGCAAACCTATCTTTGTCGATGCCAACACGAGATGTGCAAGGCCCGGCAGGCAGGACTCCATCCAGAGAGACGCCGGGCACCGAACAAAAAGAAGAAGACACACAGTCAAAACACCGCGGACAAGTACATAGGCGCTGAGAACAACCAACCACGTCATTCGGCGGTCATCTCAACCAGAAGATAAACAGCAGGGCCTGAGAACTGAACACAATTCACACAAGTGCACGAGGCACTCAATGCAATCCAGAGAAGCCAGCATGATCCAAAGAACACAGTTAATAGATGCGCACCAGACACTCAACACAATTCAGCCAAACATACCAGGTACTAAACACACTCCAGCCAGAACTGGTGTTCAGTGCCTGCTGCATTCAGAAAACGAGGTCCAAGGAAGAATCCCAGGCAATATGACTCCCTCCAGTGAACTGCACACTGTACTGGACACGCTGTGGCAACTGACACACTGCAGTGCAAAGGGGACTGAACACAACCCACTGAAATACACTATGTACCCAATCAAGCCCCAAACACAATCGAGGTTACTGAATGCACTGCAGTGAAATCCATCACATACTGACCACATGAGGCACTGCAGAGGGTATCAGGCACCAAGCAAAAGCTAGGGAAGTATATTGGGCACTGCACGCACTGCATGAGGCACACCCGGCACTGCACGTAGAGGCACAGTGCAGTTGTGTAAATCTATACGCAAACACTTCATAGTGAAGCACGGCGCAGTGAAGTACATCTGCAGTGTTGTGCATCCGGCGGCACTAAGCATACTCCAGTGATCCACAACATGCACAGAACACACCCCAGTGGAGACAAAGAGGATGACACTGCCCTGAAACACATCGGTCACAACGTCCACTGGACTGAGGTACATCAAGCGCCTCGCACAGTGAAGGACATTAGGCAAAGAGGACGCTGCAGCACAAAACACACTGCAGTGAAGAGCATTAGGTCTGAGCACACTGTAGTGGAAAAAAGAGAACGACACACTGTCATAAAGTACAACAGACACAACCTCCACTGGAGTAAGGTACTTCAAGAAGATTGTACAGCGAAGTGACATTAAGCACAGAGCACACTGCAGCATAAAACAGGCTTTAGTGAAGAGCGTCAGGACTGAGCACACTGCAGTGGAAACAAGACAAGCCCGGCGGAGCGTGGCGCGCACGCTTGGCGGGGGCGGGGGAGCGCATTCCAGGCGGGGGAGCGGACCCTATGAAGTGCGATGCCAAACGGATTGCATGGCGGCACGATGCGCGTGATTGTGCGCGTGCTCGCCATGCAATCCGCTTTTCGGAGCACTTTTGGGAGCCCCTTACAATAGTCTCGCTTTGCGATCGCTTACGCGATAGCCAGGCGATACCTAAAAATGGAACAGATATTTGGACTTCCGAGGCCAGCACTGCTCAGAACCCATCACCCAGTTTCCACTGGCCAAGCCGAGGTGATCCGAGGTCTAACCCATGTGCAGGGCCCTTAAAAGGATTATCTGTGGAGGAGAAACCATTCTTGTGGTCTAGTAATGGAAGGAGAAGCAGTTCTTGCGCTCTAGTACTGGAAGGAGAAGCCGTTCTTGCGCTCCAGTATTGGAAGGAGAAGCTGTTCTTGTGCTCACTCCAATCATGGAAGGAGAAGCCATTCTTGAGCTCCAGTATTGGAAGGTGTAGGACCGGGGGTCACCAGGCCCTATCGGGGTAGCGTGGCGCGAGCAGGTAGGCACCCAAAGGCTTACGTGTAAAGTGACCATACAGCACACGCATCCACTGAGACAGGAAACGCACGCAATAATTGACACCACACAGTAGTTTGGATAAAACCAATCAGTTTTATCTAGATCAACCTTAGGATCAAAAGCATTTCATTAGGAATAGATTAGCAGTTCATTCCAACATCAAAACCTGGCCTTGAATCAAAGCGCAACACCTGGTGATCCTGGGGAGCGTCAAACACAGCGTTTACGCAAAGCGCTGCAGATAGCAATTCAATAGCGCTTTTAAAACATGGCATTTAACATAGCGCTACACATAGCAAGGCAATAGCGCTTTAAAACTTGGCATTTGACATAGCGCTGCACATAGCAAGGCAATAGCGCGTTAAAACATGGCATTTGACATAGCGCTACACATAGCAAAGCATTAGCGCTTCAGACATGGCATGGAACCATAGCGCTAAACTGGGCAATTCATCAGAATGTGAAACACGGCCACTAGGCCACCACTCAACTATTAGGCATTAGCCCAATCCCCTGAGGCTCCAAGGACCAGTTCAGGAAGCAAGGATCAGCGTTCCATTAGGGGCGAGCATGGCATTAATTCATCGTCACCCCCTTATGTACAAAGCACTGTCTGTCCGGCAAGATTATACCTCCTCCACAGCCTGGGCGGTAGATACCAACAGTAGCTCCCTTGGCCAGTGATATCACCGTCCTGGGGCAAGTGGGGGCCAACATGGCCCAAGGATAGACTACCCCGGGGGAGGGGCGAACTCTGGGCCTCTCTCCGGCCTTCCACCCTCCTCCCCGGGGGTTACCTGTGGTTTCGGCCTCCTCGGGGCCCTTGCGACGGTCTTCGATTGGTGGGGGCTCGCTCTCCTCTGAGCCTCCTCCTTGGGGGTTGTCGTGCGCGCCTCCCGGGGTTGCCCGGCTACTAGGGGGCGTCGGGGAAGCGCAGGGCTGTGGGGGTTTCCGGCAGGTCTTGAGGCCGGCCGGTGGGCCCCGCGCTGAGTGGAGGCTGGTCCCGGGCCCTCCGAAGGCTCTTGGGACCCGGGGACCGGCGGCGAAGGTTGTGGTGGAGGCGCGCCCGCAGCCGCCAACAGCAGCGCGGCCTGCGGGGGCGCGGCCTCCCACACCACTCGGCAGTCGGCAGGGGTGGCGTTACGCAGCCCGCCCCCGTCACGTGACCTTAGGCGATGGCCTCCAGGCCCAGCGAGGCCTTCCTAGGATACTGGCGGCCCTCTCCTTGTGGAGGGCCGCATTGCAGAGGAGACGACGATCGTGACGGGGCCCCGGTCTTCCCCGTGGGCCCCGGGGGTGACAGGGACAGTCTACACGGCCCCGGTGCTGCAGCGGAGTGATTTCTTGCGGGCACCCCCACAGCCGGGGGGGAAATTACGGTCTGGCCTGCAGTGTGGGGGCGATTTCGGTGGGCGCTCAGCGAAGGGCCAGCGCGCCAGCCCTGGACGGGCTAGTTCAGAGGGCCAGGTCCCACGACAGTGAGGCTGTGGTAAAGGGTGGGGGGATCCCAGGTGGAGCCAGGGAGCGCGGGGGTGTCACAGCGCTGTTACCTGGCTGATCTCCCAGCAGTTCGGTGATGATTAAAAGATCTTCTTCGGCGCTTGTTGATTCCTGCGCCCTTGTGGGTTAGTTTCTTGAGGGGGGGGGGGGGGGGGGTAGTTTTGAGTTGGTGCTTGACAAGAGTCCTTAGTCAGGCTTGGTAGGTTGTCCCCGGGTTCCCCTCCCGCTGGGCCAGATCAGTGGGCTAGTTCAGGGTCCCTCACTCAACTTAAAAGGCAGCACCTAAGCCCTGTCACTTTCAGTGGCATAAGTCCCTGACTAGGCCCTACTGCCTCAAACTCCTGCGTAGGTTCCCCCAGGTCTGCGTCGCCCAAACTGACTAAAAAATGTTCCCTCCTTTCCTTAAGTTGCCCTAGGTCAGGTGACCACCCTCTAAGGCGGCAAAAGCAAAACCCCACCCTTCTTCTAGAAGGTTCCAGCAAGTTCCAGGAGCTTCCCCACTCTAGCTATAGGACAAAAAGGCGGGCTGGTGTTGCAACATTGTTGTAGGGTCCCAGCCAGCTCCTGGCAACTAAGGTGCTACTAAAAAGGCCACTCCGCAGTAGCAGGGGCCTGTGGCAGCCATCTTGGGGGAAGAGAGCACCTGCACCTTAACACTGATTAGCAGTGGAAAGGCGCTCGGAGATCTAAGGCCAACGAAAAAGAGGGTGGAAAAAATGAGGCAAGGGCAAAAATACAGGGAAAGACCACCCTAGGGCTGACAGGTCTAACAGAAGGAGAAGCATTTCTTGCGCTCCAGTATTGGAAGGAGAAGCCGTTTGATGAATTGAACATGTTTTTGCTATTCTGTTTGTGTAATTGTTTTATGTAAGTTAGCATTCGCTGCACCATTTTATGTTTAGCTGCCATTTTGAATCATGCCATTAGCTGTTCATTGTCTCCTTGCGAAGCAGGCTGTGTAAAGTTTCATTTCTCCAAGGTTAGGCCTTGCTCTGCTAATGAATACGCTGTTCTTATTAGCGCATACCTTTCCCACTAGATAAAGGTCTTCTCCCACCAGTCTAGTGGCAGGCACGGACAGAGTGACCTTGGGTAGAAGATACCGTGTGCCCAGCCTCAGAATCCAAACCCATCCTACTGTACTTCTTTGTGTTAGCTGCACCTGCCTGAAAAATTCCATTATGGGCGGGTCTTCCTTGGTTCGGAAATTAACATAATGTATTCCTATGTTTGCTGAAGTCAGTCCTCTCTGCAGCACCCCTAAGCGACTGGACACACGGGACTCCACTCTAGTGTAGCTGAATAAACATATACTTGGTTTGTATTCTCTACTGTCTGACCGACTCTTCATTTGGTATGGAAGGCTGAGAGATTTGTCGTGAGTGACCCGGGTGACCCTAAACGGGCCACATCCTTCAGTTGGTGCCCGAACAGGGACTCCTTCGGGTGAGTGGCCCATCCCTTCCCACGGACGGGTGGGGAGGTTGGAGGATATCCTCGGGTGGGACAGACGGATCAAGGATACCTGCATGAGAGAGTTCCTGAACTCGCAGCTGCCCTTTCTGTCACGCCGGACGGTGCCTCACCCAGTGGTCCAGTGGTCATCCCGACTGGAGTCCTGAATGGCGAAATCCTTGGATCTGACCGTTTGGTCCGAAGAGTCGGCAGTGGAGAATACATTTGTTTGAAATGAATATATAAGGTGAGTTTGTTTTGGTTCTTTGTGGATATGGTACCATTTTGGTTTGTATTTCGTACGGTCTGAGGACCGATTTTGGGGAGAAAGTGTTTGCAAGTACTTTGCCAGGCATAAGTAGTGAACTTGTTTTCTTTTGAGAATGCCTGGTCTCGAAGAAAACTGTTTTGTTTGGGCAGTCGGTGTTGTTCTACTGATGCTCGATTGGAAGAAAGTAGGATAGCGCCTCCAGAAGGCACTCTGAATTTTGATATGTATGTGAAGCATGGCCTTGGCCCTATTATGTTTAGTACGTTATGGCACAAATATACGAGGGACAATGCCGGGTTACAGTGGCCGTTAACGGGTACCTTTAATGAGCACAAGATTGGTTTCTTACAGGAAAAATTGTTTGCGAAGAAACGTAGGCAGTCTATGTTTGATTCTCTTTGAACGTGGCAAAAGGAAGCTAAACAGAGGTGAAGGAAAGCAGAGTAAGAGGCCCGGAAGGGGAGAATGCAAACATTGACTCAGAAAGCTGCAGCACATGACAGAGAAAAGCAAGAGGTAGGGATCAAACGTGCAGATAGTATGTTTCAATTGAATATAGATAAATCTTATGTATACCCGAGAAGAAAATGATACTTTTGTGGAAGAATTACTAGATACTAGACCCCCGCCTCCATATGGCCTGTAGAGAATATACCCCACTATTTCCTCCCAGTCACAGCCACTAACTTTTTCTGTCTCTGCTGTTTCCGCTACTGCTACTGTTGATCAGACTGCTTTGGCTACAGCACCTCCTGTCTTTGCCGTCTGCAGCAACGATGACTGTCAGTACCCCTGCCTCACCTATTGTTTCAGGGTCCCTTTCGCCAGCTCTTACACCTACGACGCAACTGGCAGCAACGTTGGTGCCTGTTACTTCTGTTGCTACTCCCACTTTGTTCTTTCATCCCCCAACATTACTGAGTAGTGGGACACCATTACGTGGCCCTGAGGATAGAGACTGGACGAAATTTAAGGAACGTATGGGGTGAACGTTAGTGTGATCTGATGTGGGAGATGAAGAGAAAAAGGTAGTAGCTAATCAGGCTGCCCAGTGAGCTCGAAATCCCATTTACAGTGTGGCGGATGTGTGGAATGTGATGAAGGATTATGAGCCTTTTGTACGGAAGCATGCCCGTGAGCATGTGTCTGCTACTCTGATTGGTCTGTGGAAGCAGTGTTTCAACGATGCAGCACCGCTGATTTGATATAATATTAAGGATCGTGTATATGCTAGTAATATGGAGCCTAGCCAAGTTTTTTGTAGTGTCGCAACATTGATTGCTTATCGCGGTAGGCTGATTGAGAAGAGGCCCACCACAGTATCCCAGTTTCCGATGAGGTAGGTTCACCCTATATATCACCCTAGATACCAGAGTTAAGGGACCAGCACAAATCAGACAAGGTGAAGCAGCCCGTTTCCAAGAACAGTGGGTTTATACTCCATGGAAAAGGAGTTAGGTTTTGTCTCTTAAGGCTCAGCTACCTGACCCTAGGCAAAATCCTACTGCATATTATAAAGAATTGACTGAGGCAACCCCTTCAACAGTAATGACGCTTGCGGATATTGAAATGTTTTTTGGTTTGCTGGTTCCGGTTGATATTTGGTGACAAGTGCACACACAGGATCATGTTGCGGAATTGGGTGGTACCTGGGATCAGATAAAAGCATGGAATCAGGACAGGAAGCCAGGTGATAAGCCGAGGGTAGAGATACTTGCTTTGCCAGGTCGCATTATAACGTATATGCATTCTCTTATTCCACTGAGAAAGGTTGACTGGGACAAGTTATCGCTTGTCGCCAGAAGAAAGAGGAGAGTGTGTCTGATTTTTTTCACTCGGTTTGAAAATGTGTTTCCGGATTATAGTGGGCAGGATTTGTCTCATTGAGGGAGGTGTCCGATAGTTTGTTAATAGATTTGTTTCAAATTAGCTTCCCGGGATTTCGACTAGATTGCAGGCTTCCGAGAGCACAAGGTCCACCTCTTCTCCTTCTGGTATTTTGAATATGGCACAGGGAAAGTGAGGATAAGGAAAGGATGGAGAAGAAGCACAAGGATTTGAAGACGAAGGTGCTGTTGCAGTAGGCTTCTAGAGAGAATGGTAGAGGACGTGGTGGTTTGGCCCAACAGCTTCCACGCACTAGTAGGAATACTACACCGGTAGGGCCGAATCAGTGTGCGTATTGTAAAGAGGAGGGACACTGGTGTAGCGAGTGTCCCATGTTGTTGCAGAAGGTGGTGGCCCCAAGAGGACGAGGTTCTCATGGGCGGGGTCGTGGAGCTGGAGGAGTGGACAGGTTTCAGAATGCTGCGGCCTCACAGGGTAATTCTGATAATAATTACTTCGATGACCCTCAGGGCGGACAGTATTATCATGGTGATTATGACACAGATGAGTTGACAGGAATGTCTTACAGCTAGGACAGCCAGGGACAGAGTGAGGGACCAATTCTGATACCTGTAGATCAGCGCGGTCCTTATGTTGCTGCAAACTTGCAAGGCCCAACTAAAGAATTTGTGGTGGATACAGATGCAACAAACAGTTCTATTTCTCGCTCTTTGGTCCCTGGGGCAGCTCTGTCTGGACATAATAATGTTTCGGTAGGTTTTTCTGGTGTAACGGTTGTAAGCCCCATTTTAAAACCTCATGCATTGACCATAGGTCCTTTCACTGTGGATTCGCCATTTTTGTTGTTAGCTAATTGTGGTGAGAATTTGATGGGTCTGGATTTATTAAAAAAGTTGAATGCCACGGGGCCAAGGGGACTCAGAATACCACTTAAACCATCCTTATGTAAGAATCAACAGAAATTTAAAGACAAATGGTTCGCAATTCTCAATAAATGCTCCCTAGACTTGATCCTATTAATTATAGAAGAATTATCAACCATCTTGGAGGAACTCACTAAAGAAATACATGACATCAAAACCGAACTAGAAAAATCATTAACCACAGAAGATCTTAATGTAATTTTGGAGGATATTAATAAGCAGTTGGCAAAACATTCAGCTGAAGTTAACGAACGCAAAATCTGAAAGTTCCGCAGGGACACAACGGATTATAAAATGGGTGAGGTATACTCCTGGGCCGAAATCTACGCCAGACGGAGACAAAACAAACCATACACTAACAACACTGAGACCTCCTCTTCTGACAGTGATTTCACACAACCACAAAGAAGGCCTCCTGCAAAGGACAAAATATCAGCAACAACTCCAGCAGACACACCATCAACGTCAACTACAACCCTAAATAGCGAAACACCTCCTTTTTTAGAGGTAGGCCCCACAGGACAAGACGACCCAGGAGGAGCCACAGAAAAAATCAAAGAAAAGGACAAGGATCCTCCACATACTCGTACCACCTCAACCAAGAGGGACCGTACAAAGAAAACGAATCAATAAACAACTTGGTTATTAACATTTCTGAATACGCCTTCAGTGACATCGAACTGAAAGTCTTACAGAAGGGTACATCTTTTGTACCAACAACAACCAGTAACCTACTTGAATTGCACATCAGCTTTTATAAGCTCATGAGGAAACTGAGACTCCGACACTTCTTTGACAACATCTTGACACCCACTAAAGAACAAGAAGAAGATCCCTTGATGGGTTTGCGACCTAAAAGCACATTTATGGCTCCGGTTAGCCATAAATGTCTGGACCTATTTGAATCATGTGTAAAGAACGATTTATCTAAACTCAATTACAGCAGAAGTAGATCAACACGCAGTAATCTCACCAACAAAGAGATAGGCATTTTAAGATCCATCGCCGGCAATCCCGACATTATCTGTACCAAAGCAGACAAAGGTGGAGCACTAGTTGTACTCAATTCAGATTATTACAACTCTCAAATATCGACCCACGTCCAGGATTCCGAAACATATTTGAAATTGGAAAGTAATCCTACAACACAATACAGTGTGATTCTACAGGCCATCGTACAAGCTGCCGTTGATAATGGCACCATTAATGAGAAGGTTCAAAATTTCCTTATTCAATCCAACCCAAAAAGTCCAACCATCTTCATGGTACCCAAAATTCACAAGCATCCCACCAAACCTCCCTGTCGACCTATTGTTTCAACACGTGGTAGTCTTCATGAACCAGTTGGCAAATTTTTAGACCGCCATCTTCAACCCAGTGTTAACTCTATGAAATCATTCCTGAAAGATACCACTGATTTCTTAATTAAACTCAACCAAGTATCTATATCAGAAGATGAACACATTATCTTATGTACAGTGGACGTTAATTCCTTATATACCTCCATCCCTCATCAAATGGGTTTAGAGGCGATTGAACAGGCATTGCTACACTCCAAACACCCACACAACTTACAGGTTTTCTTGATGGAACTAATGCAATTCACCCTTTTCCACAGCTATTTTGTATACAACAATGAATGGTATCAACAGCTAACTGGCACATCTATGGGAAATTGCGCTGCCCCAGCGTATGCCAATATTTTCATGAATCAATTCGAGGAAGATCACATCTTAAGTTCATCTACTTGGATCAGCAATTTAAAACTATATCTCAGATTTATTGATGATATTTTTATCATATGGAAAGGTTCGGATCACGCTCTCAAGAATCACCTTGACAACCTAAACCAAATTGATCAACGATTACAATTCACTTTCAACATCCATTCAGATATCATCAACTTTCTGGACGTTACCATCATCAAAACACCTACGGGTTTTGAGACTGACCTATATAGAAAAAACACAGACAGGAACAATACCCTCCACTATCAAAGTTTTCACCCGCCACCACTCAAACAACATCTTCCATACTCCCAAATGCTCAGAGTAAAAAGAATTGTATCGAATCAAGATAAATCGCTGGATCAACTTAACACCCTTACACAAAGATTCAAAATTCGTGGTTACCCTGATCAGGTACTACTAAAAGCGAAAGAAAGATCTGATTCCAAAAACCGGAATCAACTTCTCATTACACCACCTAAACCAACCAGCAATCAAGTTACGATAGTTTCCAAATATTCGACCATGAGCACATGCTACAGACGAATAATCAAAAAGCATTGGCAATTGCTCAGATTAGAACAGGACTTCAACCATATTTTTGATGAGGAACCAATTTTCGCCTACACACGCAACAAGAATATAGGTGAAATCTTGAAACAACAACAACTACCTCCTACAACACTTCCATTCAAAGGAACTATCCCTTGTTTGAATTGTAACAACTGTAATAACATCATTAAAGGTGATTACATCACACACCCTATGAAAGGGCATAAAATTAAATTGAAAACAACGGCAACCTGTGATACATCTAATGTCATCTACATGCTCAAATGCCCCTGTGGCAAAATTTATGTTGGACAAACCGAAAGAAAAATGAAAATAAGACTCAACGAGCATAAATCCAACATTAGGACTAAACAACAAAAATCATCAGTTGCTCAACACTTTTTGGAAGTTGGCCACAACGTTAGCCAACTAAAATTTTGTGTCTTGGAAACAGTAACAAAGAAAGAAGGGAGAGACAATCGCAACTTCATGTTGCAAAGAGAAAATCATTGGATTTATTTTCTGAACTCGATGAAGCCGAACGGCTTAAATGATCGTACTGAATTTTCATGTTATTTATAATTACTTACATAAGTACTCATTTCTCATACCTGCATTGCCATATGAATTGTGAATATGTTTAATCATTGATTTATTAACATTTTTAATCTGGTAATATACATCACCTGCCAACTACCGTACAATGCATCTTTGATTTAGACCGACTTATAACCAACTTTCGTTTATGACTGTTCTGCTCTCAACTGTTCCCTTAAACAACACACATCACCCCTTTGTGATCACCTCACGTTTCCTTCACACATCCTCATTTACGCAGTACGCGTTAATAATGACAAATAGGGTAGTTTCGGGCACACCAGTCCTTTCACCATTTTTACGTTTACAACCCTTTAGTCCTATGTTCATACACACTGCTACTTGACACGTGACACACTTTCAACGCCCCTCTCTCAACATTTAAACTCGTCCTAAAACGATTATAGACGCGAACAGCCACACACGGACGACACGATGAGGCGTTAAGCTCCCGGTAAGAACATTTTACACGTCTTTACTCGCACTTTCTACTCGCACGCTTCACGGTAGTCTCTTACCGTTTGTAACCATTCCTTGGGTATCCTTTAGGGAAATTTCTTCATTAAAAGCACTAGACATCCTATTTGCGACTGAACTATACATACACGATGATTCACTTTTCATAAACGAGTCACCCGCATCCGTTTGACCTCTTTTTTCACTCCGACTAACCCGCTTTTTTTCAACTTTTTTTCACCTTTTTGTCTGTTTATTTAACCAACAACATTCAATGTAAATATATGCTATGTTATCTATGGATCCCACATTCATCCATCCTCTTTACCATTTGTAGATCTCCCCTGATGAAGGCTCACGCCGAAATGCATTGGGAATACGTAACCTATGTCAGTGTTTACTGTGACGTGTTTGAAATGAACGCCACCAAAAATGACGAATAAAGTTTCTTCAAATTGATGAAAGTTTAACTCTACTCATTTGAATAACATTCGAAACCTCCCTGAGAGGACTACATCTGTGCCCGAGGGACACACCCCATGTCTTGGGGGAGTGCATTCTTCACGTTTCTACTCACTCATTTTCGGAAAGCGAGACCTTGGAGCACGAAACAACCAATTAACAACCAAATTACTATTACGCAGTGCGTGTACTATATACCCTGTACAATTTATTGTTCGCCAGACAGTATCTTTATGACAATAGGTCCGGATGTGGTGTGCGCTAAGCAGTGTCTGTCCAAAGATGTGCCCATTCCTGCTGAATTTAAAGATGTACCATCCACTCTGTGGGCAACAGGTGACAGAGATGTGGGATTGTTGCAGATATCGCCTGTTTCGATACGCGTTAAGTATGGTGCCTTTCTATCCCGTGTCCCTCAATATAAAATATCGCAGGCAGGAGAGCGAACCTTGTTGCAGATCGAACAGGATTCGATTGAGAAAGGTGTGGTTTAGGAGACGACTGCTAATATTTGCATTAGCCCTATTCTTCCGATTCTTAAAAGGGCACCCCCAGGTTCCTCTCATGACCATGAAGATGTTTATCGTTTTGTGATTGACTTGCGTGAAGGTAATAAAATAGTGATTTCCCAGTTTCTGGTGGTTCCTGACGTCACCACTCTTCTGACAATGATTCCCTCTTCTGCTAAATTATTTTCTGTCATTGATTTGGAAAATGAATTCTTCAGTATTCCTATTCATCCTGATAGCAGATATCTGTTTGGGTTCATCCTAGCTGGCAGGAGTTTCAGATTCTGTCGAGCTCCTCAGGGCTAAACTGAGAGCTCCAGTATCTATAGTCAAGCTTTAAATGCCCAATTGGACTCCCTTATGCTTCCTGCAGGTAATGTATTGCTTCAGTATGTTGATGACTTGGTCATCGCTTCTGACACAGAACAAGGTTGTAGGGACAGTACAGTTAAATTGTTGTTGCACCTGGCACACCGCGGACGTAAAGTGTCCCGTTCCAAATTTCAATATTGGTGACAGGAGGTCACCTATTTAGGTGACCTACTGTCGAAGGAGGGTAGAAAGCTAACTACGGGGCGTATTAGTGTTAGTGTTAAAATGCCCATTCCTCAAACTCAAAAAGATGTGCGCACTTTTATTGCCATTACTTCCTACTGTTGCCAGTAGATTTCAAATTATTCTCTGCTTACCAAATCCGTGCTTGCTTTGACTACTAAAGATGTGCATGAACTCCTGTCTTGGACGCCTGAATGTCAGCTCTCTTTTGGTATGGAAGGCTGAGAGGTGGTCGTGAGAGACCCGGGTGACCCTAAACCGGCCACTTCCTTCACGTTCTCGCTCTCAGGTAATGGAAGTAGAAGCCCTTCTTGCACTCCGGTAATAGAAGGAGAAGCCCTTCTTGTGCTCCGGTATTGGAAGGAAAAGTCGTAATGGAATGAGAAGCCGTTCTTGCACTCCAGTATTGGAAGGAAAAGCCGTTCTTGTGCCCCAATCATGGACGGAAAAGCCGTTTTTGCCCTCCGGTAATAAAAGGAGAAGCCCTTTCTGCGCTCCAGTCATAGAAGGAGAAGCCCTTCCTGTGCTCCAATCATAGAAGGAGAAGCCCTTCCTGTGCTCCAGTCATGGAAGGAGAAGCCCTCCTGCGCTCCAGTTATGGAAGAAGATGCCATTCTGGTGCTCCAGTATTGGAAGGAGAAGCCGTTCTTGCACTCTAGTATTGGAAGGAGAAGCCATTCTTGCACTCTAGTCTTGGAAAGAGAAGCCATTCTTGCACTCCAGTATTGGAAGGAGAAGCCGCTCTTACTCTTACACTCTAGTATTGGAAGGAGAAGCCGTTCTTGCGTTCCAGTATTGGAAGTAGAAGCCGTTCTTGCGCTCCAATCATGGAAGGAGAAGCCATTCTTGCACTCTAGTCTTGGAAAGAGAAGCCATTCTTGCACTCCAGTATTGGAAGGAGAAGCCGCTCTTACTCTTACACTCTAGTATTGGAAGGAGAAGCCGTTTTTGTGCTCTAGTATTGGAAGGAGAAGCCGTTCTTGTGCCCCAGTCTTGGAAAGAGAAGCCGTTCTCGTGCACAAGTAATGGAAGGAGAAGCCCTTCTTGCGCTCCGGTAATAGAAGGAGAAGCCTTTCTTGCGCTCCAGTAATGGAAGGAGAAGCCCTTCCTGCGCTCCAGTCATAGAAGGAGAAGCCTTTCCTGCGCTCCAGTCATGGAAGGAGAAGCCTTTCCTGCGCTCCAGTTATGGAAGGAGAAGTCATTCTTGCGCTCCAGTATGGAAGGAGAAGCCGTTCTTGTGCTCGCTCCAATCATAGTAGGAGAAGCCGTTCTTGCACTCTAGTATTGGAAGGAGAAGCCGTTCTTGTGCCCCAATCATGGATGGAGAAGCCGTTCTTGCCCTCCATTAATGGAAAGAGAAGCCCTTCTTGAGCTCCAGTAATGGAAGGAGAAGCCCTTCCTGCGCTCCAGTCATGAAAGGAGAAGCGGTTCTTGCGCTCCTGTATTAGAAGGAGAAGCCATTCTTGCGCTCCAGTCATGGAAGGAGAAGCCGTTCTTGTGTCCCGAGTCATGGAAGTAGAAGCCGTTCTTGCGCTCCAGTAATGGAAGGAGAAGCCCTTATTGCGCTCTAGAATTGGAAGGAGGAGTCGTTCTTGTGCTACGGTAATGAAAGGAGAAGCCGTTCTTGAGCTCTAGTAATGGAACGAGAAGCCATTCTTGCGCTCCGGTATTGGAAGAAGAAGCTGTTCTTGAGCTCTAGTAATGGAACAAGCCATTTTTGTGCTCCGGTATTGGAAGTAGAAGCCGTTCTTGCGCTCCGGTATTGGAAGAAGAAGCCATTCTTGCGCTCTAGTATTGGAAGGAGAAGCCATTCTTGCGCTCCAGTATTGGAAGGAGAAGCCATTCTTGAGCTCTAGTATTGGAAGGAGAAGCCGTTCTTACGCTCCGGTATTGGAAGAAGAAGCTATTCTTGCGCTCTAGTATTGGAAGGAGAAGCCGTTCTTGCGCTCCAATCATGGAAGAAGCAGCCGTTGGTGCGCTTCAGTAATGGAAGGAGAAGCCGTTCTTGTGATCCGTTAATGGAAGGAGAATCTGTTCTTGCGCTCCAGTATTGGAAGGAGAAGCCATTCTTGTGATCCGGTAATGGAAGGAGGAGCCATCCTAGCGCTCCGGTATTGGAAGAAGAAACCGTTCCTGAGCTCTAGTAATGGAAGGAGAAGCCGTTCTTGAGCTACGGTATTGGAAGAAGAAGCCGTTCTTGCACTGTAGTATTGGAAGTAGAAGCCGTTCTTGCGCTCCAATGATGGAAGGAGAAGCCGTTCTTGCGCTCTAGTATTGGAAGTAGAAGCCGTTCTTGCGCTCCCATATTGGAAGGAGAAGCCGTTCTTGCGCTCTAGTATTGGAAGGAGAAGCCATTCTTGCACTCCCGTATTGGAAGGAGAAGCCATTCTTGCACTCCAGTATTGGAAGGAGAAGCCATTCTTGCGCTCTAGTATTGGAAGGAGAAGCCGTTCTTGCACTCCCGTATTGGAAGGAGAAGCATTCTTGCACTCCAGTATTGGAAGGAGAAGCCGTTCTTGCGCTCTTGTATTGGAAGGAGAAGCCGTTCTTGCTCTCTAGTATTGGAAGGAGAAGCCGATCTTGCACTCCCGTATTGGAAGGAGAAGCCATTCTTGCACTCCAGTATTGGAAGGAGAAGCCGTTCTTGCGCTCTAGTATTGGAAGGAGAGGCCGTTCTTGCGCTCCGGTATTGGAAGGAGAAGCTGTTTGTGCACTTCGGTATTGGAAGGAGAATCCGTTCTTGCGCTCCAGTATTGGAAGGAGAAGCCGTTCTTGCGCTCCGGTATTGGAAGGAGAAGCCGTTCTTGTGCTCCAGTAATGGAAGGAGAAGCCGTTCTTGTGATCCGGTAATGGAAGGAGAAGCCGTGATTGTGATCCGGTTATGGAAGGAGAAGCCGTTCTTGTGCTCCAGTAATGGAAGGAGAAGCCGTTCTTGTGCTCCAGTAATGGAAGGAGAAGTCGTTCTTGTGATCCGGTAATGGAAGGAGAAGCCGTGATTGTGATCCGGTTATGGAAGGAGAAGCCGTTCTTGTGATCAGGTAATGGTAGTAGAAGCCATTCTTGTGCTCCAGTATTGGAAGGAGAAGCCGTTCCTGCGCTTTGGTATTGGAAGGAGAAGCCGTTCTTGTGATCCAGTAATGGAACGAGAAGCCGTTCTTGTGCTCCAGTAATGGAAGGAGAAGTTGTTCTTGTGATCAGGTAATGGAAGGAGAAGCCGTTCTTGTGCTCCAGTAATGGAAGGAGAAGCCGTTCTTGTGCTCCAGTAATGGAAGGAGAAGCCGTTCTTGTGCTCCAGTAATGGAAGGAGAAGCCATGATTGTGATCCGGTAATGGAAGGAGAAGCTGTTCTTGTGCTCCAATCATGGAAGGAGAAGCCGTTCTTGCGCTCCGGTATTGGAAGGAGAAGCCGTTCTTGTGATCCGGTAATGGAAGGAGAAGCCGTTCTTGTGCTCCGGTTTTGGAAGGAGAAGCCGTTCTTGTGATCCGGTATTGGAAGGAGAAGCCGTTCTTGTGATCCGGTAATGGAAGGAGAAGCCATTCTTGCGCTCCGGTATTGGAAGGAGAAGCCGTTCTTGTGATCCGGTAATGGAAGGAGAAGCTGTTCTTGTGCTCCGGTTTTGGAAGGAGAAGCCGTTCTTGTGATCCGGTATTGGAAGGAGAAGCCGTTCTTGTGATCCGGTAATGGAAGGGAAAGCCGTTCTTGCGCTCCGGTTTTGGAAGGAGAAGCCGATCTTGTGATCCGGTAATGGAAGGAGAAGCCGTTCCTGCGCTCCGGTATTGGAAGGAGAAGCTGTTCTTGTGATCCGGTAATGGAAGGGAAAGCCGTTCTTGCGCTTCGGTATTGGAAGGAGAAGCCGTTCTTGCGCTCCGGTATTGGAAGGAGAAGCCGTTCTTGTGATCCGGTAATGGAAGGAGAAGCCGTGATTGTGATCCGGTAATGGAAGGAGAGGCTGTTCTTGCGTTCCGGTATTGGAAGGAGAAGCCGTTCTTGCGCTCCTGTATTGGAAGGAGAAGCCGTTCTTGTGATCCGGTAATGGAAGGAGAAGCCGTGATTGTGATCCGGTAATGGAAGGAGAGGCTGTTCTTGCGTTCCGGTATTGGAAGGAGAAGCCGTTCTTGCGCTCTAGTAATGGAAGGAGAAGCCGTTCTTGCGCTCTGGTATTGGAAGGAGAAGCCGTTCTTGCGCTCCGGTATTGGAAGGAGAAGCCGTTCTTGCGCTCCGGTATTGGAAGGAGAAGCCGTTCTTGTGATCCGGTAATGGAAGGAGAAGCCGTTCTTGCGCTCCGGTATTGGAAGGAGAAGACGTTCTTGTGATCCGGTAATGGAAGGAGAAGCCGTTCTTGCGCTCCGGTATTGGAAGGAGAAGCCGTTCTTGCGCTCCGGTATTGGAAGGAGAAGCCGTTCTTGTGATCCGGTAATGGAAGGGAAAGCCGTTCTTGCGCTCTGGTATTGGAAGGAGAAGCCGTTCTTGCGCTCCGGTATTGGAAGGAGAAGCCGTTCTTGCGCTCCGGTATTGGAAGGAGAAGCCGTTCTTGCGCTCCGGTATTGGAAGGAGAAGCCGTTCTTGTGATCCGGTAATGGAAGGAGAAGCCGTTCTTGCGCTCCGGTATTGGAAGGAGAAGCCGTTCTTGCGCTCTGGTATTGGAAGGAGAAGCCGTTCTTGCGCTCCGGTATTGGAAGGAGAAGCCGTTCTTGCGCTCCGGTATTGGAAGGAGAAGCCGTTCTTGCGCTCCGGTATTGGAAGGAGAAGCCGTTCTTGTGATCCGGTAATGGAAGGAGAAGCCGTTCTTGTGATCCGGTAATGGAAGGGAAAGCCGTTCTTGCGCTCCGGTATTGGAAGGAGAAGCCGTTCTTGTGATCCGGTATTGGAAGGAGAAGCCGTTCTTGCGCTCTGGTATTGGAAGGAGAAGCCGTCTTGTGCTTTATGTCGGGGGTCATCAGTCTTGATCCCCAATAATTTAGCAGCCCCCCCGTGGCAAATACTGGAAGGCAAAACCTGTAGTGTGCCAGGGCAGAGGGAGTTGGGAGTTTCTGATGTCAGCAACCCTGTTCTGCCTCTTTGTCAACGGTGTCATTGATCACCTCAATGGGGTCCCCAATTCAGACGTCCCGAAGTTGGCGGGAAGGAGGGTTCCAGCTATTATGTTTGCGGATGATACCCTCCTTCTCTCCAAGTAACCGATGGGAATCCAGCGTGTGCTGGATGGATTTGGGGACTTCTGTAGGGAGCATGGACTCGAGATCAATACCCTAAAGACTAAATTTATGGCCTTCAATCCGCCACCCAGGCTTTGCCGCATCCCACGTATAGGGAATAACATACTTGAACGAGTAAACACCTTTGAATATCTTGGTGTAACCCTTAACGAGGAACTGGGGTGGGGTCCACACCAGGAGAAAGCCAGGATGAAATTAGTGCAACATACCAGTGGAATATTAAGGATGATAGGGAGGAATAGGTCGACCCTCAAACCTATAGGCCCACCCCTTCATATTTATAGAGTACAAGCCAGAGGAGCAGTCACATATGGCAGCGAACTATGGGGTCACAAAGTCCTGGACAGCTTGGGAAAGGAGGAGAACAGTTTTCTTAGGCGTTTAGTAGCTCTTCCTCGGAGTACACCCCTAGTGCCTCTAAGACTTGACCTAGGCATTAGACCCCTGGAGGAAGAGTTGGCGCTTCGTCCCGTGATCTATTGGCGTAGATTATGGACGGTGCCTGAACTGATTCACTATAGACAGGGTCTACAGGAAGTTCTTGGCCTCCTAAATGCGGGGAACATTGACTGGCTTAAGTTTGTAAGGAATAGTTTGGTGAGCCTGGGTCTAGATGCACTTTGGAATGACCCTGAGAATGCCTGCTCCAAGCTTCCCAAAAAAGCTCTTACCAAACTGTACTATGATTCCAAGGCTCCCTTACTTCGACCGTCAAAATCTTTAGGGTCCTTAACACATCAATTCCTTTACACGAAGACCACATATAGTTTTGAACTGGTCCTTGACAATGTTTACCCTGCAATAATCAGGAAGCTTTTTTTGCAATGGAGGCATGGATCCTTGCCAATTCGTGCTCTTACTAGCCGTTGGTCCACGCCGACATCCAGTATTTGCCCGGCATGCAGTGTAAGCGACGAAACCGAGCTACATCTAATATTCTTCTGCCCGGGCTATACTGAGGCGCGCAGGAAATGGATCATTCCCATTTGTAGGAATCTGGGTTTTACCAGATGTCATGAAGCCTTTAGAATTCTCAAAAGCGAAATGGCTGCACACATTGTGTTTGCTGTGGCAAAATTTCTGGGGGCTCTATGGCACAAACGGAAGCGGTACTTAAATATGTCATCATGATTTGTTTTGTACTCTGCCATAAAGGCACATGATTACATGTAATTGACAGGAATCTAGCCTTGCGGCTGTACCACTAACTTGTAACCACTTTTATTCATTGTTCTTAAATGTTTTTTTATTCATTTTATGTACTTTTATGGAGATTCTCCGAAATAAAGTTTTTTTGACTTGACTTGACTTGACTTGATGTCAGCTTTCTGAGGGGGACCAGACCCCACCTGCCCTCTAGGCTTTTTTTTTTAATGTATTTATGCATTTAACGTAGCGCAAACTTTCCCCAGAGGTGTCAGATCGCTTTACAATAGAGCGATGTAAATTACATACGGAATGTGGAGAGGTGTGGCTCACTGGTTAGAGGCGGCAGACCCGTAAGCAGAAGACGGCCCGGGACCAGGGTTCGATTCCCGACGCGGCAGGGTCGTGGACCAGGGTCAGCGGGCTCGATAATTCTCGCCTCGGTGGCTACTCCAGTCAGGGACCACACTCGGCAACTCTGGGCATTAGCTTGCCTCATCTTCACAACGGCCCCCCCAGACCGCTGGGGATGCTTGGTCGCACCTTAGGGACCATCTCTCAGGGTGAGCCAGGACGGGTTCCCCAGCGGTCGAAGCGCGGAGATACTCCTCCGGGAGTCGATTCTAGCGCTATATAAACCCACAATTAATTAATTAATTAATTAATGAGAGTAGCATGGAAGTAGGTGAAACTACCTCTAGATACCTGTGGTGAAAGGTACATATTAACCAGCTACAGACACATTCAAGATTACAAAATTGATAAAGGTGGGGAGATTAGGGTTATACAAGTATAGAATACATATTTACAAAATTGAGCCCTTGAGAGTGTTATGTGGCCATGAGGGTCATGACATGGGATGATGCGAATTATTCATAGAAGTGCCTTCCGAAGAGAAGAGCTTATAAAATCTGTTTTGAAAATCCGGAAAGAGGCGGGGGTCCGAAGGTTTGGAGGAAGCGAGCTCCAAATTCTGGCCGCATTCCCTGAGAAGGATTGCGCCACGAGTCTCTCCCTTTTGAAAGTTGGAGGTTCGAGCAGTATATTTTCAGCCTTGCGTGAAGGTCTGGAGCCGCCTGAGAATTTGAATTTGTTGGCGAGGTAGGCTTCGTGACCCCCCTAAGATTTGGGTTTGGGGCGCCCAATTTTATGCTCCTCACGGACACCGCCCTCCTGTATCTCACATGTGTCTGTGTGTCTGGCAATCTTTCACCTCAGAATGTTCTAGCTTCATGGATGAGAAGACAAAAATATTCCAAGGAGAAGTCAGGCTCCTTGAACCCATCCACTTCCGGGTCCCCAGCGCCACCCCTGCCCCTTTACAAGCTTACATTCCACGACTCTACTCTTGACGCCACTCGCCTGGGATTTCATGCCATTATAAAGCCATCTGCCTGATGCACCACGCGCCCACGGGTGAGGGGGGCCTGAACAAGGGCCCCTCCAGGAAAGAGTGTGGTGCCAGGCCCCCAGGGCTTGCAGGAGCCTGGCCTTTGCCTGACTGTGGCTAGAATGCCCAGCTGTGTTCAGGCTGCACCCCACCCACCCCCACCAGAACCCTCTTCCTTCCTGTTGCTTGCCTCCAGGCTCCTCAGGTGCTGAAGGGGGGGGGGGGCTTCCCTGGTTAAAGAAGGGGGGGCAAGGACCCCTCTGCTATTGCTTTGACAGGTGCTGTGCATCCTAGCCAACCAAAACACAGGCCCTTTGTCAGCAGGGGCCACCCTGGGGTCAGCAGCAGCGGCTCAGTAACACTATCCCTCCCGCAAAACAAGGCCGGGGTCAAAGGTCGGGAGAGCTCAGTGAGACCACTGTGAGCACCAGGGACAGCCCGCAGCCTCTGGGAGAACATGGATGATGTGGGCAAGAAGGCCGAGGTGGAGCAACGCGCCATCTGCTTCTCCATACACCAGAACTACAAGTACCAGCATGCACATCGAAATCCTGGCTTAACGAGTGTCAGGAGCAAGTCTGTGTCGTGACAGCTTACCTTAGATTGGGGGGGGGGGGGGTGTATGTGTACATAAGGGTCTGACAGCGTGACGCACGTCATGTGGGCCTCCCATACTGGCCATGGCCTCTCTCTGGGGGCCCCAGACCCATCTGTGTGCCAGCCTCCGGGCGAGGGACACGTTGGAGGCATGATATGGTTACTGGACTTTGTGGGCGGAAGGATGTGTTGGCCAGGATCTGTAACCTGGTAATATGTAAATTCCATCACGGGTACCTTATGCAACTTACTTGGTTCTCTTTTAAAGCGCTCTGACACCTTTGGGTAAAGTTCGCGCTATATAAAAGTGTATTAAATACATAAATAAATAGGCGGTGAGTGGGTGTTTCGGGAGACGAGCAGAGAGATGCTGATACAGGGGGTGGGTAGTCGGGTAGGTTTGTGCACAGGGGGGTGGATGTCAGTGGAGACGGGGGATAGCTGGGTGGGTTAGTGCACTGGTGGGTGGTTGTCTCTGGAGACGGGGAATAGCTGGGTGGGTTAGTGCACTGGTGAGTGGATGTCTCTGGAGACAGGAGATAGCTCGGTAGGTTTGTGCGCAGGTGGCTGGGTTTATCCGGAGACGTGGGATAGTTGGGTGGGTTAGTGCACAGGTGGGTGGATGTCTCTGGACACGGGGGATAGCTGGGTGGGTTAGTGCACAGGTGGCTGGGTGTTTCCGGAGACGGGTGATAGCTCGGTAGGTTACTACACAGGTGGGTGGATGTCACTGGAGACGTGAGATAGCTGGGTGGGTTACTGCACAGGTGGGTGGATGTCTCTGGAGACGGGGGATAGCTGGGTGGTTTACTGCACTGGTGGGTGGATGTCTCTGGAGACGGGGGATAGCTGGGTGGGTTAGTGCACAGGTGGCTGGGTGTTTCCGGAGACGGGTGATAGCTGGGTGGGTCCGTGCACAGGTAGGATATGTAACAGCCTTCCCTGTCTACCCTCTGCGGGAGGGTCCGAGGCTGCAGACTCCACAGCAGAGGTTTGTCTTTCATTGGAATGTGCAGGGAGCAAAGCAAAGTTTACAGCCCCCCACGCCCCCCTCCTCTGCACGGGCGCCCCTCCCCCACCACATGGAGATGTTATTAGCAATGGCTCTAGCAGGCTGCCCCCTCCCTCCCCCACCGAGACTTCAGACACGGCTGCTGGGGGAGGCAATTTGGTGTCAGCGGGAGATTTATTTCTATGACTCCTGCAGATGTGGACGGACCCTCGGCCTCCCTCCTGTGATGGGGGCCACCCCAACAACTCCCCCACCTCCCTCCGCCCGCCTGAGAGAACCGCATGGAACGTCCAGCGCGTAAGGTAGCGCATTGTACAAGGATGACTCGTTTCTAAGCGCGTTCACCGTTGACTAATAATGTAACTAAAGTGAGGAAATACAAAGTGACGTGTCTGAGCCCACACAACTCATTGCACTGGGGAAGCCGTGATTACACATCATATTTCCCAGTCTCCACAGAAATTCCAGACCCTTCCACCGTTAGCCTCCCCACAATGCACCGCGCTTCTTTACAAGCATTCCAGTCTACTTGGACCGAATGTATCTACGACCCAACTCTTGGGGGCCTCTGTTTTGCTTTCGTTTTCTAGGGTCTGTTCATTTGTGAGCACTAACACCCAGGGTTCTGTCATCGTGGCTCCCCTTTTTGATGATCTGCCAAGCCCCCTATTGCAATGAAAGAACCATTGGTTGATAATGTCTGTTATGTGTTGCTGTCTGTCCTTACTACAGAGTCAAGAATCAGCTGCCTCGGTATTCATGAGATAGAGACAGGAAGTGTAGGGGGCGGAAGAAAAAGGCGTGAGGTGGAATCAGGATCAGACGGCCTCGGTATTAATGAGCTAAAAAGACAGGAAGTGTAGGGTGGTGGAAGAAAGAAGCATGAGGTGGAATCAAGACCAGGCAGCGTCAACATTCATGAG